>NC_053390.1:332310293-333510293 GCF_905171765.1 Bufo bufo
CTAAAAAAAACTATTTACAAGTTCAGGGAAAGATTATTCAAGGTGTAGGAAAAGGATAGGGAGGAATCATTCCAGAGTATTTACATAGAACAGGGTTCAGTAGGGAAGGTTACAGCCTGGGTAATAGGAACAATCCTATTACACCTTGCTGCACTGACTGGGGATCCAAATTGCCATTACACAGTTCTGTAATTCCAGCAAACCGTTCTTGTTATTGGGGTGCAAGCGTTGTTTGATACAGCCATTAACAGGTTTGGTGACAATTAAATATTTCTAAGTCTTATTTGCCCTTGTATGGTGCAGTTACTGTATATGCTCTAAAGCATTTTTTAACTTATATTAGTGGGAAAAAGGGCTTATTAACCGTTGTGTGCTGAAGTGCGAAAATTACAGCCCTTTTTGGTGTGTATGAGCAGCACACAAAAAAAAAATTATTTGCCGTTCAGCGGTGCAGTTATATGTTCTAAAGTCCTTTTTGTTGTGTATTAGTGGCAAAAGAAAAAATATATTTGCCATTCAGAAGTGTAAATATATGTTCTAAAGCCTTTTGTGGAGCATATAGTGATGGACGAACATCGGCCAGGACGGTGTAAAAAATAAGGGCCTATTTGCCGTTCAGCGGTGCAGTGATATGTTCTAAAGACCTTTTTATTGTGTATTAGTGCAAAAATATATATATTTGCCATTCAGAAGTGTAAATATATGTTCTAAAGCCTTTTGTGGAGTGTATAGTGATGGACGAACATCGGCCAGGACGGTTCGCGAACCACAAGTTTGCAGCCGACCCCATTAACTTTAATGGCAGGCGACCCTGAAAAACCTTTAGCTCATATTTGCAGCCACCAAATACTTAGTAGAAGTGCACAAATAGTCCCACAACATGGACAGTGACATACTAGAGGGGGATCAATGACAAAAATTCCTACTAAAAATATGTGTCTTAATCAGGGGACACTTTTATGCATCTTAAAGGGAAATTCTCTAAAATGTGCCCTGTTGCGCTACCTAAATGCACTATATAGAAAGTATATTATTGGTATATACCACCCCTGCTTCAATCACTTTTTGGGGGGGGGCAACTGGTATATCACACCAGTAGAAATTATTTGTTCCAATAACGCTTGTCCCTCTATATACCTGCAGTATCGGAGCAGAACTGTACACAACTGCTGCACAATACAAATGCACTATAATATAGTTTCTATTTTAGATTTTTTTTTACAATATTTGTACAAGGAAGGCAATCCATTAGAATATACATAAAGATAAAATGTAACCTTTAATAATGTTACTATTAAAAGATATCCCTCAAAATTGAAAATAAATCAAATTATTAAAGTTAAGCAAAAAGCATAGATGTGGTAGGCAATAACAAGTGCTCGGCGGCACCAAATCAGAAACCATATGTCCTAATACAATACAGGGGGTTCCAGTGCACATCGATGAATCCCGGAGGGAAAGCAAAAAACATCTATCCCTGGGCTAGATGATGATGTGGTATTGAAGAACAGGGTGGGCAAAGAACTGTCCCTGATATTGCTCTACAGGGGGGTGCTATTCTGGCCCTGATAGCCTAACCACAGAGCACCAGCCCTGATAAGAGCGACCCCGTCCGGAACCTTACCCTATATAAAAATGGCCCTAGTAAGCCCCTAGCCCCTGACTTCCAGGTAATCACTATATATATCTATCTATGTGTTTTTGACTCATTATAAAAGTATATTATAAGTATATCACACCCCTCTGTGTATCACACCTATCGATAGCACACCTATACCTGTCCTTAAAAGGACTTTTGTGGCCCTATTAGCTAGTTATTGGTGTCTCTAACAGCCTGTCCCTGCTCCACACAGCAACCTCTCCCTACACTGCCAAAACACTGAATGTAAAATGGCGGCCAGATCAGGTTTATTTATAAGGTAGGGGGTATATCCATGTGTTGAAATGTCTCAATTGGCTGTCCTGTACCACCTGATGGATGTGTCATGGGTCAAAGTTCTTCACAATGTAAAAGAATATGGCGGGCGCAAATATCGCCACATGTTCGCCCATTCGGCGAATAGCGAACCAGCAAAGTTCGCCTCGAAACGACCGCCGGGCAAACCGCAAGGCCATGTCTAGTCATGTAAAAGTGAAAAAAAATAAGGGCCTATTTGCCGTTCAGCGGTGCAGTTATATGTTCTATAGCCCTTTATGTCATGTATTAGTGCAAAAAAAATAAAAAAATTGGAGTTCAGCATGCAGTTATATGTTCTAAAGCCTTTTGTGTCATGTATAAGTGAAAAATAATAAGGGCCTATTTGCCGTTCAGCTGTGAAGTCATATGTTCTAAAGCCCCTTTGTGTAGTGTATAAGTGGCAAAAAGAATAATATATTTGCCGTTCAGTGGTGCAGTTAGATGTTCTAAAGCCCTTTTTTGCATGTATTAGTGGCACAAAAAAGTACGATATCTACCATTGTGTGGTGAAGTGAGAAAATTACATCCTTTTTGACATGTATTAGTGGAAAAAAAGGGCTTATTAGCTGTGGTGTGTGGTGAAGTGAGAAAATTACAGGCTTTTTTATTTATTTATTTGATTTAACAGTATGTAAGACAGAGAAGTGCCAGGCCGTGCACAGGGGAGTGGCAGAGGCCTAAATGTTTCTGGCGCAGGCACAGGTCGCAGGAGGAGAAGGCAGAAGCGCTGATACACTGCTTCTGCCTTCTCCTCGGCTCCCTCGCTGTCACTGACAGCCATGCAACCGTCCTACTCCTGCTACAGTGCGGGAGCAAGAGCTGTAATGATCCATCGTGCAGCGCTGCGGGTAGAAACACAGCTGATCACATGATCAGCTATGTTTCTGTCCAGGAGGACAGGGTCCGCAAACCTTGGCTCTGGCTGCCGCATGCAGCCCGTGGGTTGTGCACCCCTGCTCTAAAAGAAAAACTTTTAGCAAATTAGGCAGTGGAAAAAATGACAAGGGTTATTGAAAGGGGTTTAGGTGGAAACCCTTCTGTCCTGTCTGGGGGTCCTAGTTTGATCCTTGCTATGGGGCCCTTACTTCTCTATGTACGCCACTGCTCACACGAAATGTACCATGTGCCTTATTTGCACATGTAACACTTTTACACAAGTGGGAGCTCTAAGCCATTACTATTTGTTACTATTAGTGCAGTGCAGACTTATTCAGGCAGTGTTCCATAATCTTAAAAAATATGCAGTGTTTTTCCGCGATTACAAAAAACTGTAGTAAAATCATACTGTTGGAAAACACAATAAAAAGCATAATGGCTGGAACATCTGATTTGTTGCACAAAGATATGGTCATGTGTAAACCCAGCCTCAATGTCATTGATTAATATTAGGAAAATCGTTTTTTTTGTGAATTTTTAGAAGCTTAATGTACAATATTTTTCCATTAGACTTTCTTACACCATAAAAAAATAAATAAAAGGAAAATAAATGTTTAAGATTTATTAATTGCAGCTTTATAGCTATAGCAATGTGAAGCATTTAGCATTAGAGGGGGGCTGGGTTTCGATTACAGTTGGTCAGCCATTAGGATTCATTAGGTAAAGTTATGTTGCAATTTTGATGTCAGTGATTTTATGAACATAAGGCTTCACGCACATGACTGTCTGTATTTCGGTACACAATCAAATTATTTGTAATATATGGATATGCATATCACATTTTTCTCACTACCATCAATAGAAAGGGCTATTAGACCAGAATAGAATATGTCCTGCAATATGTGGAATAGCCACAAGAATCTGCAAAAAATGCAGCCATTTGCATGACCCCATAGAATCTAATAGCTTAGTGTACTATACAAAAAATGCGAAGAGCACATAGATGAAAAATACGGTCATGTGCATTAGGTCTATTAAAGCGGTTGTCCAGGTTCAGAACTTAACCCTGATATAGTCCCATCTTTACCCTTCCGGCCCCCCTGATATGAAATGCTCCGATGCTCTTCATTGCCCTGAATTGCACAGGGCAAGGGCTTTTATCATATTATTACACCGCTAGACGGTGACATCAGAGGCTCTGATAGGCGGGCTTTACAGGCTAGGGCAGAGTTAAAGCCAGCCCATTATTATGTTACTGGATCTCCAAAAAATGCCTTTTCCCTGAGCGATTCAGCAGGGCAAAGAAGAGCATCGGAGCATGAAATTCTCCAATGCTCAGGGGGGCTGGAGGAGTGAAGATGGGGATATGTCTGGGTTCAGCTCTGAATTCGGACAATCTCTTTAAGTGCTTGGTTCTCCAATTGTGTTCTAGTCATAAACTCCTTAATAAATCACCAAAACTTGAATTGCGCAAAAATGTTCATCAAGTTAGATATATGTTACTTTTTTACTGTATATTTCAGAGTCATTTTAAGCCATCCCCATATATCCCAGCATAAATTTAGTGTAAATTGCACAGCACTATTTATGAGTGTTTCCATTGCTTAACCCCCGTTTTTCTATGCACTTGGTTTCCCAATGAGGTACTGCATTCTGCTCGCTAATGAGTGACCTGCCTTATCATAAGGTCCACTTCACAGAAACCAATTATGTACGTGTATGTAATAAAAGTCTTACTATAAGGGTCCATTCACACGTCCGTTTTTTCTTTCCTGATCTGTTCCGTTTTTTCAGGAACAGATCTGGACCAGATCTGGACCCATTCATTTTCAATGGGTCCTGGAAAAAATCAGACTATGAGCTGTCCGTTTTTTTCCAGGACCCATTGAAAATAAATGGGTCCAGATCTGGTCCAGATCTGTTCCTGAAAAAACGGAACTGATCGGGAAAGAAAAAACGGACGTGTGAATAGACCCTTATAGAGTTGAAAAGGGCAAGCATATGACATGTGTACATGACATTAAATGCGATACCCACCTGCTCTACACTACAGCTTTAGCCACAGGGGAAGCGGGTTATCTGGATTTAGCTTTTAAACAAGTTTATTTTTCTTAAATCTGTTCCACTGGGCCATACTCTAGACTAGAGAATGGGTCACATAATTTTATATTATTCCCTGAATTACTTACAGATGTAAGTTTCACACTACACCTGACCTATCCTAAACATTTGAAAGCCACTACTTTTGTCTTGTATTCTTAATCACCAGAATGCAATGGGCATAAATGAGCTTATATAATCATTTGCCCCCATTAAGTGTAAACTAAAAAGTTTCCCAATTAATAACAGGTATCCTGTCACCCCCTGCAGTAATAAAACAAAACAATGGATCATAGAGTATAAGAAACATAGGAACTATTGTTAACTCCATACATAATTACAGTGGTCCCTCAAGTTACAATATTAATTGTTTCTCAAATTTTAATCAGAGGACTCCTAAAAATCTCAAATTTTATTTCTATCACTTAAAATAATCTCAAAATGAGGTTTATTTAGATATTAGCATGTGTGAACTAAATAAAAAATAGATATAACTAGATACAATAAATAATAATAATCACAGGGGTAATTGGCACAGGTTATTAGGGCAAAGGGGATACACTAAAGGGAAAAACTTTCCCTACGAATACCCTACCTATCCCTAAAGCACGGAGGTGGCCCCTAGTAGTGGAGATCCTCCGTCCTTGTGCCTGTGCTGACTTACCTTCTTCTACCCTATAAACTTAAATATGCTTCCGAATACCCCAACACGTTTCCCCAGTAAAGGTTCTTCAGGGGGTCAGTGTGGGAGGCTAGCATAGGTCAAAATGTGTTATTAGCATTTAGCCATGGGTAGTTTAGGTACTTTTAGATATTGAGATAGATAAAAACTAAAAATGATATTGACTCAAGCAAAAGACATTTAGGGAGAGATGTAGGTGGTTCCATCTGGAGTTCCCAGATAAAAATGGGTAACACTCCACGTGGACCGTCCCCACTGCTTGCTTGCCTGAGTCCTGATGCCCGATGGTACAATATTAATTGGTTCCAGGATAACAATTGTATGTTGAAGTCATTGTAACTTGAGTAATCGGTTCCAAACCCCCAAAATGTCATCCAAGATAAGATAATATGAAGATTTAAGAAAAATAAGCAGATAGCTAAGACAGATAAAAAAAAAGTCCTTACATATAATAGTCAGGAATAGCTGATAACTAGCAACTAATACAGCTATTTTACCACAGAAGTGATCTTAATTGGGTGGATCTGAATCTGAGGCATTATATGTTGAGTCTAGTTTCAACTTACAATGGGTCAGAAAAGACCATTGTATGGTGAAAATATTGTATCCTGAGGCCATTGTATCTTGAGGGACCACTGTATTAGTCTTTTCTTATCTTTTAGTTTCCTAAACTACCTGGCAAAACAACAGATGTGCAGTTTGGGGGACACCTGGATAATAATGAAAATAAAGTAATAACCTTCCAATCGTCATTCAAAAGAGTGTTTCTTCAGGGAGGAACAAAAATCCCAAACTTCAAAAAAGCAAAATTTTGCCAACTAAGAGAGTCCATAGGCATAACTAACTGGGACAAAGTCCTCAAAAATAAAAATACAGCCACAAAGATTTTGGGATGCTTTTAAAAATTAATTGTGAGAGGTATATGCCTTATGGGAATAAAAGGTTAAGGAACAAGACAAAACAATGTAGATAAATAGAAATGTAAGAAAAGCAATGAATGACAAAAAAGAAAACATTTAAATTACTAAAACAGGAGGGTAGCGAGGAAGCATTGAAAAACTATATGGAAAAAAATTGAATATGTAAAAAACAATTAAAAGCAGCCAAACTAGAGACCGAGAGATTAATTTCCAAAGAGAGTAAAACTAACCCTAAAATGTTCTTCAATTATATAAATGGTAAAAAGTATAAATCTGAAGGTGTTGGCCCTTTATAGACTAATGAGGGGGGAGTTTCAGAGAGCGACAAGGAGAAAGCAAAGCTATTAAATATTTTTTCTTCACTGTATTTACTGAAGAAAATAAACTGTCAGATGAAATGCAGAATGTAAAAGTAAATTCCCCATTAAAAGTGCCCTGTCTGACCCAGGAAGAAGTACAGCGACGTCTTAAAAAGATTAAAATAGACAAATTGCCGGGGACTAGATGGCATACACCCCCATATCCTAAGAGAATTAATTAATGTCATACCCAGGCCCTTATTTCTGATATTTAAGAACTTTTTACTGTCAGGGAGTGTTCCACAGGATTGGCGCATAGCAAATGTGGTGCCAATATTTAAAAAGGATCCAAAAACAGAGCCCAGAAACTATAGGCCGGTAAGTTTAACATATGTCATGGGTAAACTGTTTGAAGGTTTTCTGAGAGATTCTATCTTTGAGTACCTCAATGAAAATAAGCAAATAAGGCCACATCAGCATGGCTTCATAAGGGATTGGTCATGTCAAACAAATTTAATCAGTTTCTATGAAGAGGTAAGTTCTAGACTTGACTGCGGCGAATCAATGGATGTTGTATATCTGGACTTCTCCAAAGCATTTGACACTGTAACACAAAAGGTTAGTATATAAAATGAGAATGCTCGGACTCGGAGAAAACGTCTGTAAGTGGGTAAGTAACTGGCTCAGTGATAGAAAACAAAGGGTGGCTATTAGCTTTGCACACTCAGATTGGGTCACTAGTGGGGTACCACAGGGCCCTATTCTCTTCAATATATTTATGAATGATCTTGTAGAAGGCTTGCACAGTAAAATATCAGTTTTTGCAGGTGACACTAAACTGTGTAAAGTAATTGACACAGAAGAGGACAGTATACTGCTACAGATGAATCTGAATAGATTGTAGGCTTGGGCAGAGAAGTGGCAGATGAGGATTAACACTGACAAATGTAAGGTTATGCACATGGGAAGGAATAATGCAAGTCACCAGTACATACTAAATGGTAAAACACTGAGTAACACTGATATAGAAACCAGTGTCAGGCAGCTGCTGCCAAGGCCAATAACATAATGGGTTGCATCAATTAGTGATTTTGTAAATATTGGGAAACCAAGACAATACATGGAAGTAGGGCCTGGCATGTAATTCTTTACAATTTTACTCATTAATCAGATTATCTATTTTAGGCCTTTTTAAGGTATAAAATACAAACCGGATTCCAAAAAAGTTGGGACACTAAACAAATTGTAAATAAAAACTGAATGCAATGATGTGGAGATGGCAAATGTCAATATTTTATTTGTAATACAACGTAGATGACAGATCAAACGTTTAATCCGAGTAAATGTATCATTTTAAAGGAAACATACGTTGATTCCAATTTTCACGGTGTCAACAAATCCCAAAAAAGTTGGGACAAGTAGCAATAAGAGGCTGGAAAAAGTAAATTTGAGCATAACGAAGAGCTGGAAGACCAATTAACACTAATTAGGTCAATTGGCAACATGATTGGGTATAAAAAGAGCTTCTCAGAGTGGCAGTGTCTCTCAGAAGCCAAGATGGGTAGAGGATCACCAATTCCCACAATGTTGCATAGAAAGATAGTGGAGCAATATCAGAAAGGTGTTACCCAGCGAAAAATTGCAAAGACTTTGCATCTATTATCATCAACTGTGCATAACATCATCCGAAGATTCAGAGAATCTGGAACAATCTCTGTGCGTAAGGGTCAAGGCCGTAAAACCATACTGGATGCCCGTGATCTCCGGGCCCTTAAACGACACTGCACCACAAACAGGAATGCTACTGTAAAGGAAATCACAGAATGGGCTCAGGAATACTTCCAGAAACCATTGTCAGTGAACACAATCCACCGTGCCATCCGCCGTTGCCAGCTGAAACTCTACAGTGCAAAGAAGAAGCCATTTCTAAGCAAGATCCACAAGCTCAGGCGTTTTTACTGGGCCAGGGATCATTTAAAATGGAGTGTGGCAAATAATAATGCCAGACCACATTCTGCATCAATCACAACATCATGGCTGCGTAGGAGAAGGATCCGGGTACTGAAATGGCCAGTCTGCAGTCCAGATCTTTCACCTATAGAGAACATTTGGCGCATCATAAAGAGGAAGGTGCAGCAAAGAAGGCCCAAGACGATTGAACAGTTGGAGGCCTGTATTAGACAAGAATGGGAGAGCATTCCTATTTCTAAACTTGAGAAACTGGTCTCCTGGGTCCCCAGACGTCTGTTGAGTGTTGTAAGAAGAAGGGGAGATGCCACACAGTGGTGAAAATGGCCTTGTCCCAACTTTTTTGGGATTTGTTGACACCATGAAATTCTGATTCAACATATTTTTCCCTTAAAATGGTACATTTTCTCAGTTTAACTTTTGTTCCGTGATTTATGTTCTATTCTGAATAAAATATTAGAAGTTGGCACCTCCACATCATTGCATTCAGTTTTTATTCACGATTTGTATAGTGTCCCAACTTTTTTGGAATCCGGTTTGTAAAAAGCAATACATTTTCAAAACTTACATGCTTGTGTCTTTTAGCTGTCAACCCAGCTGTCGGTCCAATTTTGATTTTGCCGATATCAGAAATATTCAGAAGTTCTTGTTGATGCTGAGAGCAGGCATGCTGATCACTATGTCATAATCACTGAATGAAGAGTGACAAGGGCAGGGGCGTACATAGAAATCATTGGGCCCAATAGCAAGAATCTGAATTGGTCCCCCTCATCTCGCTGTTATTAAGGCAACATGAGACAGTCCCGACTACTAGGTGGCGACTAGGGATGAGCGGACCCGTGGGTGGTTCGGCCGAACTTCAGGTCAAAGTTCGGATTCAGGACCCGAACTTGACGCAAACTCGAACCCGAACCCCATTGAAGTCAATGAGGACCTGAACTTTGGTGCACTAAAATAGTCGTAGTAAGGGCTAAATGGCTGCAAAAGGAAGCAAAATGGAGGTAAGAGCAGGACAGAGTGCCCTGAAAACAAATGTGGATGGAGAAATTACTTAAAATAATATAGAATAGAAAAAAAATAAAAATATTAATCTTGAACTAGTAAGCGGAGGTAAAATGGAGTAGGGGGTTGAGGAGGTGGTGGACGTGGCGGTGTAGGTGGAAGCGGCGGTGGGAAGACCCCAAAATATTGGGAAATAGAAAATGTTTGCGAGCATACTATACGTTTACACAAGCTGTACGTTTACACAAATATGTAATAGGGGAGATGTGAGCATGGGGTGTCTGATTTTTGGTGTCTTATGTTAGCACTGGGGAGGCTTATTTTGTGGGTCGGATGAGGATTTGGGGATCTTATCTGAGCTCATACTACCCCGATGTCAGATAAGACCCCCCATGATCAGTACTTTAATAAAATAAAACTGTGTAGGAGCGGGCTTATCCTTCCTCTGCTGCCGCTGCTCTGAGGACTATGGCGCCCTCTCCACAGTGACCTGACGTGCACAGCGTCAGGTCAGAGCCCGGAGCTTTCACGTATTAAGGAAGGGGGTGCACTGCGTCACCAATGACAATTAACCTTTAATACAGATACAGGAGGCGGGTGCCGGCAGAATCACATAGCTGACACCTGGCCTCTATGATGGCGCTGCGATCCCCGGCAGTTAACCCCTCAGGTGCAGCTACCTCTGATAGACGTCGGGTGCGGGCTATATTATTCTGCAGCCAGCACCCGCCTCCTGTATTTGAATAAATGAGTTAGTTCACTTCATTGGTGTCAGTGGCCACAGTCCCTCCCCTCCTCTTCCCCTCTGCGTTCTCATTTGTGTCAGAGGCAGCAGCACAGGGGGGAGGGGGGACAGCTTTCTTCTTCCTTCTCCCCTGTGCTGCTAATATTTTGATACCTGCGACATCCCTGCGAGCCGCATATGTAGAGGAGAGCGCGCTCCTCTGAGAGCCGCAAGTGAAGGTGCGACGAGAAGCATGCGGTTCACGAGCCGCGGGTTGGCCACCCCTGGACTAGGCGTTCCCTGAGGCTGTATCCGAAGTGACCAATACATCTTCAAACCGCCCTTTTCTTCCATGCGCTGTTGGATTGATACCAGCAACTGTTTTTCTGTGAGTGTAAATTCCTCTGCCAGTGCCCACAAAAGCAGAATGCAGCATTTCTCGAAGCAAGGCCTGGAAGTGCTGCATTCTGACAGCCCTCTGTGATGGTGGTAACATTTCCGCCATTTTGTGTTTGTACCGGGGTTCTAAGTACGTTGCCACCCAGTACTGGTCCTTGCCCTTTATGCTTTTTATACGGGGGTCCCTCTTCAAACACTGGAGCATAAAGGCCCCCATTTGCACTAAACTGGAACCGGTGGAATGGCCTGGCTCCTGCTAATCATCCAGGATAATGTCGTCCTCGTTCTCCTCCCCCCATCCACGGACAACACCAGGGATCCCAGAAACGTTTAAAGCATGCTCTTATTGCTCATCCTCTGCCCCGGCACCATCCTCCTCTGACTCCTCTTCAGACTCCTGTTGTTGACTTGTCTCAAATGGAGTAGCCCACCCTTGGAATTCATCCAGCATTGCGACTTCCTCATCTTCTTGCTCCTGCTCCTCGACGGCTTGATCAATGACACTGCGCAATGCACGCTCCAGAAAGAAGGCGTAAGGTACGATGTCACTGATGGCGCCCTGGCTGCGACTGACCAGTTTGGTGATCTCATCAAATGGCTGCAGAAGTCTGCATATGTCGAGCATGAGCAGCCACTGGCGCGGTGAAAAAAAAACAAGCTCCCCAGAACCTGTCCTGCCGCAGAGTTCGTACAGGTAGTCATTAACTGCGCGTTTCTGCTGGAGCAGCCTATCAAGCATATACAAGGTGGAGTTCCATCGCGTCGGGCAGTCACAAATAAGACGTCTGACGGGCAGGTGGTGTCGCCACTGAATGTCAGCAAGGCGAGCCATGGCCGTGTAAGATCTTCTAAAATGGCCAGAGATTTTCCTGGCCTGTCGCAAGATGTCCTGGACCCCGGGGCATTTGGCAACGAATCGCTGAACGACTAAGTTCAGGACGTGTGCCATGCATAGAACGTGTGTCATTTTGCACTGTTTCAGTGCGCTCATCAGATTGGCACCATTGTCGCACACCACTTTACCAACTGTCAAATTGAGCGGGGTTAGCCACTGATCTGCCTGTGACCGCAAAGCTGAAAGGAATGCAGGACCGGTGTGGCTCTTGGCTTTCAGGCACAACAGACGCAGCACAGCATGACAACGTCTCATCTGGAACGTCAAATAGGTTCTGGGGATCTTGGGTGGGGCAGCGGAAGAGACGTAGCAGCGGAAAATGAGGAGTCAGCCGAGGAGGAGAGGGAGGATGGAGTAGGAGGAGGAGAAGAAGAGTCAGGCCTGCATGCAATCCGTGGTAGTAACACCAAATCTACACGGGTGCCACGGGTTGCATGCTTGACGGCCATCAGAAGGTTCACCCAGTGGGCAGTAAAAGTTATGTACCTTCCCTGCCCGTGTTTGCTAGACCACGTGTCTGTGGTCAGATATATCTTGGCACCGACACTGTTTGCCAGAGATGCATTCACTTGCCGCTGAACGTGGCCATATAGCTCTGGGATGCCCTTCTTGGAGAAATATTTCCTTCCGGGGACGATCCATTGTGGTGTGCCAATGGCCACAAATTTTCTAAAGGCCTCCGAGTCCACCAGTTTATATGGCATTAGTTGGCAGGCTAGCAGTTCTGACAAGCCAGTGGTCAGCCGTTGGGCAAAAGGGTTATCCGGCATCATCATCTTTTTTTGCTCAAACATTTGGGGCAAGGAAGCCTGCCTTTTTCCAGATGAATGCGACGACAGCACGGTGGAAGGTGGAGTGGAGGATAACTGGGAGGAGAGAGGAGAAGGAGAAGAGGCAGGACGGTGAGCGCCAGGAGTGTGGCTTTGTGGGTTATGACGGTGTTGCTCCCACTGGGATTGGTGATGGGAGGCCAGGTGCCTTCTTAAGGTTGTCATCCCTAGGTGAGTGTTGGGCTTACCGCGACTTATGCATTAACAGCACAGACTGCAGATGGCAACACTATTGCCAGCAGCGGACACATTAAAAAAAGCCCACACTGCGGAGCCATGTGCCTGCGTCCTGGGAGCGCCAGATTTGACCGTGCATGGTGGATGTTTCGTTCCAGATACTTTAGCAGTCTGCTTTTTGCCTCCTGTGCACTATAAGTTCTCCCTGCTTCTCCTCCCTATCTGCTGCTCCGTCTCTCCCTCTGAACTCCCCTCCTCTTCCTCTCTTGTGGGCACTCACGTGACGTCCATCGACACGTCATCATCGGATTCGTCACCATCACCACCACTGACATTAGAGATCTCGGAGTAAGCAGCAACAGTGGGGACCACCCTCCTTGGGCTGATCTGGGTACTGTTGTCAAACTGCTGGGTGGCGACCGTTAATACCTCCTCTTCCTGATTCAATGCCATGAATGGCTGCGCATCGGTAAGGTCTTTGAATGTATGGGAAAATAATTCCTCTGACTCGAGCGGAGGGGATATGGTGGTGGTGGTGTCTTTGGGGGTAAACACAATAGAGAGTGAAGAGGGTGCAGATAGAGAGGATAAGGAGGATGCAGAAGCGGAAGGCTGAGTGAGCCACTCAACCAAGTCTGGTGTGTCCTTTGACGTAATCGCATGCACCTTCTGCAACTTCCCACTTAGGCTCCGGCCTGGTGCACTTGCCCGACCCCTACCACCCCTGCGGAATGGCCTGCCTCTTCCTCTGCATGTCATTTTCAAAATGACCCTGTGACAAAAGTCCCTACAGAAGAGCAGTATTTGTGGAAGAAGGTATATCGCACTCCTGTCTCAATCAGTTTTTTGTGGGGGCAACTGGTGAATCACACCAGTAGAAATTATTTCTTCAAATAGTGTTTGTCACTCTGTGTAGATTCGGTAAAACGCAGCAAAACGGCAGACAAATGCTGCACTACTTAAATGCACTATATAGAAAGTATATTATTGGTATATAAAATCCCTGCTTCAATCAGATTTTTTGTCAGGTAACTGGTATATCACACCAGTAAAAATTATTTCTTCAAATAGTGTTTTTCCCTCCGTGTAGATGCGGTGACGCAGCAAAACCGCAGACAAATGCTCCGCACACCTATCGATTGCACACCTATACCAGTCCTTAAAAGGACTCCTGTGGCCAAATTAGCTAGCAATTTGTGTCCCTAACAGTCTGTCCCTGCTCCACACAGCAACCTCTCCCTACACTGGCAAAATACTGAATGTAAAATGGCACCCAGGTTTATTTATAATGTAGGGGGTATGTCCATGTGCTAAAACTTTTCATTTGGCTGTCCTGTACCACCTGACGGATGTGTCATGGGTCAAAGTTTTTCACAATGTAAAAGAATATGGCGGGCGCGAATATGTTCGCATGTTTGGCGAATTGCGAACGAGCAAAAGTTTGCCGCGAACCGACCGCCGGGTGAACCGCAAGGCCATCTCTACCCAGAGGCAACAACAAGTTTTTCTCTGTGGGAGATATATTGTCTGCATCCTCTGTATCCCTCCAGCCACGCTCCATTGATACCCATAAGCTGCTTTGGGTGCCACCCTGCTGTGAACATGGTTCATCCTCATCATCATCCTCCTCCCCCTCATCCTGCAGAACTGTGCCCTGGCTGGACAGTTGTGCACTTGGCCTCTTTTGGTGCAGGAACCCACCCTCTGAGCCACTTGTGAATGACTGGCCTGATAAGCGTGGAAATGATCCCTCTTCCTCCTTCTCTTCCTCCTGTGCCACATCCTCTTTCATCATCGCCCAAAGCGTTTTTTCAAGGAGACATATAAGTGAGATAGTAACGCTGAGGAAGGCGTCATCAGCCCTGGCCATGTTGGTGGAGTACTCGAAACAGCGCAACACAGCACATATGTCCCGCATGCAGGCCCGCTCATTGGTGGTGAAGTGGTGCTGATCCGCAGAGTGACTCAACCGTGCGTGCTGCAGCTGAAACTCCACTATCGCCTGCTGCTGCTCGCACAGTGTCTCCAGCATGTGCAAGGTGGAATTCCACCTTATGGGTACGTTGCATATGAGGCGGTGAGCGGGAAGGCCGAAGTTACGCTGCAACACAGACAGGTGAGCAGCAGAGGGGGAGAGTCAACAAAAAGCATAAGAGACTGCTGCATGACTTGGAGATCAGACTGCTTGGCTGATTTGCAAGGGGATAAGGTGCTATACAGATGCCTATGGGCTGCAGGTGCCAACTCTGTGGTTTCAGCAGGGAACCAGGTGAGAGACAATGTGAAGAAACTGGAGGGACTGTCAGCCATCCAATCCACACCAAAAACTAACAGGCGGATTAACTATATTCATTTCCTTGTCACATATGCAGTGCATGTGTCTCTCACACCAAAAATGGGTATATGTCAACGGCTGAACTAGCAGTCAGATTAACTATATTAATTTCCCTACCACATATGCAGTGCACTTGTGTCTCACACCAAAAATGGGTATATGTCACCCACCAAACTAACAGGCGGATTGACTATATTCATTTCCCTGTCACATATGCAGTGCAGGTGTATCTCACACCAAAAATGTGTATATGTCACTGGCCGAACTAGCAGTCAGATTAACTATATTATTTTTCCTGTCACATATGCAATGCACATGTCTCTCACACCAAAAATGGGTATATGGCAACGGCCGAACTAGCAGTCAGATTAACTATATTAATTTCCCTGTCACATATGCAGTTCACGTGTACCTCACGCCGAAAATGGATATATGTCACTGGCTGAACTAACAGTCAGATTAACTATATTAATTTCCCTGTCACGTATAAAGTGCACATGTATCTCACACCAAAAATCGGTTTATGTTACCCACCGAACTAACAGTCAGATTAACTATATTAATTTCCCTGTCACTTATAAAGTGCATGTGTATCTCACACCAAAAATGGGTATACGTCCCCTACCGAACTAACAGATGGATTAACTATATTAATTTCCCTGTCACATATGCAGTGCACGTGTATCTCACACCAAAAAATGGTATAAGTCAACGGCCGAACTAGCAGTCGGATTAACTATATTAATTTCCCTGTTACGTATAAAGTGCAGGTGTATCTCACACCAAAAATGGGTTTATGTCACCCACTGAACTAACATATTAACTTTATTAATTTCCCTGTCACGTATGCAGTGCAGGTGTACCTCATACCAAAAATGGGAATATGTCACCCACTGAACTAACAGACGGATTAACTATATTAATTTACCTGTCACATATGCAGTGCAGGTGTAACTCACACCAAAAATGAATATATATGTCACTCACTGAACTAACAGATGGATTAACTATATTAATTTCCCTGTCACATATGAAATGCACGTGTATCTCACACCAAAAATGGGTATATGTCAACAGCCGAACCAGCAGATAAATTAACTCTATTAATCTCCCTGTCACATATGCAGTGCACGTGTATCTCACACCAAAAATGTGTATATGTCACTGGCTGAACTAGCAGTCAGATTAACTATATTAATTTCCCTGTTACATATGCAGTGCACGTGTCTCTCACTGCAAAAATGGGTATATGTCAATTGCCGAACTAGCGGTCAGCTTAACTATATTAATTTTCCTGTCACATATGCAGTTCACGTGTACCTCACACCGAAAATGGGTATATGTCACTCGCTGAACAACAGTCAGATTAACTATATTAATTTCCCTGTCACGTATAAAGTGCATGTGTATCTCACACCAAAAATGGGTATACAGTACAGACCAAAAGTTTGGACAAACCTTCTCATTCAAAGAGTTTTCTTTATTTTCATGACTATGAAGGCATCAAAACTATGAATTAACACATGTGGAATTATATACATAACAAACAAGTGTGAAACAAAATATGTCATATTCTAGGTTCTTCAAAGTAGCCACCTTTTGCTTTGATTACTGCTTTGCACACTCTTAGCATTCTCTTGATGAGCTTCAAGAGGTAGTCACCTGAAATGGTCTTCTAACAGTCTTGAAGGAGTTCCCAGAGATGCTTAGCACTTGTTGGCCCTTTTGTCTTCACTCTGCGGTCCAGCTCACCCCAAACCATCTCGATTGGGTTCAGGTCCGGTGACTGTGGAGGCCAGGTCATCTGGCGCAGCACCCCATGACTCTCCTTCATGGTCAAATAGCCCTTACTTTCAAAGTTTTCCCAATTTTTCGGCTGACTGACTGACCTTCATTTCTTAAAGTAATGATGGCCACTTGTTTTTCTTTACTTAGCTGTTTTTTTCTTGCCATAATACAAATTCTAACAGTCTATTCAGTAGGACTATCAGCTGTGTATCCACCTGACTTCTCCTCAATGCCACTGATGGTCCCAACCCCATTTATAAGGCAAGAAATCCCACTTATTAAACCTGACAGGGCACACCTGTGAAGTGAAAACCATTTCAGGGGACTACCTCTTGAAGCTCATCAAGAGAATGCCAAGAGTGTGCAAAGCAGTAATCAAAGCAAACGATGGCTACTTTGAAGAACCTAGAATATTACATTTTCAGTTGTTTCACACTTGTTTGTTATGTATATAATTCCACATGTGTTAATTCATAGTTTTGATGCCTTCAGTGTGAATCTCCAATTTTCATAGTCATGAAAATAAAGAAAACTCTTTGAATAAGAAGGTGTGTCCAAACTTTTGGTCTGTACTGTATGTCACCCACCGAACTAACAGATGGATTAACTATATTAATTTCCCTGTCACATATGCAGTACACGTGTATCTCACACTAAAAATTGGTATAAGTCGACAGCCAAACTAGCAGTCGGATTAACTATATTAATTTCCCTGTCACATATGCAGTGCAGGTGTACCTCACACCGAAGATAGGTATATGTCACTGGCCGAACTAACAGTCAGATTAACTATATTAATTTCCCTGTCAGATGGATTAACTATTTTATTTTTGTGTCAGGGGTACAAAGATGGTGCATTGCACCCACAAAATATCGCTATAGGTCACCCACAGAATTAACAGCCAGATTTATTATTATATTTCTGTGTCAGGGGTGCAAAGCTGGTGTATTGCACCAACAAAAAATCATTATAGGTCGCCCACAAAACAAATAGCCAGATTCCTAAGGCTGGATTTACACGGGCGTTGCGGAAAGAGATGCAGGTGCGTTGCGGAAACATGCACGATTTTTCAGCGAAAGTGCAAAACATTGTAATGCGTTTTGCACGCGTGTGAGAAAAATCGGCATGTATGGTACCCAAACCCGAACTTCTTCACAGAAGTTCGGGTTTGGGTTAGGTGTTGTGTAGATTGTATTTTTTTCCCTTATAACATGGTTATAATGGAAAATAATAGCATTCTTAATACAGAATGCATAGTACGATAGGGCTGGAGGGGTTAAAAAAACAAAAAAAAATAAAACTCACCTTAATCCACTTGATCGCGCAGCCCGGCTCCTCTTCTTTCTTCTTTCTTCAGGACCTGGGTAAAGGACCTTTGATGACATCACTTCACTCATCACATGATCCATCACCATGGTGATGGATTATGTGACGGACCATTTGATGAGCGCAGTGACGTCACCACCGGTCCTTTTCATGTGCACAGCAAAGATGAAGACAGAAGAGAAGCCGGGCTGTGCGATCAAGTGGATTAAGGTGAGTTATATTATTTATTTTATTTTTTTAACCCCTCCAGCCCTATTGTACTATGCATTCTGTATTAAGAATGCTATTATTTTCCCTTATAACCATGTTATAAGGGAAAATAATAATGATCGGGTCCCCATCCCGATCGTTTCCTAGCAACCGTGCGTGAAAATCGCACCGCATCCGCAATTGCTTGCGGATGCTTGCGATTTTCATGCAGCGCCATTCACTTCTATAGAACATGCTGCGATTTTCACGCAACGCACAAGTGATGCACAGCCCCATAGAAATGAATAGGTCCGGATTCAGTGCGGGTGCAATGCGTTCACCTCTTGCATCGCACCCGCGCGGAAATCTCGCCCGTGTGAAAGAGGCCTAACACTTTCCTCGCTTAAGCTGCCTGCTTCTTGTCCCTGCACTACTCAGAGCTGATGTGCAGTGCTACAAGTATAAAGGCTGGGTCACATGATGCACCGGTCAATCACAACCATGCCATTATTAGGCATGGATGTGATGGCTTCTAAGTGCCCACAGCTTAAAAGCTTGTTGATTGGCTGCCCTGCAGCCTTTTAAAAGCTTTATTAAATGCCCGAACACCGAACTCGAACCCGAACTTTTGCTGTAAAGTTCAGGTTCGGGTCTGGGTACCCGAACTCGCAAAGTTCATTACGGACCCAAACTTTATAGTTCGGGTTCACTAGTGGCGATGAAACAGAGCAGCTGGCTGGCGCTGCGCTGTTTCAGTATCTCCCATTGCAGTGCATGGGAGCGATGGAAACAGTGCAACACAGCAAGCTGTAGTAAAATAGCGGACCGCCGGCCAGATCCACTGTTTCCCAGCAACCTAAGTGGCCAGGGTTTAGCCTCATTGTGCCTTAGTAATACTAGTTCAAAAATGGCCATAAACACAGTATTTCATATCTATGCACATATATATGCACACCGTGTGCTGTCACCCGTAGTTCTGTTCCACGGCCCTGCAACAAAGATAGAGCATGTCCTATTCTTGTCAGCAATCATGGACAAGAATAGGCATTTCTATCATAGGACTGGCCAAGTGCAGTATCAGTGTTTTGTGGATCCGCAAATTGTGGACTTCAAAACACTTACAGATGTCTGAATGGACCCTTATACATACATACGGACATGCATGCCTACATTTCACATACATATATACATGAATGCACACAATGTATTTGGAGATGATCCTCGCTTCCCGATCGAATCCATTGAACAAAATAAAACAGCACCAACAAGTTAGATGCTTGAGCTGTTTTATTTTATTTTTTTGGGGGGGGAAATTGATACAGACCAATAAATTCTGTCATTTTCCATAAAGCTGTATAATGCACTGTCTATGGTGTTTCAATGGAAAGAGAAACTACTTCAAGGGAACCTGTTACCATGAAAATGCAGAGCAATCTGCAGGAAGATTGTTATAGAGATGGAGGAGCTGAGCAGATTCATATATAGTTTTCTGTGAAAAGATTCAGTATATCCTGTATATCATTCATGTCAATTCCTACAGATTCTGGGCTTTGAGGTCAAGAAGGCCTCCTATCATCAATTGTCTCTGTATGCACAGTCATAAAGGGAAGACACTGATCAGAACACCTCCTTGACTTCAAAGCCCAAAATTATTAGGAATTTAAACAAATAAATTACAAGTTTTGCTTAATCATGTGCCATAAAATGATACTTCAAGTTGCTCAGCTTCTCCTGCTCTATAACCTGCAGCCAGGTTCCCTTTAAGAGAATGCAAAACAGTCATACTGACAGACACATCTTTTCTGCTGTTTCCATTGTATACTGTTATGGTAACATCCTAGGAGCACAGTTGGGGTTATTATGATTTTTGTAGTAATCACTTTGCCTTATGTGGGTTTTATGTTACAGTTTATGAAATGCTTTAAATTCATTGAGAGATCAAAGTACTTAGCATAATGAGAAAAATGTTGTTCAACAAGGGTAAGTATTGCCTGAAGCAGAACAATTCTTTAAGGAATACAGAGGAAAGTCTCACATATCGCAGTGTAATCAAAGTGAATTGACTTATCATCTTGATTGCGTTTAAGGTGAACCCGTCACTTACTTCTCTGTAGAACACTCACCATTAATAGATTTGTTTTATTGCTTAGGATTCAGCAGTAACTCTGATCAGCAATTCAGAAATGCCACCTTATTTTGTATTTGCTGCCAATTTTAATTATGAGCCGAAATTTACTCTGGATAGACTCTGTAAAGTGACATCTTACTTAGCATTTGTCATCATATATTAAATGCTTAAGCATTTCTTAATGACTTGAACATTTAACCATATTGATTTCAGTTCACTGCTCCCTGTATTTCATCATATGTGATTTAAAATGTCAGGCTAGTGGAAAACCAATACTGTGGATGTAGATGACTAAGCACTGACCAAATAGATTGAAAATTATTCTGACATTATATTTTGGGAATGTTTAAAAATATAAATTCATTCCTTTTTATTATTAGAAAACATCAAGATGGCAGCTTTCGACTAGAGCTGCCCATACACATATAGTATATGGACAAAAGTTTTGGGTCGCTCCCCTTAATCATTGAATTCAGGTGTTTTCAGTCCCATTCCCACAGGTGTACAATATCCAAACTCTAGGCATGATGTCTGGCATTAACACCAACACAAAAACAGTGTTCTTGGATCTTCATGGCATTGGTTTCCAAGGAGCTGCATGCAAGCCTTACATTATCAAGCACAATGTTAAGTGTTGGAAGAAGTGGTGTAAAGCATGCTACCATTGAACTCTGGAGCAGTGTTTTTTGGAGTGATGAATCATTTTTCTCTATCTGGAAGTCTGGTGGATGAGTCTGAATTTGATGAATGCCAGAAGAATATTAAACGCCTGAATAGATTGTGCCAACTGTGAGGTTTGGTGGAAGAAGGATAATGCAATGAGGGATTCATGGGTTGGCCTACACCCCTTAGTTTCAGTGCAGTTAAAATTTTATGCTTCAGCATGCCAAGGCATTTTGGACACTTGTATGCTTCCAACTACAGTTGTGTTCAAAATAATATCAGTGTGTTTAAAAAAGTGAATAAAGCTCAAAATCCTTCTATTAGCTTTTATTTCCATACACACAAATGCATTGGGAACACTACACATTCTATTCCAAATCACAACGTGAAGAAAAATGTATCAAATTTGTGTTGTTTCTCTAAACAAAAATTAAAAAGTGAATATTAGACTGTTCAAAATAGCAGTGTTTGTATTCTTCTTTACAAACTCAAACATTCACTATAAAAACTGAAAAATGTTTGAAGATTTTGCTTTCCTTTGAATCACTTAACTAATATTTAGTTGCATAACCACTGTTTCTGAGAACTGCTGTACACCTGTGAACAGGTATTCCAGCCCAGGAAGATTGGACTACATTCCATAGTTCTTCTCTGTTTCTTGGTTTTTTTAATCGATTAGATTAAGATCCGGAGATTGGGCTGGCCACTCCATAACATCAAACTTGTTGGTCTGGAACCAAGATGTTGCACGTTTACTGGTGTGTTTGGGGTCGTTGTCTTGTTGGAACACCCATTTCAAGGGCATTTCATGTTCAGCATAAGGTATCATGACCTCTTCAAGTATTCTGATGTATTCAAACTGATCCATGATCCCTGGCATGCGATAAATAGGCCCAACACCGTAGAATGAGAAACATTCGCGGCTGGCGAACATATGCGATGTTCGATCTGCCCCCTATACGTCATCATTGAGCAAAATTGAGCAAACTTTGACCCTGTACCTCAGAGTCAGCAGACACATTCCAGCCAATCAGCATACCTTCCCTCCCAGACCCTCCCACCTCCTATCAAAAAGCAAGGACAGCATCCATCTTAGATTCATTCTGAAGCTGCAGTGTTAGTTAGAGCAGGGAGAGTGCTGCTGCTGCTGAATTAATAGGGAAATCGTTAGCTAGGCCAGTGTTCTGTGTACACTCCAGTCCTCAAAGACTCATCTGCTGTAAGGACAGCGTCCTGACAGCACCCCAAAAAACCCTTTTTAGGGCTGGTACACCAGTCTGCTTTTATTTATTTATTTATTTATTTCTATATATATATTGCAGTTGCCTGCCCGTGTGTGAGAGGCCACAGGCCCACTGACTGTACTGTGCCCACTGCCAGCGCCCACCACTCATATCGGGTGGCACAGTATTTTGCAGATAAAAAAGTCATTAAATTTTTACCCTTTAATATAATTGCAGTTGCCTGCCAGTGTGTGTCAGGCCCACTGACTGTACTGTGCCCACTGCCAGTGCCCACCACTCATATCGGGTGGCACAGTACATTGCAGATAAAAAAGTCATTCCATTTTTCCTCTGTAATATAATTGCAGTTGCCTGCCAGTGAGTGTCAGGCCCACAGACTGTACTGTGCCCACTGCCCAACACTCATATAGGGTGGCACAGCCCCTTGCAGATAAAAAAGTCATTTAATTTTTTCTCTGTAATATAATTGCAGTTGCCTGCCAGTGAGGGTCAGGCCCACTGACTGTACTATGCCCACTGCTCACCACTCATATAGGGTGGCACAGCACCTTGCAGATAAAAAATTCATTTAATTTTTCCTCTGTAATATAATTGCAGTTGTCTGCCAGTGAGTGTCAGGCCCACAGACTGTACTGTGCCCACTGCCCACCACTCATATAGGGTGGCACAGCACCTTGCAGATAAAAAAGTCATTTTATTTTTTCTCTGTAATATAATTGCAGTTGCCTGCCAGTGAGTGTCAGGCCCACAGACTGTACTGTGCCCACTGCCCACCACTCATATAGGATGGCACAGCACCTTGCAGATAAAAAAGTCATTTACTTTTTCCTCTGTAATATAATTGCAGTTGCCTGCCAGTGAGTGTCAGGCCCACAGACTGTACTGTGCCCACTGCCCACCACTCATATAGGGTGGCACATTACATTGCACGGCGCACGCGCAGTGCCCCAAATTGGAAGTAAGAGGACCGACCAATCATCTTTTTCCATCTCCCGGTTCCTAAAATCAATTCGATACACGTCCCCTGATAGGGGACGTTACAGTGGTTAAACTGATAGGAATAGTACTAATTAACATACCACTCATATAGGGTGGCACAGTACATTGCACGGCGCACGCGCAGTGCCCCAAATTGGAAGTAAGAGGACCGACCAACCATCTTTTTCCATCTCCCGGTTCTTAAAATCTATTCCATACACCGGCCCCTGATAGGGGACAAAACAGAGATTAAACTGGTAAGAACAGATTTTTTTTATTTAAAGAGGACAGCCTCTGTGGAGCTGGTTATTTTTTGGCCGCGTTACTGAACGCTCATGCACAATGGCTGTAGGCTCATGCGCCCTTTTGCGGAGGTGACAAACCTGGTCAGTCAAACCCAAGGCAACATCATCGACCTCATCCCATATGCGTTTTTTCTGGAGCGTGCCCTGCGGATAGTGCTGGATCAGGCCGTAGATGAGCATGAAGAGGAAGAGTTGTGGTCACCATCACCACCAGAAGCAGCCTTGTCGTCGTTGATTGCTGGACCTGCGGCAATGCTGGAAGAGGAGTCTGAAGAAGAGGAGTCAGAGGAGGAATTTGGCTTTGAGGAGGTGGAAGACCAACCACAGCAGGCGTCCCAGGGTGCTTGTTGACACCTTTCGGGGACCCTTGGTGTTGTACGTGGCTGGGTGCAGGAAGAGACCTTCAATGACGTCAGTGAGGACAAGGAATGGGACATGGCTAGCTTGGTATCCAACCTTGTGCAAATGGGGAGTTTGTGGTTGTGCAAATGGACTGTTTGCGGTTGTTTGCGGTGCGTTAAATGGGAAGTTTGGTCTGTCAGAGTTTGGTCTGTCACTGTGAAGCTGGCATAACCCTTACACTATCTGATCGATACAACATCATACCTGATCGTATACACACACTGGATGTTTTAAAGCACGTTATTCCAAACAATTTAGGAATGTTAGGTGATTTATGCCCTTTATGGATTAAAACCCGACTCTGCGTCAACTACGTAATTTTCCATGGGATCCCCCTCCGGCATGCCACAGTCCAGGTCTTAGTCCCCTTGAAACAACTTTTCCATCACCATTGTGGCCAGAAAGAGAGAAATTCGCCTGCCTAATGAAGTCTATGGCGGTTCGCCCAGTTCGCCCATTCGCGAACATTTGCGGAAATTGCGACATCTCTAGTCGTCTGACAAACTGTCTCCGGCCACTAGACCCAAAAAGAACAATCTTACTTTCATCAGTCCACAAAATATCTCTTTAGGCCAGTCAATGTGCTCTTTGGCAAATTGTAACCTCTTCAGAAGATGTCATTTTTTTAACAGTGGGACTTTCCGGGGGCTTCTTGCAGATAGCTTGGCTTCACATAGGCGTCTTCTAATTGTAACAGTGCTCATAGGTAACTTTAGACCTTCTTTGATCTTCCTGGAGCTGATTGTTGGCTGAGTCCTTGCCATTTTGTATATTCTTCTATCTATTTGAATGGTAGTTTTTCTTTTTCTTCAACGTCTTTCAGGTTTTGGTTGCTATTTTAAAGCATTTGCGATTATTTTTGCTGAGCAGCCTATCATTTTCTGCACTTCTTTATATCTTTTACCCTCTACAATCAACTTTTTAATCAAGGTGGGCTGTTCTGGAACAACCCATTTCCTCAGAATTTCAGAGAGAAATGCACTGTAACCAGCATGTACAACATTTGCTGTCTTCCTTCCTTAAATAAGGGCAATAATTGCCACCTGTTTTTCAAAGAATGAATGACCTCACTAATTGAGCTCCACACTGCTATTATTTTGAAAATGCCCCTTTCAATTAGTGATTCAATTACACAGAACAGCAGCGTGCATGTCATGACTGTTGGGTCTGTTGGATTTATATTACTCTACTACACCTGCTAGTAAATTATTTTCAATGTAGAAATTATCATTTCTACCAAAAACAGTGATTGATCAGGTTAGTGATGTCTGACTACTATTATTTTGAACACAACTGTATGTGGAAATAGTTTTGGGGAAGGCCCTTTTCTCTTCCAGCATGACTGTGCCATAGTGCACAAAGCAAGGCCCATAAAGGCATGGTTGGATGAGTTTGGTGTGGAAGAACTTGACTGGCTCTTGCCCAATATCAGTGTCTGACCTCAAAGATGATTTTCTTGTTGAATGGTTAAAAATTTCCACAGACACACACCAAAATCTTGTAGAAATCATTCCCAGAAAAATGGAAGCTGTTTTAGCTGCTAACAGAGGACCAATTCCATATTATTGTTTATGGATTTAGAATGGGATATCATGAAAGCTCCTGTAGGTCTAATGTGTAGGTGTCCCAATACTTTTGTCCATAGAGTGTATTGTATATTAACCTACATAAGTATATTTTTGGACTGTGAGAGCTGCAGAAAATGAAGTGCTTGGATGAAATCCCTGCATGTGCAATGCAAATGTTGCCTCTGGTCAGACACAATGCATACAGTATGTGCTGGTACTGTAAAGGATCATAAGAATATTGGATTAACGTATTAGAGATAATTGGGGCAGACTGGACATAGACCCCACATGGAATTTTCCCAGTGTGCCAATGAACACAGGGCCACCAGAGCCTCACTGGAACTGGCTTGTTACACACTACTGAGGGCACTATAGGGGTCATTATTAGAGGAGGTCAAAGCAGCATGCTAAAGGTTAGGGCTGGCTTGGTGCTGTCACCTACATCTCACCTCCTAAACTCCCTGCTTCATTTCTTAATTAAAGATAATTGTACTAAGAAAACAGAACGTGGCAGCTATTGATGGCCACAATGGAGAGAAAAGCTTCTGGAGTGGTATTTTGTTCTGTGGGATGGTATTCTGTGCTGAACTATGGTATTGCTGACATATACACACACTGGACTTGCATTGGCCCCATTTACTTGTGTTGCCCCACCTTCTGTGAATTTGAACTCATCTACAACATTGGGGCCATTTTTATGTTTTTTTCCAGGGCCACTTTAAGTTCTATTTCAATGTGTAATACTTGATGAAGTGAGTGAGGTGCTAGAAGCAAAAGAAAAAAAGGGAGTTAGTTCCCCAGACCTGGGGGTATTACAATTGGTTTGTAATGTAATGCTTTATAATATTCATATTATGTCACACTACATGCAATACATGTTGTACATCAGCAAATGAGTATAGTTGGTAGTGTTTTATCATCCCATTCTTTCCCTCCTGGACTGGTCCGACTTCCTGACAAGGTAGTGGCTGAATGAGTTAGAGTCAGTTAGAAGGAAGTGAGTAGGGAGTAATGGAGCATGTAATCCATCTCTTGTTCCTCCAGGCTAGGTGGATCACAGAAGCGGTTCATCTAAGAACACCTCATTTAGAGACTGATGTGTCCTAGGACACGTATAATTTCTAAGCTAAGGCATATCTGAGTCAGCAGAGTGATCAAGCAATCAAGTTATGAAGACTCTGCTGCAAGGTGGTGGGTAACAGATCAAGACACCATCACCGCAGTTCAGGACAGGCATAGCTTGAGACCTGCACCATACAGCATAGTGGACACTGTCAGCTAGCAAATTTCTGAGTGTCATCTTCTACCACATTGCCAGCCACCATAACCCATTATCTGGGAGGAGAAAATTCCACTTTGCTTTTTATTTTTGAAAGCCAGAGGAGCGTGCCTTTTACACCTGTGCAACAAAATCATGCAGCATGCCCCACAAAAAATGTGCACTAGGTACAGTCCATCGCAGGCCCTCTTCCAAAGAAGAAGGGCCCCCCATAAACCTTTCCCAGTCCCTCCGGGAAAGAAGGTTTCTGCAAGGGTCCAAGAGAAAATAGGTAACCCCCAGCCAAAGCCGGGGGTACACCCAGGCAACCCTCAGCCAAAGCCGAGGGTACGCCATGTCTGTGGCTCCAGCCTCAACCTGGGCTCGACCTCAGGTGAAGCACAGAGCCTCAATTACTAAAGTCAGGTCTCTCCCCGGAGGGAGTAACCTATGGGTTTGGCAGGGATGTGCGGAACAGGGATTACCACACCCCCCCGGACCTCGAGGGGGGTACCCGTAAGGGTGCCGAACCCAAGAAATCCTAGTGACAAACAAAACATGGAAAGTGAACACACAGTGAACATAAAAAATAAATAAAGTAAATGTGTGCCTTTACGGCCCAGACATTTGACTGCTGCTGGACGTGCTGCTATCTGTTTTTTGCACTCAGTAAAGAAAACTGTTCTTTGCTCTACAATATCTGCCTGGTTCCTTCATCATCACTCACTTCATCGAACCCCAGGGAGTGATAACCTGAAGTAGGACATTGTTACCCATCAACAACACTACAACACTTCATCAGGGCCACTATCACTCCCATTCTCTGCATCAGTTGTTCAGTGACTCGCTGAAATATTTTTAGGTGCATGATTGGTTTTGATTGTCACATAAGCATCCATATGTTGCAGAATGAAGAGCAACAGTGGATAAAATTGCTAGATATGAAAAGGTAAAGGTAAAAAAGAAAATAAATGAACAAAAAATGTTTGGGGAAATGGAAAGATTAGGAAAAATACTGGCAATAATAGGGATGGTAAAATAACTGGAATAAAGTGCCTAAATGGGAGGAAATGCTCAAAACTCCCAAACACTGTGGCGTGTTTATAACCGGGGGAGCAATTCCTCTGCAATAATAGGGATGGGACAAAACAGGGGAAGAGGGTACGGGAAAGACAGAAACAAAATATGAAATCTCTTTGCCTGTCTCCCTAATACCTTACTTATCTCTGTATGAAAACTGAGAAATAGTAATTCAGGTAGCAAGGCTGGCATTAGGATGTTTAAACCCAGAAATCCAATGCTGCACAACAGTAGAGTTCACCATTAAAGAGTTATCCCATGACTAATGTAAAGAATGAAAATCAGACATCATATAGTACATGACAAACTCTTATTAACAAACCTAGAACCAGCCCTGTACCTCATGGATCCAGAGATATCCCAATCCATTGCTCTGCTAGATGTTTATAAAGCTGACAGCTCAAGGGGAGTGTCTGCTACGGCTCAGGTGGCGTGTCCATGCTCTCCCTATCACAGCTCAGGAGGCGGTTGAAGGATGAAACTGAGCATGTGCGGCCTTCTCAGTGAACTGGACAAAGAAATAAAAAAACTAACAGCAGGTGACGCTATACAGATATATTTTATTGAATAACTCATTGGCTATGTTAAATTTTGAATTACATGAAATTACACAAGAATACAGACCCAGGTGCTGGTTAGAAAACTGTAGATTATTTTTCACGGGACAACCTCTTTAAGTTAGGCCTCTTTCACACGAGCGTGTCCGGATAAGGTCCGAATGCGTTGCGGCAAACCCGCGCGAGTAGGTACCCAATTGCAGTCAGTTTTCATTGCGCGGGTGCAATGCGTTTTGCACGCGCGTGATAAAAAACTGAATGTGGTACCCAGACCCGAACTTCTTCACAGAAGTTCAGGTTTGGGTTCAAGGTTGTGTAGATTGTATTATTTCCCCTTATAACATGGTTATAATGGAAAATAATAGCATTCTTAATACAGAATGCTTAGTACAATAGGGCTGGAGGGGTTAAAAAAAACAAAAGAATTATATAACTCACCTTAATCCACTTGATCGCGCAGCCCGGCTTCTCTTCTGTCTTCTTCTTTGAGGAATAGGACCTTTGATGACGTCACTGCGCTCATCACATGGTCCATCACATGATCTTTTACCATGTTGATGGATCATGTGAAAGACCATGTGATGAGCGTAGTGACATCATCAAAGGCCCTATTCCTCAAAGAAGAAGACAGAAGAGATGCTGGCTGCGCGAACAAGTAGATTAAGGTGAGTTAATATTTTTTTTTTTTTTTTTTAACCCCTCCAGCCCTATTGTACTATGCATTCTGTATTAAGAATGCTATTATTTTCCCTTATAACCATGTTATAAGGGAAAATAATAAAGATTGGGTCCCCATCTCGATCATCTCCTAGCAACCGTGCGTGAAAATCGCACCGCATCCGCACTTGCTTGCGGATGCTTGCGATTTTCATGCAGCCCCATTCACTTCTATGGGGCCTGCGTTGCGTGAAAAACGCTTAATATAGAACATGCTGCGATTTTCACGCGACGCAAAAGTGATGCGTGAAAATCACCGCTCATGTGCACAGCCCCATAGAAATGAATGGGTCCGGATTCAGTGCGGGTGCAAGGCGTTCACCTCACGCATTGCACCCGCGCAGAAATCTCGCACGTGTGAAAGAGGCCTTATTGTATTGTTAACTTTGTATATATTACCTCTTATTTCAATGATAAAAGAGTCAAAAAACTAAAATGAGTCATCTCCATGGAGATGTCGGCACTCAAGATATTAGGAACTATAAGCATTGTTAACCACTCCCTGGGGCAACAAGGAGCAATATTATACCCCACAAATGGGCCTCTGTACATAATTAAATTACCATACCGCTTGTGTACCTATGATAGTGACTCCACTTTAATCTGTCAAAGTATAGAAATGTGTTGTGTGGCAACGCTTACAAAAATACTGTAAATTCTTGTACGTAGGCTAGCATTTTTAGTAAGCCAAGCCAAGAAAGATTGCTGTCTGCAGGTGATGACTGATGAGAAGCATAAACTGAACATGTTTAATTCTAGCAATAAAATTTACTGTTTCATATAGAACTTGTTAGCACAAAGCGCAGATTTATTCTCTGAAATAGTTTGAGAGAACAGTGTAATAAAACCCGTCTCCAACTCACAACATATAATTCATAATTTATGAGTTGGTAATACTTAATATTACCAAAAAAACAAACCACACCTTTACAAGTTTCAATTTCCTATTTAAAGTCTACAACACCATAAAATGCCTGAGCAGGCGGGGATATTAAGCTAATGATTTCATGTAATGTGCTTCAGATCTGACTCTTACACCAGACACCGAGTCTAGTAAGTTGTCACCACTCCAGCTGAACCACCATATATGATAATTATATAGTTTATATATATCATCACTTGAAAGGTCAGGAACGTTTTTTCTAGGTGGGAACTTTACACCCTCCTTCCTATGGATTTACAGAAGTGAAGGTCTGTGGCCTTGCCACTCAGATTTCAAGAAAGAAAAAAAAAACACTAATGTCAGGGGCAGAGCTCTTGTTGCTGCTTATGTATAAGTAGAAAAAGAACATATTTTACTGCTCCACCTGTTAGTTTTATTAGTTCTGGTATGGCTTACCACAGCCCACTGAGCACTGTTGAAAAAAAAAAATTTGTACAAAAGAAAGAAAATAAATATATTGATATAAGGTCAAAATGGAATTTGTAGCGGGTGTCTGAAAATGTGTTTTTCAGGGTTGTCACAACAAATGTTTTTAAAAGAATAATCACATGAAAGTAAAAAAAAAGTCTGTTAAAAACAGATACACTATCAGTTTTTCATGGCTATTTTTCATCAGTGTGTACATCCATTTTCTCTTTGTATATCCTTTTTTAATGTTTGTTTATCATCCGTTTGGCATCCATTGTTAACATCTATTAAAAACAAGCATTAAAAGGGGTGAATTTCAATTGTTCTTTTTAATACCCAACCCCTGCAGTACCCTCAGTATATATTATGCCCCCCCACAGTGTCATCAGTATATATTAATGCCCCCACAGTGCCCCCATATAAATTATGCCCTCTGTGGTAATCCCAGTATATGTATTGGCCCCCACACAGTGCCCCAGTATATATATTGGCCCCCACAGTGTCCCCAGTGTATACATTTGCCCTACATAGTGCCCCCTGTAGATATAATGCTCCCCAACTATCACCATCCGCAACCCCTGAAGTGCCCACAAATAAAAAAAAAATAATAGAATACACACCTCACCACAGGCATGGCTGGGAACACTCCCTCTGGACTGGAGGCAGCAGTACTTGATGCTCCTAGGATTGTTACATCACATGATCATCAGGTCTTGCTGCCTCCAGTGCAGAGCGAGTGGTCCCTGTGGGCCTGTGAAGGGAGTATATATATATATATATATATATATATATATCCTTATATACAGTACATGTATTAAGGCTGGTTACAGCCTGTATTTGTGGGCGGGGCTGCTGACTATATCTTACCTCGTGTCCTCCCCCTGAGGACGGTCGCTTCATGCTGACTTCTCCGTTCCGCCCCGTCACTTCCGGTTCACGGTCGCGTCACTTCCGGGTAAGTCTCGGCCCCCTGGGCTGCCTCGGCTGGGGGCAGCGTTCGTCCATCGCCCGGCCGGGCTCGGCCGGTCCTTCTCTTCTCTCCAGCTCCGGGGGAGCCTCCTCTTGTCAGGTCTGTTTTGGTCCACAGCAGGGTTCGGTGGGTCCGGCGCCCGCAGCGCTTCAGGTGGGGGCGGACTGTTCCGCTCGGCTCCCCCTGCACCTCAGGTCTTCAGCGGTGTAGCAGAGCTAGAGTATGATAAAAAAAAAAAAGCACGCACTGCTCTGCTGCCTGTGTTCAATTTTTCTTATGTCTTTGTTTTATCCAGCAGGTTCCTCAAATGTTAAAGAAAAAAAAAAAAAAAAGCCCAGCTGGGCTCGGCCGGGGCTCCCTCTCTTCTTCAGCTCCTGGGAAGCCTCCTCGCAGCGTGCAATCCTCTTTTTCTGTTTAGGCCATGTCGGCAGGGGAATTATATGGAAAGTGGTCAAAAATAAAACTTAACGTTTAATAAAGATATTTAGAATAAATGGGTCCCAAGATAAGAGATGAACAATTTATATAAATATACACACGCGGAGCACCACGGCGGTTTACCAGACAGATGTAGATGGTGCCAAAACCAAAAAAGCAATAATGTAAAGTGCTCGGCGGCACCAGAAAAAAACCGGTTGGTCCTACCGCACAGATGGGGTACTCCAGAAACAGCAATTAACCGGCCGGTGTTGATAGATATTCACACCGTTGTAGACGGTAATCACGTAGCACAGGGAGGTTTGTAGAACTGGCTGGCCCTAGAATAGCCCTGGAGCCCTACACTCGCCTATGTGACCGGATGACGGAAACCCGCCACCAGTCACCTACAGGAACCTCACCCTGGAATTAATGCGCCCTAGAGAAGCCCTTGCTTACCTAATCCCTACATGCATGTTTCGCTGGGGAGGGATGAGTAACAAGCTCATCAGGGGAAACATGGGAGCTTGGGCTGAATCTGTGCTGGGTGCACTGACAATAGTGTCAAAAGTGCACTCTGCACAGAGACAAGAAACACCACAATCCAGATATGGATCTTAAGTGGGCAAATTAGCTATGAGAGGAAAGGGGAATCAGGATATGGAGCCCCTCTCCTAACAGCTGAGACGCATGGGCTGATGTAGCCTGGGTAGCAGTGGACAGGCGCTACCTTTTAAAGTGAAAGCCAGCCTCAGACTGAGGCTTGGCTAGAGCACGCCCACCTCAGTCCGAGCGAGTGATGAACGCCCGCGCATGCGCGGAGCGATACAACGCACAGAGAGAGGAAGGCAGGGAGGTGGACGTATGACAGAGATGACGTCACCACGTCCCATCTCGCAAATACACGCGAGATGACGCGACGGTTACCAAGCCAACGGGACGCGTTCACAGGCATCGTCGGGCCGCGCAGCTCCGGGTATGTTGCTGCGCTCAATATGAACCTGGTATTATATGGCAAAATGATAAAGTAATATATGATTCAAGACTATGTTGGCAGTATATGGACACATATAGGAGGGGCATAAGGGGAGATGGTAAAATTGAAGGAAGGGACAGGTAAACGAGGAAGGGGGGAGGGGGAAGGAGATGGTATATACTTAAACACAAAATGTAACTATGAACATATATGGGGGCAGTAGAGGGCACCCCACATATATTCAATGGGTGATCAGTCCTTGGGCTATATGAAGCAGCCGAAATTGAGCTGTTCATTGAGCCCCATGGGTGAGACTGTGCCCAGCATAAAAATCCAGCGGGATTCCTTCTGGAGCAGCGTGCGGTCCCAGTCTCCCCCACGGGCCGGACGAACAACTTGCTCAATTCCTACTGCCTTAAGGCAGTTTGGATTCCCCTGGTGGTGATCATGTACATGCCTCGACACTGCTGTGTCCCTGTTATTGGCAATGTCGCCAAGATGCTCACCAAGGCGTCTACGTAGCTCACGTTTTGTTTTTCCTACGTATTCCAAACCGCAGGTGCAGGTGATCTTATAAATGACGCCCTGTGTCTTACAATTGATAAAATCTCTGATAGGAAATGTTTTTGACAAATTGGAGCTGTAAAAGGTTTTGCCTGGTTGAATGAGCCCACAGGCTACACAGCCACCACACCTGAAGCAGCCTATTGGCCTACGGTCAAGCCAAGTGCCTTGCCTAGGAGCAGGTGTAAAATGGCTGTGAACAAGGAGATCCTTCAAATTGCTGCCCCTTCTAAATGTAATTTGAGGGTAGTCATGTACAGCTTCTTTAATATCTGGGTCCATCAACAAGATGGGCCAATGCTTACCGAGGATCCCTCTTATCTGGTCAGCACATCCATCATAAGTACCCAGCAGTCGGATCTTCTGGTCCTGGGGCGGTCTCACCCTAGGCACCAGGAGATCCGAACGGGCCGTACCGGTCGCCCTACGGTAGGCCTGTCTAAGTACATCATCGGGGTACCCCCTATTGAGAAACCTGGTCCTTAGGTCATTGGCCCTCTTTTTGAATTCAGATCCCTCGGAGCAGTTACGCCTAAGGCGTAGATATTGGCCACACGGAATACCCCTTTTTAGGGGGGTAGGGTGGCTACTGCTCCAATGGAGGACTGAATTGGTGGAGGTGGGTTTTCTAAAGATGGTTGTAGAAAGCTCATCATTACCTTTCCTTGATATAGAAACATCCAGGAAAGGGAGGCTCACTGGATCAAATTCGTGCGTGAACCTCAAACCTATGTCATTACAATTTAGTTTGGCGACAAAGTCAGAGAAGGATGACTTTGAATCGTTCCAAATGAGGAAGACGTCGTCGATGTAACGGGCCCACAGGCCTATGGGCCCGGTACTCGACAACATCTCCTCAGAGAAAACATAGGTAGACTCCCACCAGCCCAGGAGCAGGTTAGCGTACGCCGGCGCACAGGAACAACCCATCGCCGTGCCTCTGAGCTGGTGGTAGAGTCTCGGGCCAAAAAAGAAGAAATTGTGCGTCAACAGATACTCGAGAAGCCTCAGGACAAAGGTGTTATGTTGAGAGAATTGACAGCCCCTCATACTAAGATAGTATCCCACTGCCTTGAGGCAGGGCCGGCGTCCTCGGCGCTTCAGGTAGGGCTGACCGCTCCCGCACATCAAGTCTTAAAACCGCATGCACTGCAACGCCCGACCGGGTTTCACTCTCGCGTTTCTTCAGGGGCGTCAGTCAGTGTACATAAATGCGAGTTTTATTATAGGTAAGAGTGTATTTCCATCGGAGCTGTGTAGTGTGTCAGCTGTGCATGCAGCAGTGCTGAGTGCGTGTATATATAATGTGTTGGTGTGCATGCACATGGTGTGTGCTTCGGAGCTACGTGTGTGTAGCATGCGTTCTGCACTGCTAAGCGTATAGAGCATGCTTACTGCAGAACCCTGTCTATAATATGCATTCAGCCAAGCAGTGGCATAAATGATCTTAAATGTGTCAGCTGCCCTCTAATGAGGTTATCTTCCAAACAGTTTCGTTATCATTGTGGGTGTTCTTACATTCTCATTTTTCTTATTTAGTATCTGTCATGTCAGAGGACAGTCATCAGAAGTCCTGTGCAGGATTCTGCCTTCATGTGTGCAGGTGCAACCAGAGTGTAATTACTAGGTGAAGGGTCCACCCTGTGTCATAGTCATTACAAAGCTTTTCAAGAGGGCTTTGCAGGTTTCCATTGTTTGCAGGGGTATTCACCCGTAGAGCAGTGTGTGTTACATATATTATTTGTTTTTAAAGGGGCTTTACTAGAGTTTTCTTGGATTGGGTCCTCAGCATTGCTCCGGTGGGTCTCTGACCCATACCATGCTGGGCCTGGGCTTAGGTGGAGGTGCTACCGTACACTTCAGGGAGTTCTCCGGTTGCCTGGCGAGCAGCATCTCCGCTTGGCTGACGCATATGCGAGGGATGGGATGTCCCTTAAACAGGTCCTTCTCTTTCCAGGTTGGGGGAGATGCCGTTTTTCGGTTGTTTAATGTTCCATTTCGGGCTCAGAACTTAATTTATTAGCTTGTTGTCTTTATCTAGGTTCTGATAAATTTTCCGATTTGAACAGGGCTGCAGTACCGTCTGATATCCAGTCTTTCCGTTCAGCCAAGTAGCTGCTCAGCTTCCTGAATTTCTTCAGGTATCACGCTCACGTCATTTTGGTCTGTTTTCCATGCTTCCCCAGGTACACGCTGCCTCTGTCATCCTGGATCACCCAGGCTCATTCTGCCTCTGTCATCCTGGATCGCCCAGGCTCATTCTGCCTCTGTCATCCTGGATCGCCCAGGCTCATTTTGCCTCGGTCATCCTGGATCGCCCAGGCTCGTTCTGCCTCTGTCGTCCTGGATCGCCCAGGCCCGTTCTGCCTCTGTCATCCTGGATCGCCCAGGCTCATTTTGCCTCTGTCGTCCTGGATCGCCCAGGTCCACGCTGCCTCTGTCACCCTTTATTGCTCCCCGTCCACTCGATTCACTCAGGTCCACCTAATTGGTACAAGTACTTCTTCAGTGCACCGGACCTGGGGGTATCTACAACTGTAATTAGGTATAATTGCATGTATTGTTTTCTATTTTTATTTTATTTTGCAGTACATTCCAGCCGAGAAGCCATGGTCGGCAGGCACGGGGCTTGCCGGCCTGTGTCTCCATTCAGGTAAAAAAAAAAAAGTATAAAGTATGCAGCGGAGAGTCCAGACACCGGTGTGATCAGTAGGGTGCTGCCTCGCGGACACTGCTGCGGGGTCAGGGACTGCTGCTCTGATTCCCGTCGCCTGTGCTACCGCTAGCCCAGGTTGAGTTTAGGTTGGAGCCTTCGGTGGACCCCTATACCCACGGGTGCCAATCAATTGCTGCACAATCGCTCTATGCCTCCTCGACTGGGGCCAGAAACTGCACCTTCCTCTGCTGCTAACAGAGGTAACACAAGTTATCCCCTCCAGTGTAGCTAACTCCATGAATGTTGTTTTAGTAGTAGGGTTTTGTTGCTGTGCTTTTTCCGGTTTCCTAATGTGCATTTTTGGGCAATCTTTCCTTAAAACAGACAGGGCTGCGGTACCCTCTGATATTCAGTCCTCCCGATCAGCCAAGTTGCTGCTCATTTGCTTCCCGAATTCTTCAGGTATCATGCATACGCCTTCTGTCTGTCTTCCCTGCTTCTTGACTCACTCTCCCATCATCTGAGGCCCTTGTCATCCTGGATCGCCTAGGCTCGCTCTGCCTCTGCCATCCAGGATCGTCCTGGATCGCCCTGGATCGCTCAGGCTCGCCCTGCCTCCGTCTTTCTGGATCGCCCAGGCTCTCTCTGTTTCGTTATCGTGGCTGGCCAAGGCTCGCTCTGTCTCTATCATCCTGGTTCGCCCAGGCTCACTCTACCCTTGTCATCCTGGCTCGTTCTGTCATCCTGGATCGCCCAGGCTCGCTCCGCGCCTGTCATCCTGGACCGCCCAGGCTCGCTCCGTCTTTGCCATCCTGGATCGCCCAGGCTCGCCCTGCTCCTGTCATCCTGGATCGCCCAGGCTCGCCCTGCTCCTGTCCTCCTGGATCGCCCAGGCTCGCCCTGCTCCTGTCCTCCTGGATCGCCCAGGCTCGCTGCTCCTGTCATCCTGGTTCGCCCAGGCTCGCTCTGCTCCTGTCAGCCTGGATCGCCAAGGCTCGCTCTGCTCCTATCATCCTGGAACGCCCAGGCTCGCTCTGCTCTTGTCATCCTGGAACGCCCACGCTCGCTCTGCTCTTGTCGTCCTGGATCAACCAGGCTCGCTCTGCTCCTGTCATCCTGGATCGCCCAGGCTCGCTCTGCTCCTGTCATCCTGGATCGCCCAGGCTCGCTCTGCTCCTGTCATCCTGGATCGCCCAGGCTCGCTCTGCTCCTGTCATCCTGGATCGCCCAGGCTCGCTCTGCTCCTGTCATCCTGGATCGCCCAGGCTCGCTCTGCTCCTGTCATCCTGGATCGCCCAGGCTCGCTCTGCTCCTGTCATCCTGGATCGCCCAGGCTCGCGCTGCTCCTGTCTTCCTGGATCGCCCAGGCTCGCTCCATCTCGGTTATTCTAGGTTGCCCAGGCTCGCTCTGTCTCTGTCATTCTGGATCGCCCAGGCTCGCTCTGCCTCCGCCATCCTGGATCGCCCAGGCTCGCTCTTCCTCAGTCATCCTGGATCGCCCAGGTCCACGCTGCCTCTCTCACCCTGGATCGCCCAGGCCCGCGTTGCCTCTCTCATCCTGGATCACCCAAGCTTGCTCTTCCGCTGTCATCCTGGTCTGTCACGTTACTAACTACCCAGTGCCTTCCTGAATCGCTCAGGTCATTTAACAACCCAGCTCCGGCCTGAATCTCTCAGGCCCTTGTTATCTCCCGTGTCGTTCGGTTCAATTAACTATTTCCCTCCTACAGCGTGGGTAGTCTTCTTGCCCACTTATTCAGGCCTACCCCGCACTGGCTCCAGGCACAGTTCAGCCAGATAGATCATGGAGGGTGATAGGCATCCCTCCCGACTCCACGCCAATGTACACCTCAGCCCCTGCCACAAGTATTAAGGCTGGTTACAGCCTGTATTTGTGGGCGGGGCTGCTGACTATATCTTACCTCGTGTCCTCCCCCTGAGGACGGTCGCTTCATGCCCCACCCTCCCGACCCTTCTTTCTTTCATTCCACTCTCTTGGGTGGCCCACTTATTCAGGCCTACCCCGCACTGGCTCCAGGCACAGTTCAGCCAGATAGATCATGGAGGGTGATAGGCATCCCTCCCGACTCCACGCCAATGTACACCTCAGCCCCTGCCACAAATATATATATATATATATATTTTTTTTTTTTCATAGTGCACCCGTTTTTAACAGTGTTATATGGGATCAATTTAATGGACCTATTGATTTCAATATGGTCTGTCTGGCAGTTAAGACTTCTTATATTTGAACACATAGTATTCAAGGGCTGTTAAAAAAAAAACTGAAATGTGAATACACACATATACTGCAGTGGTTCTGAAAATGGCCATCACACAGCTGGTTTCCCCTGTCACATGTATTTACCCTTAGAGTATATTCACACATAACAGTTGATTTGCAGTTTAAAACAAATCAAACCTGCATCAGAACAGCCTCTGATAAACTGGATTACTATGATGTGGTAACTAGTCACACATTTTTTTTTAGTTCAAATGTTTTACCCATAAAAACTGCACCATAAACATGCAATTTTTCAGATGTTGTGTGTGAATATACCCTTTCATGTGTGTCTCTAATTATAGAATACATTCTAATTGCTAATGTACAGCCATCAGCATTGAAACCACAGACAGAAGAAGAGTGAATAACATTGATTATCTTGTGACAATGGCACCTGACAAGCAAGTGAACAGTCAGCTCTTAAAGTTGATGTGCTAGATGCACAAAAAATGGGCAAGCAAAAGCGTTGAGCAACTCTGACAAGGGCTAAATGTGATGGCTAGATGGCTGGCTCAGAGCATCTCCAAGAAGACAGTGTGGTGTTCCAGACAAGCAGTCATTAGTTCCAACAAAAAGTGTTGCAAAACTGGCAACAGATTCATGGATAACCAAGACTTACTGGAATTGGACCAGAGAAGGCTAGCCATTCTGGTCCAATCCCATGCAAGAAGTACTGTTGGACAGATTGCTGAAAATGTTTATACAGTATAAAAGAAAATTTGATTAATCATTATATGGTCCAGTTCTGATGCTCACTTGTCCATTGACTTTTGAGCATTAAAGGGGTTGTGTGGCCAGAACATGATGACCTATCCTCAGGATAGGTCATCAATATCTGATCATTGGGAGTCTGACTCCCATCACCCAGCTGTTTGAAGAGGAGGCTGCACTTGTGTGAGTGCTAATTCCTCTTTGAGATTACACTGTGCGGAGTCTCGGCGGTGCAGTGAAATTACAAGTGCTTGTTCCATTCACTTGAAGCGAGGTGACGTGAAATGTAATCTTGAAGAGTAAGCAGTGCTCAAACAGCTGATCAGTGGGAGTGCTGGGAGTTGGACTCCTGTGGATCAGATATTGATGACTTATACTGAGGATAATCGAAAAGAATATCACGGGACTAGGCTTTTATTTATACATCCAGCTATAATAAATTTGTCAAGGCCAACGTTTATGTCCTTTTAGGACCTTAATCACTGCCCATCTGCCTTAGGGCCTGCACACTACCGTTTTTTTTTTTCTGTTTACATTCCGTTTTTTGCGTTCCGTATACGTACTGTATACGGAACCATTCATTTCAATGGATCCAAAAAAAAAAACGGAATGTACTCCGTATGCCTTCTGTTTCCGTATTTCCATTTTTCCATTCCGTTAAATATAGAACATGTCCTATTATTGTCCGCATAACGGATAAGGATAGTACTGTTCTATCAGGGCCCAGCTGTTCCGCTCTGCAAAAAACAGAATGCACACAGACGTCATCCGTATTTTTTGCGGATCCGTTTTTTGCGGACCGCAAAATACTGAAAAAGCTATACGGTCGTGTGCAAGAGGCCTTAAGAGAAGAGACTTGCTGGATGTTGGCATTCCTAGTAGGCAGCATAACTAGACCTAAACAGTATCAGGCAGGTAGTTTTACTTTTATAACTAAACCATATACAGTATATCTATATATCTATAGTATCTATCATGACTAGGTAGATTGAAATCTATCTATCTCATATCTATCTATCTCATATCTATCTATCTATCTATCTATCTATCTATCTAAAGCCATTGACATACGCTTTTTGTGATCTTGCTAAACCAGGAGAGGAGTTAAAAAAATATATTATATCTATTACGAAATGGAAATTGATGCTACAGTGCATGTAAAACAGCTTTATTTATGCTGTCATGGCTATTTCTGAAAGTAGCGGTCAGCTTCCATATAAATACCTTAGCTGCTGAATATTATAGACACATTGGTGGCAGATTAAGGGTTGTTTTTTCATCTTGGAATTTATCACCCTCATGCAAAGCTTTCCCTGAAAATAAAAAAAGCAATGTCAGCAAATAAAGTTGAAAGAATATACTGTAAATGATCCCTACAGCGTAATACATATAATATGAAATAGTCTTAGGGCATTTGAACTTGTATTCTCCTTATGTACACATTCTTTCTTGGCCACATTATAATAATTATCTTCACAATTGGCTTTTCCCCCAAAATGTTTATTAGCGGTTTTTTTTTAGGAAGTGCAAGCATAAGAAGCAATGTGTGTAACAATGCACATAAAATGTAATACACTAATAGATACAATAAAATCAAGGACAATTAAACATGCAAAAAATAAATAATACATAGCCATCTGAAGGCCCCTTTACACGGACCAACAATCAGGGAAAAGTATCAGGACGGAGTGTTCCTAGGAATGCCTTGTGTAAAAGTGCTGCAGATTAAAAATCTAACAAAATCATAATTTCTGGGAAGTAGTTTGTGCTGATGAGCAGGCAATTATCGGAAAGAACAGTTTGTTCCCCAAAATTGCTTGCTTTGTTGACCCTTGTTTAGGAGTTTGAATAACTTAGTATGCTGTTTAGAAATGGTTCCCTTATAAATAGATTACTTTGCTGAATATAATTTTGCTTAACTAGTTTCCTAATATGAAGATATTACAAAAAAACTTCAGTGCAAATATAGGTTACCCTGATTATGTTTATGTGTGGCCTCATGCACATGGGTGGAGGAAGGCTTCATGCTATGGAACTCTACTGTACGGTGTTCTGTGCAGTGTCTGATGGGGCACGTCATGTTTTTTATGTAGTAACCTCTGTATACCTCTGTGCAAAATTGGAGGCATAAAGTGTGTTGTGGGGCTGCATAGAAGCCGATAGGTGTTGTATTATAGCTCTGCCCAACTGGCATGCTGTAAAATGCTTTAACCCCTTCCCGACACATGATGTACTATTACGTCATGGAAGCCGATGTGTTCCCGCAATTTGACGTAATAGTACTTCATGGTGATCAGGCGGGCACCGGAGCGGTGCGCATGCGATCACTGCCGGCGGATTAACCCCTTCTATGTTGCGGTCCGCGCTGACCGCGACATAGAAGGGGTTTGTGTCGGGTGATGGAGCTGCTGTGGCGGGGACTTGATGTGTCAGAAGGCAGCCTGATGCCGTGCAGAGGCTGCCCACTGCATTGCACAGCATCAAGACCTGCCTTCTACGGGTGCCAAGGAGATCCAGCCTCAGGCTGGGTCTCCTAGGCAACCTGTTTGTGTACTACTCACTGTAGTACACGAACAGGCAATGCATTACAATACTGATCCACAAAGAGAAATTGGATCCAGCTTCCCGTAAAAAAGCTTTATTTCCTTATAGTAAAATGAAATCTCCAGACATCAGATATACAAACTTTGCGTTTCAGACCTTAAACATAGCGGTCCTTCATCAGGACACGTCATGATGAAGGACCGCTATGTTTAAGGTCTGAAACGCGTAGACAAAGTTTGTGTATCTGATGTCTGGAGATTTCATTTTACTATAAGAAAATAAAGCTTTTTTACGGGAAGCTGGATCCAATTTTTCTTTGTGGAAGGCTATATGGTCGTTGTCCTGGACCATTTTTTTTGTGTTTCAAGGAGAAAGCCCACAGGTGAGCGCTGCAGTTGATGAGTTTGCATTAAATTACAATACAAATGTATTGTAATGCATTGCAGAGGGGATCAGACCCCAAAAAGTGAACATCAAAAATAAAGTAAAGAAAAAAATGTAAAAAAAGTGTTTTTAATAAAATTTATGAGGTTTTTAAGTAAAAAAAAGGAAAAAAATGCCCCTTTCCCTTTTAGTAATAAAAAACTGAAAAAAAATAACACACGTATTAAGTATCACCGTGTCCGTAATGACCGGCTCTACAAATATATCACATGATACACCCTGTCCAATAAACACCATAAAAAAAAGTGTAAAAAAATAGCAATTTTTGTCACCTTACATCACAAAAAGTACAACACCAAGCGATCAAAAAGGCTTATGTCCCACAAAATTGTATCAATAAAACCGTCACCTCATCCCGCAAAAAATGAGCCCTTACCTAAGACAATCACCCAAAAAATAAAAAAAACTATAGCCCTTAGAACATGGAGACACTAAAACATAATTTTTTTTGTTTTAAAACTGCTATTATTGTGCTAAAGTGAAATACCTAAAAAGAAAATACATATTAGGTATCACCACGTCCGTAACAACCAGCTCTATAAAAATATCACATGACCTAACCTCTCAGATAAACACTATAAAAAAAAATATATGCAAATAAAATGCCATTTTTGTCACCTTACATCACAAAAATTTCAACACCAAGCGATCAAAAAGGCATATACCCCCCAAAATAGTGCAAATCAAACCATCACCTCATCCTGCTAAATGAGAACTTACCTAAGACAATCGGTCAAAAAATAAAAAAACTATGGCTCTCAGACTATGGATACACTAAAATATCATTATTTCGGTTTCAAAAATGCTATTATTGTGTAAAACTTAAATAAATAAGAAAAAGTAGATATATTAGGTATTGCAAAATCCGTAACGATCTGCTCTATAAAAGAGTCACATGAACTAATCCCTCAGGTAAACGCTGTAAAAATAAATAAATAGAAAAAACTCAGCCAAAACAACCAATTTTTTGGTCACCTTGCCCCATAAAGTATAATAATGAATGATCAAAAAATCATATGCACCCAAAAATGGTACCAATACAAACATCAACTCTTCCTGCAAAAAACGAGCCCCTGAACAAGATGATCGGCAGAAAAATAAAAAAAATAGGGCGTTCAGAAATTGTAGATACAAAAATCTAATTTTTGTCTTCAAAAATGCTTTATTATGTAAAACTGAAACAAAAATCATAGAAAGTAGACACATTTGATATCATTGCGTCCGTAACAACCTGCTCTACAAAAATAGTACATGATCTAACCTGTCAGATGAATGTTGTTAACCGCCTCACGTCCGCCCATAGACTATAAACGTCCTATGGGTGGACGTCTATTTCTGACAGCACGTTTTAAAACGTCCTGTCAGAAATAGCAGCTGCACGCTAATCGTGCAGCTGCTGATCGGGTTGCCCGCTGTCAGTGACAGCAGGGCAACCCTAAGACAAGGCAGGGACAGTTCCTAGGTGTCCCTGCCTTCACGATCGCTGCAGACACAGCGCTCACCGAGCGCTGTGTATGCAGAGCAGGAAGCGCTGTGCGCTTCCTGTTCCGGCCCGGCGGTCATGTGACCGCCATGACCGGAGTGTGCAGGAGCTGTGTGAGGTCTCTCAGAGACCTCGATCAGCCCTGCTGTGAGGCTGTACAGCGCTGGATTGCTGCTGTACAGCCTCTATAGGGGTGCATTTGTCCTGTAACTGGGGCTACTATGTCAGCCCCAGTTACAGGAGAAATCAACAGTGAAAAAAAAAAGAAAAAGTGAAGTAAATGTCCCCCAGAGGTCTTGTATGACCTTATGGGGGACGAAAAGTGTAAAATAAAAAAAATAAAAATAAAAGGTTGAAAATAAAAAAATAAAAAAAAGTTTCACATGTAAAAAAAAAAAAGTCCCCAAGTAAGGAATGAAAAAAAAAAGTTAAAAATAGAAAAAATAAAAAAAAGGATACATATTAGGTATCGCCGCGTCCGTATAAACCAGCTCTATAAAAATATCACATGACCTAAGCCCTCGGGTGAACACCGTAAAAAAAAAAAAAAAACTGTGTCAAAACAAGCAATTTTTGTCACCTTGCATCACAAAAGGTGCAACACCAAGTGATCAAAAACGCGTATGTCCCACAAAATAGTACCAATAAAACTGTCACCTCATCCCGCAAAAAATGAGCCCCTACATAAGAAAATCTCTCAAAAAATAAAAAAACTATAGCTCTTAGAACATAGAGACACTAAAACATCATTTTTTTGGTTTCAAAAATGCTATTATTGTGTTAAAGTGAAACAAATAAAAAAAAGTATACATATTAGGTATCGCCGCGTCCGTATAAACCAGCTCTATAAAAATATCACATGACCTAAGCCCTCGGGTGAACACCGTAAAAAAAAAAAAAAAAACTGTGTCAAAACAAGCAATTTTTGTCACCTTGCATCACAAAAGGTGCAACACCAAGTGATCAAAAACGCGTATGTCCCACAAAATAGTACCAATAAAACCGTCACCTCATCCCGCAAAAAATGAGCCCCTACATAAGAAAATCTCTCAAAAAATAAAAAAACTATAGCTCTTAGAACATGGAGACACTAAAACATCATTTTTTTGGTTTCAAAATTGCTATTATTGTGTTAAAGTGAAACAAATAAAAAAAAGTATACATATTAGGTATTGCCACGTCCGTAAAAACCAGCTCTATAAAAATATCACATGACCTAACCCCTCGGGTGAACACCGTAAAAAAAAAAAAAAAAAAACTGTGTCAAAACAAGCAATTTTTGTCACCTTGCATCACAAAAGGTGCAACACCAAGTGATCAAAAACGCGTATGTCCCACAAAATAGTACCAATAAAACCGTCACCTCATCCCGCAAAAAATGAGCCCCTACATAAGAAAATCTCTCAAAAAATAAAAAAACTATAGCTCTTAGAACATGGAGACACTAAAACATCATTTTTTTGGTTTCAAAAATGCTATTATTGTGTTAAAGTGAAACAAATAAAAAAAAGTATACATATTAGGTATTGCCGCGTCCGTAAAAACCAGCTCTATAAAAATATCACATGACCTAACCCCTCGGGTGAACACCGTAAAAAAAAAAAAAAAAAAAACTGTGTCAAAACAAGCAATTTTTGTCACCTTGCATCACAAAAGGTGCAACACCAAGTGATCAAAAATGCGTATGTCCCACAAAATAGTACCAATAAAACAGTCACCTCATCCCGCAAAAAATGAGCCCCTACATAAGAAAATCTCTCAAAAAATAAAAAAACTATAGCTCTCAGAACATGGAGACATTAAAACATAATTTTTTTGTTTCAAAAATGCTATTATTGTGTAAAACTTTAATAAATGAGAAAAAGTATACATATTAGGTATCGCCACGTCCGTAACAATCTGCTCTATAAAAATGTCACTTGACTGAACCCCTCAGGTGAACGCTGTAAAAATAAATAAATAGAAACTGTGCTAAAACAACCAATTTTTTGGTCACCTTGCTCCATAAAGTGTTATAATGAATGATCAAAAAATCATATGTACCCAAAAATAGTACTAATAAAACTGGCACCTTATCCCCTAGTTTCCAAAATGGGGTCACTTCTTGGGAGTTTCTACTGTAAGGGTGCATCAGGGGGCTTCAAATGGGACATGGCATCTAAAAACCATGTGGAGTTCCTTTTCTTCTGCGCCCTGCCGTGTGCCCATACAGCAGTTTATGACCACATGTGGGGTGTTTCTGTAAACCGCAGAATCTGGGTAATAAATATTGAGTTTTGTTTGGCTGTTAACCATCGATGTGTTAAAGAAAAAAAATGATTAAAATGGAAAATCTGCCAAAAAAGTGAAATTTAAAAATTTGATCTCCATTTTCCTTTAATTCTTGTGGAACGCCTAAAGAGTTAACAAAGTTTGTAAAATCGGTTTTGAATACCTTGAGGGGTGTAGTTTCTACAATGGGGTCATTTATGGGGGTATCCACTATGTAGGCCCCACAAAGTGACTTCAGACCTGAACTGGTCCTTATAAAGTGGATTTTGGCAATTTTCTTAAAAATTTGAAGAATTCCTTCTAAACTTCTAAGCCTTCTAACGTCCTAAAAAAATAAAATGACATTTCCAAAATGATGCCAACATAAAGTACATATGAGGAATGTTAAATAATAAATATTTTATGAGGTATCACTTTCTGTTTTAAAAGCAGAGAAATAGAAATTTAGAAAATTGCGAATTTTTTAAATTTTTGGGTAAATTTGGGATTTTTTCATAAATAAAGGTGAAATATTTTGACTCAAATTTATGACTGTCATGAAGTACAATGTGTCACGAGAAAACAATCTCTGAATGACTTGGATAAATAAAGGCGTTCCAAAGTTATTACCACATAAAGTGAGATATGTCAGTTTTGCAAAATTCGGCCTGGTCAGGAAGGGGGCAAAGGGCCCAGATGGGAAGTGGTTAAAAATAAAAAATAACAATGCCAAAAAGTACATTTTTCGGTTACCTTGCCTCACAAATAACGGAATATAGAGCAATTAAAAATCATATGTACCCCAAAATAGAACCAATAAAACTGCCACCTTATCCAGTAGTTTCTACTGTAGGGGTTTATCAGGGGGGGCTTCAAATGGGACATGGCATCTAAAAACCAGTGCAGCTAAATCTGTCTTCCAAAAACCATATGGCATTCCTTTCCTACTGCACCCTGCCGTGTGGCCATACAGCAGTTTACAACTGCATGTGGGGTGTTTCTGTAAACCGAAGAATCAGGGTAATATTGAGTTTTGTTTGGCTGTTAACCCTTGCTTTGCTACTGGAAAAAAATTATTAAAATGTAAAATCTGCCAAAAAAGTGAAATTCCGAAATTTCATCTCCATTTTCCATTGATTCTTGTGGAACACCTAAAGGGTTAACAACATTTGTAAAATCAGTTTTGAATACCTTGAGGGGTGTAGTTTCTAAAATGGGGTCAAAGTGAATTCAGGCCTAAACTGGTCCTTAAAAAGTGGGTTTTGGAAATTTTCTTAAAAATTTCAAGATTTGCTTCCAAACTTCTAAGCCTTCTAACATTCCCCAAAAATAAAACGTAATTTTCAAAATGATCCAAAGATGAAGCAGACATATGGGAAATGTAAAGTAAAAACTATTATATGAGTTATCACTGTCTATTATAAAAGTAGAGAAATAAAAATTTAAAAATTTTGGAATTTTTTTAATTTTTGGGTAAATTTGGGATTTTTTTCACAAATAAAAGGTGAAATATATTGACTCAAATTTATGACTATCATGAAGTACAATGTGTCACGAGAAAACAATCTCATAATGGCTTGGATAAGTAAAAGTGTTCCAAAGCTATTACCACATAAAGTGACACATGTCAGATTTGCAAAAAATGGCCTGGGCAGAAGAGCGAACTGGCCCGGGTTAGAAGGGGTTAATCTTCCATCGAGCATGAGATCTACCGGTAAACCATTAAACTTGATTTGTGTTTGAGTCCACAAGGTCCCTCTGCTATAAACGATGTATCCTAGTCAGGCTGTCCTGTACATATTTTGCACTGCAGTCCAGGTACTTCCAATTACTTACCCATGTGTATACATTACTATGCTGTTTCCCACATTCAGAATTTATACAGTAGAGACTGATCATTAGTATGTAGAAATAACTTGGCCAGAGCGACATGTCTCACTTTCTCTGCCTTTCATAAATATACTTAAAGAGGTGATTGATGGGTGAAGTCATGGTGTTGGGTAACAGTCGGCATGAGCATGTTAGACATGTGTGTATTAGCTGTACAGTTCTAATCTGCTTTTGTAATCTGATAACAGGTGCTAGAACAGGTCGCAGAAGACATTCACAAATGTTCTGACAACTATAAATTAATAAAATGGAGCCTTTTTTGATTATACCAATTAATCCCCCCCCCCAATTTGTAGCTTCTAGTTAGTGATCCACAATACCTGTTTGATTTATTCAATTTTATTTATATTATATAAAGCAATGCCAGATTTATTGGATTTTTAGATGTCCAGTCCACATGTTACTGTGACACATAAATCATTTTGGCACTTTGTGCCTCTCGCAGTCTCTGTGTTGGCAATAAAAATGTATTAATCAAAAACTGAAGCTTGAGATTAGATAACAATGTAAAAGAACCCCTTAAATTAGATTTGCATGATTTTAACTATTCTTCAATCCGCTTCTGGGCAACCAAACAGATTTGTGTCAGCTGTTATTGCATTATGCCTTAATTGTCTTCCTTGAGTACAGCATTAGATGAAAGAGTATTGAATTGCACTCAGCATGGATTAGCTAAGCAGTATCTGTACTGCCAAAGACCAAATGGCTTTCCTTCCTTCTATATTTGTATGCTCTTGCTTTTTCTTCCTCTTCACATAATTTCAATTACACTTCCATCTGCAACAAATGAAATCCCCTCTCAGTGGAAAACTAAGCACTGTTATTGATGACTTCTTTTTCTCAAAGACTAGTGTTTGTAAAATCTGTATTTGTGTCTGACCAAATTATAACCAGCACAAATAATATAACAACTTGGAAATAAACACAGACATTTGCAATGCAATGGCATAGGTTTGTTTTGTAGTATATACAAAGTGCTGGGTCAGAAGAGGAGCACCATCTGAGAAAAATCTAAATGTTTTTCTTTACTTTACCTATATGTAACCCTTTATTCTAGGGAGGCAGAGAAGCTCGTAACTCGGGAGGTGGTGGAACTCAGAAGCAGGACTGTCATCAGACTGTGTCTGTTGTAGGAAAAGTGCACCCTTGGATACAGTTTCTAGACTAGATATGTGCTAAACTTTTTATTTATGAATTTCTTAAGGATGTTGCTCAGGATTTTTTCTTAACTTACCCCCCACCAAGGTTGTCAACCGTCCAGAATTTCCTAGACAGTCAGTAAAAATAGAGGGCTTTTTTCCAGGGTCTGTGAAAACAAATTAGAAGTAGCTGTGATATTTTTGAAGCTGGTGGTACTTGAGTAATTCTCAGCATTTTAGAGCTCACAGTGTAATACCCCAGAGTAGTATTACTATTTCTTCTCCCTGCTACTGTCTTTGATAGTTAACAATAATGTCATCCTTGTATTTATTCCAGTTCCTTCGCATTGTGCGTTGATAATATTGCTCTAAAACTGTTATGTTCATGTAATGTTTTTGGTTGACAGATAATTATACCCAATACACAAAGGTAAAAATGTATGGGTGTTTATTCTCCCACTAATCAGTACCACAAAACCTCAAGAAGACTTAGACCTAATTACATTAAAACATAACTTTTACTTATTATGAATAAAAATAGTAAATGAAGTGTGCTCCAATAATCCAGTGAGAAAAAATATATATATATTAAAATGTTCAGCAAAATCTCTAATGCACCTGGATGACGATGATGCCCAGATAATAATTGGAAGGATCTTACCCAACTCAGGAATACAAATTGCTATTTTTTTCAGCAGGTGCTGGTCCCTCGGTTTAATAACGGTAGAGTTGAGGCAGCCAGAACTTGTGATGTAGCTGGCAACGTGGGGACAAAAACTAGCAATCCCTAACACAGTAACCCTGCCTGAAAAAGGGTAGGGGGCTAGCAGGACAAAAAGGAGGATATCCACGATTTGTGAATTGCGACCCAAAAACTGCTTCCTATTGGGGGGGTGGGCTAGCAGTCCCTGCCTAGTAAACGCAGAGCATCCGCCACGATAGGGGCGACCTCGTCAGGAACCTGTCCCTCACTTAAATCCCTACATGCCATGTTTCATCCCAATGAAGGGACTCATCGGGGATGGCTAAGTGAAGAAAGTACTCAAATCAGGATAAAAAGGAGGATCTCCACAATTTGTGAATTAGAGACCCTTTGGCTTCACATTGTAAGAGTCTCTTGTCCCAGTTACCCCTTCTCCCTGTCTGTTTGATCAATTTGATGCCCATAAAGCTGAGACAATCAGTCCTCCCTTCATGTTCATTTCTGACATGGCGTGATACAGATATATCTCTTTGATTTGTAACATCTCCAACATGTTCTCCAATCCTCCGTCTCAACTCCCTTGTCATTTTTCCAATGTATTCCTTTCCACAGGTGCATGTTATCTTATATGCAACCCCCTTGGATTCACAATTGGACTTATCTCTGATTTCATACACTCTATTAGTGATGTTACTTTTGAACGTTTTACCCCATCTCATGTATTTACAGGCGACGCAACCCCCACATTTCAAGCAACCTGAAGTAGGTTTGTTAAGCCATGTTCTAGTTGTTGGTGGACCTACAAAGTGGCTCTTGACTACTCTATCACGGATACTCCTCCCTCTCCTGTATGTAATGCTCGAACGTTCCTTAATTACTTTACAGATATCCGGGTCCATCCGCAAAATATGCCAATGGTTGGAGATGATATCTTGCCTACTGGAAGCAGCCTCATCAAATGTGCCAATCAGGCGAATCTCTCTTGAGTTCCTACTGCTAACGCCGCTTGCAGGAGTATTTGCATTCTTGGGTGTAAGGACAGATATACGATCTTGTGAGAGTGCTGATTGAAAAGCTGGTTTCAAAGTACTAAGAGGGTAACCGCGATCGAGGAATCTATTCCTTAAGTCCGCCGCCTGATCTAAGTAATCAGTCTTGTGAAAAATTTCTCCTAATGCGTAAATACTGACCACGAGGGATACCCTTCTTTAGAGGAAAGGGGTGGCTACTTTCCCAACGTAAGAGGGAATTAGTGGAGGTGGGTTTTCTGAAAATAGAAGTGTCTAAATTACCATTTGAGTTTTTGATTATACAGATGTCAAGGAAGGGTAGTCTTTTGGTATTACATTCAGAGGTAAACTTAAGGTCAAAATTATTGTTATTCAATCCATTTGCCTATATATGGTAAATGTTTGCAAGCTCCCTTTCCAAATAACAAAGACATCATGAATCAATCAATCGTGCCCACATATGGATGCGCTGAGTCTCCACTGTTGTCTCATCTCTAAAGATGCAGGTACCCTCCCACCAGCCCAGGAACAGATTTGCATATGAGGGGGCACAAAGGCTCCCCATGGCGGTGCCTCTGAGCTGGTGGTAGAATCTGCCATTAAAGAGAAAAAAAATCCTTGTAAGGGGAAATTCAAAGAGCTGGAGAGGAAATTGGTTGTGTAAGGTGTATTGACGTCCTCGTGTAGAAAGAAAATGTGTAACTGCACATAGGCCTAGTTCATGAAGGATGGACGAATACAATGTCTCTACATAAATACTACCTAGAATTCAACCATCATCCAAATGGATGCCTTCCAATTATTTAAGGAGATCCCCTGTGTCGCGTACATATGAGGGGAGAGCTGTTACGAAAGTTGATAATATTTTAACTATGTAAGTGCCCAAATTCTGGCACAAACTGTCAACTCCCAAGACAATGGGTCACCCTTTTAAGGGGGAGTGCACCTTGTGTATTTTCGGGAGGCTATGAGTGTAACGTCGTATGGCTTATATAACAGGTTAATTTTATTATTTGAGCTGCTATGTATAGTTTTTTTCAGGGAAAGGATTTTCTATTATATTATTTATAAGATTTATTTGTACTTATATAATACATGGTAAAAATTGTAGTACTTCTGGATTGCAGAGTATTACAGCTGTCAGCGCTTCACTGACTGGCAGCCAAAAAGGCCTTTTTTCTTTTGGTTGCTTTCTGCCCTGTAAACCCATCAGCACCCTTTGTGGGACTAAATCTAGTGGTAAACAAATGGAAATAATAAGGTCCAGCTCATCGCTTAGCAGAATGATAACTTACCACATGTCTTTGGATGCTAGTTTTTTCATTGATGCACAGAGAGGGTAACTGCCGAGGTCAGATCTCCGAAAACTCAAATGAGACAGAAAAGATCATGTTCTGCAGCATCAAACTCTTAATTAAATTCTATTACTTTATTTCAACATAGGTAATCCAAATTGAAATAAAGTACTGGGTTTTAACAAAGATTTTGGTGCTGGAGAACAGTCTTTCCTTTCTCCTTACATGTGCAGCCAGCCAGTAGCACAGGGGCGACACTTGAGGTGAACGGTGGACCGAGGAGGGGCCAAATTATAACACACAGTTCATCAGTTTACTCACGGTTAGCAGAAAGCCTCCCTGGGCTGGCAGCACAGTGTTGAGGTGGACAACACGAAATCCTCCGGGGCACGCTCTGTGGTAGGGAAGCATCAGCCAAGATGGTGGTTGAGGTGCCCTTGATGTTAGGGGTGGTTAGGGTGCTTGTTGCGGCTGAGTCCCTTGATGTTTTTTGTTGTGACGCCAGTACCGTTAATGGTGGTACAACCAATAGTGGTAATAATGAGGTAGACAGTGGTAAGATGCAACTCACATCTTTTATTGGTGTTGACTTTGTTGGTAGCAGTACAAAATACAGTCTCTTGATGGCATTAGAGTTGGTCTGCAAATCCACTGTTTCTAGGCTTTTTAGGTTTAATTTGAGCTGTGGTTAAGGTGTACCTTGTTCCTGTTGATGTGCTCAGTCCTATTCCTTGTCCTTTCCCTACAAGCTGAACATTGGGGACAGGTAAACTCATCTGTTTCCCAGAGTTATGGTGTGGCTGCCAGAAGCTCTAAGTCCTCCACCATGAGCAAAGGTGTCTGTGGCCCTCAATAATGGCTTTTATCACCGATGATTCCTTAGGAAGCTTGTTTCTATTCTAGGGAGGCAAACTCTCTCCTACTGGTCAGGGATGCAAGTGTATAGTCCGGCCACAGAAGGAAAACGCTCTTCTGCGCCTCACACCTTGGTACTACCTCATAGCGAGGTTGGTTCCACTCACTAATCTGTGTTATGGAGTCTTCACTCTACATTCTCACCCACTAATCTAATCTGATCTACTCAGATCTGTTCTAGACTCTGATACATTCTCAACCCTGATCTCCACTCTGACTAACTAGGCTTGACCTAGGTATATATATGACCTAAGTTTTATCCCCATAAAGTGGTGGGATGTATAAATTACACCTAATCTGCCTGGTAACAGGGATTTTACAAGTAAATTAGTACAAAGTCACACAATACAGCATAATACAGTTTCAGAGTAAAAAGTGCTTTTAACAGGGGCCACACACACGTAGTGGGACGCTGCACATGTAGTGTACTGCCCTGGAGCAGGGGTATTTTGAATTCTGGACATTTGTGGACATTTGCCGTACTTTGCCAAAACAGAGTCATCAACTCCTTACTTTATTTTACATTAAAGGGTTAACTTAAATTTACTTATACTGTTTAATTCTGTGTTTTTGTACTTTCTAGATAATAATGAGAATTTGGTAATTTTCCATATCTTCTATAATGTTTAAAACGTATGTTTTGGATTGAAAAAGTCAGACTTGTTTACCACCAAAACCAGACAGACTGACCTTTTGAATGCCAGGTGCAGCTATATTATAATGTCTGAAAACTTTGTTTTTGTCTGGAAAAAGTGCTGTGCCATTGAGTATCATTGAAGTTATAATGCAAGTCTATGAGAGATGGAAAGTGCAACATTGTATTTGTTTGTGCCAAGTTTCTCCACTCCACCAATCCCACTTGAAGGTCCCTGTTCAGCTAGAAACTGCACATAAGGAGAGCAGTCAAAGTCCCTAGAGTTCTGCAGTTAGGGAACAGTGCTTGAAAGAGGAGACTCTGCCAGACTACTTGAGTGACCAGAAGATGATGCTGAGACTGGGCTACTCTGCCACAGACCCTGGGCCACCAACCTTTGGCCAGGGTACCAACCATCTGAGAGATAGAGTGGGACAACTAGCTCAGTCCTTTCCTCAGAATTAAACCCTTCTTCTGCCAGGGAGGAGACTGAAGAAGTTAACCCTATACCTTGCCTGTATTGTTTTGCACCTGAATTCCTCCAGGAAAGAAGCACACTGGTTTACTGCAGACTCTGACTCTTTGGACTTAATTCTTATTGGGGTGCATCACGCTTTACCATCCCTTCCGGAGAGTAGCAACAAGTGGTGACACCTCAAAGGTATCCGGGGGACCCATGGTAGCATTGAAGCCACCCCAAAACCGGCAACTGCAGAAGCAGTGCAGCACTGTGTCAACTATATATTACAGCTAAAACCTGTTGCTTATGGCGTGGGCACAGCTCTTGTAACTCTGACATTTCCATACAGTAATAGTATTACCTGGTGCAAAAGCTATCCTTTCACTATGTCATATATACTATACAGCATGGTGAGGGGAAAGGGTTAAGCTAACTTTTGAACTCCTTTCATCCCATGACTGTTTCATATTTTAGTTAGTATCTAGGAGTTATTAAATTCTAACATATATGTAGTTGTTCTTTGAATAGTCTTATTTTGCTTTATAATCTTGTCCATCTGGTCGGAATTGTCCCTAATACATACAGTCGTGGCCAAAAGTTTTGAGAATTACATAAATATTGGAAATTGGAAAAGTTGCTGCTTAAGTTTTTATAATAGCAATTTGCATATACTCCAGAATGTTATGAAGAGTGATCAGATGAATTGCATAGTCCTTCTTTGCCATGAAAATTAACTTAATCCCAAAAAAAACTTTCCACTGCATTTCATTGCTGTCATTAAAGGACCTGCTGAGATCATTTCAGTAATCGTCTTGTTAACTCAGGTGAGAATGTTGATGAGCACAAGGCTGGAGATCATTATGTCAGGCTGATTGGGTTAAAATGGCAGACTTGACATGTTAAAAGGAGGGTGATGCTTGAAATCATTGTTCTTCCATTGTTAAAGGGTTTCTGTCACCCCACTAAAGTGATTTTTTTTTTTTTGGGCTAGTTAAATTAGTTATATAGCGATATATTAAAATATAATAGTGTTCCTTACTTTGATCCAGCAGTTTAGTCAAAAAACGAAGTTTTATCATATGCAAATTCGGTCTCTACCAGCAAGTAGGGCGTCTACTTGCTGGTAGCTGCTGCAGAAATCCGCCCCCTCCTCTTGTTGATTGACAGGGCCAGCCGGGATCTCCTCCTCCGGCCAGCCCTGTCGGCATTTCAAAAATCGCGCGCCCGTGTTGAATCTGCGCAGGCGCTCTGAGATGAGGAGGCTCATCTCCTCAGAGCTCCCTCAGTGCGCCTGTGCCGATGACATCATCGAAATAGAAGACGTCATCGGCGCAGGCGCACTGAGGGAGGTCTGAGGGGACGAGCCTCCTCATCTCAGAGCGCCTGCGCAGATTCAACACGGGCGCGCGATTTTTGAAATGCCGACAGGGCTGGCCGGAGGAGGAGATCCCGGCTGGCCCTGTCAATCAACAAGAGGAGGGGGCGGATTTCTGCAGCAGCTACCAGCAAGTAGACGCCCTACTTGCTGGTAGAGACCGAATTTGCATATGATAAAACTTCGTTTTTTGACTAAACTGCTGGATCAAAGTAAGGAACACTATTATATTTTAATATATCGCTATATAACTAATTTAACTAGCCCAAAAAAAATCACTTTAGTGGGGTGACAGAAACCCTTTAACCATGGTGAGCTGCAAAGAAACCATTGCGTTGCATAAAAATGGCTTCACAGGCAAGGATATTGTGGCTACTAAGATTGCACCTCATTCAACAATTTATAGGATCATCAAGAACTTCAAGGAAAGAAGTTCAATTCTTGTTAAGAAGGCTTCAGGGCGTCCAAGAAAGTCCAGCAAGCGCCAGGATCGTCTCCTAAAGAGGATTCAGCTGCGGGATCGGAGTGCCACCAGTGCAGAGCTTGCTCAGGAATGGCAGCAGGCAGGTGTGAGCGCTTCTGCACGCACAGTGAGGCGAAGACTTTTGAGAGATGGCCTGGTGTCAAGAAGGGCAGCAAAGAAGCCACTTCTCTCCAAAAAAAACATCAGGGACAGATTGATCTTCTGCAGAAAGTATGGTGAATGGACTGCTGAGGACTGGGGCAAAGTCATATTCTCCGATGAAGCCTCTTTCCGATTGTTTGGGGCATCTGGAAAAAGGCTTGTCCGGAGAAGAAAAGGTGAGCGCTACCATCAGTCCTGTGTCATGCCAACAGTAAAGCATCCTTAGACCATTTATGTGTGGGGTTGCTTCTCATCCAAGGGAGTGGGCTCACTCACAATTTTGCCCAAAAACACAGCCATGAATAAAGAATGGTACCAAAACACCCTCCAACAGCAACTTCTTCCAACAATCCAACAACAGTTTGGTGAAGAACAATGCATTTTCCAGCACGATGGAGCACCGTGCCATAAGGCAAAAGTGAAAACTAAGTGGCTCGGGGACCAAAACGTTGACATTTTGGGTCCATGGCCTGGAAACTCCCCAGATATTAATCCCATTAAGAACTTGTGGTCAATCCTCAAGAGGCGGGTGGACAAACAAAAACCCACTAATTCTGACAAACTCCAAGAAGTGATTATGAAAGAATGGGTTGCTATCATTCAGGAATTGGCCCAGAAGTTGATTGAGAGCATGCCCAGTCGAATTGTAGAGGTCCTGAAAAAGAAGGGCCAACACTGCAAATACTGACTCTTTGCATAAATGTCATGTAATTGTCGATAAAAGCCTTTGAAACGTATGAAGTGCGTGTAATTATATTTCACTACATCACAGAAACAACTGAAACAAAGATCTAAAAGCAGTTTAGCAGCAAACTTTGTGAAAACTAATATTTGTGTCATTATCAAAACTTTTGGCCACGACTGTACAATAGTTATCATGGTGTAATCATTCATGTTTAACAATTTCTGGATTGTTTAATGCAAATTATGTGTAAATGGTGTAAGAAGGCCATAGCTTGTAAATATACATTTAGTATGAATAATTTTGCTCATGTATCCTGCTACAGACATCCACTATCACTGATTTATATCAATGCAAAGTGGGAGCAGCGCTCACCTAGCACAAGTCTAGAGCATGATAAAACTTTAAAGAAGAGTTGTTAATTCCACTGGTAGCTTAAACCCAATGATCTGCTCACATTGCAAATATTACTGACACGGTAGAGGTGAGTACAGAACTCCACTCATTGACACTTTCTTGGTCTGCCAGGTTCCCAGATTTATCTGCAATCAAGTATTTATGGGATTGGCTGGGATGCCTTCTTCGGCAACCTACGCGTGTGCAGAATCTACAGAACTGTAACATCTGTGTGAGAGGACACAATAGACAACCTGTAAGTCTCCATGTCCAACCATATCTCATCTTGTATCCAGGTTAGAGGAGGCCCAACAGGAAAATAGAGCTTCCTTTTAAGGCCTCCTGCACACGACAGTATTTTTTCACGGTACGCAAAACGGGGTTCCGTTGGTCCGTGATCCGTGACCGTTTTTTCGTCCGTGGGTCTTCCTTGACTTTTGGAGGATCCACGGACATGAAAAAAAAGTCGTTTTGGTGTCCGCCTGGCCGTGCGGAGCCAAACGGATCAGTCCTGACTTACAATGCAAGTCAATGGGGACGGATCCGTTTGACGTTGACACAATATGGTGCAATTGCAACGGATCCGTCCCCCATTGACTTTCAATGTAAAGTCCGGAGTTAATATACCAGAGGATCGGAGTTTTCTCCAATCCGATGGTATATTTTAACTTGAAGCGTCCCCATCACCATGGGAACGCCTCTATGTTAGAATATACCATCGTATTTGAGTTAGATCGTGAAACTCATATCCGACAGTATATTTTAACACAGAGGCGTTCCCATGGTGATGGGGACGCTTCAAGTTAGAATATCCTATGAACTGTGTACATGACTGCCCCCTGCTGCCTGGCAGCACCTGATCTCTTACAGGGGGCTGTGATCAGCACAATTAACCCCTCAGGTGCCACACCTGAAGGGGTTAATTGTGCTTATCATAGCCCCCTGTAAGAGATCAGGGGCTGCCAGGCAGCAGGGGGCAGACCCCCCTCCCTCCCCAGTTTGAATATCATTGATGGCCAGTGTGCAGACCCCCCTGGCCCCCCCTCCCTCCCTCTATTGTATTATCATTGGTGGCCAGTGTGCGGCCCCCCCCCCCGGGCTCCCGCTCCCTCCCTCTATTGTATTATCATTGGTGGCCAGTGTGCGGCCTCCCCTCTCCCCCCCGATCATTGGTGGCAGCGGAGAGTTCCGATCGGAGTCCCAGTTTAATCGCTGGGGCTCAGATCGGTAACCATGGCAACCAGGACACTACTGTAGTCCTGGTTGCCATGGTTACTTAGCAATATTAGAAGCATCATACTTACCTGCTGCGCTGTCTGTGACCGGCCGGGAGCTCCTCCTACTAGTAAGTGACAGGTCTGTGCGGCGCATTGCTTAATGATCTGTCACTTACCAGTAGGAGGAGCTCCCGGCCGGTCACAGACAGCGCAGCAGGTAAGTATGATGCTTCTAATATTGCTAAGTAACCATGGCAACCAGGACTACAGTAGTGTCCTGGTTGCCATGGTTACCGATTGGAGCCCCAGCGATTAAACTGGGACTCCGATCGGAACTCTCCGCTGCCACCAATGATCGGGGGGGAGAGGGGAGGCCGCACACTGGCAACCAATGATATTAAAACAATACAGGGGGGCCGGGGGGGGGGGGCGCACACTGGCCACCAATGATATTAAAACAATAGAGGGGGGCCCGCACACTGGCCACCAATGATAATACAATAGAGGGAGGGAGGGGGGCCGGGGGGGCTGCACACTGGCCACCAATGAAATTAATACAATAGAGGGAGGGGGCCGCACTGGCACCAATGAAATTAAAACTGGGGAGGGAGGGGGGTCTGCCCCCTCCTGCCTGGCAGCCCCTGATCTCTTATAGGGGGCTTTGATATGCACAATTAACCCCTCAGGTGCAGCACCTGAGGGGTTAATTGTGCGCATCACAGCCCCCTGTAAGAGATCGGGTGCTGCCAGGCAGCAGGGGGCAGTCATGTACACAGTTCGTAGTATATTCTAACTAGAAGCGTCCCCATCACTATGGGAACGCCTCTGTGTTAGAATATACTGTCGGTTCTGAGTTTTCACGAAGTGAAAACTCAGCTCTGAAAAAGCTTTTATGCAGACGGATCTTCGGATCCGTCTGTATGAAAGTAACCGACGGCCACAGATCACGGCTGCGGATGCCAATCTTGTGTGCATCCGTGTTCTTTCACAGACCCATTGACTTGAATGGGTCCGTGAACCGTTGTCCGTCCAAAAAATAGGACAGGTCCTATTTTTTTGACGGACAGGAAACACGGATCACGGATGCGGCTTCAAAACGGTGCATTTTCCGATTTTTCCACGGACCCATTGAAAGTCAATGGGTCCGCGAAAAAAAAAAATGAAAACGGCACAACGGCCACAGGTGCACACAACGGTCGTGTGCAGGAGGCCTAACTGTGTAGTTTTGCCCAATACACTTATCATTTTGCTCTAATATTGTAATCACTTATATTATAATTACAGTAACACATATAAAGTTTGGTTCCATTCCAACAACTCCTTCTTGGTGAGTTACTTGGTATGTTTTTTTTTTTGTCTTTGAGTGTATTTTCCCTTTCGTTTCCTTTTCTATCATTTTATTACTATGAAATAATAGATTGTTTTTCATATGCTGAAAATCCCTTTTAAACTTATGCAAAGCTTTTTTGATTGTAATGCATTCTAAGTTGTATGTATACCATTAGGCCAGGGGTGGCCAACCCGCGGCTCCTTTTGCCTTCATTTGCGGCTCGCAGGGGAGCGGTGCGGCCAGCTTTTACTCTCCTCTCTGCAGCTACCAAATTAATAATCTGCAGCAGCACCGCTTCACTCTGCTGCAGACATTAACAGCCGGCCTGGGTCCCGCCCCCATCAGCTCCACGGTGGAAGGCTGGAACAAGGTGGAAGAGTGGAAACTACTCAAAGCGCCGAGAGCAGGCACGTGACTCAGTCACTCCCTGCAGCTTCGCCTCCTCCTCCGGCAGAGAAGGCGAAGATGCAGTGCTTATCCCTGCCACCAGCCGCTGATGTGCCAGCCCACGTCCCACGCCCCCATCTTTGAGTGTGTCTGTGTGTGACCTAATGCCTGCCCCCAGTCTTCTCAATGCCAGCCCAGCAGCCAGATTTATCAGACCGCAGGCTAGGTCTGTGGGGTGCTGCTGGCCTCAGTCTCTCTGCCACTGCTGCTCTGCCTTTTTTTTCCACAGGTGCCACTGCCCAGCACACCAAGTGTGTTTGAGCATATGGGTGGTCGTCAAAGCATGGGCGGTCATCTGAGCATGGGGTGTCATCTGAGCATATTGGCAGTCATCTAAGCATGGGCGGTCATCTGAGCATGGGGCGGTCATCTGAGCATGGGGAGGTCATCTGAGCATGGGCGGTCATCTGAGCATGGGCGGTCATCTGAGAAATATTAAAACACAAAGTGAAAAACAAAGATTGCCAGAAGTCTCACTGAAGCTGTCTACACTGCAGGTAGGAAAGGTGGTTTAAATACACTTTTAACTGTTTGAAAACTCAATTGCAGTAATACGTGTGCACACATATTTGTGTAAATGTATAGCTTGTGGCTCCTGGCATTTTTTTTTTTTCTGGCTCTTTTTGTCTGTAAAGTTGACCACCCCTGCACTATATTAAAGTTAAATTTTCTTTGCAAATTGCTTGCTTTGCATTTGCAAGATGTTTGGTCACCACGGACCTCAAATTCTCTATTCTCCTTTTAGGCACCTGCCTGAGATCTTTTTCTTGTTATGTTAGCCTAAATGAGGAGAAAACAGCTGTGTAGTGAGCTGATTAGGCGGTAATTTGTCGACAGCTCAATCAAATTGCTGATTCACTATAAATAATGAAAGGTTTGTTCTGTTAATTATTGATAGTCTCTTAATAATATCTTACTTGTGCTGTTACAGGTTATACTCTAATAACCACCTGCTTAGTGGATAATCAAGCAATTGTGAAAGAGATATTATTATAATTAAAATAAAATATTTTCTACAATACATTGTGTCTTGGTGGCCTCCATATGCACAGTATTATAGAATATTTCTCCTTTGGAAGAAAGAAGATTCCATAAAACTTTTGTATATCTGTATGTAAAGCATGGTCTAATAAACATCAGTAGGTGCAGTATTACAACTTTTTGCTCACCTTATATGAGTGGTCACTTAGTATTCAGAATTAATAAAATCTCTGCAGTTTCATTGGACCATCTTCTGTACGTTTATCCATTAAAAAACTCAATAGTCATGGCTACAACAAGGGTTAAAGACTTGAACCCCTTTAAGACCAAGCCAGTTTTCACCATAAGGACCAAGCCACATTTTGCAAATCTGACATGTTTCACTTTATGTGGTGATAACTCTGGAACACTTTTACTTATATAAGCGATCCTGAGACTGTTTTCTCATAACATATTGCACTTCATGTTAGTGCTAAAATTTAGTCAATATGTTTCACCTTTATTTATAAAAAATTCCAATATTTACAGAAAATTTGGAAAAATTCACCATTTTTGAAATATGAATGTCTCTTCTTTTAAAGCAGATTGTGATACCTCATAAAATAGTTGTTACTGTACATTTTGTAAATGTAATTTTTTTTTTTAGGACGTTAGAAGGCTTAGAATTTTAGAAGCAATTCTTAAACTTTTTAAGAAAATTTCCAAAACCCACTTTTTAAGGACCAGTTCAGTTATGAATTCCCTTTGTGGGGCTTACATAGTAGAAACCACCCATAAATTACCCCATTTTAGAAACTACACCCTTCAATTTATTCAAAACTGATTTTACAAACTTTGTTCCACAAGAATAAAAAGGAAAATGGAGGTGAAATGTCAGAATTTCACTTTTTTTTTGCAGATTTTTAATTTTTATCTATTTTTCCCTGTAACACAGCAAGGTTTAACAGCCAAAGAAAACTGAATATTTATTGCCCTGATTCTGCAGTTTACAGAAGCACCCCACATGTGGTGGTAGACTGCTGTAAGGGCACACGGCAGGGCGCAGAGGGAAAGGAGCGCCATATGGATTTTGGAGGGCCAGATTTCACTGGGATAATTTTACGTTGGCATGTCACATTTGAAGACCCCCTTATGCACCCCTAGAGTAGAAACACCCAAAAAATTACCCCATTTTGTAAACTACGGAAGAGGGGACAGTTTTATTGGTACTATTTTGGAATACATATGATTTTGAATGCTTAATATTACGCTTTTTGTTAGGCAAGGAAAACAAAAAAATGGCTGTTGTGGCACAGTTTTTATTTTCTGTTTTTTACGAAGTTTTCCTGACAGAATAGATCATATGTTGCTTTTATAGAGCAGGTTGGTACGGACGCGACAATACCAAATGTGTATTTTTTTGTTCTTTCAGTTTTACATAATAAAGCATTTTTTAAAACAAAAATAATGTTTTTGTGTCTTCATTTTCTGAAAGCTACATTTATTTTATTTTTCTGCTGATCGTCTTGTGTAGGGGCTCCTTTTTGCAGGAAGAGCTGACATTTTTAATGGTACCATTTTTGGGTTCAAATGATTTTTTGATCATTCATTATGATACTTTTTTGGGGCAAGGTGACCAAAAAATTGCTATTTTGGCACAGTTTTTATATTTTTTTAACAGCGTTCAACTGAGGGGGTAGAACATGTGATATTTTTATAGAGCAAGTCATTATGGACATGGGGATTAGAGATGAGCAAATTTTTCAAAAATTTGATTTGACCGGTTTGCCAAATAAAAAAAAAACATTTGGTTTGATCCGTATTTCTTTGCGGCAAATAGAGATGAGCGAATATTTTTTAAAAATAACTTTACGGCTATTTTCTGGCTGCTAAAAGCCTTTATACTGGTGTAGAACACTGTGCCTTGCAGTAACACGCATAGGAAGTCTGCTTTGGTAGTGAAATAATACTGTGAGTCCGTATGGCATGCAGATGACAGGCGTCACTCCAAGAATCACTGCACACTTCACTTATTAGGGCAGTTACAAGGCCAAAACTGACCAAATAACTGAAATATGAACTCAGCCTTACAGGTCGATGTTAGTGCCAAGAAGAAGCGCACTCCTTTGCCACCGTCGCCAGCTGATTCCACATAGGTGTCTACAGAACCTGTTATATTAAACGCGTATACAAGTAGAGCCCCCCGGACAGAGTGTCAGCAGTAAGTTTGTGTTGACGTCACTGATTAATTTACCCTTCCTCTGATCCGTCACAACAATAACCCACAAAAAACTGATCCTGTCTGTGGAGCATATGCCTTCACTCGGTCAGCATTTGCTCAATAATCCATTAGTATTGTAATGCCAAAAAAAACCAGGAGTGGATCTAAAACAAAGATGACATGTGAGTGGAATATTTACATGTCTTCTGTGTTTTGTACTCATTCCTGCTTTTGGCTACGAAATCATAAGCCAATTCTGATGGTACCATACAGGCCTTACAGCTGCTATACAGACAGGATCCATTGTGCGTCTCATTTTTCCTTCCTTCTGACACATCAGAAGAAAGGTCAAATAAATGAATATGTCAGCCAGGCCAAAAGGCAAAATAGTGGCCAAGTCATGAAGTGGGGAGGGTGGCAACAGCATGAGAAGTCCACAGAGTAGACCTATGACATAGTTGTGAGGTGAAAGCAGCATGAGGAAACCACAGAGTGGCCCAATGACAAAGTGTGGAGGTAGCTGCAGCATCAGGAGGCCACTGACTGGCACGACAACAAAAGATTGTGGAGGGGGCAGCAGCATGAGGAGGCCACAGAGTAGCACGACGACAAGATACTTTGGAGGTGACAGCAGCATGAGGAGGCCACAGAGTGCACGACGACGAGAGATTTTGGACGTGGCAGAAGCATGAGAAGGCCACAGAGTGGCACGACAATGAGAAATTGTGGAGGTGGCAGCAGCATGAGGAGGCCACAGAGTGGCACGACGACAAAGTGTGGAAGTGTCAGCAGAATGAGGAGGCCAGAGTAGCACAACGACGAGAGATTGTGGAGTTGGCAGCAGTATGAGGAAGCCACTGAGTGCACAATGACTAAGTCTGGAGTTTTCAGCAGTATGGGGAGGCCACCGAGAAGCACAATGACAGAGTCTGGAGTTGGCCAAATCAGGAGGAGGCCACAGAGTGGCACAATGACAGAGTGTGGAGGTGGCGGTGGCAGCAGCAGCATCAGGAGGAGGCCACAGAGTGGCACAATGACAGAGTCTAGAGTTGGCAGCAGTATGAGGCTACCGAGTGGCACAATGACCAAGTCTGGAGGTGGCGGCAGCTTGAGGAGACCACAGAGTGGCCCAATGACAGAGTGTGGAGATGGCGGCAGAAGCAGTAGCATCAGCAGGAGGCCACAGAGTGGCACAATGACAGAGTCTAGAGTTGGCAGCAGTATGAAGAGGCCACAGAGTGGCACAATGACCAAGTCTGGAGGTGGTGGCAGCTTGAGGAGACCACAGAGTGGCCCAATGACAATGTGGAGGTTGCGGCAGCAGCATCAGGAGGAGGCCAAAGAGTGGCACAATGACAGAGTCTGGAGTTGGCAGCAGCATGAGGAGACCGCAGAGTGGCCCAATGACAGAGTCTGGAGGTGGCGGCAGCAGCAGAATCAGGAGGATACCACAGAGTGGCAAGGTGACATAGTGTGGAGATGTCAGCAGCAGCAGGATACCACAGAGAAGCAAGGTGACATAGTGTGGAGATGGCAGTAACAGCAGCAGCATCAGGATACCACACAGTGGCAAGGTGACATAGTGTGGAGATGGCAGCAGCAGCATCTAGAGACCACAGAGTGGCAAGGTGACATAGAGTGGATAAGGCAGCAGCAGCAGGAGGATACCACGGAGTGGCAAGGTAACATAGTGTAAAGATGTCAGCGGTAGCAACAGGATACTACAGAGTAGCAAGGTGACATTGTGTGGAGATGGCAGTAGCAGCAGCAGCATCAGGATACCACACAGTGGCAAGATGACATAGTGTGGAGATGGCAGCAGCAGCATCTAGAGACCACAGAGTGGCAAGGTGACATAGTGTGGAGATGGCAGCAGCAGCATCAGGATGCCACAGAGTGTCAAGGTGACATAGTGTGGATAAGGCAGCAGCAGGAGGATACCACAGAGTGCCAAGGTGACATAGTGTGGAGATGGCAGTAGCAGCAGCAGCATAAGGATACCACAAAGGCAAGGTGACATAATGTGAAGATCGCAGCAGCATCAGGAGACCACAGAGTGGCAAGGTGACATAGTGTGGAGTTGGCAGCAGCATCAGGATACCACAGAGTGGCGAGGTGACATAGTGTGGAGATGGCAGCAGCATCAGGATACCACAGAGTGGCAAGGTGACATAGTGTGGAGATGGCAGCAGCAGCCGCATCAGGAGACCACAGACTGGCAAGGTGACATAGTATAGAGATGGCAGCAGCATCAGGATACCACAGAGTGGCAAGGTGACATAGTGTGGATATGGCAGCAGCATCAGGATACCACACAGTGGCAAGGTGACATAATGTGAAGATCGCAGCAGCATCAGGAGACCACAGAGTGGCAAGGTGACATAGTGTGGAGTTGTCAGCAGCAGCAACAACATCAGGATACCACAGAGTGGCAAGGTGACATAGTGTGGATATGACAGCAGCAGCATCAAGAGAGCACAGAGTGGCAAGGTGACATAGTGTGGAGATGGCAGCAGCATCAGGATACCACAGAGTGGCAAGGTGACATAGTGTGGAGATGGCAGCAGCATCAGGATACCACAGAGTGGCAAGGTGACATAGTGTGGATATAGCAGCAGCAGGATACCACAGAGTGGCAAGGTGACATAGTATAGAAATGGCAGCAGCATCAGGATACCACAGAGTGGCAAGGTGACATAGTGTGGATATGGCAGCAGCAGCATCAGGATACCACAGAGTGGCAAGGTGACATAGTGTGGATATAGCAGCAGCAGGATACCACAGAGTGGCAAGGTGACATAGTGTGGATATGGCAGCAGCAGCATCAGGAGATCACAGAATGGCAGGGTGACATAGTGTGGAGATGGCAGCAGCAGCTGCATCAGGAGACCACAAAGTGACCCGGTGAGGGGAGGTGGGTGGCAATCCCAGTACCCGCTGAAGAAGGTGGGTGAAAGAAGGAGCACTTGGCATCAGATGTGTGGCATCAGGCGGGTGGCAGTTAGTGATGGACAAACATCGGCTGGGAGGATTTGTGAACGCGAACGCTCGTTTGCGAATAAATGTTCGCGAACCGCGTGTTCGCGGCAGGCTTTATTGACTTTAATGGAAGGCGAACCTGAAAAACCTTCAGGTCAATTTTGCAGCCACCAAATTCTCACTAGAAGTGCACAAATAGTCCGATAACATGGACAGTGACATACCAGAGGGGGATCATTGGCAAAAATTCCCACAAAAAATATGTATTTTAATCAGCGGCCATTTTTATGCGTCTTAAAGGGAAACTCTCAAAAATGTGCCCTGCTGGACCCTAGAAAATTTTTATTTTAGGCCAGTGGAGTACATGCCCCAAAAATTCAGCATTCACCTGACAGAAAAGAACTTGTGATGATGTGGCTGGAGGTACATTAGGCGGTCACTGGATACAAATTTTACTGTAGGCCACTGGAGTACAGGCTCCGAAAAAGAGGCATTCACCTGACAGAAAAGAACTTGTGATTATGTGGCTGGAGGTACATTAGACGATCACTGGATAAATATTTAACTGTAGGCCAGTACAGGCCCCAAAAATTAGGCATTCACCTGACAGAAAAGAACTTGTGATTATGTGGCTGGAGGTACATTAGGCAGTCACTGGCTAAAAATTTTACTGTAGGCCAGTACAGGTCCCAAGAATGAGGCATTCACCTGACAGAAAAGAACTTGTGATGATGTGACTGGAGGAACATTATGCGGTCACTGGATAAAATTTTTACTATAGACCACTGGAGTACAGGTCCCAAAAATTAGGCATTCACCTGACAGAAAAGAATTTGTGATTATGTGCCTGGAGGTACATTAGGCGGTAACTGGATAAAAATTTTACTTAAGGCCACTGGAGTACAGGCCCCAAAAATTAGACATTCACCTGACAGAAAAGAACTTGTGATTATGTGGCTGGAGGTACATTAGGCAGTAACTGGATAAAATTTTTACTGTAGGCCACTGGAGTAGAGGCCATAAAAATTAGGCATTCACCTGACAGAAAAGGCATTTATGCCCCTGTATATACATAAGACAAGGACCATTCTTTGTTCTGAGTGGTGGCGGATATGTTTGGGCTGGCATGAGGAAATTCAATTACACGTGGTCATCACAGGTGTTCAATTCCTCAGAGATCCATGCCTCATTCATTTTTAGAAATGGGAGGTAGTCTGCACTGTCGTGAGCTAGGCGAGTGTGCTTATCAGGTACGATCCCCCCTGCTGCGCTGAACATCCTTTCGGACAGGACACTGGACAATGGGCAAGCCAAGAGTTCCATGGAAAATTGTGCCAGCTCTGGCCACAGGTCAAGCCTGCACACCCAGTAGTCCAGGGGTTCCTCACTTCTCAGAGCATTCACATCGGCTGTTAACCCGATGTAGTCGGACACGTGTCGGTCTAGGCGTTCCCTGAGGCTGGATCCTGAGGGAGGCTGTCTATGGGTTGGCTGCAAGAATGATCTCATATCCGAAGTGTCCAACGCATCTTCAAACTGCCCTCTTCTTGCAGACGCGGTAGGATTGATACCCGCACCTGTTTCACTGTGGGTGGAAATTACTCTGCCAGAATGCAGCATCTCTCGCAGCAAGGCCTGGAAATGCTGCATTCTGCCAGCCCTTTGTGATGCTGGTAACATGTCCGCCATTTTGTGTTTCTACCGGTGGTCTATGTACGTTGCCACCCAGTACTGGTCCTTGCCCTTTATGCTTTTTATATGGGTGTCCCTTTTCAAACACTGGAGCATGAAGGCCCCCATTTGCACTAAATTGGAAGCGGTGGAGCAGCCTGGCTCCTGCTAATCGCCCAGGAGAATATCATCCTTGATCTCCTCCCCCCAGCCACAGACAACATCAGGGATCCCCAAAAAGTTTAAAATCCCCTACAAAGCCTGCTCTTCTTGCTCTTCCTCCTCCCTTCAGCCACCATTCTCCTCTGACTCCTCTTCAGACTCCTGCTGACTTGTCTCAGATGGAGTAGCCCCCCCTGGGAATTCATTCAGCATTGGGACTTCCTCATCTTCCAGCTTCTGCTCCTCGACGGCTTGATCAAAGACATGACACAATGCACGCTCCAGAAAGAAGGCTTAAGGTACGATGTCACTGATGGCGCCCTGGCTGCGACTGACCAGTTTGGTGATCTCATCAAATGGCCGCAGAACTCTGCATGCGTCGCACATGAGCAGCCACTGGCGCGGTGAAAAGCAGCCTATCAAGCATATACAAGGTGGAGTTCCAGCGCGTCGGGCAAATCAGACGTCTGACGTGTAGGTGGTGTCACCGCTGAACGTCAGCAAGGCGAGCCATAGCCGTGTAAGATCTTCTAAAATGGCCAGAAATTTTCCTGGCCTGCCGCAAGACATCCTGGACCCAGGGGTATTTTGCAACAAATCGCTGCACGACTAAGGTCAAGATGTGTGCCATGCACGGCACATGCGTCATTTTGCCATGTTTCAGCACACTCAGCAGATTGGCACTGTTATCGCACACCACTTTACCAACTCTCAAATTGAGCGGGGTTAGCCACTGATCGGCCTGTGACCGCAGAGCTGAAAGTAGTGCAGGACCGGTGTGGATCTTGGCTTCCAGGCACAATAGCCGCTGCACAGCATGACAACGTCTTACCTGGGACGTCGAATAGGTTCTGGGGAGCTTGGGGGGTGCAGCGGAAGAGGTGTTAGCAGTGAAAAGGAGGAGTCAGCCGATGAGGAGACTGAGGATAGAGTAGGAGGAGGAGAATAAGATGCAGAACTGCATGCAATCCTTGGCAGTAACACCAAATCAACACGGGAGCCAAGGGTTACATGCTTGGCGGCCGTCAGAAGGTTAACCCAGTGGCCAATAAAAGTGATGTACCTTCCCTGCCTGTGTTTGCTAGACCGTGTGTCTGTGGTCAGATATATCTTGGCACCGACACTGTGTGCCAGAGATATATTCACTTGCCACTGAACGTGGCCATATAGCTCTGGGATGCCCTTCTGGGAGCCGTTGGGCAAGATGGTTATCCGACATCATCAACTTTTTACGCTCGAACATTTGGGCCACAAAAGCCTGCCTTGTGCCAGATGAACACGACGATGGCACGGTGGAAGGTGGAGTGGAGGACAAATGGGAGGAAAGAGCAGAAGGAGAAGAAGAGGCAGGACGTGGAGCGCCGGGAGTGTGGCTTTGTGGGTTCTGACGGCGTTGCTCCCACTGGGCTCGGTGATGAGAGGCCAGGTGCCTTCTTAAGGCGGTCATCCCGCCTTACTGCGAGTTATGCGTTGACAGCACAGGCTGCAGATGGCAATACCATTATCAGCAGCTGACACGTTAAAAGAAGCCTACACTGCAGAGCCATGTGCCGGCGTACTGGGAGCGCAAGATGTGACCGTGCATGCTGGATGGCTCACTCCAGATACATTTGCAGTCTGCTCTTTGCCTCCTGTGCACTGCGAGTTCTGCCTGCTTCTCCTCCTTCTCCTCCCTATCTGCTGCTCTTTCTCTCCCTCGGAACTCCCCTCTTCTTACTCTCTTGTGGGCACATGTACGGGGACTTGCCGTCAAATTAAAAAGACAGGCAGTGTTCGACTTACCCGCGGTTGTCTGTTTATTAGAAACCCACTTTACTGATGAGGTTCTGATGTGGATTAATAGAGGATGGGTCTCGCAGGCATTTCATTCAACCTTCACCAGCCACTCTAGAGGAGTGACGGTGTGTATCCACAAAAAGATTGATTTTGTCTGTGAGGCATCCTCTATTGATAAGCAGGGGAGATTTGTTTTTCTTTATGGAAAGCTTCTTGGAACACAATGTATTCTAACTTTTATTTATATCCCCCTCCGTTTTCTTTTTATGCATTATAAATTGCTTATTAGCGTTTATGGAACAACGTCCTGATTGTCTTACTCTAGTAAACAGGGATTTTAACTGCGTTATTAATCCTGAGATAGATCAGACTTCCATGGGTAGAGATACCCATGTTCCTGTACTTAATCAGGGGTCCCCCTTAGCTCGAATTCTGCCAGGAGTTGGGCTTTATAGACGTCTGGGTTTTTTTTTGGAAGGGGAGAAGAGCTTATACCTATATGTCTAAGTCTGGGAACTGCATGTCCAGGATTGACCTGGCTTTAATAAATGAAAAATATTTGAGATACATTAGACAAATGAAATATGAAGCCAGGTCGCTCTCAGAATAAATGTGCCAGTATCCCTTGAACTGTGTATGAATGGTGATAGGGAAGGGGTAGTACCTCCCTTTAGATTAAATCCCTACTGGCTATCAGTAATAGATAATCATGACTGGATGAAACAGGAGATGGTTTACTTCTGGGATGCTAACTATAATTCAGTTAAAATCCAGCTAGTGTGGGATGCCTTTAATGCCTTTATGAGGGGGTTATTTCTTAGTAACATTTCTAATTTGAGAAGGGGTATGGAATGAAAGAGAGGGCCTTGAAGGTGGCTGCGCTTCGTGGGATGAACCAGTTCTCTAGGAATAAAACAGAAGATAATAAAAGGGCAATGCAAAATGCAACTCAGGAGTATTCGGATTTTCTTTTGTATAAGGCCCAGCAGAGGATTTTTTTTAAGGGTCAAAAACAATTATGTGAACCTGGCCATCCAGGGAAACTCCTTGCCAGAGTGATAGCTAACCAGGATAAAAAAAAAATGAAATAGTCAGCATTTGTTTATCAGATGGAGTAATTACTTAAGAGCAGGAGAAAATAAAGGGAGCTTTCTTAAAACATTTTTCGGAAATATACCAAACTAGTGATAACATTCCTGATGAAATAATGGATGCCTATTTGGACTCCACTGCTTTCCTGGTTCTTACCGAATTTCAAAGGGAATCCCTCGAAGCAGACTTTTCACTTTAGGAGTTAGAGCCTGCAATAAAGGCTTGTTCGGGATATTCCTCCCCTGGATTGGATGGCTTTCCATACAAACTTTATCGCAAGTATGGTGAGGTTATTCTTCCGCGTTTGTTGAGGGTAATTGTTGAGTCAGTGGAGGACGGTAGTTTCCCAGAGTCAATAACAGAAGCCTTAATTATATTAATATTGAAAAAGGGGAAAGATCCATTAGATATGGGGTCATATAGACCAATATCGCTTCTGAATACGGATGTTAAGCTTATATCAAGGATGCTGGCTGCAAGGCTCTCCAGAGTTATTTCCTCAATTATTTATTCCGATCAAAATGGGTTTATTCCTAACAAAGTTACTCATTATAACCTACATCGATTATTTGCGAATATACAGTCTCCTGGGGGTGATTCCCGCTCCATCCTGTCACTGGATGCCGTTTGATAGGGTGGAGTGGAAATTCCTATGGAAGGTGTTGGGAAGGATGGGATTTGGTACAAGGTTTTTAAGTATGGTTAGGCTTCTGTATAAATCCCCTATTGCCAGATTGAATCTTAATGGCATTTTGACTTTGAGTTTTAGCTTGACTAGAGGTACTTGTCAAGGTTGTCCATTTTCCCCCTTATTGTTTGATATTTATATTTAGCCCCTGACACTTAGTGTTAGGCAAGATACAAGGGTTGAAGGGTTTGGATGATGTGGTATTTTTTATAAATCATAGCAATATAACTCTCCCAATAATTATTTGTATAGTTAACTCTTTTGGGGAAATCTCTGGCTTAGATAGTAATTGGGCAAAGACAACTCTTATGTTATTGGATAATTTTGAGTATCTGAGCGAGGGGTCTTCGACGATGTTAAAAATTGTCAATTCATTTGAATATCTGGGCATAATAATATCTCCTAGGATCGAGGATTTTATTCAGCTTAACCTGATTCCTTTGACAACTAAATTGAGATAAAAAATCTTGATTTGGCTTTGATTACCTCTATCTAGAGCAGACAAAATATCTTTAGTTAAGATGGTGATTCTACCCCAACTTCTTTATATTCTCCCCAACATGGATCGAAGATCGGTTTTTCAAGCTCATTGAGAGGACGATTAACCACCTCAGCCCCCAGTGCTTAAACACCCTGAAAGACCAGGCCACTTTTTACACTTCTGACCTACACTACTTTTACCGTTTATTGCTCGGTCATGCAACTTACCACCCAAATGAATTTTACCTCCTTTTCTTCTCACTAATAGAGCTTTCATTTGGTGGTATTTCATTGCTGCTGACATTTTTACTTTTTTTGTTATTAATCGAAATTCGACGATTTTTTCACCAAAAAATGACATTTTTCACTTTCAGTTGTAAAATTTTGCAAAAAAAAACGAGATCCATATATAAACTTTGCTCTAAATTTATTGTTCTACATGTCTTTGATAAAAAAAAATGTTTGGGTAAAAAAAAAATGGTTTGGGTAAAAGTTATAGCGTTTACAAACTATGGTACAAAAATGTGAATTTCCGCTTTTTGAAGCAGCTCTGACTTTCTGAGCACCTGTCATGTTTCCTGAGGTTCTACAATGGCCAGACAGTACAAACACCCCACAAATGACCCCATTTCGTAAAGTAGACACCCTAAGGTATTCACTGATGGGCATAGTGAATTCATAGAACTTTTTATTTTTTGTCACAAGTTAGCGGAAAATGATGATTTTTTATTTTTTTTTTCTTACAAAGTCTCATATTCCACTAACTTGTGACAAAAAATAAAAACTTCCATGAACTCACTATGCCCATCAGCGAATACCTTGGGGTGTCTTCTTTCCAAAATGGGGTCACTTATGGGGTAGTTATACTGCCCTGGCATTCTAGGGGCCCAAATGTGTGGTAAGGAGTTTGAAATCAAATTCTGTAAAAAATGACCAGTGAAATCCGAAAGGTGCTCTTTGGAATATGGGCCCCTTTGCCCACCTAGGCTGCAAAAAAGTGTCGCACATCTGGTATCTCCGTATTCAGGAGAAGTTGGGGAATGTGTTTTGGGGTGTCATTTTACATATACCCATGCTGGGAGAGATAAATATCTTTGTCAAATGCCAACTTTGTATAAAAAAATGGGAAAAGTTGTCTTTTGCCAAGATATTTCTCTCACCCAGCATGGGTATATGTAAAATGACACCCCAAAACACATTCCCCAACTTCTCCTGAATACGGAGATACCAGATGTGTGACACTTTTTTGCAGCCTAGGTGGGCAAAGGGGCCCATATTCCAAAGAGCACCTTTCGGATTTCACTGGTCATTTTTTACAGAATTTGATTTCAAACTCCTTACCACACACTTGGGCCCCTAGAATGCCAGGGCAGTATAACTACCCCACAAGTGACCCCATTTTGGAAAGAAGACACCCCAAGGTATTCGCTGATGGGCATAGTGAGTTCATGGAAGTTTTTATTTTTTGTCACAAGTTAGTGGAATATGAGACTTTGTAAGAAAAAAAAAAAATAAAAAATCATCATATTCCACTAACTTGTGACAAAAAATAAAAAATTCTAGGAACTCGCCATGCCCCTCATGGAATACCTTGGGGTGTCTTCTTTCCAAAATGGGGTCACTTGTGGGGTAGTTATACTGTCCTGGCATTCTAGGGGCCCAAATGTGTGGTAAGGAGTTTGAAATCAAATTCTGTAAAACATGACCAGTGAAATCCGAAAGGTGCTCTTTGGAATGTGGGCCCCTTTGCCCACCTAGGTTGCAAAAAAGTGCCACACATGTGGTATCTCCGTATTCAGGAGAAGTTGGGGAATGTGTTTTGGGGTGTCATTTTACATATACCCATGCTGGGTGAGAGAAATATCTTGGCAAAAGACAACTTTTCCCATTTTTTTATACAAAGTTGGCATTTGACCAAGATATTTATCTCACCCAGCATGGGTATATGTAAAATGACACCCCAAAACACATTCCCCAACTTCTCCTGAATACGGACATACCACATGTGTGACAGTTTTTTGCAGCCTAGGTGGGCAAAGGGGCCCATATTCCAAAGAGCACCTTTCCGATTTCACTGGTCATTTTTTACAGAATTTGATTTCAAACTCCTTACCACACATTTGGGCCCCTAGAATGCCAGGGCAGTATAACTACCCCACAAGTGACCCCATTTTGGAAAGAAGACACCCCAAGGTATTCGCTGATGGGCATAGTGAGTTCATGGAAGTTTTCATTTTTTGTCACAAGTTAGTGGAATATGAGACTTTGTAAGAAAAAAAAAAAAAAAAAATCATCATTTTCCACTAACTTGTGACAAAAAATAAAAAATTCTAGGAACTTTCCATGCCCCTCACGGAGTACCTTGGGGTGTCTTCTTTCCAAAATGGGGTCACTTGTGGGGTAGTTATACTGCCCTGGCATTTTCCAGGGGCCCTAATGTGTTGTAAGTAGGTAAATGACCTGTGAAATCCGAAAGGTGCTCTTTGGAATGTGGGCCCCTTTGCCCAACTAGGCTGCAAAAAAGTGCCACACATGTGGTATCGCCGTATTCAGGAGAAGTTGGGGAATGTGTTTTGAGGTGTCATTTTACATATACCCATGCTGGGTGAGATAAATATCTTGGTCAAATGCCAACTTTGTATAAAAAAATGGGAAAAGTTGTCTTTTGCCAAGATATTTCTCTCACCCAGCATGGGTATATGTAAAATGACACCCCAAAACACATTCCCCAACTTCTCCTGAGCACGGAGATACCAGATGTGTGACACTTTTTTGCAGCCTAGATGCGCAAAGGGGTCCACATTTCTTTTATGAGGGCATTTTTAGACATTTGGATCCCAGACTTCTTCTCACGCTTTAGGGCCCCTAGAATGCCAGGGCAGTATAAATACCCCACATGTGACCCCATTTTGGAAAGAAGACACCCCAAGGTATTCAATGAGGGGCATGGCGAGTTCATAGAAATTTTTTTTTTTTGGCACAAGTTAGCGGAAATTGATTTTATTTATTTTTTTCTCACAAAGTCTCCCTTTCCGCTAACTTGGGACAAAAATTTCAATCTTTCATGGACTCAATATGCCCCTCACGGAATACCTGGGGGTGTCTTCTTTCCGAAATGGGGTCACATGTGGGGTATTTATACTGCCCTGGCATTCTAGGGGCCCTAAAGCGTGAGAAGAAGTCTGGAATATAAATGTCTAAAAAATTTTAAGCATTTGGATTCCGTGAGGGGTATGGTGAGTTCATGTGAGATTTTATTTTTTGACACAAGTTAGTGGAATATGAGACTTTGTAAGAAAAAAAAAATAATTTCCGCTAACTTGGGCCAAAAAAATGTCTGAATGGAGCCTTACAGGGGGGTGATCAATGACAGGGGGGTGATCAATGACAGGGGGGTGATCAGGGAGTCTATATGGGGTGATCACCCCCCCTGTCATTGATCACCCCCCTATAAGGCTCCATTCAGATGTCCGTATGTGTTTTGCGGATCCGATCCATGTATCCGTGGATCCGTAAAAATCATACGGACATCTGAATGCAGCCTGACAGGGGGGGTGATCAATGACAGGGGGCGTAATCAATGACAGGGGGGTGATCAGGGAGTCTATATGGGGTGATCACCACAGTCATTGATCACGCCCCTGTAAGGCTTTATTCAGACGTCCGTATGCGTTTTGCGGATCCGATCCATCTATCAGTGGATCCGTAAAAATCATGCGGACATCTGAATGGATCTTACAGGGGGGTAATCAATGACAGGGGGGTGATCAGGGAGTCTATATGGGGTGATCACCACAGTCATTGATCACGCCCCTGTAAGGCTCCATTCAGATGTCCGTATGCGTTTTGCGGATCCGATCCATCTATCAGTGGATCTGTAAAAATCATGCGGACATCTGAATGGAGCTTTACAGGGGTGTGATCAATGACAGGGGGGTAATCAATGACAAGGGGGTGATCAGGGAGTCTATATGGGGTGATCACCACAGTCATTGATCACGCCCCTGTAAGGCTCCATTCAGATGTCCGTATGCGTTTTGCGGATCCGATCCATCTATCAGTGGATCCGTAAAAATCATGCGGACATCTGAATGGATCTTACAGGGGGGTAATCAATGACAGGGGGGTGATCAGGGAGTCTATATGGGGTGATCACCACAGTCATTGATCACGCCCCTGTAAGGCTCCATTCAGATGTCCGTATGCGTTTTGCGGATCCGATCCATCTATCAGTGGATCCGTAAAAATCATGCGGACATCTGAATGGAGCTTTACAGGGGTGGGATCAATGACGGGGGTAATCAATGACAGGGGAATGATCAGGGAGTCTATATAGGGTGATCACCACAGTCATTGATCACGCCCCTGTAAGGCTTTATTCAGACGTCCGTATGCGTTTTGCGGATCCGATCCATCTATCAGTGGATCCGTAAAAATCATGCGGACATCTGAATGGAGCTTTACAGGGGGGTGATCAATGACAGGGGGGTGATCAGGGAGTCTATATGGGGTGATCAGGGGTGATCAAGGGTGATCAAGGGTGAATAAGGGGTTAATAAGTGACAGGGGGGGGTGTAGTGTAGTGGTGCTTGGTGCAACATATTACTGAGCTGCCTGGGTCCTCTGGTGGTCGATCCAAACAATGGGGACCACCAGAGGACCAGGTAGCAGGTATATTAGACGCTGTTATTAAAACAGCGTCTAATATACCTGTTAGGGGTTAAAAAAATCACATCTCCAGCCTGCCAGCGAACGATCACCGCTGGCAGGCTGGAGATCAACTCTCTTACCTTCCGATCCTGTGAACGCGCGCGCCTGTGTGCGCGCGTTCACAGGAAATCTCGCGTCTAGCGAGAGGACGCGCCGGCGCGTCCACCCAGAAGAGCAGGGCCGCCGCAAAGACGCAATCCTGCGTACGGCGGTCCTGAGGAGGTTAATGATCTACTCTGGGGAAGAAAGCGAGTGAGGCTAAAACTGGATTATTTTTATAAGCCCCTGGAGCAGGGAGGATTGAATCTTCCCTACTTCAAGGGCTATTTTATAGATGGGCAGCTATGGTTATATTGTGAATGGGAGAAAAGTGCTCTTTGTAAGACCCTGGTGGAGCAATCCCCATTGATAATATATTTACTCTGTTGGAATCTGGGCGATTAATTAATGTTGAACAAGAATATAAAGTGACTGGAAAGTTATTTTCTAGATCTTGGACCACTATTAGAATATCATTGGGGATAAAGGGTTCTCTTTTATGCACCCCTCTTTGGCATAATTTTTACTTACAGCATTTGGATAAACTAGTTAGGAATACATTTTGGCAGAAAAGTAATATTTTCTATGTTTCACAGGCGGTGAGGAATGGGGAGGTTCTCCATTTTTCCTCTTTAATACAAATGGGCAATTTAAGTTGGTTTAGGTATTTTAAGTTACATTCAGCACTTTCTAGTGTAAAATAAACTTCACTCTTAGAGATAGACACTTCTTCACCTTTGAATGCTGTGATTGGGAGTCTGGGCAAGAATGGCAAGATTTCCCAATTACATAAAATGTTACTATTTAATAATAACGTTATCCCGGGTCAAAGGGCTTGGGGAATAGACTGTCAATTGGTTACAACACAAGAGTGGGGAACATATTTGGTTATTTAAGACTAGTATCACACAATTTGAATCACACACTGGTTCAGTTTAATATTTTACATAGAGTTTATATCACGCCGATCTGGCTTAAAAAATGTGGTCTACGAGAGTCGCCAAACTGCCCACGGTGTGATTTACAGTGGGCGGATTTCTTAAATATTTTTTGGTTGTGTCCAGATCTAAAAGTTTATTGGGATTCAATTTATAATTTTATCACCCATAAAATGAGGGTAATAATCCCGTTCACACCTGAGTGCTGGATATTGAGTGATCTATCCAAGGTAAACTGCCATAAGCCTAAAAAGATTTTGTTGGTTAGAATTATGTTTTTGGCTAGACTTTTGATTACCCTAGTGTGGTTCTCACAAAATATCTCGAAGCTCAATGAGTGGTTATACTTGGTTAACAAGGTGAAGAGATATGAATATGTTTTACATAGTCAAAGAAACTCTGAGAAGAAATTGTCCAGGGTATGGGGAGGTTGGAAGTGGTAGTTTCTCTCTATTGATTCGCTATGTTAAATTTCCTTTTTCTTTTTTTTTTTCTCTCCTCTCTTCTGGAGGGATTAGAGACGCATCGCAAGGGGAGGGAGGGTATGTTTGGGTAGAATGGGTAGGGAATGGAGAAAAAAAAAGGACAAGAATTAACAATGTTATTGATTAATCATGTATTTGTTTTAATTTTCTTGTTTCTTAATTAAAAAAATGGGGGAAAAAAGTTATCCTACATAGTGAACCCAAAAAAAAAAAAAAAAAAAAAAAATTGATAGAATTATTATTTGGCCACCTTGTAGCCTTCTAATACATGGAATAAGTGATCAAAAATCCATATGTATCACAAAATAATACGAATGAACAATACCGCCTGTTTGGCAAAAAAATAATCCCTCAAAAAGGTTCCGAAAAATAGTTTTTGGTGTTAGAACATGGCAATGCAAAATAAAAATGATTTTGAATAAAAAAAAAGTGATTTTATGATGAAAAAGTAGAAGGTCAAGAGAAAACTATATAAATCGGTATAATGGTATCAACATGCAGAATAAAGTTATTATATCATTTATGCCACATAGTGAACCACATAAAAAATGTAAATGTAATTAAAAGGTTAATATAATTAAATAAATAAAAAAGTCAAGTTTCAATTTAAAAATAAAAATCCACCCATATACAGTCCCTTGTTATTAATAAAAAAAAATATTAAATACACATAGGTAATTGGTATTGTTGCACTTGTAATGATCTATAAAATGATTACATTAATTAACCCACATGTTGAATAATATAATGTAATACTCATCTTGCAAAAATAAGCACTCACACAGCTTCCTCAATGGTAAAGTAAATAAATTATATGTTTTAGAATATAGCGATGCAAAACTGCAATGAAATATAAAGTTATCAAAAGAAGATTTGTAACCCAAAATAGTACCAATGGAAACTATTTGTCCTTTAAAAAATAAGCACTAATGCATCTTAGTCAGAAAAAAATTGCAAGGTTATGGCTCTTAGAAAAGACAATGCAAAATACAATAGATTTTTTTACTTAAAAATTCATTTTATAGTACAATAAAAATTTAAATAATACAATAAAAATTTAAATTTTGCATTGTATTATTCACATATTGTGGTGCTTGAAAGTTTGTAAACCGCTGCAAATTGTATGCATTTCTGCATAAATTTACCCTTAAACCACATCAGATTTCCACACAAGTCCTGAAAGTAGATAAAGATAACCAAATCAAGCATATGATTCAAAATTAGATTTGGTCATTTATTTACTAATGAAAAATATCCAATATCACATCTGTTAGCGGCAGTATGTGAAAATTTAGGATTTGCTGATAATTTGATGGTGAAATTATAGTGAGGGGATTTTAATCAATGGGATAACGATCAGGTGTGAGTGGGCGAATGATTTTATTTGAAGAACAGGGATCTACTGTATATAAGTCTGATATTCACCGCATATTTGGGGAAGTGTTTCATAGTACAAACAAAGGAGATTTCTGAGGACCACAGAAGAAGAGGTCTTGATGCTCACCATACTGGAAAAGGTTACAAAACCATCTCTAAACACTTTAGACTTTGTATTAAATAAGATGCGTTGTATCAGGAGAAAGGAAAACACTGCATTCTAGCATAAAAACCTCATTCCATCTGTGAAACACAGTAGTGGTAATGTCATGGTGTGGGCCTATTTAGCTGCACCTGGGCCAGGATGGTTTACCATCATTAATAGACCAATAAATTCATAATTATATCAGCAAAATTAAAGAAAAATGTCAGGACATCTGTTCATGAGTTCAGGAAGGATTGGCTAAGTTAAAGTCCTGACCTTAATCCAATACAAATGTTGCCAACGGACCTGAAGTGAGCAGTTTATCTTAGGAAACACAACATCACAGAGTTGAAGCTGTTTTGTATGGAGGAATGAGCTAAAAATCCACCAAGCTGCAGTTATTGCTGTACAAAGGGGTCACCCTAGACTAAAAAGCAAGGTTTTACATACTTTTGTCACTCACAGAGATGTGATATTGGATAAATAAATGACCATAAATAATATTTTTTACTCATTTTATCTTTATATATTTTTAGGAATTAAATTACAAATCAACAGAATAAAGATAAAATATAGGTTTTAAAAATTTTGTTAAAAATTTGATATACATATTGGTGCTAAAATCGCAAGCCATTAAATGTCTCGAAAAAATAAAAGTGCATTTGAAAAGTAATGGCATCATAAAGTGGGCACATGATAAATACTAATTTTTAACTATTGTGTTAGCTATTAGTGTTGAACGCGAATATTCGAATTGCGAATTTTAATTGTGAATATCGCTACTTCGAGAATTAATGAATATTTAGAAAATAGTGCTATATATTCGTATTAGTCTTGATTGCGAATATTCTAATCGCAAATTTATAGAGATTTTTATCGCGAATATCCTCACTTAGCAACATCCCTAGCAACCAATAGGAAAGTTGCCTACCGCTTAGTGTTGATAGCAAATATTCTAATCGCGAATTTTTATCGTGAATATATTACCTTGCTGATTTTTGAAATCAAGTAAATAATGACTGGAGATCATGAATTCTCGAATTTGCGAACTTATGGCGCTTATTCGGTCAAAAATTCACGAATTCAAATATTGCCTATGCCTCTCATCACTATTAGCTATGACTGATTTAAAAGGAGGAAAAATGTGGAAAATTGAAAACTTTGTTAAATTTTTATTACATTTTGGATTTTGATTTTATATACAACAAAATAAAGTACATAGACTAACATTTATCACTAACATAAACAACGTGTCATGAAAAAAATCTATAATTTGGAGTAAGCAAAGTTATTACCACATAAAGTGTCTGTGTCCTTAAGGCCAAAACTAACTTGGTCTGGTGTTTAAAAGGGTTATCCAGGACAGAACTATTTGTGGCCAATCCTTAGGATAGGTCATCTATTTAAGATTGGCACTCTTGGCAAACTGCTATTTTGCAATAGCCCCTGTGCAAGAAACAGTACTTTCAAGTTTGGAAAGTAACAGTATATAATGTACTAAGAATACAATTCTAAATCCTCAAAGTTCATGCCAGGTCATTTGGTATTATCTGCTAGTAAGTCACCTCATGGCTGCTTCTGGGGCAAACTCCTGGACAAAAATTGAGCATGTGGATACTATGAGTTGGTTCTATTTCAATACCAAAATCAATTTTAAGGCAGGGTCACATGTAGTGTAGTGTGCCAAATGGCCAAACTGCATGCATTTTGCCACAAATTTTCTATAGATGAAACTGTGATTATATTGGTTGTTAACATGGCTACAGATTGGACTCTATTTATAGCAGTCGCCTTTTCCATTTACTAATTGTGTCTTCTGGTATTCAAATACCCCAAAGACTTACAGTAGGACCAACTTGTAGAATACCTGGACATGGCAAGTTAACAAATAATCAGAGACAGAAATTCCCCAATAGATGACAGGAACTGAATGATGATGGTAAGTGGGTGATGGCATAAACAGATGAATGGGATGACAGTCAGGTAATGAAGCAGAGAGATGATGATAGAGATAGTCAGGTAAGGAAGTAGACAGGTGAGGATAACTAAAGATAAACAGACAAAAGCTGACACTAACTCTACACAAAGTTTTTCTCTGTACACCATACCACTGAATGTCAATATCTACCCATTGAAACAAATGGAAGGTGCATTAGGTCGCAGAGACACAAAAACTAGATTGAGAAGAGCTGAACTGAAAACAAGCAAGATAGACTTAAAAACCAAGGCTACATTCTAAAAACTAAAATATCTGGACAAGAATAATAGTGAGAACCATAATACACAAACTAGGAGCAACTAGGAAAGTAACTAGATAATAGATACAAGATGCAAAGATTTACTGGACAGCCTTTGCTGTAATCATGTTGGTGATAGCAAAAGCTCTGTACCCTATCACCGGCAAGATCACAGCAGAGTACAAAAATATTTAAAGAAAGGCTATCCAGTCAGAAACTGCTTCCAAAAAGACACTGACCTACACCAGTAATCAGCTTATAATGTGACCAAGCAGTTACAGTTTGGAGAAAACCATATTGTAAATTCAATGTGGGGAGCCATGATGTCATGGCACCTAACATTGAATAATTAACGGTTTAATAAATAATTATTACTTACCTGCTTAAGAAATAGTTTAATCCTGAAGCTTTGGATGCTCGTGTGGTTTTGGGAAGTGTTGATTGGAGAATTCAGTAACTGAATCTTCTTGAACCTATAAAAGAGCAGAAAATAACGGTTTCAGCGCATTCGCGTAAGTATACCTCAAGATACATACCTGCAGTCTTCATCGCGATGGAGGATCTTCTAAAGCAACTTATCTACAAAGCGGAGAGTCAAGGAGGGGAAGCATGGCTGAAGAAATGCTTACAAAATGCTCCGGTACAGCAAGAAGATCTTCTTCCATCCACAGATCCTGTCTGCTGCGTAGGACCTGGCGCGAGCTCCGATCACATCGATTCATCTTCTGTTACTGGCGCGCGCATGCGCAGTAACACAGCGTCTGTATCTCCGGCCAAAAAACGACAGAGGAAGGACAAGAGGGCATATTCTCCTTCCCAATATGCGCCTCCTCCTAGAAACAAAAAGATTCACTCATCAGTTAATCGAGTGGGCAGAAATTTCAAGCGGCGTCATCTTCAATCAACTGTCGCACAAGAGCCATCTCCTGCCACAGCTCCAACTGCCGATCATCCTCAGGCAAGATCCGTTACTGGTGAGCTAAACTCATTAAAAAATTTAAGTGACTGCAATCTGCAGGGCACTATCATTCAGGATACCAATTCATTTAGCATCGATTCTTCCCATCCGAAGATTCGTTTGTTTAATGACTTTTTATTATATTTATCTAAACAGGAAGAATCTCCTTCTAATGTCTGGTCTGATGTGATTAATGTCAGCCAAGTTAATGCAATTAATAGTGTAACTGAAGCTATTTCAAACAGTCAACCTTCATCTAATATGTTTAAAGTATCTAATCTTAATCCAGATGTGTCAGTTGTTCCTGAACTCGATTTTAGTTCAGGAATAAAGGAGACATCTGTGAAGGAAGCTCTCACTTGTCAAATTTCTCCTTTAGGATTTCATTTGCCGTTAAGTTTGAAGGAAAAAATATGGAGAAAAGAATATATAGACATATTTTCTTTACTTCCTTCTTCAAACGAAAACGTAAAAAATTTATTATGCCTACAAATGAATATTTGGATAAAAGCAAAATGTATTCCTGGAAAAGCTAATTATCTTGCTGATTATTTGTCCCGACAGCGCTTCAAGGAGTTCTTCTCAATGGCACCGCGAGCTTCCCGATTGGGAATTCCTTGTCCTACTCAGCTTTGGGAGATAACAGACGATTAATTGATGAACTAATTTCTAGTTCATTAGCCAAGAATACATGGGCAGCTTATTCTGCCGCATGGCTTGAATGGAAGTTTTTCTGTTTATCTCAAAAATTTTCCTTTTTTGAATTTAATCCTGATAATTTTATCAAATTTATTCTCAATCTTTATAAAAATGGTTTACAGGCTGATTCTATTTCTAAAAAATTGTCAGGCATTTCTTTTTTCTTCAAACTAAATGGTCACAATTCTATTTTAAATAATTTCATGATTAAACAAGTTATTAAAGGAATTAAAAGAAATTCAGTTCCCAATGAAAAAATTAGACCTTTATCTATTGAATTACTACAAAAAGTTTTATGTATGTTAGTGTCTGTTTGTTCTTCTGAATACGAAGTCTTTTTATTTTCAGCAGCTTTTTCGTTGGCTTTTTTCGCTGCGTTAAGGATAAGCGAGATTGCTGCTGACAATAAAAATTCAAATCCTCCAATTTTGCAGACAGACATAAATATAGAAAACAATATTTTGAAACTTCTTATTAAAAAATCCAAAACTGATCAATTTAACAAGGGAATTTGTTTAATTTTAAAAAGTTATCCTATTAAGTCAATTTGTCCGGTCAAAAATATTATAAAATGGCTCCAGGTAAGAAAACCTGATTCCAATGCTTTATTTAACCACATTGATGGCTCACATTTGTCTAAATTCCAATTTAATTTTATTTTTCATAAATGTCTCAAGGATTTAGGTTATAAAAATTTTAAATTTGCTGCACACTCATTTCGAATTGGTGCAGCTACATTTGCTGATCAATTAGGTTTAGATAGTTCTATTATTAAACGTATAGGTAGATGGAGGTCCAATTGTTATAAACATTATATTCGGCCTAACCTTGTTATTCATTAATTTTAGGATCTTCAAAAGTTATATGGATTTTTGGGGACAAATTGATTCAATTGGCTGAGAGAAGATCTTCTTATAGACTTTCTACGGTTAATTTAGGTTTCCCCAAGGACTTTTCTATAATTTGGTTTTCTTTCCCAGGCATAAAGATTTCTAATATTTATGAGAAAATCAACATGTATTCAAAAATGTCTAAACCTGATCTAATTATTTTACACATTGGTACTTCTGATTTGGGTAAATGTAAAACTCACTTATTAATTTATGAATTAAAAGATTTGTTAGGTAATATTAGTCAGTTACTTAATGACACTGTCATTATATTTTCGGATATCATCCCCAAGTTTTCTTGGTCCAAAAAGGAATTATCTTTTTTAGAAACAATTAGAAAAAGAATTAATAAAAAAATGGAGATTTATTTGAAAGAATTAGGACATAGTTCCTACAGACATGTTGAACTCGAAGGTTTTATTAGAGGAATTTACCATGATAAATATGATCAATTATCCGATATTGGATGTGATATATTTATTTCGGATTTACAGAACATGATTGATTTTGGTATTAATTAAAGGCTTGCAATGTTTATTAGGCCACTTTGTGTTTGATGTGGCGATGTGGGGGTTAAGTCACTCTTGTGAGTGGACTTTGTTGATATGGAGACTGGTTTAAATATTTATGATTATAATTGATGATTAAAGTTTTATTATTTAACCAGTAATTATTTAATTGGTAAAGTAATAAGCATTGCGGCCTTTAAATACCCAACCATTAAATAAAGATACTTGTTTAATTCTAAATTGTGTAAGGTTTCTTTTATTCATTGGTTATATTAATGGGGCATATGACATCATGGAGCGAACCATATTGTAAATTCAATGTGGGGAGCCATGATGTCATGGCACCTAACATTGAATAATTAACGGTTTAATAAATAATTATTACTTACCTGCTTAAGAAATGGTTTAATCCTGAAGCTTTGGTTGCTCGTGTGGTTTTGGGAAGTGTTGATTGGAGATTTCAGTAACTGAATCTTCTTGAACCTATAAAAGAGCAGAAAATAACGGTTTCAGCGCATTCGCGTAAGTATACCTCAAGATCCCTCCCTCCCTTCCCTATTTTTCTGTCGCTCTGCTTATTGACGAGGGGTTAAGTCACTCTTGTGAGTGGACTTTGTTGATATGGAGACTGGTTTAAATATTTATGATTATAATTGATGATTAAAGTTTTATTATTTAACCAGTAATTATTTAATTGGTAAAGTAATAAGCATTGCGGCCTTTAAATACCCAACCATTAAATAAAGATACTTGTTTAATTCTAAATTGTGTAATGTTTCTTTTATTCATTGGTTATATTAATGGGGCATATGACATCAATGTATATCTGTAAAGAATAAATCAAGGCAACTGGACTTACTGTAGATTTCTTGAAAACATTTCACTCGTTCTTCCAACGAGCTTTCTCTGAGACACCACAACAGACACCAAGCAGTTATGTTTTGTGCTTGGGGAATTACCACACATGGAAGTAACACAGCATAATAAACAATTCATAAAGTGGTGCACATGGCGTCCTTTACACAACCAGAGCCCTGCAGCAGAATATCCTCTCATGTCATATAAACCACCACAAAAGACAATCTATAGAGTGGTGAACATGGTGTTCTTTATACAACCGCAGCCCAGCAGAAGATTCTCTCTTGTCAACCCATTCTTCACAGCCAGTCCCTGGAGAATAACTTTCCTTTTACTTTATCAGCAGCCTCTGTTCAGCATCTCTTTAGGCACCATTCTACTCCCTCTGTATATGACTATAACAGCAGCCTCTCCTTCAACTCATTTTTGCCTGTTGCTTATGTAGTAGTGACTCACCCATGGCTCCACACTGCTTTCGGCATCTCTCCCATTCACAGACAGACCTCCAGCTTCTTTCACAGCAGAGGGCCAACTCTACTCCTCCATGCACCTGTCGCTTAGGAGAAACCACTGGAGATGAGCAAGATATTAAAAAATTTGATTTGACTGCTTCGCTGAATTTTCCCAAAAAATACACTTCATGAATTATTTTGTCATGAAGTAAGTGCATTTCTTTGTAAATAGTGTGTGCAATGACAATCATTGTAACCCTCAGATGCCGTGTTCATACATGATCGCGGCATCTGATATAAATAAGTGTAAAAAAAACATACTTACCTGATCCATTTGCCATTCGCCGGCAGCTGGCACTAAATCATATGTAACCACGCATGGAACTTTGTGTGAGGTGGCGCCAGCCACCCCGTCGTGAGTGAGCAAATGGATCAGGTAATTATGATTTATTTTTTTGTTTTTTAGACCATTTCAGGTTAAATCGATTCACTACTACGAAGCACGAGGAAATTGGGCTTTGAGGCAAATAAAATTTATCCTGAAAATCAGATCGGACTTTGATTCACTTAACCCTAGTCACCATTGCTGACTCTCCCCTGCAGTCTCCAGCCGCCTTCTAGCTTCTCTCCTGTGCCTCAGCCTTGGCCAACAATCTCTTTTCTGCTATGAGTGATGTGGTGCTGCACTCCAATATCCTCACACTCCTAAAACTCTAACCTCCCACACATCACACCATCCCCACAGTTCCCCACCATTAATTACTATTAGCATAGCACAGCCTACTTTACATGTCAGGGGTAGACAGGCATTAATCACAGTACATTTAAAGAGGTGGGAACCTGGAATAAAATAACTTGTTAAAAGATAAGATAACACAAGATAACAAATTATATTACACCATATTGTTCAACATCGTCCCGGATGTAGTGCAGAGTCCCAATTTTTGAAGGTGGGCATTGATCACATCTTACAAGCTGACCCACAATTATGGATCAGCTGTAAGAAACAAAGTAATAGACAGGAGAAGATGACACAACAAGAGTAAACCTGCTGTTACAGTATGTTTCTGCATAACAGAAACATATGCTGGTGACATGGCTGCTGTGGCCATGTCACCTTTGAAGCAAGTCCCTAGCTGCAGCAGAGCATGTGATTATGCCCATACTGCACTGCAAGTAAACACTGTGAGGATGGGAACATGAAGATACCAGAGGCAGCACGGAGAACCAGAGGGGCAGGGAGCAGGTAGGTAAGAATCCTTAGCTTAGTGGGGCAGACTGCTGACAGTTAGTAAAATGTCATTATTACTGGAGATTGAGAACTCATTTAAAGGATGATTTTTTAAATTTGTATTAGCAAATAACAGGGGTGTATACAAATTATGAAGATGATTATTTTATTGAGAAGTGTTCACTTTTCCTAAAGATGTATTTAAATGATTTAAGATAAAAAGTTATTGTAACTATTCACAAATCTTTCTGATGATATATAAAAGAATGATAGAAAGCGATAAATATGCTATACCATCAAGCAAAACATTTAGGAAAATGCAGAATTTCAAAGAATTTCCCCATGTTGAGGCAGGCAGTTGTTAATCTCACTGACAGAAGATAAACTTCAATATTTAGGCAATAAAAGTGATGTTCATCTATCACAGCGAATAAATGACTCTGAGGTGCCGCACTGGATGTCCACGCTTTGAATTATCAACACTGCCACAGGAGCTAAGAAACCATTTAAATAAATAGGTAACATATCATAGTCAAGAAGAAAAATGCTACCCCTGTAGATCGTTCTATATCAAGATTCCTTGGATTACCTCTGTGGGTGAAACAAAGTCTAATGAAATAGACAATAAACATTTTAAAAATAATTTTAAAGATTAGCATTCTGATCTATGATTCATTCCGACTATTAACCCCTTAGTGATCTGCCTGTTTTGGGCCTTAGTGACCAAGAGATTTTTTATTTTATTTTTTTAATCTTCTCATTCCAAGAACTATAATTTTTTTTTATTTTTAAGTTAATATAACCGTATGAGTACTTGTTTTTTTTGTAGTTTTTATTGGCACTATTTTGGGGTACACATAACTTACTGGATAACTTGTATTAACTCTTTCTGAGGGAGATTGGATAATTTTGAGATTGGAGAGCTTTTACATTAGAAATTTTGTGGCTTTCATTTTTTGTGTCATTTTGGGATACATAATACCTTTTGAGCGCTTTGCATTTGGCTTTTTTTTTTATGGCATTCATTGTATAGGATAAATTACATGATAACTGTGTAGTGTGGGGGTTATGGACCAGAGATTTGATTTTTTGCAATGTTTCCATTGAAAAGCTTTTTTTTTATGAAAAAAAGGTGTATATTTTTACTTGGAATTTTTTTAAATTTAATAAAAAATTTTAAACTTTTTTAACAATTTACTATTCACAAGAGGACTTCAACAAGTGATCCTTTTATCGCTTCTCATACGTAACATACAGTACAGAATACAATACTGTCAATGCTATACTGACAGTGACCAGTAAGCTGCACCAGCGAGGCATAGCCCGATACAGATATACTGTAGGCAAGCCTGGGGCTTCATTAGGCCCCAGGCTGCTATGTGAAGACATTAGCACCTCACAATCTCAATTGTCGGGTGCCAATGGAAGACAGAGTGAGCTCCCTTCCTCTAAACCACTTAGATGCTGTGGTCACTATTGACTGTGGCATCTAAGCTATTAAAAGGCTCAGATCGGTGCTTCTGGCCATCCGGGCTATTAGATCAGGAGCCCAGCTAGTGCTTTAGACTAGGCCGCAGTAAAAGGCAGTGGCCAAGCCCAAGGACAATATGTGACTGCTGTAAAAAAGTGTACTGACAGTAACTAACAGGTTGAAGCAAATCTGTCAACAACAACCTCGCTATATAGCTGTGATTCGCCTGATGAAAACACAGTTTTTTTTTAAATTGATCTGAGGCTCCATTCGTCCATATGCAAATTTGGCATTTGGTGCAATGTGGGTGTCCCCATTGCTTTTGTTGTACCCAAGCTCCATTCTGTAACCATTCAATCCTCACTGCTTTGTCACTGCCTTTCTCTGTCAATCAAAGCAGCCAGGGAGGGGCTGGCCATAAAAAGGAATGGAGATTGGGTGAAACAAGACAAGCATTCCCCATTGCACCAAATGCCTAATTTGCATATTGAAGTATCATAACTCAGGAATGGAGCCTCATTTCAACAAAAGAAAAACAGCATTTTAATCAGGTGAACCACAGCTATGTGTCTATGCAAACAGCTGTATAGAGAGGTCGCTGGTGACTCCTTTTTACAGTTCCAGCATAGAAAAAAAACCTAAAAATATAATTTTAATATACCTTAAAAAGATCCCAATTGGATCCACTATATAAAGCACACAGGATATGTGACCGATAATCACATCCAGCATTTGATAATGACCTGGGGTATGGGAAAAGAATTGTCCCTATGCCTACCCCTATCCTACAACCTCAGCCCAGGGAAGGCTCCTAATGGTGGAGGCCCCCTGTCCGCGTACCTAGACTCTATCCCTCAAAAGTCCCTAGAGGGGTATTAAAGGGATAGTTCTAGAGTGCCCCAGGTATGAGGTGGGGATAATAAAGTACCATTAGTACATCAATAAACTGGATGGAAGAAAGACAAAAAACAGAACACATAGTACAGACATATACAAAACATACAGATAGTCAGGGTTGACTTAAAAGGTCATACACCTGGGTTACCTCGATGCGTTTCCCCCTAGACAATGCTATGGGATCATCAGGAGGTTCAATAAAACACTGTTGGTCTATACAATGCGATATACAATGCGATTTTACAAGATAAATACTGGCATAAAGCCAGGTCACACAGATAGAGTCAGATGGTCGCTCTACAATAAATTGATACAGGGGGCTGTATTCAGGCCAATAGACATGCTTTATAGCACCATTCCAGGCCAGTCATAAGCAAACATTGGTTGTGGTGCCTGAGTCGGAGTCCCTTGGGGCCAAAAGATGTGTTCCGCGTCCTGTAGGGCAAGAGATAATCATATACCCAAATCAGTGCATTGTCCACCACTACCATAAGCAAGATTATAATTCAGTGTAAACTCACAGTTCAGATGATATGATACATCCCAGCAGGATACCATTCCTGTTGTATCACTGTGACAGATACAAGTGGTGCTTACACCAGAAACACATCAGAAAGTGAAAGACCTATAGCTACATTGACCAAGGTAAATTACACTTACATAGTGAAGGGCTCCCCTCGATCACCGTTCCCCCTGGTAGGCGATCTAGTAATTAGTACTGCAACTGCATTTAAAGCGCTATCAATTAGCACCAAAACGCCCCATTGGTGGTTCACTTCATTCCCGGACTGGCCTCACTTCCTGTTGTTGGAACGCACATGCGTTCCACCCAGCGTATGTTCCAGTTACCTCGGGGCTTCAATATAGTCCGGTCAATCAATCGCCACCATTCCGGTCTGTGGAACGCATGTGCGTTCCAAGATGCGGCATCTGGTCCAGAAGCCTATTTCCGGTTCCTGTACTAGCGGCCTGTGGAACGCAAATGCGCTCCACAGGATACTTCCATCCCCAGTCCATCGATTTAAAATGAAATATCGATGTGTGTCAATCCAAGTAAGGCCCTGCGATACAAAAAGATCATTTCTAGGTCTACATCACGCCATAAAGAAATCCCCATCTATATAGTGGACCCTGACATTTTCTCCCAGTAAAAACACACCTGCAATATTCAGGTATATTTCTACAACCCATATCATAGCGATAGGTAAATTGGTAGGTAATAGAGGGGGGGTGGACAAGACACAATATTGGGGGGGAGGGGGCACAGTCATTATAAGGCGCTAATCATATAATATGGCAGCAGTTATGTGAATGAGGGTTCCATACATAATCACAGAATACCCTAAATGCATTGCAGCCAGAATCACAGTAATCCAGTGTATATACTTTTAAAGAAAGTATCCATAGTCCGTGGCTACCTTAAGACAGAGACCAGTTGGCAGGTCGCTAAGGTCCATAATGATATTACATAATATTTCATGCTTTACGCATGTGGTCTAATTTTTGGTACACTATAAAAAAATCACATGAAGCTTGGCTTATAGAGGAATGGGAACATCCTAGACATAGCCACACTCATAGGAAACAGGTGAACGTCAGTCTTTTATTAATGCCTAAAGGTGCCTGGGATCTAAATCTATGGATCCATACACACTCCTTCTGCAGTATTTTCTTGTCCCAGTCCCCACCTCTAGGTGACGGTGGTACCAGTTCCAACACAGAGAATTTAAGGCATAAGGGATCCCCCCCCATGCACTTCATTAATGTGTGAAGCTACTGGAGTGGCGTTCGTTTTGATGACGTCATTAACATGCTCGCACACTCTCCTACGTAGCTCCCTTATCGTTTTCCCTATGTAGTCTTTGGGACAAGGACATTGGCAAATATATATGGCCCCTTTGCTCCGACAGCTACAGAAGTCCCTGATGTCAAAGACTTGTCCAGTGACCGTGCATGTTATTGTTTTGGCGGTGGATATGTATTTGCATGCTTTGCATGCCCCGCACTTAAACATACGGTCCAGCCAGGTACCCTCCCTCATGGGGGGAGTGTAGTGGCTGTGGACGAGACGGTCCTTGAGGCTTTTGCCCCGCCTATAGATGACGCATGGTTTCTCCGTCAGAGTGCCAGATAGATCTTGGTCCATTCGTAATATGGGCCAGTATCTATTAAGCACTTCCATGATATCCTGATTAGCTGAGTCATAAGTTGAAATGATGCGGGGTGGTTGGATCTTATCTAGGTCTCTCAACTTCGGGACTAACAGACTAGTGCGGTCCTGTGTTACTGCATATTTGAAGGCTTGATTAAGGTTTTCCAGAGGCTTCCTGGGCTGGTGGGAGGTCACCCATATCTTTCCGGACCAGAACATGTGGTGGACAGACAAAATCATAGTCTGGACACGCTATATCGACAACGTGTTTCTGGTCTGGAAAGGTGGGTCAGACGAATTCAATAGGTTTGTCACCGAGCTTAATATAAATACAGTAAGATTGGTCTTCGTTTTACATCTGAGATTGATCCAAAGACAATCGCCTTTCTGGATGTCCGTGTCACGATGACCGGTGACAAATTGATAGCTGACATATACAGAAAGACAACTGCTACCAATTCCCTCTTGCACTGGGATAGCCACCATCCGGTTCCCCTGAAACGAGGGATACTGAGGGGGCAGTATCTCCGTGCAAGAAGAAATTGCTCGGATAATCAAGCCTTCTTTAACCCCTTAAGGACGCAGGGCGTATCGGTACGCCCTATTTCCCGAGTCCTTAAGGACTCAGGGCGTACCGGTACGTCCTAACTTGAAATCGGCATTCCGGCGCCCCAGGGGTTAATCGGAACGGGATTTCGGCTGAAATCATTCAGCCGGCATCCCGTAACAATGCAGGGGGGGGGGTCATTTGACCCCCCCGCATCGACGATCGCAGAAAACCGCAGGTCAATTCAGACCTGCGGTTTTCTGCGTTTCCGGTCCATTCGGGTGTCCTGTGACCCGATGAACCGGAAAAAGACTGCGATCGGTGGCGTAATTATACACCACCTATCGCAGTCCGAGGATTTGAAGAGGCGGTGCTGGCCCTGGTGCAGATGCCTGCTGTCCAGGGTGCTGATTGGTGCAGGGGAGAGAGGCGCGAGATTCAAACTTCCTGCGCTCCTCTCTCCCCTCCTCTTCCTGTCCAGCACCCTGACCGTGCAGCACCGTCCAGAACGAGCTCCTGTGTCCCCACAATCGGCATCCATCACCCTCCTGCACCCATCGCCACCCAGGTAGGTTAGGGTCAGTGAGGGAGAGGCACCGTTAGGCAGGGAAAGAAGGGAAAAGTTAGTTAGGAAAAAAAAAATAAAAAATAACTTTTATTTCCAAACTTTCTTTGATCCATCCATCAGACCCCAGATCCCCCCTTGCCACTTGCCCCCCCCACCAGACCCCCCCACCCCCCTTCCCCACCACCAGCCCCCCCCCCATGACCACCAGCCCCCTTACCACCACTTTTTTTTTTTCTGCGTGCGCTGACTGGCCGGCACTTTTTAGCGTCCGTCCAGTGTTAGCGCATCGCCCGCCCCACCACCCCACCGACCGCTGATCAGCGTTGTACCGCTGATCAGCAAGTTTGAACTTTTTTTTTCCTAACACTTGCCCTTTCTTTTTTTGCCTTTTTTAGTACGCGAACACCCGTTGCCCCCACACACACGCACATATAATAAAGGTTTCCACACACGCACCCATACACGCACACACACCCATGGCCCGCCGGATGTTCTCGGCCGAGGAGGCATACGCCCAGATTGCCTCCGACTCTGAGAGCCCCAGTGAGGATGAGGATGACCCCACGTTCCTTTTATCATCCGCATCCTCCTCATCATCATCTGATGACGATGAGCCACCAAGGCGGCGGAGACGCCACCAGGCGGAGCCAGGGGCCCCACATGCTAGGGATCCTGTGGCCCACCCTAGTACAAGCCGCCCTGGGGTTCGTACTGGTTTCCCGGCCCACCAAATAAGTCCACCGGAGCCCCCTGCCGATGAACTTAGCTGGTGTCCCCCAGTGGACTTTGAGCCTGAGATTCCGGATTTTGCTGGCAATCCTGGAATCCAGATTCCCACAGTGGGGTTTACTGAAATAGACTATTTTAGTTTTTTTTTCAGTAACCCACTGGTGAATCTGATGGTGGAGCAGACTAATCTGTACGCCCAACAGTTCGTCGCTCAAAACCCAGGCTTATTTTTGGCTAGACCCGGTGGCTGGACGCCGGTCAGTGCAGCCGAGATGAGGACATTTTGGGGCCTCGTGCTGCATATGGGTCTAGTCCAAAAACCCAGTGTCAGGCAATACTGGAGTGGGGACGTCCTATACCAGACCCCACTGTACAGTATGGTCATGACACGTCCCCGGTTTGAGGCCATCCGGAAATGTCTGCATTATTCCGATAATGCAGCATGCCCCCCCCCCGAAGTGATCCTGCCTATGACCGGCTGTACAAGATACGGCCGGTCATCGATCACTTTGGGGCCACATTTCAGCAGGCCTACGTACCTGGAAGGGAGGTCGCGGTTGATGAGTCTCTCGTTGCGTTCAAGGGGAGACTCAGTTTCCGCCAATATATTCCCACAAAGCGGGCGAGGTATGGCGTGAAGCTATACAGAATTTGTGAGAGTACCTCAGGGTACACTTACAAATTTCGTGTGTACGAGGGGCGAGATTCCCGGATTCAACCCCCAGAATGTCCCCCCCACTCTGGGTGTTACCGGGAAACTCGTGTGGGACCTTATGTACCCACTGCTGGATAAGGGTTACCACTTGTACGTGGACAACTTTTATAAGAGCATTCCCTTGTTCAGGTCCCTTGCCGCCAGATCCACGTTCGCTTGTGGGACCGTGCGGAAAAATCAACGCGGCCTCCCTGCCTACCCCCTCCAGGTACCTATCCCCAGGGGTGAGACCCGTGCACTTACCAGTGGAAACCTGTTGCTGGTCAGGTATAAGGACAAGAGGGATGTCCTTATGCTGTCCACAATCCACGGTAACAGCACCACCCCTGTCCCTGTGCGAGGTACCGCTGCAATGGTCCTCAAGCCCGATTGTATCGTCGCCTACAATCGGTATATGGGAGGAGTTGATCTCTCGGATCAAGTCCTCAAGCCATATAACGCCATGCGCAAAACCCGGGCATGGTACAAAAAAGTTGCGGTCTACTTGGTGCAGGTTGCCATGTACAACTCTTTTGTACTATCCCGAAGCTCTGGCAGCACAGGGACATTCCTCCAATTCTATGAAGCAGTCCTCAAGGACCTGATCTTTTCGGACCGGGAAAGAGCAGGCCGGAGTACCTCGGGAATTGGAGGCGCCCGGATCGTCCCTGGCCAACACTTTCCAGGTGTGGTCCCCCATACTGGAAAGAAGGGACGAACCCAAAAAAAGTGCAGAGTGTGTCACAGGAGGGGGATACGGAAGGACACCACTACTCAGTGCGACACTTGCCCCGATCATCCGGGCCTCTGCGTTATCGATTGCTTCAGGGAGTATCACACTTCCATGGAGTACTAAATTTTTATAATCCCCAACAGTCCACTAGAGAACATAAAAAACTATGGCTCTCAGACTTTGGAGACACGGAAACATTTTTTTTTTCCCAAAAAAATATTAGTTTTAGTGCAGGCATCCTCAAACTGCGGCCCTCCAGATGTTGTAAAACTATAACTCCCAGCATGCCCAGACAACCTACAGCCATCAGCAGGGCATGGTGGGAATTGTAGTTTTACAACATCTGGAGGGCCGCAGTTTTTAGGATGCCTGCTTAGTGTCTCCAAAGTCTGAGAACCATACATATTGGGCATCGTCGCGTGCGTAAAAGTCGTCGCTATAAAAATAACTTTTGCCCAAACGCCTCGGATGAACGGTGTTAAAAATATAAAATAAAAACGGTGCCAAAACACCCATTTTTGGGCAAAATTTCCATTTGAATCCTTTTTGCCGGTAATAAAGCAAGGGTTAACCGCCAAACAAAACTCAATATTTATGGCCCTGATTCTGTAGTTTGCAGAAACACCCCATATGTGGTCGTAAATGGCTATATAGCCACACGGCAGGGCATAGAACGAAGGGAACTCCATATGGTTTCTAGAAGGCAGATTTTGATGGACAGTTTTTTTTTTGACACCATGTCCCATTAGAAGCCCCCCCTGATGTAGCCTAGACTAGAAACTCCAAAAAAGTGACCCCATCTAAGAAACTACACCCCTCAAGGTATTCAAAAGTTACTTTACAAACTATGTTAACCCTTTAGGTGTTCCACAAAACTAAATAGCGAATGTAGAAACAATTTTAGATTTTTTTTTTTGTTACATTGCCTCAAAAAAGAGTAATATAGAGCAACCAAAAATCATATTTACCCCTAAAATAGTCCCAAAACAACAACCACCTTATCCCGTAGTTTCCTAGATGGGGTCACTTTTGTGGAGTTTCTACTCTAGGGGTGCATCAGGGGGCTTGAAAGGGTACATGGTGTAAATAAACCAGTCCAGCAAAATCTGCCTTCCAAAAACCATATGACGTTCCCCTTCTTCTATGTCCTGCCGTTTAGCCAAATAGTAGTTTACGACCACATATGGGGTGTTTCTGCAAACTACAGCATCGGGGCAACCCATTTTGAGTTTTGTTTGGCAGTTAACCCTTGTTTTACTCCTGGAAAAAATTGATCATATAGGAAAATTTTCCAAAAAATAGAAATTTCAAAATTGTTTCTCCATCTGCCATCAACTCTTGTGGAACACCTAAAGGGTTAACAAAGTTTGTAAACCCAGTTTTGAATACCTTGAGGGGTGTACTTTCTTAGATGGAGTCACTTTTTTGAAATTTCTATTCTAGGGGTGCAACAGGGGGCTTCAAATGGGACATGGTATAAACAAAACCAGTCCTGCAAAATCTGCCTTCCAAAACCCATATGGTGTTCCCCTCCTTCTATGTGCTCCCGTTTGGCCAAACAGTAGTTTACGACCACATATGGGGTGTTTCTGCAAACTACAGAATCGGGGCAACCCATTTTGAGTTTTGTTAGGCAGTTAACCCTTGTTTTACTACTGGAAAAAATTGATTATATTGGAAAATTTTCCAAAAAATATAAATTTCTAAATTGTTTCTCCATCTGCCATTAACTCTTGTGGAAGACCTAAAGGGTTAATAAAGTTTTAAAAAACAGTTTTGAATACCTTGAGGGGTGTAGTTTCTAGAATGGGGTCATTTTTGGGAGGTTTCTATTATCTAAGCCTCACAATATGACTTCAAACCTGAACTGGTCCATAAAAAGTGGGATTTTGAAGATTTCTGAAAATTTCAAAATTTGCTTCTAAACTTCTAAGCCTTGTAACATCCCCAAAAAATAAAATATCATTCCCAAAATGCTACAAACATGAAGTAGACATATGGGGAATGTAAAGTCATCACAATTTTTGGGGGTATTACTATGTATTACAGAGGTAGAGAAACTGAAACTTTGAAATTTGCTAATTTTTCAAAATTTTCGGTAAGAATTTTATTTTTTCATGCAAAAAAATTAACTTTTTTGACCCAATTTTAGCAGTGTCATGAAGTACAATATGTGACGAAAAAACAATCTCAGAACGGCCTGGGTAAGTCAAAGCGTTTTAAAGTTATCAGCACTTAAAGTGACAGTGGTCAGATTTGCAAAAAATGGCCAAGTCCTTAAGGTGAAATAGGGCCGAGTCCTTAAGGGGTTAAGGAAGCAAACTACAAACAAGGTTTAGAGAGAGGGGATACCCTCAGAAACACCTTAATGAAGCCTTCAAATATGCAGTAACACAGGACCTCACTAGTCTGTTAGTCCCGAAGTTGAGAGACCTAGATTAGATCAAACCACCCCGCATCATTTCAACTTATGACTCAGCTAATCAGGATATCATGGAAGTGCTTAATAGATACTGGCCCATATTATGAATGGACCAAGATCTATCTGGCACTCTGACGGAGAAACCATGTGTCAGCTATAGGCGGGGCAAAAGCCTCAAGGACAGTCTCGTCCACAGCCACTACACTCCCCCCATGAGGGAGGCTACCTGGCTGGACCGTAATCCACTAGGCATGTTTAAGTGCGGGGCATGCAAAACATGCAAATACATATCCACCGCCAAAACAATAACATGCACGGTCACTGGACAAGTCTTTGACATCAGGGACTTCTGTAGCTGTCGGAGCAAAGGGGCCATATATATTTGCCAATGTCCTTGTCCCAAAGACTACATAGGGAAAATGATAAGGGAGCTACGTAGGAGAGTGTGCGAGTGTAACGGTCGCGTACACACACACACACAGGGGCGAGGGAAGTGACCACTGCGCTCCACCCTTACCCCTGGCCCTGCCTACTTGCCTCGCGAGTCCTAATGTCAGGGGACAACTGGACGGCAATCCCTAACTTGGAATAAGTGCAGGGATGACAGACAGACAAACAACAGGACGTGAACGGACCGAGTCAATACCAGGAAAGCTGCAAAGTACAAATGGAGCAAGCAGAGAGTTGTCAGGAGAAGCCGGGGTCATAAATACAAGGAGAGCAGAGAAGTACAAGTGGAGTCCTAAGAGAGTAGTGAGGTGGGAGCCGAGGTCACAATACCAGGACGGATGCGCAGTACAGCAGGCAAAAGGATGGTCAGGGAACAGGATCAGGTAAGTTTTCAGCAGTCCAACAAATAGCCAGGAACCTAGAAATTAACAGGCAACCTGTAGCCAGCAGGCTGCCTGTATTTATAGTGGGGAGTGAGGGTCATGTGACGTGGCCAGCGTCACATGACCGACAGACCAACCAGTCGAGCACCGAGTGATCAGCTCGGTGCTCAAGGCAGACTAGGAGCAGGGAGCCACCCAGCTAGTAAAGCCGCCCTGGGAATGAGGTCAAACACAGAACCTCATTCCAAAAGCTTAGCAACAGGTCTGCGGGCAATGGGGGACCGAGTGCACCTTCGGAACCCCGTGACAGTACCCCCCCTTTTACGAGGGGCCACCGGACCCAAGACTTCAGGCGATGGCTTTTCAGGGTGTTCTAAATGAAATTTACGAACAAGTCTAGGAGCATGAACCTCCCTGGCAGGTACCCAAGATCTCTCTTCAGGTCCATACCCCTTCCAGTGAATCTGGTACTGCAAGGAATTACGCACCTTCCTGACATCCACTATTTTAGACACCACATACTCAACAGCATCATTAACAAGAACCGCCGGAGGCGAGGCTTTTGATGGTACTACCGGTTCAAAATATTTTTTAAGCAGAGATTTATGGAACACATTATGAATGTGGAATGACTCAGGCAGCTCCAACCTAAAAGATACCGGGTTAATCACTTCCGTGATCTTATATGGTCCAATAAAACGAGGAGCAAATTTTTTAGAAGTTACCTTGAGAGATAGATTCTTGGAGGACAACCATACTTTATCCCCAACCTGAAAGTTTACCCCCCTTGAACGTCTCCTATCGGCCTTGAGTTTTTGAGAACATTGAGCCTTTTCTAGGTTCGATTGAACCCGGGCCCAAACTGTGCACAGTTCGGAGGAGAGTTTATCCGCTTCAGGGTTAGAGGAGGAGACGGACGACCCAGAATGAAAACGGGGATGAAAACCATGGTTACAAAAGAAAGGGGAGACCCCAGCAGAAGAATTGACACGGTTATTCAAAGCATATTCAGCCAACGGAAGGAATTTGACCCATAATTGCTGGTCAACAGCAACATACAACCTCAAGAATTGTTCCACAGACTGATTAAGGCGTTCAGTCTGCCCATTACTCTCAGGATGGTAGGCAGAAGAAAAAGACAATGAAATGTTACATCTTTGACAGAAGGCCCTCCAGAATTTGGACACAAACTGCACACCCCTGTCAGAAACAATATTTTCCGGGATGCCATGTAAACAAACAATCTCTCTCACAAAAATAGACGCCAGGGTTTTAGCATTCGGAAGTTTAGACAGGGGAATGAAATGAACCATCTTGCTAAACCTATCGACCACTACCCAAACCACAGTCTTACCCTCCGCCAGCGGTAGGTCAGTTATAAAGTCCATCGAGATATGGGACCAGGGTCTACTGGGAATGGGTAGGGGTCGTAGGTTACCAGCAGGGCGAGTCCTAAACGTCTTGGACCTGGCACAAACCTCACAGGCTGACACGTAGGACTTGACATCCCTAGTTAGAGTGGGCCACCAATAAGATCTAGAAACCAGATCCTTAGTGCCCTCAACACCCGGATGTCCACAAAAGGCAGAATCGTGACACTCACCCAACAGCTGGAGACTAAATTGTACGGGAACAAACAACTTATCTGTTGGGGTGGATACCAGTGCCAGATGTTGTTCAGACCTAATGCGAGCCGAGATATCCTGGGTAAGAGCTGCTAAGAAGATTTTTGCTGGTAGGATGGATTCAGGTGGTACCTCAGTAGGTTGAAAAGCCTGGAAGCTCCGAGATAATGCGTCCGCCTTCACATTTTTACTTCCCGGCCTGAACGTGATGGAAAAATCAAAACGAGTAAAAAACCCATCTGGCTTGACGGGGATTCATCCTCTTAGCAGACTCGAGAAACATAAGGTTTTTATGGTCAGTGACAACAGTTACACAATGTCTTGCCCCCTCCAGGAAATGCCTCCACTCCTCAAATGTCCATTTAATGGCCAGCAGCTCCCTATTCCCTATGTCGTAGTATCTCTCCGTGGGAGAGAATTTCCTGGAGAAGAAGGCACATGGTCTCAGATTAGTGAGGCTAGCAGGACCTTGTGAAAGGACTGCTCCTACGCCGTCCTCGGACGCATCCACCTCCACAATAAAAGGTTTCTCCTGATCAGGCTGGATCAGAATGGGAGCGCTACTGAATGCCTTTTTTAATTTTTCAAATGAAGAAATGGCCTCAGTAGACCAATTCTCCAAATCCGCCCCTTTCTTAGTAAGGTCCGTCAACGGTTTAGCAATTATGGAAAAATTCATAATAAATTTACGATAGTAATTGGCGAAACCTAAGAACCGTTGTAAGGCATTAAGGATGAAGGTCTTACCCATTCCTTAATTGCTAGTACCTTACCAGGATCCATCTTGAAGGCGTGAGGAGTCAGAACATGCCCTAGAAACAGAATCTCCTGTACACCAAAGACACATTTCTCTTGTTTAGCGGATAGCTGATTCTCCCTCAACACCTCTAATACTTGTTTAACATGAGACACATGGGATTCGAAGTCAGGAGAGAATATCAAAATGTCGTCAAGATAGACAATAACAAATTTACCTAAGTACTCCCCAAGAATGTCATTCATGAAGTTTTGGAACACAGCTGGGGCATTGCTGAGTCCAAAAGGCATCACTTGATATTCAAAGTGTCCTACCGGAGTATTGAACGCCATCTTCCATTCGTCTCCCTCCTTGATTCGGATTAGATTGTATGCCCCTTTCAGGTCAATTTTGGAAAACCAGGTTGCCCCCAGAACCTGGTTAAATAAATCCGGAATCAATGGGAGGGAGTATCTATTCTGGACAGTGATTTTATTTAATCTCCGGTAATCGATACATGGCCTAAGACCACCATCTTTTTTCTTAACGAAGAAAAACCCCGCCCCCATAGGAGAGACAGAAGGTCTAATATGTCCTTTACCAAGGCTCTCCTTAATATAATCTTCCATGGCCTTGCGTTCGGGCATAGAAAGATTATAAATTCGTCCTTTAGGAAACTTGGCCCCCTCTACTAGCTCTATGGTACAATCATAAGGTCTATGGGGGGGTAGAACCTCCGGGGTTGGTGATGAGAATACATCAGAATATTCTCTAACAACAGAGGGTAAAGTATCAGACTTTACTGAGACCCCAGCCTGTACCACGGACAAGCACGAGTCACACTTAGGCCCCCATCTCACCAACTCCCCATTGGACCAATCTATAGTGGGGTTATGTAGTCAGAGCCATGGCAACCCTAGAACCACCTCAGCAGGTAGGTTCTCCAGGACTAGAAGCGAACATCTCTCTGAGTGGCACACACCCACGGTTAGAGAAATCTCAGAGGTACATAAGCTCACTGTACCACCAATAAGAGGAGTAGCATCAATAGCCATGACATGGATAGGAGTTGGTAAGGCAAACATAGGAATACCCAATCTTACAGCATACTCAGAGTCAATAAAGCTAGCCGCTGAGCCAGAATCAATAAAGGCCTTACCCGGCCATTTATCTACTCCCAGAAAAATCGTAATGGGTACCGAAAGCTTACATTTAGAAAATTCAGGGTGTACCTAATCTTTAGGTTGCCTTGTCTTAGGAGACTTGACAGAGAGGACCTTCTTAGGACACTGGTTGATCCAATGGTCAGGATCTCCACAGTAAAAGCATTCTCCACGTCTGCGGCGAAGATTCCCTCGGGTCATGCCAACCTGCATGGGTTCCTCGGTGGAGACCTCAGCATTGTCTCTGGAATAGGCCTCTGGCTGGACCACCATCTGGGAAGAGAATTGTTGTTCCTGTCGTCTCTCTCTAACCCGTCGGTCAAGTCGGACAACAAGGGTCATCATCTCCTCTAAGGTCTCTGGAAGTTGATAACTGACCAGAAGATCCTTCAAATTTATCAGACAGACCTGACCTGAACTGACTCTTCAGGGCTGGTTCGTTCCATCCTGAGGGGACACACCACCTTCTGAACTGGGTGCAATAATCCTCCGCTGGTAAAATGGCCTGAACCAGTGCCTTTAGAGCCGTCTCGGCTACTAGAGCCCTGTCTGGTTCATCATAGAGGGTACCCAAGGCCTGAAAGAACCCCTCCACAGAATATAAACAACTGGTGCCAGCAGGTAAAAAGAAAGCCCAGTCCTGGGGATCACCCTGTAATCGGGAAATGATAATGCCCACGCGTTGACTCTCGGGGCCAGAGGACACGGGGCGCAAACGGAAGTAAAGTTTGCAACTCTCCTTAAAAGTGAGAAACTTCCTCCGGTCTCCAGAAAAGGGTTCTGGGAGCTTAATCTGGGGCTCAAAATGCGGACTGGAGGCCTGAGGAGTGGAAGAACCTTGCCCTAACTCAAAAGAACTGAGTTTTTCCCCTAACTCCTGCACCCTCTGCGTCAGATTAGAGACATGGTCAGTCAGGGTCACCAGAGGATTCATAATACAGTGGTTATTGGGCCTGTTAATCTGTAACGGTCGCGTACACACACACACACAGGGGGGAGGGAAGTGACCACTGCGCTCCACCCTTACCCCTGGCCCTGCCTACTTGCCTCGCGAGTCCTAATGACAGGGGACAACTGGACGGCAATCCCTAACTTGGAATAAGTGCAGGGATGACAGACAGACAAACAACAGGACGTGAACGGACCGAGTCAATACCAGGAAAGCTGCAAAGTACAAATGGAGCAAGCAGAGAGTTGTCAGGAGAAGCCGGGGTCATAAATACCAGGAGAGCAGAGAAGTACAAGAGGAGTCCTAAGAGAGTAGTCAGGTGGGAGCCGAGGTCACAATACCAGGACGGATGCGCAGTACAGGAGGAGCAGGCAAAAGGATGGTCAGGGAACAGGATCAGGTAAGTATTCAGCAGTCCAACAAATAGCCAGGAACCTAGAAATTAACAGGCAACCTGTAGCCAGCAGGCTGCCTGTATTTATAGTGGGGAGTGAGGGTCATGTGACGTGGCCAGCGTCACATGACCGACAGACCAACCAGTCGAGCACCGAGTGATCAGCTCGGCGCTCAAGGCAGACTAGGAGCAGGGAGCCACCCAGCTAGTAAAGCCGCCCTGGGAATGAGGTCAAACACAGAACCTCATTCCAAAAGCTAAGCAACAGGTCTGCGGGCAATGGGGGACTGAGTGCACCTTCGGAACCCCGTGACAGCGAGCATGTTAATGACGTCATCAAAACGAACGCCACTCCAGTAGCTTCACACAATAATGAAGTGCATGGGGGGGATCCCTTATGCCTTAAATTCTCTGTGTTGGAACTGGTACCACCATCACCTAGAGGTGGGGACTGGGACAAGAAAATACTGCAGAAGGAGTGTGTATGGATCCATAAATTTAGATCCCAGGCACCTTTAGGCATTAATAAAAGACTGACGTTCACCTGTTTCCTATGAGTGTGGCTATGTCTAGGATGTTCCCATTCCTCTATAAGCCAAGCTTCATGTGATTTTTTATAGTGTACCAAAAATTAGACCACATGCGTAAAGCATGAAATATTATGTAATATCATTATGGATATTAGCGACCTGCCAACTGGTCTCTGTCTTAAGGTAGCCACGGACTGTGGATACTTTTTTTAAAAGTATATACACTGGATTACTGTGATTCTAGCTGCAATGCATTTAGGGTATTCTGTGATTATGTATGGAACCCTCATTCACATAACTGCTGCCATATTATACAAACCGGATTCCAAAAAAGTTGGGACACTATACAAATCGTGAATAAAAACTGAATGCAATGATGTGGAGGTGCCAACTTCTAATATTTTATTCAGAATAGAGCATAAATCATGGAACAAAAGTTTAAACTGAGAAAATGTACCATTTTAAGGGAAAAATATGTTGAATCAGAATTTCATGGTGTCAACAAATCCCCAAAAAGTTGGGACAAGGCCATTTTCACCACTGTGTGGCATCTCCCCTTCTTCTTACAACACTCAACAGACGTCTGGGGACCGAGGAGACCAGTTTCTCAAGTTTAGAAAAAGGAATGCTCTCCCATTCTTGTCTAATACAGGCCTCTAACTGTTGAATCGTCTTGGGCCTTCTTTGTTGCACCTTCCTCTTTATGATGCGCCAAATGTTTTCTATAGGTGAAAGATCTGGACTGCAGACTGGCCATTTCAGTACCCGGATCCTTCTCCTACGCAGCCATGATGTTGTGATTGATGCAGAATGTGGTCTGGCATTATCTTGTTGAAAAATGCAGGGTCTTCCCTGAAAGAGATGACGTCTGGATGGGAGCATATGTTGTTCTAGAACCTGAATCTATTTTTCTGCATTGATGGTGCCTTTCCAGATATGCAAGCTGCCCATGCCACACGCACTCATGCAACCCCATACCATCAGAGATGCAGGCTTCTGAACTGAGCGTTGATAACAACTTGGGTTGTCCTTGTCCTCTTTGGTCTGGATGACATGGCGTCCCAGATTTCCAATAGTGTTGGGCGCGAATATTCGCAATGCGAATATTTCGCGCGAATATCGCATATTCGCGATTTCGCGATTTTTTCGAATATCATGCCATAAATTCGATATTGCGAATATTCGCGTTGATTAAATTAGATGATACACAATAAGTTCACGAACTTCAGTTCACTTGTGTTGATAAATGAGTTTGAGTGACTCTGAGTTTCATTCATTTAAGGTGTTGTTTTGCATCAAGGCTCTTTTTCAAAGCCATAGCCAAAATCCTGCCTTTTTTGCGATTTTTCGTAATGCGATTTTTATTAAGCGATGCGATTTCTTTCACACGTGCTATTCTTCCTGCGCATTGATTGACTTGACCATCCCGGCCATGAAAGTTAAAGTGTTTTTGCGATTTTTTTGCCATGCGATTTTTTTCCCGCTTGCGAATTCGTAAACGCTGCGAATTGCGAATATATTCGAAAATTCGCATACACGAATATTCTATGCCTTGCATAGTATAAACTATCTAAATCTCAATTGGACCACAAGCTAGAAGCAGGCTGCTTGTAGCTTGTGGTGGAAATTAAATTGGTAGGGTGAGGTGAGACTTCCAATCATCACTTAATTATAAAGTTTACACTAATTTTAGTTCAGTTTGCGATTTTTTTTCGTAATGCGAATTTATGCGAATATATCATTTCCGTCAAAGTACATAGATCCCGCCCTTCTGTCTTTTTGTCCAATGAAAATGATGTACCTACAGTTGTCATAGGTTAGCAACCTCCCTAGCAACCAATCGGAAAGCTCCCCACCTCTTTACTATATAATATTCTTCCCAGCAGCCATTCTGTGCAGTTTTACTTGGAGTTGGTTGTGTTAGGATCTAAAAACTGTGCTGTGCTGTGTGGTGTGGAATTGTGCTTTTTTAAAAGCAATATATTTCACAATCTAATTATTAATTCTATAGTGTAGGTTGTAGTAGTAGGGAGTGATTAGTGTAGATTGAGGGAGCTTAAGTTTAGTTATATTGTAGGCTTTAGTTTAGTTTAGTTTTAGTGTTTTAGTTAAGTGTGTTAGTGTATTTCCTTAGGTTATAATAGTTTAGTTTGTGTAGTATTTGTTTTGTGTCTGTCAGTGTCCGTGTTTTACGTTAGATAAAAAAAAAAAAGAAAAAAAAAAGTTTATATAGGGTAGTTTTTCTTAGTCTAGTAGGTTTTGTGTCTGTCTGTGTCAGTGTCCGCGTCTTTTGTTAGTTGAAAAAAAAGAAAAAAAAAATTTATATAGGGTAGTTGTTAAATATTTTATTAGCTTTTGTGTCTGTCTGTGTCAGAGCCCGCGTCTTTTCTTAGTTGAAAAAAACAAAAAAAAAAGTTTATATAGGGTAGTTTTTCCTTAGTCTAGTAGGTTTTGTGTCTGTCAGTGTCAGTGTCCACGTCTTTTGTTAGTTGAAAGAAAAAAAAAAAAAAAAAAAAGTTTATATAGGGTAATTGTTCAATAGTTTAGTAGCTTTTGTGTCTGTCTGCGTCAGAGTCCGCGTCTTTTTCTTAGTTAAAAAAAAGAAAAAAACTAAAAAAAAAAAGTTTATATAGGGTCGTTTTTCCTTAGTCTAGTAGCTTTTGTGTTTGTCAGTGTCAGTGTCTGTGTCTTTTGTTAGCTAAAAAAAAAAAAAAAAGTTTATATAGGGTAGTTTTTCCTTAGTCTACTAGGTTCTGTGTCTGTCTGCGTCAGTGTCCTTGTCTTCCTTTAGTTTGAAAAAAAAGAAAAAAAAAAAAAAAAGTTTATATAGGGTAGTTGTTGAATAGTTTATTTGCTTTTGTGTCTGTCTGCGTCAGAGTCTGCGTCTTTTCATAGTTGAAAAAAACAAAAAAAAATTATATAGAGGTTAGGATTTATTAATTTATTGATTTAATTTATTGAATTCGTTTTTCATTTTAGCCCCAGATTCCCCATCCCAATAAAGTTTTCCCCAAATCCCACACTTTTTTATTTGTCTGTGACAGTAAGACCAATCTCTGACCAGTATGACATCACGCGGGCGTTCTGGAAGTCGTGGTAGGGGAGTTGGTTCCAGTGCTGGACCGCTGCCTGCACGGGACCGCTCCTCTACCCACGAAGGTTCAAGTGTGAGGGGCGTCCGACTAATCAGAGAGTTCTTTGGGCGTGGCAGCCGCCCAATTAGTTCTCAGGATGCCCAACAAGTTGTGGCTATGATGGCACAGTCCAGTGCCACAGAGTCCTCCGGCCCAGCCACAACCAGCAGCAGCAGCAGCATCTGCAGGGTTCCGCCTCCTGCAGAATCAACCCCCACCCCCGAAAATTTATCACCTGATCTTTTTGAGGATGTTGATTCTGATATCTTTGGGCAGGCAACTCAGGAGGAACAGGAGGCAGAACTGCAGTTCAGTCCTCCCCATGGTCAGCAACTCTTGGAAGAGATGGAGGGGGAGATGGTGCCAGTGACATCCCTTCCAATAGGTGCAGGTGGTGTCAGCCACATAACCCCTGTACCTAGTCAGACCCAGGCATCAGCGAGGGGACAGCAGAGCCCGGTCAGGGGCTCTATGTCAGCTGCTCCCCTCTGTTCACCAAGGCTTGGCCCTGGGTCTGACACATCGGGGGATGAAGAGGAGGGTGACCAAGAATGGATACCACCTCCCTTGTCAGGCATCAGCAGCACTGATGAGGAGGAAGGTCGGCACCGGAGGCAAACGGTGCGCCAGGTTACCAGTGAGTCTAGCAGCAGGGGCTCCACTGGTAATGTCAGCAGTAGGAGGCAGCAGCAGCAGCCACCTCCACCTGTGCGCACCGAGCCCGAACAGACGCAAGTGAGCACCAACCCATCTGACCGGCGGTCGGTGCATAAGTCGCCTGTTTGGGCTTACTTCACCCTGGCAGCTGACGATGTTACAGTAGCAATCTGTCAGCTATGCCGTGCCAGGGTGAAGAGAGGGAGGGTGGTGGCTCGGCTGGGTACTACAGCACTGAACCAGCACCTACGGGTCAACCACTGGCGGGAGTGGGAACAGATGAAGGGTGGTAGCAGCAGCGCCACCAGCAGTGTGCAGGGGACAGCAGCTCCTGCCACAGTACAGCAGCCCCCACAACAGATCCCCGTAAGTCATTCCCACTCCGCCACTCCCTCTCATAGAGGTACTGGGACCGGCAGCCATACCTCTGCCTCCACTGCACCCTCCTCTATCTCCTCCTCCACTGCCGTCCGGCGCCAGCCATCAGTTGCTGACGCTTTTGAACGCACCGCGCCCTATGCCCCCGGGGACCGACGTGTGCGTTCACTCAATGGGCTCCTGGCAAGGGTTCTTGGCCAACATCTGCTCCCTTACAATCTTGTGGACAGCAATCCGTTCCGGCAGATGTTGGAGCAGGCACAACCCAGATGGCGTGTCCCCAGCCGCCATTACTTTGCCAGGACTGGCGTCCCTGCCCTATACCAGCACCTTGTGGAGAAAGTATGCCTGTCGCTGGATCATGCTGTCAGCGACAGGGTACATCTCACAATGGATGCTTGGACTAGCAGACATGGGCAGGGACGATACTTGAGTTTTACTGCCCATTGGGTGTCCCTCCGAGGCGCCGGGGAGGGATCGGCGGCATCAGAGTTTGTGGTGCCGCCGCGGGGTGTCCAGGGGAGAACTGCTGCTCTCCCACAAGCCACTGTCTCCACTGCTGCTGAGCCCCCCAGTAAGCGTCCCCGTAACTATGCAAGTGTGGGGCACGTCCGTTGCCAGGCCGTGCTCCAGCTTGTGAGCTTGGGAGACAGGAGACACACTGGACCTGAAGTTCTGGCCGCACTTCAGGCTCAGGTCCAGAAGTGGCTGACACCCCGTAGGCTCCAGGCAGGTTTGGTTGTCTGTGACAACGGCAGCAACCTACTCGCCGCCCTTCAGGCTGGCAGTCTGACCCACGTGCCCTGCATGGCACATGTCCTCAACCTAGTGGTACAGAAGTTCCTCCGTACGTACCCAGGTTTGAGTGACATTGTGTTAAGGGTACGTAGGATTGCCAGCCATTTCCGACGCTCCCCAACTGCCACCGCGTCCCTGTCCAGACTTCAGCGGGACAACAGCCTGCCCCCTCACAGGCTGATTGTGGACAGTGTGACGCGGTGGAACTCAACCCTCCACATGCTGGAAAGGTTGTGGGAGCAGAGACGGGCGGTGAGGGAATACCTGCTGGACCTAGGCACTTCAGGGCCATCACACCCACTCCCCTATGTCACTAATGCGGAGTGGGGGCAGATACAGCAGGTCTGTCACGTGTTGGCCCCTTTTGAGCAGGCGACCAAGATGGTCAGCGGGGAGCATGTCGGCCTCAATGACGTGCTCCCATTAGTGTTCCTGCTGGACAGGACACTCGATCGCCTGCTTGAAGCTGGGGAGAGTGCCTTGGTGGAGCAAGATGAGGCTGCCTTGCTCCACCAGGACCAGGCCCAGGACGTTGAGGAGGAGGAGGAGGATGACACAGTGGACGTCCAGGAGTTTGGGCCTGGTCAGGAGGGAGAGCCGGTGATGGGGGCACCGTTAGTCCGGGGGTGGGGCAGCTCCAACCGGGAGCAGCAGCAACAGCAGCAGGAGGACCAAGAGGTCATGGTCCCGGGCAGCCATGACGAGTCACAGCGGGCTGTCCTCTTCCTCATGGCTGCCCACATGCTGCGATGCCTCAGGAGGGACCCCCGGATCAAGAGTATTAAGGGGAGGGATGATTATTGGTTGGCCACCCTTTTAGACCCACGATGCAAGGGGAAACTGGAACAGTTTATACCATCAAGTCGGCGGCAGGCCCGGATGGAACAACTGCGGGCCTGTCTGATCAAGCGTCTGGAGCAGACTACCCCTCGGCCTCCAGCTCCAGTTTCCCCCGCCCATCTCACCCAGCAGGTGGCTGGACCCAGCAGCACCAGCCGAGCAGGTGACCTAATGGGTGAGATGAGGCTGTTCTACCAGTCTGCAAGACCCAGTGCAAGCAGCAGCAGCAGCAACCACCAGCGGCTGGCCCGCATGGTGGCAGACTACATGGGGTCCGTTGGTGCTTCCGACAGCATGAGCACTGACGACCCCATGGAGTACTGGGTTGCCAGACTGGACACCTGCCGTGAGCTCGCTCAGTATGCGCTGGAGTTATTGTCTGTCCCCCCCTCCAGCGTACTGTCTGAGCGGACATTCAGCGCGGCAGGTGGGGTGGTCACAGACAAGAGGACCCGTCTGTCCACTGACTCCGTGGACAGACTGACATTCATCAAAATGAACGAGTCCTGGATCGGCAGTGACTTCCTGGCCCCAGCTGTCGGTTCAGGCCGTTGAAGGGTCCCTTGTCCATCCCTCTCCCTCGCTCTCCCTCCGTAAATCCGTTGTTTTTTAACCTTTTTAACTAATTTATTGTCTTATCTTAATATGAAGTTATTTTTTATCCTATTTATGAATTTCTTTTTATATGTGTTGTATATATTTATGAATTTATTGATGAATTTTTTATTGATTTTAATCTGATTTTTAATATTCTTTATTAAGTTATTTTTTTTAATCAAATCTACTTAATTATGAAAAAATTACTTATTAAATTTAATCTTCTCATATGTATATATGTGTCAATATATTTTGAATTAATTTATTAATTTTGGTGAATCATGTACAGAGTCTGATAAAGAAATTTTATTTAATAATTTATTTTAATAATGTCTCTAAATTTCTTTAATCATGTGTTGTGTAGTGTAAATATATGAATTATAGAAAATAATTATATGAATTTTCCCTTAAACATATCTTTTATGTATATATAGACTTAAATATGGATTATGTTTTAATATATATCATTTTTTTAAATTGAAAAAACTCAATAATCTATTGAACTATAATCAAAAATCTATTCAACTATAATCAATGTAGTAGCCATACAGCGCTCCACACGTTGGCTGCACAGGGCTGCTCTCAGTTTCCACATCTGGCACATCCAGTGTGTGTAGCAGAACACAGCGGTAAGGCATCCAGCCTCCCTGTGTGCAGAACCCTTCACGCCAGAGGGCAGTAGTAGTGGCGGGGATTAGCCGCAGCTCTCTCATCCTCCATGTGTCTGTGAGGAGGAAGGGATACCGGCTGTCTCCACACCCATACACGATCATCAGCGCCCACACGCGGTGCTCCATCCTACCGGTGGACCTATCCTTCCTGCACCGGTCTGAACACCGAACTCAGTGAAGATCCAGCTATTCTCAGCAAGGATCTTGACGTGTCCGTAGTGCTTGCTAACCCGTCATGTCTAGTTCACGTCCCTCCACGCTAGTGTAACAGGAGAGTCAGCTGTATTCCCCGGCTACAGGGATGGCGCTTTGTGGCTGACTCCAGTGTTCAGCACTGATCATCGATCTCATCTCATGGTGCTGAATAAGGCCTTAGAGGCGACATATCTCTACAAAGGGTGGAGTATTACTTTTCCACTTTAAGGCTTTCCCTGAAATAGAATGGCTAGCAAAGTGCTGCAACTTCACTGTCACTAAGCGGGGCCTAGTAAGGATTCTGGTATGAAGGCATTATGTGTCTGGGTTTTAAGAAGAACTATCGTTTAAAGCTTACCTTTACCTGCATACCCAATGCACTGCAGCTGTGCTTCATTTTAGTTGAGTTGTAATATAAAAAAAGGAGTAGTTAAGATTCTTACATAAAGTCCACTAACACAATCATCTGCAATGCTGCTATCCGGAGGATGTAAATTTTCCATAATTCACTTTTCAGAAGTGAAAGGTTCTATATATATATCGTAGTGTGACAGCACACATATATAAATATACATATAGTATATATCAATATATATTTTTTAATAAATAACACTTCACTCCTGTGAAGGTCTGCATTATTCTATAGTCTCTACTTCACGTAATCTGCATTGTAGTCAATCCTATTTATGTATTTATTGTAGTTAATTTTAATGTCAATTTTGATTTCAAGCACAAGTAACTGTAGCACAGCTACTGTCCTTATCTAGGTATAGTTTATCCAAAAATCAATACAAGACCCAGACACATAATGCCTTCATACCAGAATCCTTACTAGGCCCCGCTTAGTGAAAGTGAAGTTGCAGCACTTTGATAGCCATACCCTTTCTGGGAAAGCCTTAAAGGGGAAAAGTAATACTCCACCCTTTGTAGAGATATGTCGCCTATAAGGCCTTATTCAGCACCATGAGATGAGATCGATGATCAGTGCTGAGCACTGGAGTCAGCCACAAAGCGCCATCCCCGTAGCTGGGGAATACAGCTGACTCTTCTGTTACACTACTGGGGAGGGACGTGAACTAGACATGACGGGTTAAAACTACTTTCACACTAGCGTTTGGGTGTCCGCTCGTGCGCACCGTTTGAAGGGGCTCACGAGCGGCCCCGAACGCATCCGTCTGGCCCCAATGCATTCTCAGTGGAGGCGGATCCACTGAGAATGCATCCGCCTGCCAGCGTTCAGCCTCCGCTCCGCTCAGTGAGCGGACACCTGAACGCTGCTTGCAGCGTTCGGGTGTCCGCCTGGCCGTGCGGAGGCGAGCGGATCCGTCCACACTTACAATGTAAGTCAATGGGGACGGATCCGCTTGAAGATGACACTATATGGCTCAATCTTCAAGCGGATCCGTTCCCCATTGACTTTCAATGTAAAGTCTGAACGGATCCGCTCAGACAACTTTCACACTTAGAAAATTTTCTAAGTTTTAATGCAGACGCATCCGTTCTGAACGGATGCGAACGTCTGCATTATCGGAGCGGATCCGTCTGATGAAACATAAGACGGATCCGCTCCGAACGCTAGTGTGAAAGTAGCCTTAGCAGGCACTACGGACACGTCAAGATCCTTGCTGAGAATAGCTGGATCTTCACTGAGTTCGGTGTTCAGACCGGTGCAGGAAGGATAGGTCCACCGGTAGGATGGAGCACCGCGTGTGGGCGCTGATGATCATGTATGGGTGTGGAGACAGCCGGTATCCCTTCCTCCTCACAGACACATGGAGGATGAGAGAGCTGCGGCTAATCCCCGCCACTACTACTGCCCTCTGGCGTGAAGGGTTCTGCACACAGGGAGGCTGGATGCCTTACCACTGTGTTCTGCTACACACACTGGATGTGCCAGATGTGGAAACTGAGAGCAGCCCTGTGCAGCCAACGTGTGGAGCAAATGTATTTGTGATGTACATTGTAGACATTGGACAATATAGAACTTAGCGTCATTTTTAACACAATCCTGCTGCACACATGGAACATCCTGATCTACCTGCTCTTTTTATCTATTTATGCTGCTGTCCAGGTCTGGGAGGGGGCCCATTCCTGAGAGGATATTCCTGCTGCACCATTATACCTGCTGCTCTGCCAGTCGACTATACTACACGCTGCTGCTGCTGCTGCTGTCCAGGTCTGGGAGGGGGCCCATTCCTGAGAGGATATTCCTGCTGCACCATTATACCTGCTGCTCTGCCAGTCGACTATACTACACGCTGCTGCTGCTGCTGCTGTCCAGGTCTGGGAGGGGGCCCATTCCTGAGAGGATATTCCTGCTGCACCATTATACCTGCTGCTCTGCCAGTCGACTATACTACACGCTGCTGCTGCTGCTGCTGCTGCTGTCCAGGTCTGGGAGGGGGCCCATTCCTGAGAGGATATTCCTGCTGCACCATTATACCTGCTGCTCTGCCAGTCGACTATACTACACGCTGCTGCTGCTGCTGCTGCTGTCCAGGTCTGGGAGGGGGCCCATTCCTGAGAGGATATTCCTGCTGCACCATTATACCTGCTGCTCTGCCAGTCGACTATACTACACGCTGCTGCTGCTGCTGCTGCTGTCCAGGTCTGGGAGGGGGCCCATTCCTGAGAGGATATTCCTGCTGCACCATTATACCTGCTGCTCTGCCAGTCGACTATACTACACGCTGCTGCTGCTGCTGCTGTCCAGGTCTGGGAGGGGGCCCATTCCTGAGAGGATATTTCTGGTTCGCATAAAACACTCCAACCGTGCTGCTACACGTTGTGTTCAGTTCACTTAGTTCAAGATATATTATTAGTCAAAAGGTTGACCCATAAACTTCTAAATGCTGCAGTAGCTACTAGCGCCTACTGCTGCCTGTCATCCTATGTTGGTCTACAATATATGTTTAGACATTCAGTTAAATGATAAACATCTAGTTGCTGCTTTTGATAGTGTTATTAATAGCTTTTTTCTATAGAATTTTTTTTTTAAATGACTGATAGTATGAAATTAAGAATTCAAGAATCCACAGTTATTCCCATCCCTGCGTACACATTTTTTTACAAATTAAAATAAAATAACAAGTTCACATTTACATGAGCCTATCCGATATACAATTGAGAGCTTCGGTCAAACAGTGTGTATGCCTAAAACTGTTGGCTTACTAGGAATATTGTGTGCCATTGTTATGGCAACTTCAAATTTTTTATAAATTTTGTGATCATTATTTTTATTTTATTTTTTTATGCTGTATTTTCAGAATGATTATGTGGAGACTACCAGCATGTACCATATTTTATCCATATTATTTTCTAAATTAAATTTTTGGAATTTGACTGTTATTTGTTATAAACTTTTTATGTGGGCACATGTGCTTAGTTCAAAAGGTATTGTCACGAGTTAAATAAATCTATTAAATAATAAGAAAAGTTATTAAAATATCATGTGGTGTTATGCTTCATTTACAAAATTGTTTTGTTTTATTTAAATATTTTATTATTTTGAAGAAATTGGGTTAATGGGCAATGGATGTGGTTCTCACTATATCATGGTGGGCAACGCACCAGGGCTTCCCTTTTCAAAAGGTCTTGTTCATTGACCATGTTACACGACCGATTGATAAACCTAATAACTTCATTTAATTTTATTTATTTCGTTTTTTTTAAATACGGAATTGGGTACTAGCATGGTGTTGTCTGTCGTCCTGGAAAGGATGCTGGACTTCCGTGTTGACCTCTCTACATGGTTGGGTGTGACTGGCGTTATACTCATCCGTGTGGAAATCCGTATTTGTGAGTAGAGCATTATTGCCACATTTATTAAGCAAAAAATACATGAATATTTTATAGGATAATTCTTGACAAACATTTTTGGATTATGGGCACATGATGTTAATATATATTGTTAAATAATAAATAATAAATCCGAAATACACTATTGTGTTTTTTTGGTAATCCGTGCTGGTTAGTTAATAGCCACAACATTATTTTTGGAATCAAATCAGCTTTTTTTTCAATTATTATTTTTGTTGTTATAAATATTTTTTAAAAATAGGAGAATAATGGACCGATTATAGTCTCCCCAAACACAATTAGTCCACGTACATTTTAATAAATTTTTTTTAAATTATATTATAAAAAACCATCACAAAATATATGATGTGTATATTATTTTGTAGACAAATAAAATGTACACAATGCTTGCGATACTAAATATTGTGTGTTGCATTAAAAAAATTTTTGTCAAAAATCTCAGAATAATATAATTTGTTAATTTACAAGTCTCATTATTATTGAAAGAATGTTATTAGCACTGTCAAACTTACCTTTAAACACTTACCTGATACAAGATAAGAATATGCTGCATTCTGTTTCTGCTATGTTTTGACGAGCTATAAGTAGATCTTGAATCTACTTAGTAATATAATCTTCTACGTGAAAATGCTGCTGTCCTCCAAATCATTTATCTGTGTGGGCCTTACACTAAAACGTTATCTTACAATGCTGCTGTCCTCCACTAGTGTATGTAATCCGTGAGGCCTCACACTACACCGTTATCTTACACTGCTGCTGTCCTCAACTAGTGTATGTAATCCGTGAGGCCTCACACTACACCGTTATCTTACACTGCTGCTGTCCTCCACTAGTGTATGTAATCCGTGAGGCCTCACACTACACCGTTATCTTACACTGCTGCTGTCCTCAACTAGTGTATGTAATCCGTGAGGCCTCACACTACACCGTTATCTTACACTGCTGCTGTCCTCCACTAGTGTATGTAATCCGTGAGGCCTCACACTACACCGTTATCTTACACTGCTGCTGTCCTCAACTAGTGTATGTAATCAGTGAGGCCTCACACTACACCGTTATCTTACACTGCTGCTGTCCTCCACTAGTGTATGTAATCCGTGAGGCCTCACACTACACCGTTATCTTACACTGCTGCTGTCCTCAACTAGTGTATGTAATCCGTGAGGCCTCACACTACACCGTTATCTTACACTGCTGCTGTCCTCCACTAGTGTATGTAATCCGTGAGGCCTCACACTACACCGTTATATTACAATGCTGCTGTCCTCCACTAGTGTATGTAATCCTTGAGGCCTCACACTACACCGTTATCTTACACTGCTTCTGTCCTCAACTAGTGTATGTAATCCGTGAGGCCTCACACTACACCGTTATCTTACACTGCTGCTGTCCTCCACTAGTGTATGTAATCCGTGAGGCCTCACACTACACCGTTATCTTACACTGCTGCTGTCCTCAACTAGTGTATGTAATCCGTGAGGCCTCACACTACACCGTTATCTTACAATGCTGCTGTCCTCCACTAGTGTATGTAATCCGTGAGGCCTCACACTACACCGTTATCTTACACTGCTGCTGTCCTCCACTAGTGTATGTAATCCGTGAGGCCTCACACTACACCGTTATCTTACACTGCTGCTGTCCTCAACTAGTGTATGTAATCCGTGAGGCCTCACACTACACCGTTATCTTACACTGCTGCTGTCCTCAACTAGTGTATGTAATCCGTGAGGCCTTACACTAAAACGTTATCTTACACTGCTGCTGTCCTCCACTAGTGTATGTAATCCGTGAGGCCTTACACTAAAACGTTATTTTACACTGCTGCTGTCATCAACTAGTGTATGTAATCCGTGAGGCCTCACACTACACCGTTATCTTACACTGCTGCTGTCCTCCACTAGTGTATGTAATCCGTGAGGCCTCACACTACACCGTTATCTTACACTGCTGCTGTCCTCAACTAGTGTATGTAATCCGTGAGGCCTCACACTACACCGTTATCTTTCACTGCTGCTGTCCTCAACTAGTGTATGTAATCCGTGAGGCCTTACACTAAAACGTTATCTTACACTGCTGCTGTCCTCCACTAGTGTATGTAATCCGTGAGGCCTTACACTAAAACGTTATTTTACACTGCTGCTGTCCTCAACTAGTGTATGTAATCCGTGAGGCCTCACACTACACTGTTATCTTACACTGCTGCTGTCCTACACTAGTGTATGTAATCCGTGAGGCCTCACACTACACCGTTATCTTACACTGCTGCTGTCCTCGACTAGTGTATGTAATCCGTGAGGCCTCACACTACACCGTTATCTTACACTGCTGCTGTCCTCAACTAGTGTATGTAATCCGTGAGGCCTCACACTACACCGTTATCTTTCACTGCTGCTGTCCTCAACTAGTGTATGTAATCCGTGAGGCCTTACACTAAAACGTTATCTTACACTGCTGCTGTCCTCCACTAGTGTATGTAATCCGTGAGGCCTTACACTAAAACGTTATCTTACACTGCTTCTGTCCTCAACTAGTGTATGTAATCCGTGAGGCCTCACACTACACTGTTATCTTACACTGCTGCTGTCCTACACTAGTGTATGTAATCCGTGAGGCCTCACACTACACTGTTATCTTACACTGCTGCTGTCCTCAACTAGTGTATGTAATCCGTGAGGCCTTACACTAAAACATTATCTTACACTGCTGCTGTCCTCAACTAGTGTATGTAATCCGTGAGGCCTTACACTAAAACATTATCTTACACTGCTGCTGTCCTCCACTAGTGTATGTAATCCGTGAGGCCTTACACTAAAACGTTATCTTACACTGCTGCTGTCATCAACTAGTGTATGTAATCCGTGAGGCCTCACACTACACCGTTATCTTACACTGCTTCTGTCCTCAACTAGTGTATGTAATCCGTGAGGCCTCACACTACACCGTTATCTTTCACTGCTGCTGTCCTCAACTAGTGTATGTAATCCGTGAGGCCTTACACTAAAACGTTATCTTACACTGCTGCTGTCCTCCACTAGTGTATGTAATCCGTGAGGCCTTACACTAAAACGTTATTTTACACTGCTGCTGTCCTCAACTAGTGTATGTAATCCGTGAGGCCTCACACTACACTGTTATCTTACACTGCTGCTGTCCTACACTAGTGTATGTAATCCGTGAGGCCTCACACTACACCGTTATCTTACACTGCTGCTGTCCTCGACTAGTGTATGTAATCCGTGAGGCCTCACACTACACCGTTATCTTACACTGCTGCTGTCCTCAACTAGTGTATGTAATCCGTGAGGCCTCACACTACACCGTTATCTTTCACTGCTGCTGTCCTCAACTAGTGTATGTAATCCGTGAGGCCTTACACTAAAACGTTATCTTACACTGCTGCTGTCCTCCACTAGTGTATGTAATCCGTGAGGCCTTACACTAAAACGTTATCTTACACTGCTTCTGTCCTCAACTAGTGTATGTAATCCGTGAGGCCTCACACTACACTGTTATCTTACACTGCTGCTGTCCTACACTAGTGTATGTAATCCGTGAGGCCTCACACTACACTGTTATCTTACACTGCTGCTGTCCTCAACTAGTGTATGTAATCCGTGAGGCCTTACACTAAAACATTATCTTACACTGCTGCTGTCCTCAACTAGTGTATGTAATCCGTGAGGCCTTACACTAAAACATTATCTTACACTGCTGCTGTCCTCCACTAGTGTATGTAATCCGTGAGGCCTTACACTAAAACGTTATCTTACACTGCTGCTGTCATCAACTAGTGTATGTAATCCGTGAGGCCTCACACTACACCGTTATCTTACACTGCTTCTGTCCTCAACTAGTGTATGTAATCCGTGAGGCCTCACACTACACTGTTATCTTACACTGCTGCTGTCCTCCACTAGTGTATGTAATCCGTGAGGCCTCACACTACACCGTTATCTTACACTGCTGCTGTCCTCCACTAGTGTATGTAATCCGTGAGGCCTCACACTACACCGTTATCTTACACTGCTTCTGTCCTCAACTAGTGTATGTAATCCGTGAGGCCTCACACTACACTGTTATCTTACACTGCTGCTGTCCTCCACTAGTGTATGTAATCCGTGAGGCCTCACACTACACCGTTATCTTACACTGCTGCTGTCCTCCACTAGTGTATGTAATCCGTGAGGCCTCACACTACACCGTTATCTTACACTGCTGCTGTCCTCAACTAGTGTATGTAATCCGTGAGGCCTCACACTACACCGTTATCTTTCACTGCTGCTGTCCTCAACTAGTGTATGTAATCCGTGAGGCCTTACACTAAAACGTTATCTTACACTGCTGCTGTCCTCCACTAGTGTATGTAATCCGTGAGGCCTTACACTAAAACGTTATCTTACACTGCTTCTGTCCTCAACTAGTGTATGTAATCCGTGAGGCCTCACACTACACTGTTATCTTACACTGCTGCTGTCCTACACTAGTGTATGTAATCCGTGAGGCCTCACACTACACCGTTATCTTACACTGCTGCTGTCCTCGACTAGTGTATGTAATCCGTGAGGCCTCACACTACACCGTTATCTTACACTGCTGCTGTCCTCAACTAGTGTATGTAATCCGTGAGGCCTTACACTAAAACATTATCTTACACTGCTGCTGTCCTCAACTAGTGTATGTAATCCGTGAGGCCTTACACTAAAACATTATCTTACACTGCTGCTGTCCTCCACTAGTGTATGTAATCCGTGAGGCCTTACACTAAAACGTTATCTTACACTGCTGCTGTCATCAACTAGTGTATGTAATCCGTGAGGCCTCACACTACACCGTTATCTTACACTGCTTCTGTCCTCAACTAGTGTATGTAATCCGTGAGGCCTCACACTACACTGTTATCTTACACTGCTGCTGTCCTCCACTAGTGTATGTAATCCGTGAGGCCTCACACTACACCGTTATCTTACACTGCTGCTGTCCTCCACTAGTGTATGTAATCCGTGAGGCCTCACACTACACCGTTATCTTACACTGCTTCTGTCCTCAACTAGTGTATGTAATCCGTGAGGCCTCACACTACACTGTTATCTTACACTGCTGCTGTCCTCCACTAGTGTATGTAATCCGTGAGGCCTCACACTACACCGTTATCTTACAATGCTGCTGTCCTCCACTAGTGTATGTAATCCTTGAGGCCTCACACTACACCGTTATCTTACACTGCTTCTGTCCTCAACTAGTGTATGTAATCCGTGAGGCCTCACACTACACCGTTATCTTACACTGCTGCTGTCCTCCACTAGTGTATGTAATCCGTGAGGCCTCACACTACACCGTTATCTTACACTGCTGCTGTCCTCAACTAGTGTATGTAATCCGTGAGGCCTCACACTACACCGTTATCTTACAATGCTGCTGTCCTCCACTAGTGTATGTAATCCGTGAGGCCTCACACTACACCGTTATTTTACACTGCTGCTGTCCTCAACTAGTGTATTTATCTGTGTGGGCCTTACACGACACCGTTATCTTACATTTTGTTTTTTTGGATTAAATTTAGGTAATTTGTATTGCTTTAAGTATACCTAATAAAATTGATTAGCTGCAATGTCCTGATTAAGTTATGTGTAGGCATTATACTGCACTGTTAATATATATATGACATTACACTTTCTGACTGGACTCTGCATAATTCACAAACTGGACTAAATCTTGCTTAATTCAAAGTTATATAGTACATACTTTAACAAAAGAACAGAAACTTTGAATTTGGAATCAAAAAAATATTTTAATCAGACTATGCTCTATCTGATTTTTTTTTTTGTTTTTTAATTAAAAATATATATATATAAAACAAAATAACAATCCCCTCCCAGCCCCAACATATAAAATGAATAAAACAAAGAAGCTAACGGTGCTTCTTTAATTGTTCCAATTGGTCCAGGACCTCGCGCAGATCCCGCTGGTTCTGCCTCTCCAGGAGCCGGTGCCTCTTCTCCAATTCTTGCATTTGGAGGCGGAAAGCCTCGCTTTTTTTTTTTTGGTCTTTTATGACCCCTTTTATTTTTTTAATTAGATTATTTATCCCTATGGTGAAAGATAAAAATAGAGATAATCAGTCACAGTTGTAGGCATTGATGGAATTCAGTTTTGTAGTATTGTTAGTGTTAATAGTTAACTGTTTAAATGTATGAAATATGATTTATTCCAAAAGATTATATATATATATTTTTATTAGGTTATACTTTTATTCGGTTAAATTAGTGATTACGGTTAGTGTGAACAGTGTATTTGTATATATTATATCAATTATTTTTGTAGTATGGCTAGTATTTCCTTTTTTGTTAATTGTAAATATTTTAAGTATACTTTATGTTAAAAAATTAAATAATTTATATTAATTTATTTTGTTTATTAGCGTTTAAATGATTACTAGGGTTAGTGTTAATATAGTCTAGGTATGTAAGATAGCATTTAGTTATATGGTATGGCTAGTGTTTCCATTTTAACTTGTAAATAGATTTTTATATAGTGTTCAATAGAATTATATATTTTGAAGATTTTTGAGACTAGATTAGTGTTAAAATAATTTTATTTAGGCTTATTGTGAATGAAGTCTTTGTACGTATGTTAACATATAGTTTTGTAATATGGCTAGCGTTTCCAGTATTACTTGTAAATAGTTGATAAAACAATAGTTTAAAAATTTATATATTTCATGAATTGTTTAGAGTTTAGTAGAGTTTACCTTATAATTTTTCAGTTTACTGTTAAGTTGTTGTTTGTATATATGTTGCTATTACATTAATATTATTGACTGTTTAGTGTGTGTACCTGGACTCTGGCTACACTTTAATTCCATTTTGTGTGTCCTGACCGCCATCAAGGCTTTTTTTTATTTGTTTAAATGTGTACTGTAATATGTATTGGTTTTCTGTTCCTTTTTCCCTACCCTGTTTTCCTTTGCCATTCATTACCCAGCAGGGTGTTGGCTCAGGGACACAGGGAGACCAGTTAAAACTAGCCGCTCTGTCCCTTATCATTCACCCATCATTCCTTGCTCAAACCCCACCCTTACTTTTTACTTTAAAAATTCTAACCAAGATTACAAAACTACCTTTGATAGTATAATTAAGTTGAATTAGGTTTGTTAGTTATTTTTATAAAGATTTTTGTAGATATTTACCCTCCTGCTGTGGGGTGGTAACAAGCTCCTCCTCCTCCTCTGACTGTGCGGCCACCTCTTGCTCCTCCTCCTCCTCGGTCACCTCGGCCGGAGGTATTGCGGCAGCCGGTGAGGTGTGGGGTTGAGAGGGACCGCCTTCCTCCTCCACCTCCACCTCCACATGTTCGGCGACATCTGGGGGAGCAGTGTCGCTCGTCTCCATCGCGGTGGGGGGGCCTGCCTCCTCTTCCTCCTCCTCAGAGACCTCCACCACGTGGATATCCCGGTGCGCAGGTGTTGAGCGCACTGTTGGAACAGGCTGGCCTGTAATTACACATTGTTAATGATTTAGACAGGAAAATCAACGAATATAACTAAACAATTTAACCATTAATCTGTATCTTATGCGGTTGATTTTTAATTTTTTTTTATTAAAGTCCTTTAATATTAAGTCAAATGTTGATGATTGGAGAGACATCTATGTCTCTTGGGTTAGCCATGTTAACCTTGTTAAAATTATCAGCCTCCCTGGAGTTATGTATTTTTTGACAGGGAATCCCTATGTCGATACCCAGAAGCTTTTTTATTGCAATTAACAGGGAAATTATCTCCTTGGTATGGAAAGGGGGATAGAAAGGTCTATCCTTTGACATATTAACAACTACAAGGACAAAATTCAGGGGCGGACTTGGTCTTCACCAAAATTTAGAACTTTGACAAGAGACAATTAATGGTGGAAACCTGATCAATAAGCATAATAATCAGAGACCATACAATAACATAATTTTATGTGAAATTAGTTACGTTTACTCAAAAAAAAACAGTACACAAGGAAATATATATATATATATTTTTTAAATAATGCCTTTGGTACATCGTTTATTATTAGGGTAGTAGAACGTCTTTTAGCTAGTTTTATAGTAAGGGTAGGGTTTCCAGTATTACTTGTAAATAGTTTCAAAAAATAATACTTAAAATACATTCTATATTTCATCTATAGCTTAGCGTATGGTATAGTTTAATTTATAATTTTTCAGTTTAATGTGAAGTTGTTCTTTGTATATATGTTGCTATTACTTTAATGTTATTTCCTATGTTGATACCAAGATTTTTTTTTTTTTTTGCAATTAAACAGGAATTTCTCTCCTTGGTATGGAAAGGGGGACCACAATAATGCCTTTTGTACATCGCTTATAATTAATTTTAGTGTGAATAACGTCTTTGTATATATGATAGCTGTATTTTGGATTAAACGTAACTTTATGTGATAATAAGACAAGGGTATGAATAATTCTAGACATCACTGTACATTACATTATTTCTCATCCACATTGTGTAATGTTACAGTAAGCATCTTACCGGGGCAGACTCTTTCAGATATTTCTCTGACGAATTCTGGGTCTCGCCTTTTTAGGTCCGACCACCTCTTTACTATTGCACTTTCAGAGTGCTCGCGGGCGAATTTTTCTCTCAGCATTTGTTGTATGCTGCGAACTATTTCTTTTTTTGAGTCATGCCGCCTGGTACGGTCATACCCCTTCTTTACCATTCTCTGCAAGATAAAAGATACAAGCATATAATATACACTCACCTAAAGAATTGTTAGGAACACCTGTTCTATTTCTCATTAATGCAATTATCTAGTCACCAATCACATGGCAGTTGCTTCAATGCATTTAGGGGGGTGGTCCTGGTCAAGACAATCTCCTGAACTCCAAACTGAATGTCAGAATGGGAAAGAAAGGTGATTTAAGCAATTTTGAGCGTGGCATGGTTGTTGGTGCCAGACGGGCCGGTCTGAGTATTTCACAATCTGCTCAGTTACTGGGATTTTCACGCACAACCATTTCTAGGGTTTACAAAGAATGGTGTGAAAAGGGAAAAACATCCAGTATGCGGCCATCCTGTGGGCGAAAATGCCTTGTGGATGCTAGAGGTCAGAGGAGAATGGGCCGACTGATTCAAGCTGATAGAAGAGCAACGTTGTCTGAAATAACCACTCGTTACAGCCGAGGTATGCAGCAAAGCATTTGTGAAGCCACAACACGCACAACCTTGAGGCGGATGGACTACAACAGCAGAAGACCCCACCGGGTACCACTCATCACCACTACTAATAGGAAAAAGAGGCTACAATTTGCATGAGGTCACCAATACTGGACTGTTGAAGACTAGAAAAAATGTTGCCTGATCTGATGATTAGGAGACATTCAAATGGTAGAGTCCGAATTTGGCGTAAACAGAATGAGAACATGTCTCCATCATGCCTTGTTACCACTGTGCAGGCTGGTGGTGGTGTAATGGTGTGGGGGAGGTTTTCTGGGCACACTTTAGGCCCCTTAGTGCCAATTAGGCATCGTTTAAATGCCACGGGCTACCTGAGCATTGTTTATGACCATGTCCATCCCTTCATGACCACCATGTACCCATCCTCTGATGGCTACTTCCAGCAGGATAATGCACCATGTCACAAATCTCTAATCATTTCAAATTGGTTTCTTGAACATGACAATGAGTTCACTGAACTAAAATGGTCCCCAAAGTCACCAGATCTCAACCCAATAGAGTATCTTTGGGATGTGGTGGAACAGGAGCTTCATGCCCAGTATTGGTGCGTTATATAGTGCCTAGAATATAGTACCCGTCTATTAAGTGATGGTACTTTATGGGGTGTACAGCTGGTTCGCCTCCCCGTGGTGCACCCTGGGTAATGCTAAATGAACCAGCAAATACTGGCGATCTGCCGAAAAAGATTTTGACAGACAGACAATATAAACTCGGATCTATAGATTACCCGTGTTTGCGGTTAACCGCCTCCCGACCGGCGGACGCATAATCGCGTCCTGCCGGCGGGAGGTTTTTTCCTCCTGGAAGCGCCGGCGCGTCCTCTCGCTAGAGACGAGAAGATGCGCCGGGCCGCCTGCGCGGTGCGCAGCTGTAATCGCCGCAGGAGAAATTAATCTGCAGCCTGCTAGCAATGATCGGTCGCTGGCAGGCTGCAGATTGTTAAAAAAAACGCATATCAGACGCTGTTCTGTGAACAGCGTCTGATATGGCTCCTACACCCTCCTCTGGTGGTCCCTTTTGCTTGGGACCACCGGAGGAAAATGAAAGTATCTGCACCAATCACCACACAAGAGCCCCCCCCACCCCCTCTCTCACTGATTAACCCCTGATCACCCATGTCACCCCCCTGATCACCCCGTCACCCCCCCTTGTCACTGATCACCCCCCTTTAGGCTCACTCAGACGAACGTATGTGTTTTGCGGATCTGTGGATATGTGGATCCGCAAAACACGGACACCGGCAATGTGCTTTCCGCATTTTGCGGATCCGCACATTGCCAGAACTATATAGAAAATGCCTTTTCTTGTCCGCAATTGCGGACAAGTATAGGACATGTTCTACATTTTTGCGGATACGGAAATGCGGATCCGCAATTCCGGATCTGAGCAGGACAAAGCCTGTCCCCATGGAATTGAATGTATCCACAATTCCGTTCCGCAAAATTTTGCGGAACATAATTGCGGACGTGTGAATGAGGCCTAAGGGTCCCTTAGCGATCGCAGTTTTACAGCTTTCCCCTCTTTTTTTTTTTTTTTTTGCACATTTTTTAGAGATTTTTTCATCCACATTGATCACCACCAAATGAAAGCTGTATTAGTGAGAAGAAAAGGGGGTAAAATTCATTTGGGTGGTAATTTGTATGACGGAGCAATAAACGGTGAAAGTAGCGTAGTGCGGAATTCTAAAAAGTGGTCTGGTCATAAAGGGGGATTAAGCTAGGGGGGCTGAAGTGGTTAAGTGGTATATAGTGTTTCGAACTATATGTGTGGTGTTTATTGTGTGGATGGATGTACAGTATGCATGTAATTAATTACTTGTCAGCTTTATATACATAAAATCCAAGCCACAAAAAAAAAAATCACCAGAAAAATCAAGACATAAAAAAAAAATTTGCATAATTTCGCATACGCGCCTATAAAAGGTTTTAATATGCATTCACATTAAGAACAAGACTAAAAGTTGATACTTACAGTTATAAGCAGTTTTTCCTCTCGATCGCTAAATGTGCGGCGCACCATCTTCTTACTGTCTGCAACTCTGCCAGCCAACTGCGCGTCGCGTCGCGTCGCATACAAAGACGTCATGTCCGCCGGTCGCGTTATTCTAATTAATATTGATCGCAATGCGCATGCGCAATATTAGCGATTATTTAATACATGGTAAATAAAGATTGAAAAGCAGATAACATGTAGATGGTATATTTTATTGCACTAGGTAAATATGATGTAATCGATTTTGTACGAATACTGCCTTTGCCTGCCAGTAACAATGATCTTGCGCAATTAAATGATGACGAATACGAATATTCGAATTTGCGAATATATCGCGAATATTTTACGAAATATTCGCGAAATATCGCGAATTCGAATATGGGCATATTCGATCATCACTAATTTCCAAAAAGAACTTCGAATCGTGACTCGTCTGACCACAGAACAGTCTTCCATTTTGCCACACTCCATTTTAAATGATCCCTGGCCCAGTGAAAACGCCTGAGCTTGTGGATCTTGCTTAGAAATGGCTTCTTCTTTGCACTGTAGCGTTTCAGCTGGCAACGGCGGATGGCAAGGTGGATTGTGTTCACTGACAATGGTTTCTGGAAGTATTCCTGAGCCCATTCTGTGATTTCCTTTACAGTAGCATTCCTGTTTGTGGTGCAGTGTCGTTTAAGGGCCCGGAGATCACGGGCATCCAGTATGGTTTTACGGCCTTGACCCTTACGCACAGAGATTGTTCCAGATTCTCTGAATCTTCGGATGATGTTATGCACAGTTGATGATGATAGATGCAAAGTCTTTGCAATTTTTCGCTGGGTAACACCTTTCTGATATTGCTCCACTATCTTTCTGCGCAACATTGTGGGAATTGGTGATCCTCTACCCATCTTGGCTTCTGAGAGACACTGCCACTCTGAGAAGCTCTTTTTATACCCAATCATGTTGCCAATTGACCTAATTAGTGTTAATTGGTCTTCCAGCTCTTCGTTATGCTCAAATCTACTTTTTCCAGCCTCTTATTGCTACTTGTCCAAACTTTTTGGGGATTTGTTGACACCGTGAAAATTGGAATCAACGTATTTTTCCTTTAAAATGATACATTTACTCGGATTAAACGTTTGATCTGTCATCTACGTTCTATTACAAATAAAATATTGACATTTGCCATCTCCACATCATTGCATTCAGTTTTTATTCACAATTTGTTTAGTGTCCCAACTTTTTTGGAATCCGGTTTGTATGATTAGCGCCTTATAATGACTGTGCCCCCTCCCCCCCAATATTGTGTCTTGTCCACCCCCCCTCTATTACCTACCAATTTACCGATCGCTATGATATGGGTTGTAGAAATATACCTGAATATTGCAGGTGTGTTTTTACTGGGAGAAAACGTCAGGGTCCACTATATAGATGGGGATTTCTTTATGGCGTGATGTAGACCTAGAAATGATCTTTTTGTATCGCAGGGCCTTACTTGGATTGACACACATCGATATTCTATTTTAAATCGATGGACTGGGGATGGAAGTATCCTGTGGAGCGCATTTGCGAGGGTCCCGGGCTACTTGAGGAACCTTGTCGTGGTGTCCGGGCTTAAGACATGTTCTACACCGTAGGACATGTTGACTAATCTCTCAATTTTAAAATCAGTTTGAGAATTAGTGAGACTGCAGAGTGCACCTATGTTTGTTATTGTTTTGTTATATGTATTTTTTGTGCTTTATATAGTGGATCCAATTGGGATCCTTTTAAGGTATATCATTAAAATGATATTTTTAGGGTTTTTTTCTATGCTGGAACCGTGATATATATTCTATATACCCCATGATACTTATGTTTATTGATTTTGCTGGAACGTAATATGACTCCTTTTTACATAGTTAATACGGTTGAAAAAAGACATACGTCCATCAAGTTCAACCAAGAGCTCCTTCACGCAGTCCTATTTTCTTTCATCCTAAACAATATAAAAAAATACACTTTAACCCCTTAAAGACTCAGTCTAGTTTGATATTTAAGGCTTTATTTATTAATTGTTTTGCTTTTGAACTCCACATTTCAAAAGCCATATCTATTTTGTTTTTCCATCAACATATTAACATATGAGGGCTTACTTTATGCAAGGCAAGTTATGTTTTTTAATGGCACCATTTTTGGGTACATCAGGAGAATTTTATAACTTTAAAAAATTAGCTGAACTGCTGGTCAGTACAATTATGTAGATACCACATTTGTGGTCGTGGCAACCAAGTACGTACCTATCCTACCTAGTATACCCTATCCCTAAGCGGTCAGAGTTGTGCCGTAACCGCGTCGTGGAGGGACGCCTGAAAGAGGGCATCCCCTTTGAGAGTAACAGAAGAAAGGGGTGGGTGGGAGGGAGAACTCTGCACGTCGTACGCATGTGGGAGGGTGCCGGCCATTGAAGTAGGTGGCCAAGCCCCTCCTACAATTACAGGCCAATGAATCGGCCTTTACACTTGTGGTCGTGGCAACCAAGTACGTACCTATCCTACCTAGTATACCCTATCCCTAAGCGGTCAGAGTTGTGCCGTAACCGCGTCGTGGAGGGACGCCTGAAAGAGGGCAAAAAGACATACTGATAGGCAGAAGTAATTTATTGCAAAGTCATTACAAAGCCAAAGTTTGAAAGGCTGCCGACATTTCTGTCTCGGGGTGAGGTATGTAACGATTGAAACAAGACGAGTGCCAACGCCCCAGTTTCTGTATGACATGCGCAGGCACTCGGTTTTTGGAGGCCGCGGATGCGGCACCTATGCGAAATGAATGACCTGAAATAGTGGCAGGGTCACCGCCCGTGCTGGCCACGAGTGACCTTACATGGGATATGAACTGTTGGGTGGTGAGTGGAACCCCCCCGAAGGGTAACAATGGACTATTCGGTCCGGCCTCGGACTGTCACGGAACCATGAACCAGACGTACAACAAGAGATAAGTGAAAATAAGAAGGCTTTATTGAAAATAAAGCTGTAAAGCAAAAGTCCAAACGGATGGTGAAACCGAGCAGAGTCTTTGCGAAGCCAGAGGTCAGGAACCAGAAGGGTAGTCAGACGAAGCCAGGATCAGGAACCAGCAGGGTAGTCAGACGAAGCCAGGATCAGGAACCAGCAGGGTAGTCAGACGAAGCCAGGATCAGGAACCAGAAGCAGCAGCAGTCTTAGAAGCATGTGAACACAAGAGGACCAAGCAAGGAACTGAAGCCACAGACCTCCTATATATATGAGCTAGGCATCCAGCTCCTCCCAGTGGGAAGGAGGAGCCGCAGGGTGGAAGGCTACAAGAAACCCAGAAACCAAGATGGCCGCCAGCACATGTCAAACGAAGGAGAACAGCAAGAAGGTAAGACCATGACACGGACAAGGCAGACCGTAACTGACGAAGCACCGTCACCGGACACCATTGGTGTGCTGTGGGAAAGAAGGATACCGGAACAGGGGGGCCCATCTGGGAGGTCTTGGATGTTTTGAGCAGTAATATGAACCCGTCGGAGTTCTGGACCAGCTGACTGACCGTGAGGAACTTGCTACTGCCTGGCGAACAGGTGAACTCCCCAGGTCTCAGGAAGCCGTAAAAGGCTAGATAGATGGCGGATTTGAGTACCAAGCTGGCCAAAACCCCGAAAGGATTACCGTCCAAGGCGTCGGACAGTTTGCGGAAAAGAGGGCCGGTGACCGCTTGCCTGCGTACTTGGCTTTGCGGCCCGCACTTGCTCAAACCCTTGAGAGCGGCTTTGACAGCATGTATGGTAAATACTGACGCTAGTTCGGGATGGCTAACAGAGAGGAAGTGTTGCACTCCCGCCAGGTACGACCTCACTGTACCGTGGGAGAGCCTGCGCACTGAGTGGCAGTAACCAATGAACGCCAGGATGTACTCTGGAAAACTGGAGTCCCCTTGAGGACATTCCCCTCGAAACCTGCAGAACGTCTTCCACCCGGTGTTGTATGCCCTGGTTGTGTTAGGTGAGAGGGAATTGCGTATCAGAGCGTGAGCCATCTCAAGGTGGTTGGTTACACTAGCCTTAAGGACTCGAGAGGAGGGACGGTGGTGCCTGTCGCGTCTGCCTCTGGCATGATCTGAAAGAAACGGGAGAAGTTAGCCCTCGACAAGGCGTCAGCAGCCCCGTTTTGCGCACCTGGCACATGGGCACTGAAAACATGAAAGTGGTGACGTAGGGAGAGCTGCACTAACCGTCTGAGAAAACACATGACTTGGCTAGACTTAGACAGCCCACTGTTAAGGATGTCTACCACGGCTGCGTTGTCAGTTACGAACAGAACAGAATGACACGCCCAAAGACTGCCCCAAATGTGGGCGGCTACCACGATGGGGTACAGCTCGAACAGCGCCGAGGTTTGGAGGAACCCCGGAATTTGACCCACCTCGGCAGGCCATTCGTCTGCAACCCAGTGGGTGCCAAAAATGGCGGCAAACCCTGAGCCCGCAGCTGCATCCGAAAAGACTGTAGGCGACCGACAAGACAGCTCGGGTACGAATAAGGACACCCCGTTCCACTGGCTCAGAAAATGGTCCCACATGTGGAGATCCGCTAGGGCTTGACTGTCCAGGCACACTGGGCTGTCCTGTTCCGGGGCGGAACTTAAGAGCGCCAGTAGGCGGGATATGAACGCTCTGCCCTGCGGGATGATGCGCATGGCAAAGTTTAACATACCCAGTAGAGACTGAAGGTCAGCCTTAGTGACCACGGTTGTGACTGTAAACCTGTGGATGACTTCTCTAATCCTTGTTAACTTATCCGCAGACAACCTAGCTAACATGTGCTGGGAGTCTAACTCAATGCCCAAAAAGGTGATGACTGTGGCCGGGCCTTCTACTTTCTTGGGGGAAACCGGGACACCTAACTGGGAAAAACACCTCAGCAACTTCCCCAGCCCTAGGGGAACTGCCCCTGGCCTCTCAATCAGCAGGAAGTCATCCAGATAGTGGATGACAAACTCACAGAGGACCTTGTGAACCAAGACCCAGTGGAGCGCCTGAGCCAACTGATCGAAGAGCCAGGGGCTGCTCTTGGAACCGAAGGTGAGCTTGGTGGAGAAATAATACAGGCCTCTCCACTTGATGCCGTGCCACTGCCAGAGGGCTGGCATGATGGGAAGCAACTTAAAGGCATCCGATATGTCGGCTTTGGACAACATGGACCCTGGGCCCGTTTTCATGATGATGGCGATAGCCTGATCGATCGAAGCATATCTCATGCCCACTTCCTCCGAAGGAATGAGGGAGTTAAGGCTGGGGACCTGGGAGCCGTGTGGGGCCGATAAGTCAATAATGAGTCTCTCCTTTTTACTGAACTTGCCTGTAACTACCCCCACGGGACTGACTCTCCAGCGTTGAAAAGGGGGCACACTAAAGGGACCGATCAAGAACCCTTTGCTTAACTCGGCCTCTATTAGTGTGTCTACCGAAGCGGGATTTCTTTCGGCTGACTGAAGGTTCCTGCATTCGTGTGTGAACTCCGGAGTCGTGATCAAGCCCGTATGGAAACCCTCATGAAATCCTGACACCAGGAACTGTACGAACCCTGGATTGTGATGACCTTGCAAGTACTCTTGTAGACGGCTAATATTGACCACACTCATATAATTTTTCACCGACTTTAATGAGCACGCTACTCGGGGGTGGGCCCTAAAACAGTTGGTACAGATATGTAACAGACGGCATTGACCGAAATTACAAGACGCGTAATTGAAATTGTTACATATCTGTGCCCTCCCTAGCTGAACGATGGGTCGGCCCAGCTTGTCTACTGAGTTGGGGGGTCTGAAGACGTCGAGTGGACCAGCTGTAGAGCTGGAGGGGTAGGATGCCGTGCTGACGGCGGACTTGTCGCACCACTCGACAGAGTGAAAGATAGACTGGCAGGCGGAACAGGAGGGAGCCTTCAGACCTGCAAAATGCCTGCAGAAAAGCTCAGTGTCCAGGTTGGACCAGTCAGTAACGTGTTGGAACTGGGAGAGAGCCGCTGCCGCCTTAGCTGAAAACGAACAGTGGTAGTCATAGAATGCGCTCCCTCCATACCTGTGACCCAACTCTGTGACCCTAAAGAGATACAGGTCTAGTTCCTCCCTCCTGTCCGGCCTGGCAGTGCAAATCACATCCCTGAAAAGGCTGAACGCCATGACGAATTCCGGTATGGACAATTTGCGGTTGAGCCGGTGGTCGCGGCTTCTCAGTACCACTGACACTTCCCCGCAAGCTATGACCTTGTTGTCAGATAGGTCCCTGGAGGCTATCAATAGAGACGCAAGATTGACATCCCTACCCTCCAGGATGTCCTTCCTGATGTTGATCGGGACAAAGTGGGAGGGAGTCACGTTGGGGACGGACTGGACAGAGCGAATGTCTGCGGCGGCAGAGGTGGAGGCGACCGCAACCTCGAGGGAGGAAACTGGTAGGACTGCGCTGCGAGCCTCGATAGACTCCAACCACGCCTGCATGGACGTGACGGCAGACGTCAGACTGTTTAGCATGACATGTATCTGAGTCAGCGAAGTTTGCATCGTGGCCGCAGGGGGATCATTGGTACTGGGTACCAGGGAGTCCTTCCATAGGCGATACAGTTCCGCTTTTCTGGCAGATGCCGGGAAAGGGACGCCCTGCTTTGTCAGCGCCGCCATAAGCCTGGGGATGGTCCAAGCACGTAGGGACGGTATACTGCCCCCTTCGGATGTCTCTGCTACGACCTCGTCCACTGACGCCTCGACGATGTCTGATGCATGTGACATCGTGGCTGTGAAAACAGTAACGTAAAATGACCGTCTAGCCTAAATGACCGCCGGTAACCGTGCAGCAGTCTAAATCACGTAACGAAAGGGTGAACTATCCCCGTGAGGAATGTACGTGACACCAGAAGAGCCGTGAAGGAGAGGCCAGGAACCGCCACCCGGTAGTCCATGCAAGGAGACCTGCCGTACTTACCAACTGAGAAGCACTATACTCTGACTTTCGCGTAAGTATCAATGAACACAGAACAACCTGTACGTAAAGTAATGCATGAGACACAAGCCTGACAAAGGCAGCACCTACCCGTCCCCCAAGGTGTACCCCCACTACCTTGGTTGATAAGGAAAATCAACTGAGATCCAAACCAACTTCTCTCTGACTAATAACTGCTTTGAACCTGGAAAACAACAACGGAACAACGAAAGAACCAGTCAATGCGTAAGGCTCAATTGTAGAACGTGGGTTGTGAGTAGAAGGTATGTGTCATGGACTTACCTGCTTGCTGCTCTCCTTCGTTTGACATGTGCTGGCGGCCATCTTGGGTCCTGGGTTTCTTGTAGCCTTCCACCCTGCGGCTCCTCCTTCCCCTGGGAGGAGCTGGATGCCTAGCTCATATATATAGGAGGTCTGTGGCTTCAGTTCCTTGCTTGGTCCTCTTGTGTTCACACGCTTCTAAGACTGCTGCTGCTTCTGGTTCCTGATCCTGGCTTCGTCTGACTACCCTGCTGGTTCCTGATCCTGGCTTCGTCTGACTACCCTGCTGGTTCCTGATCCTGGCTTCGTCTGACTACCCTGCTGGTTCCTGATCCTGGCTTCGTCTGACTACCCTTCTGGTTCCTGACCTCTGGCTTCGCAAAGACTCTGCTCGGTTTCACCATCCGTTTGGACTTTTGCTTTACAGCTTTATTTTCAATAAAGCCTTCTTATTTTCACTTATCTCTTGTTGTACGTCTGGTTCATGGTTCCGTGACATTAGGACCAAGCCATGAATTCTGACGGTACAGGGCCATCCTCGCTACCCACGCTGGTTGCCAGACTTGATCAGCAGGATCACCTGTTGGGTCGGTTCGCTGTGGCGTTGCAAACCCTGCTTGAACGCATGGCTCATTTCGCTCCCGTTGCCGATGGGTCGGTTGTCGCTCCTGGGCTCGCTCCTACTGCCGCTCCGGTTGTTGCGCCAGAGTCTACCCCGACACCTGTTGTTGCGCCTGCGGTGTTTCGGGGTATGACCGGTTCTGCCCCTCTTCCACAGCGCTTTGGGGGAGAGCCAACTCAGTGCCGAGGTTTCCTTAACCAGGTGGGCATTTATTTCGAGTTGCTGCCACATGCCTTTCCTACTGAGAGATCAAAGGTGGGCTTCTTGATCTCGCTGCTCTCGGACAAGGCCTTGGCCTGGGCCAGCCCTTTATGGGAGAACAACAATCCGGTGGTTGCCGAGTTTTCCGGTTTTGTTGCTTCTCTTCGGAAGGTATTCGATGTGCCGGCTCGTGCTGCCTCTGCTGCGAAGCTCCTTATGTCCATCAGACAGGGTTCACGATCCGTAGCTGAATACGCCATTGAGTTTCGTACCCTGGCAGCAGAGGTGGGCTGGAATAATGAGGCTCTGGTCGCTGCTTTCTCTCATGGTCTCTCGGATGCCTTGAAGGATGAGGTTGCAGCTAAGGACCTACCAGTTGAGCTCGAGTCTCTTATTTCTTTCCTGATTTTGATTGACACCAGACTCAGGGAGAGACCTTCCTTTAAGGAGAACCTGCGGAGGTCTTCTAACAGATTGGTGCCTACGTTTGCTGTCCCACCCGTGCCTCCCTCTCCTCCCACGCCTCCTGGGGATGACTTGTCTGGGGGTGAACCCATGCAGCTGGGGTTTGCTCGCCTGTCCGAGGGGGAGAGGGCACTCCGGAGACGCGAGGGCCGATGCATGTACTGTGGTCTTGGTGGGCATTTTCGGTTGGCATGTCCGAACCGTCCGGGAAACGCTCGTACCCTGAGATCCTGTCGGGGGCAGATCTTGGGTGGAGTCTCCTCGTCCCCGGTTTCCCGTGTTGACAAACCACTGATCACTGTTGTCCTCTCCTGGGTCGGGGGCTCGGTGACGACCCAGGCGTTGGTGGACTCTGGTGCTGGTGGTTTGTTCATTGATAGTGTGTTCGCTGCCGCCAATTCCATTCCTCTGCAGGCTCGAGGTTCCCCACTGGCTCTTGAGGCGATAGACGGCAGACCCCTTCTGCCGCCACACGTGACTCATGAGACCCTTCCAGTGGGGATAGCCATTGGTGCCGTTCACAGAGAATCGGTCTGCCTCCAGGTTATTTCGTCTCCACACTACTCGGTGGTCTTGGGGTACCCCTGGCTCCAGAAGCATAATCCGACTTTCGATTGGAGATCGGTCGAGATCCTCTCGTGGTCACCGCAGTGTGGGGCTAGTTGCATCCATGGGTCTGTCAAGTTGCTGTGTACTTCCTCGGACTCTCTGTTGCCTCCTGAATACGAGGAGTACCGGGATGTATTCGATAAGGTGCGCGCGGTTGCCCTACCTCCGCACCGCCCATACGATTGTGCCATAGAGTTACAATCTGGTGCCGTTCCTCCTCGTGGCAAAGTCTATCCACTGTCGGTAGCGGAGAATGAGGCCATGGAGGAGTACGTGAGGGAGGCGCTTTCACGCGGACACATTCGCAAATCTTCGTCCCCGGCAGGGGCTGGATTTTTCTTTGTGAAAAAGAAGGGCGGTGAGTTGAGGCCTTGCATCGATTACAGGGGTCTCAATCGCATCACGATCAAGAACGCTTACCCGATACCCTTGATTTCCGAGCTGTTCGATCGCCTTAAAGGGGCCACGGTCTTTACCAAACTCGACCTGAGGGCGGCATATAACCTGGTAAGGATCAAGGCGGGCGATGAGTGGAAGACCGCGTTTAACACCAGGACCGGTCATTACGAATCCTTGGTTATGCCCTTTGGGTTGTGCAATGCGCCCGCAGTCTTTCAGGAATTCATCAACGATGTTTTCCGTGACCTGTTGCAGCAGTGTGTGGTGGTCTATTTGGATGACATCTTGGTATATTCTGAATCCATGGAGGCCCACATTCTGGATGTCAGACGAGTGTTGCAACGGTTACGAGAGAACAAGCTGTTCGGTAAGCTTGAGAAATGCGAATTTCACCGATCCCAGGTAACCTTCTTAGGTTACATCATTTCCGCTGAGGGGTTCTCCATGGATCCTGAGAAGGTTTCGGCTGTCTTACAGTGGCCCCAGCCCAGTGGTCTTCGTTCCCTGCAGCGCTTTTTGGGCTTTGCCAATTATTATCGGAAGTTCATCAGGGACTTTTCCATGCTGGCCAAGCCTCTCACGGATCTGACCAGGAAGGGCAGTAATTCCCAGGTCTGGCCGCTCGAGGCCATCCGAGCTTTTGAGGCCCTAAAGTCCGCCTTTGTGTCGGCTCCGATTCTGTCGCATCCCAACCCTGGGTTGCCCTTTGTCCTCGAGGTGGACGCGTCTGAGACGGGAGTAGGCGCCCTTCTGTCTCAGCGTAGAACACCAGAGGGTCCTCTGCTTCCTTGTGGGTTTTACTCCCGGAAACTGTCTTCCGCGGAGTGCAACTATCAGATTGGTGACAGGGAGTTATTGGCCATCGTGCAGGCCCTTAAAGAATGGAGGCACTTGCTCGAGGGTTCGGTGGTTCCGGTTCTCATCCTGACGGACCACAAGAATCTGACCTACCTTTCTGAGGCCAAGAGATTGACACCACGTCAGGCCAGATGGGCTCTGTTCTTGTCACGTTTTAATTACGTGGTCTCCTACCTACCCGGTTCCAAGAACATTAGGGCGGATGCCTTATCACGGCAGTACTCCGAGCTGTCCAGGGAGGAGTCGATTCCGACTTCGGTCATACCTCCGAATCAGATCCTGGCCGCCATTCGCACCAGCCTGACCTCTCCCCTGGGTGAGCAGATTTTGGCGGCTCAATCTGGTGCTCCCTCTGGGAGACCCAACGGCAGATGTTTTGTGCCTGAGGAGTTGCGCACTCGGTTGTTGCGAACCTACCATAACTCCAAGACCGCGGGGCATCCTGGAAAGAATCAGCTGTCCTGGGCTGTTTCACGTCTGTTCTGGTGGCCTTCCCTACGTTCCGACATCGCCGCATATGTAGCGGCATGCTCCGTTTGTGCCCAGAGTAAGTCCCCTCGGCACCTTCCGTTGGGCCTTCTGCAACCCATAGCCACCGGGGAGCGCCCATGGTCACACCTGGGGATGGATTTCATTGTGGACCTCCCTGCATCCCGAGGCCATACGGTCATTCTCATGATTGTGGATCGGTTTTCCAAAATGTGCCACTGTGTTCCTCTCAAGAAGTTACCCTCTGCACAAGAGTTGGCCACGATTTTTGCCAGGGAGGTCTTCCGGTTGCACGGTTTGCCTAAGGAGATTGTGTCGGATCGGGGGAGTCAGTTTGTGTCCAGGTTCTGGCGCGCCTTTTGCTCCCAGTTGGGGATTCATCTCTCCTTCTCCTCGGCCTACCACCCTCAGTCCAATGGGGCCGCAGAACGATCCAATCAGGCCTTGGAGCAATTCCTTCGTTGCTATGTCTCCGATCACCAAGACAATTGGGTTGACCTCCTGCCTTGGGCTGAGTTTGCCAGGAACACGGCGGTGAACTCTTCCTCTGGGACGTCTCCCTTCATGGCCAATTATGGGTTCCAACCTGCCGTGTTACCGGAGGTATTCTCTCCCCAGGATATTCCGGCTGTGGAGGATCACCTTTCCGTCCTACGTGCTTCTTGGGTACAGATCCAGAAGTCCCTTGAGGTCTCTGCGCAGCGCCAGAGATTCCAGGCTGATCGCAGACGAGCGCCTGCTCCTTCCTACCAGGTCGGAGACCGTGTATGGTTGTCCACCCGCAACCTCAACCTTCGAGTGCCCACTCCCAAGCTGGCGCCTCGCTTTGTTGGTCCCTTCCGAGTGCTTCGCAGGGTAAACCCGGTAGCCTATGCCCTTGCGCTTCCTCCTGGCATGCGGATCTCCAACGTGTTTCATGTCTCCCTGTTGAAGCCACTGGTGTGTAATCGTTTCACTTCCTCGGTTCCTCGGCCTCGTCCGGTCCAAGTGGGCAATCGTGAGGAATATGAGGTGAGCAATATCCTGGACTCACGCCTGGTCCGCGGTCGGTTGCAGTTTTTGGTCCATTGGCGTGGTTATGGTCCAGAGGAGCGTTCCTGGGTTCCCTCCGCAGATGTCCATGCTCCTGCCTTGCTCCGAGCCTTCCACGCACGCTTCCCTCAGAAACCGTTTTGTGCTCCGCGGAGGAGGGGCCCTTGAGGGGGAGGTACTGTCATGGACTTACCTGCTTGCTGCTCTCCTTCGTTTGACATGTGCTGGCGGCCATCTTGGGTCCTGGGTTTCTTGTAGCCTTCCACCCTGCGGCTCCTCCTTCCCCTGGGAGGAGCTGGATGCCTAGCTCATATATATAGGAGGTCTGTGGCTTCAGTTCCTTGCTTGGTCCTCTTGTGTTCACACGCTTCTAAGACTGCTGCTGCTTCTGGTTCCTGATCCTGGCTTCGTCTGACTACCCTGCTGGTTCCTGATCCTGGCTTCGTCTGACTACCCTGCTGGTTCCTGATCCTGGCTTCGTCTGACTACCCTGCTGGTTCCTGATCCTGGCTTCGTCTGACTACCCTTCTGGTTCCTGACCTCTGGCTTCGCAAAGACTCTGCTCGGTTTCACCATCCGTTTGGACTTTTGCTTTACAGCTTTATTTTCAATAAAGCCTTCTTATTTTCACTTATCTCTTGTTGTACGTCTGGTTCATGGTTCCGTGACAGTATGATCGGCTAACGAGAGTAGGTGTACTGATTGACATTGACCACTACCCGACGTTGGTGGTGAAAACCCCTACCTGTCTAAGCGGCACAGCGGCCTGTGCCAGACTTTGGTGTGGGCGAGGAGCGGGGCCGCTGCGAGCCCCACCGTGCTTCACGGTAACCATGTGGGGAGCGCGGGGCTCCCTGGCACCGTGAACCAAGTGGGGGTGGTCCTCTGGGCAACGGCCGACACCCCACGCCAACATGTCTCAGGTGCCACGTGGAGAGCCAGCGCGTGTCCCTGACAGGGTGCTCAGTGCGGGGGCCCCCCGCCGTCCCGGGGCTGGGCCGCCCGCCGTCTGAGCACTACTGCCGCGTGGGGAGCAGCGCAGCCCTCTGGCATGAAGTTGACACAGGGGGGGCCCCCGGCGTCAAGGGCCTCACCTAGCCAAAACTAGAAATGCCGCGTGGGGGGCCTCACCGGTCCCTGATGGAGAGCTCAGTGCGGGGGAGCCCTCCTACCTCTGAGGGCCAACCCACCGCCGGCTGGGCATCTCCACCACGTGGGGAAACGGTGCTGCCCCCTGGCATGGGGGGAGGCCTTATCAGACACAGCCTCCCCCCTTCTTATGTGAAGGCGTGCCACGTGGGGGGCCCACCGCTCCCTGATGGGGTGCCCAGTGCGGGGGTGCCCCCCTACTCCGTGAGGGGCCGACCCACCGCCGGCTGGGCCCCTCACCACGTGGGGAAACGGTGCTGCCCCCTGGCATGGGGGGAGGCCTTATCAGACACAGCCTCCCCCCTTCTTATGTGAAGGCGTGCCACGTGGGGGGCCCACCACTCCCTGATGGGGTGCCCAGTGCGGGGGTGCCCCCCTACTCCATGAGGGGCCGACCCACCGCCGGCTGGGCCCCTCCACCACGTGGGGAGAACGGTGGTGCCCCCTGGCAGACTTGGGGTAACGGGGGAGCTTGTGTGGCTCATCCCCAACTCTGTGTCGTGATGGGCGGAGCCACGTGGTGCCGCCCCGCTCCCCGGCAGGGCGCTCGTCGCAGGGGTGCCTCCCCTAGCTAGGGGGCCGGCCCCCCGCAGACTGCGTATGCCCACCACGTGAGGGAGCGGGGTAGCACTGGCAGTGTGTGCGGGGTGGAAGGCCGGAAGCGGCCGGGGAGGCGGAAGTGGCCGGGGAGGCGGGCGGGGGGAGGTCCTCTTGTGACCACGAGCCCCGCCCCCCCGCCGGAGAGTGAAGCCGTGACCGGACCTGGGCGGTGGAGGAGAGAGGTGCGTCTCGGTAGGCTCGGACCCCCACCCCCGCCGGCGGCTAAGAAGTACCGCCGTTTTGCAACGGGCAGGAGGGGCCCCCCGTAGTGCCGAGGCCCCGCCCCCCGCTGTCTACAGTTAGGCACGCAGTGGCCCGGCGCATGGCGGCCCCTACTTACCCAAGGGCTGAACCACCGCACGGACGTCCACTCACCTAAACTTCCGACCAAGGACTGCCAGGTACGAGCGCACGCAGAACTCTGCATTCGTACGCATGTGGGAGGGTGCCGGCCGTTGAAGTAGGTGGCCAAGCCCCTCCCACAAATACAGGCCAATGAATCGGCCTTTACACTTATATGGATTTTGTAAAGTTTTACTATTTTTTTTTTTAAATAAAGAAACTCTTTTTATAAAGATTGCTTTGTGTTGCCATATTCTGACACCTGAACATTTTTCTTTATTTTTCTACCAATGGAGTTGTGTGAGATAGTATCTTTTTTTTAAATATTTTTTTTTATTATCAGAAAAAGACATAGTAACAAGACACCAACAATGGTGTAACACGGTACCAGATACAAAGTCAAATTGTAACGGTCGTGTACACACACACACAGGGGGGATGGAAGTGACCACTGCGCTCCACCCTTACCATTGGCCCTGCCTACTTGCCTCGCGAGTCCTAATGACAGGGGACAACTGGACGGCAATCCCTAGCTTGGACTAAGTGCAGGGATGACAGACAGCCAAACAACAGAATGAGAACGGACCGAGTCAATACCAGGAAAGCTACAAAGTACAAATGGAGCAAGCAGAGAATTGTCAGGAGAAGCCGGGGTCATAAATACCAGGAGAGTCGTGTAGTACCAAAGGAGTCAGCAGAGGATCGTCAGGAGGAGGCCGGGGTCAGAATACCAGGAGAGCAGCAAAGTACACAAGGAGCAGGCAGAGAATCGTCAGGAATTCAGCAGGAGGTAAGTACGCTAGGAAAGACAAAACCACAGGTGGAACCTAAATTAACAGGCAAACTGTGGCCAGCAGGCTGCCTGTATTTATAGTGGGGAGTGAGGGTCATGTGACGTGGCCAGCGTCACATGACCGACAGACCAACCTGTCGAGCACCGAGTGATCAGCTCGGCGCTCAAGGCAGACTTAGGAGCAGGGAGCCACCCAGCTAGTAAAGCCGCCCTGGGAACGAGGTCAAACACAGATCCTCGCTCCCGAAGCTAAGCAGCAGGTCTGCGGCTAATGGGGGACCGAGTGCACCTTCGGAACCCCGTTACACAAATAGAGACATCATTTTGTATAAAGGATGGTAATGAACAGCCGGTTTCAAGTAGTTATTGGACAAACATACTTTTTGTAAATTTAAGATTCGAGAGGAGATAATCATAATATTATTAGACATCACTTTTCCTAGGTTGGCAGGAGAAAAAGGGGAGAAGAGAAAAACAGTCAAGTGCTCCTTGAACAATTTTCTATCCCATATAGAAGCATGTGAGATGTTAAAAGGCGGCTTAGGTCACTTTCCTTTCTTTCATCTAAGTTAAATGGTGGCTATAAGAGGGCTTCTCTCTGTTTAGCAGTGGAACACCGAAGGTAGAGCTATAAAATGCTAGTGGGCTGCGACTGAAATTTACTGGGTACTGAGAAACCTGTATTTTGTCCATAGGGCTTAACACTTAATAAAAGCCGGATGAGTACGAGACACCCAAGAGGCAAGTTCCTCAAAGCGGTAGAGTTGATCCACCTTGAGCCTCCACTGCTCCACCGAGGGAAGAGAGGTCTGTAACCAATACTTAGGTATCAAAAGGCGAGCCGCGATCAGTAGTTGTTTGAAGAGAAAGGGGGGATGGGGGGGTTATACCCTTTTCGAAGTATGAAAGAAGGGCTCCATAGGGGGATATCTTGACAGATGTAGAGCAAATTTGGTTACTGATCTGTATGATATCCGACCACCATTTACTAATAGTAGGGCATTGCCACCAGATATGGAGAAAGGTACCTTTCTCCTTTAAGCATCTCCAGCATCTGTCCAAAGAGGATCCGGAAAAGTGTGAGGATCTAACTGGGATAATTTACCACTGTGTTAAGATTTTGTAACCATTTTCCTGGATGTGTACACATCGCAATGATTTATGTGGTATTTCAAATGTGGGCAAAATTGAGAGGGGCAGATCTATCCCAGTGTCTTTTTCCCAAGTGCGGATGAACGCAGGCTTAACGGTAAGGAAGGGGGAACGTAGTTTATTATAAATCTGTGAGATACGTTTTTTAGGGGGGTTAGGGTTTACTATTAAAGCTTCATACCATGTAAGGGGACGTAGGAGCTCTCCCCTTATGTTGTTTCTAGAAACAAAGGTTTTGATAAGTGATAAGAGGGTGAATTCGCAGGGTTGTGGGTTAAGCAAAGTTCTGAGGCTATTTATGGAAGCAAGGGAACCTTGAGATTCTAGAAGATGGGAAATTGGCAGGGAAGAGGATCTAACTGTTTTGGAGGAGGAGTCGCGTGGACCAATGAAGTATGAGCCCAAAATATCACTGACTGTAATTAGGGGAGAGGGAAAAGGCACTGAGCAATGGGAGGAACCAAACCATTTCCAAACCTCCAGAGCAGCTTTTATAATTGAATATGCAGATAAATTGGTTTGAGGCGGAGAGCGGTGTCCCAAAGAGCGCGGGTAGGCATCCTTATGATGCTTTGTTCCAACGCGACCCAGGATTTGTTTCTCGTGTTTCTAAGCCAATCTACAATTCTGGACAGGAATATGGCTTTCCCATAGAGTTCCGGATCTGGGAGCCCAATACCACCTAATAGGCGGGATCGAGATGGAGAGAGTAGGAAAGTCTAGCTTTCCTCCCATTCCATATGAAGGCCCTAAATCTCTGTTTAAGAGAGGTATAGTAGGACTTAGTTATGGGAATTGGAAGGACTTGTTTCAGGTACGTGAGGCGGGGTATGATGAGAGAAGTAAGAAGGTTTTTTCGACCGAACCAGGAGAGGGTTGGGGCAGAATTGGTGATTTTATCTATTGTTTTGAATATTGAAGCTTTTAGGGGGATATAGTTAAGTGAGAAAAGGTCTGTAATATTGGGACTAATTTTGACTCCTAAATATGTAATAGTCGGGGAAGACCAGTTAAATGGGGAATTTTCCATTAGAGAAAGTTTAAGTCGGGGGGATATGCCAGTACTAATTATGAGGGATTTACTCTCATTAATCTTAAAATTGGAGAGTGTACTATAATGATTTAGGTGTTCCTGTATCATAGGGATAGAAATTTTGGGGTTAATTGTCATTATAATAACATCGTCAGCAAATGCCGCTAATTTATGATCATGACCACCTAAATTCAGGCCTCTGATGTCAGTATCTGCCCGAAGCGTGGCGAGGAGGAGTTCCATTGCTAGTATGAAAAGGAGGGGGGACAAGGGGCATCCCTGACGGGTTCCATTGTGAATTTGGAAGGGAGAGGATAGGTCCCCATTCACCATGACGCGAGCTGTAGCATGATTATACATAGCAAAAACAGCTTTCACATATGGACCAGGTAGGCCAAAGCCTTCTAGTACGTGTTTTAAATAGTTCCAGTTGATGCGGTCGAACGCTTTCTCAGCGTCAGTACTGAGGAGTACTAGTGGGGAAGAGGTATGTCTAGCATGACAAAGCACATTAATAACTCTAGTCGTGTTGTCTCTACCCTCTCTATTACGAACAAAACCCACCTGGTCCATATGTACCAAGAGAGGAAGGAGATTTGCTAGACGGTTGGCAAGTAATTTAGCTAAAAGTTTGAGGTCAATGTTTAGAAGTGAGATGGGCCTGTAGTTTGAGCACAATTTGGGGTCCTTCCCCTCTTTGGGTATCAAAGCTATATGAGCAATCGTCATGTCACTAGAGAGAGGACTACCTTGGAGGGATTGGTTACAGACATTAAGAAGATGGGGTAATAGTTGCTTTCTGAATGTTTTATAATAAGAGGCTGGAAGGCCGTCAGGTCCAGGGCTTTTCCCCAGGGGCATCTGGGATAAAGCTATGGAAAGCTCGCCCATGGTGAATGGAGCCTATAGTGATGTGAGATACTATCTTGAGATACATGGGACATTTTTATAAAAAAAATTCTGCTGAATATACTAGCATATCTACCTGGCATTGCCCGGGTGTACTACATCTATCTAAAAATAAATATTTTGCAAAGCTATTTCTTTCCTAGAAATACTCATTGTTATCTTTGGCCTAATTAGAGAGGTAAAGAAAATCCAACATTTATGTTGTTTATGTGATTTTTTTTTATAGGCCCCCATGCACATTAGTGTATTGTTGGCTGAACCTGCTGTTTTCGGCTGGTTCGGCGAACAGAATAATGTGTATGAGGAGCTCTCAACTCTCCCCCGACATCATCTGCTTCTGATAATTTTGTTGCCCTAGGAGATAAGCCACCACCAGATTTCTCTGGCAGCAGCTTTTTCCTCTCCCCCCCATTAAAAACACATATACGTTTAGACTAAGACGATGTGAATGGGGGAACTGGCAGAGAGTCAAGAGAGATAGCTGATCATATCGGCCAACAATTATTGAAAATGTATGGCTGCCCCAGGTACACATTCACAGAGAAAACATCTTCATAGCTGCTTTGGGAGTGTCCCTTTGCGTAGAGTTTGTTGAATTTTACATCTCCTCTGCATTTCAGTCTGCCTTTCATCTCTCTACATGTGCTGTCTAAAAGACAATTTGTTGCCATATCAACCAATCACAGCACAGCTTTCGTTTTTGACCATATCAACCAATTACAGCACAAGTTTCATTTTACTACCGAAAACTTCCTAACCAAATTTTGGTAGCTGTCCCTTGGACCTGGGAAGGACACTTCATAGTTTCCGAGCCTGTGCTATGTCTCAGGTGTGATGCAGTGACACTTTAAGTCTGCTGGGCTGTGTAGGAGCAGCTTACAGACTGGGTAATCGGCCTCCGTGCTCCTCCTACACAGCCCAGCAGGCACAATGTGTCACTGCATCACATCTGCTGGGGAGCACAGTATGTGCTCCAATCATTGGGGAATGGGGCTGGGATGAGTGTTAGTTTATTTTAAAATTACATGGTTCATAACTACTGTATGAGGACATAATGGTGGCATGACTACTGAGTCAGGCCATTATAGAGGCATGAATACTGTGAAGGGGCACTATAAGGGTATATGTATTGTGTGGGGGCACTATAGGGGTATAAATACTGTATAGGGGAACAATGGGGGCATGCCTACTGTGTGTGCTGGGGCTATGATGGTATGACTACTGTGTAAGGGCACTATGGGTGCATGACTACTATGTGTGGGCACTATGAGGGCATTTATACTGTGTGGGGGCACTATGAGAGTATAAAGACTGTGTGGAGCACTATGGAGGTATAAAACATATGACGCACTGTGTGGGGGAGCTATAATGCCATGACTACTATGTGGAGGCACTATGGGGCATAAATACAGTGTAGTCGGCACTATGGGGGCATAGCTACTGTGTGGGGGCACTATGACAGCATGACTACTATGTGGAGGCACTATGGGTGCATAAGTACTGTGTAGTGAGCACCATGGGGGCATAATTATTGTATGGGGGAACTATGTGTGCATGAATACTGTTGAAGATGCCCTCAATTGGGGCTAATTATGTTTGCTCTACTGCTCCAAATTGCTCTGATCCTAGGATTATACATGCATGGAAGAACCCACACTGACACCAGGCAAGGGTCAAAGCAGTTTCTTATTTATTACAGGAAGTCAAGCAGTATATAAGTACATCAGAGGGGGCATCCCCCTGAGGCTCGTGGCATTGTTACATTGGCTAGAATACCAAAGCAAGAAAAGAGATAACACTTGGCATCTGTGCATTGTGCATTGTTTTACTAACTCTGGTATGCAGACTATGTAAACATCTAAGTGCAAGCGCCATATTGTAATGGCTTCACTCTAACAGCAGTACAGCATACGTCATATATGACACATCAGGGAGGTTTGGTCCTCTTGGAACTTAAGTGAATAAGGCGTTAGCTGAGAGCTGGAGGATATGGGGGCCATTTTACTTAATCAAGAATGATATCCACATCTCTATCAGTTCCCCCTTTGAAGCCATTTCAATTGGCCTAACACTGTCCCTAATCTAAGTAGGTTCTACTGTACAATCTGTCTCATTGTACCTGTTGGTTGTTTCACCACTTTGGAGACAACCTATCCCTATTGGATAGACTCCCTCGTAATGGACTTATACAATGGGAAGTCAGATTCTCACCTATCCCTAATACAGAATATATGGGGGCAATGTTGAGTGGTGGTTTCTTGATTATTGTGAACATAAAAACTATTAATACTGAGAATCTTTGGGCAATACTATCCATGAATCACTGGCCTGGAAGTGTCTGACTGTAACAGCTTTGTTCTTCTTTTTACACAACTTTTTCACAGCTCAGAAACCTATTTTTACTATCTCATTTGAAATCCATAGTCAGAATCAGCAGTCACACAAAGGGGAACAACAGCACACAAGACTCAACACTTTCTTGCAATGACTGGCGTAGATCCAATTAGGCTTTTCTTTGAGCTTCACTGATGTGCTTGTGGTCAGCAACACTTGGAATGGACCACCAATACAGGGTTTGAGCACTTTTCTAATGTGTCTTTATACAAGCACCCAATCTCCAGACACAAGTGGGTGGGTTTCTGGTGCTTAATCAAGATCAAGAAGGGAAGCAAAAACTTGAGAGTGTATTTTAGTCAAATGCTTGTGTAAACTGATCACATAATCTGTCAGACAACCATGTTGCATCTGGAGCGGCTGTGGGAAATACAATCCTGTCCTAGGGGCTGACCCAAAAAGGACCTTATAGGGACTAAGGCCTGTCTTACGGTTAGGAGTATACCTTACTGAAAAGAGGGCTACCAGCAGGCACTCTGTTCATGGCTTTTTGAATCTTTAACTTTAGTGTCCCGTTCAGTTCTTTTTAAAATACCCTGCCACTGCTTTGTGGATGGTACGAAGCATGTAAGGCCTGTTCTACACCCAAAACCTTCATCATCTCCTGCATCACTTCACCTGTGAAGTGAACAACTCTGTCACTTTCAATGGTCTCAGGTACCCCATAATCTTTTTTGCTGTGGTCTTAGCTACCGGGTATGCTTCTGGCCATCTAAAACAAGTCATCACACACCAATACATACTCATACAAGCCCACCATGTAGTCTGCAATCTTTGAAACAGATACAAATGGCAAGACGTGTGTTTCTGGGGTATCTTAACCACCTTGCTGACGTTGTTTTGGGCACAAATCATACATCCTTGAGTATATCTGGCTGCTACAGTGCTGAACCCTAGGATGTACCATGTACTAAATCACACAAAGTAGTTGCCTGGGTTGCCTGTGCCACCGTGAATTAGAGGGACCTGGGAAGACAGAGTTTCCCTTGGAACTGTATTAGGCCTTCCTCATTTGCAGTCCCCCCTTTTTACATCCACTAGTCCCTTCCCTCCTTTCCTGCCTGGTCCTGTAATGTATTAAGAACTTCCAGGGAAACAGGAAAAGTTATTTCAGGGACCTGAGCTGTGCCTACTAAGGAAGGGGTCTCCCTAGGCAATTTGGCAGCCATTGTTGCCGCCTGATCTGCCTTGGCTTTTCCCTTTGACTCCTCTGAGTTTGTTTTAAATTAACCTTTGTTTTTATCACCACTACTCAACTTGGTGACATAAGGCCTTCCATCAGAGACCTCACTGCTTCCCCATTTTGATGGGATTACCTGAATCAGTCAGGAAGTCTCTGGCTTTCAAATGGGCCCATAGTCATGTGCTATACCTGGAATCAGCGTAAATGTTGACTGCTTTTTTCCTCTGCGCATCTGCAAGCCATCTCCAGAGCACTTAGCTCTGCTTCTTGGGCAGACATGTGTGGTGGTAAGGACTTATCTTTTTAGTGTCATGTTTAATCACCACTGCCCAACCTGTTTAGTACCTGCCATCCTGGCCATACCTCGATCCATCCACAAAGAGCACATGATCTGGATTATATAATGACTGATTTACCATCTGGTCAAATCCCACTGTCTCTCGTGACATAATCTGCAAACAGTCATGAGCCTCTTCCTCTGGATCTGGAATAAAAGTTTTTTAAATGCTTTAACTCTTCCCTCCCCGCTTGCTCCAGAGGCAACAGGTTGGCTGGATTCAACGTATTACACCTTTGGACAGTAACATTGTTAATGGAACACTGCATTCTCAAATGGCGGGCAACAAAAATATTTTTGGGTTGTGCTTTCATGAGAAACATATACTATCACTTTTGTGGTTCAGGACTATCTCAGAGCTTTTATGACGCAGGGCTTGTACAACTGCTACAGCTCTACAGGTCTGTCTGAATAATATGCCACAGGGCGCTGTTGCTGGCCATGCAGTTGGGTGAGGACAGCTGAGGCATGGCCATTTACTTCTATACAATACAATCTAAATCTAAAAATCTGTTAGGCCCAGTGCGGCGGAGCACAAAATTGCCAGGTTTAGGGCATAAAGATATCTACCACCTCATTTATAAACTGGAAGGGACTAAAAGATAAACAATCATAAAGAGACTGCATCAAATGTGCATATCCAAGGTCTGCAATAAGGAACAAGGTCCAAAAATGTCCTCAGTGCATTCATGTTTCTGCGTTCCCTGCAGCAGTACCACCCAGGTATCCTGTTTACCCTCATGTGTGAAGACAAACTACCACCAACTGTCTGAATGTAGTGGTACTGAAAAGAAAACGTTTGTCAAATCAATCACAGTGGAGTGGGTAGGGGTAGTGGAAACCTGAGCCAACAAGGTGTGTGTACTGGGCACTCTGGGGCTGTTACAAACTGTGGCTTCATTGACAGCACGTAGGTCACGTACCATCTGGTACTGGGTGGGTTTTCCCTTCTCACTTTTCTTTTTCCCAGGGTACAAAAGAGAGTTAGAAGTGGATACAATCTCCAAACCCCTTTTTCAAAAAGTCTCGGACTGTTTGAGATATGGCATCTGACTGTGCCATACTCAAGAGATACTGCAACTTCCTGGGAAGTGGGGTGCCAGGTTTCATATCCACTTCCACAGGAGGAACGGGGAGCTTGCCAACATCCGTGGGTCCAGTAGCCCACAGATGTCCCAACATTCCCGAGAATGGAAAGCAGAGCTTCCTTCTCATCTTCTGGGAGTACTGACACAAACATGGACCATGGAGTTTTATCACTAACGGCCAACAAAGTTCCTAGTCATTGAGGGCACCTGTAAGTTTCACAGTACCATCTTCCTGGTATGAGATGCTGGCATGTACTTTTGCAAGCAAGTCTGCACCCAGAAGGCAACAGGGGGCGTTATCACTGACCAGCAACCGGGCAAACACTTCTTGGTTAAGGGCAAATCTAACACAGATGGGTTCTGTTAAAATGGGAGTGTACTACTTTCCCATCCACTTCTGCCCAAGGACTGGTGTTCTTAGAGATTAAGTCAGGGGGAGGACATATTTGCTATGCACAACTGTCTTGGTTGCTCCAGTATCATTAAAAAACGTGACTACTTTATCACCCAGAGTTCGGGATATCATTGGGGCTGGACTTGAATCTGCTAAAGTGTCTAACTTTTCCCGCTCACCTGTCTTTGTGTCATCCTCACTGCCTCTCTAGCCATCCCTAAAAACATGGGTGTCCGTGGGGACGGTGATCCGGGCACGGTCAACAAAGAATACAATCCTCTCATGTGGTGTGAATGAGGAGTACCACACACAGCACAACACTCTCTCCCATCTGGGTTTTGGGTCCCACAGACTCTGCAGGTCCATCCCCCAGGAACATTATAGGGTGGAAGACTTACTTTTTCCTTTCTTTGTTTGGGAGGTGGTTTAACATTATCATATAACATTCATAACCCGACTTTCTCTGTCTCTCTACATCTCCTCTATAGACTTTCTTCATTACTCACAGCCAGACTTCTGCCTGTTCTGTGAGCATGCTATCTTTCAGCCACCCTTTATTTCCTTACATGCCTTTTCTCACTACTACTCTCAGTTTACCACTAGGGGGGGGGGGCACGTCTACACATTTCATTAGCTTGCTGATGTCCTTCACTGCTTGTCTGCATTCTTTCTTCCTTACTACTTGTGCAGCATCTTATCTCAAGGTTAGCATTCTTCAGCAACATCATATGAAAGACAGAAAGAACAGAATCTGACTGGAGACCACTTCGATCCCAATCCCTTCCTTCTGTAATTTTAGCAGATGGGCAGGACCCCCAGGGCTGAGTACTTCACTTGACCTGGAGTCCTGGACATCTGCACCAACCACAACAAACTGTTATGGATCGAGATGAAGTTGCCACCAAGTGCTGACTTAATCCTAGTAAAGGAAACACAAACATGGAATTTAAGGCATTTCATCTAATTAAACAATACTACCAGTAATTACTAATTACAGGTATATGTATTTCCTGCACTTACTGAATTCAGTACTCTATATGGTGCTAATATGTGCATTTTCTTGTGTTTGTAGCTATGTCAAGAAAAAATACCAGTAACTAAGATGACTGTTGGGCAGGAAGTTCCCTCAGTTAAGATGGCCGCTGGGCCGGCCAGAAGTTGCAGGGGTTAAGATGGCAGCCAGGCCGGAAATTGGATTAGTTTAGATGGCTGCTGGTGAAGAAGTTACCTTAGTTAAGATGGCCGCTGGAGGTGTGGTAGGGTCTCTCAGCGCCATCTTGAAGTGTAGTATCAGCGGCATATAAAAATAATTACTCGTCTGTTCATCATACATTTTTGTTCAGCCTAAATTTTTATACTTTATTATTTTCATGCTGGTCGTGGTTGCATTGTTTTTGATAATATCTGGAATGGAATGTTCTAAATTCAAGGCCGAATGTCCCGTGTTCACTCCTATGAGAAAATTTGCAATAATTTCACTCCTTTTTGGCCTAAAGCCAGAGCGCACACCTCCCTATATCTCTGTGACAATTTAACTCTTAATTTGGTCTCATCATCATATCAGTAGAGGTGATTTCGCTCACAGTAAACTTGACTGTGTGATCTTCCTCTTCTAGTCAGTTTTCTATTTGGCAACACACAAGGTCACATTCCTGGTCCACACAGACATAACATTCAATGTAGAACAGACATAGAAACAGATGGACATAAAGAATCATTTCCCATACATTGACACACACAAGTCTTTGAACTTATTAACTTATTAGCAAATAACATTTTCTAGAGCTTCATACGCGCGTTTGTTAGTATTAAAGACATTGTACTCTCTATCACACATTCCAAAATCATGATGTGACTCCCCACCCGCAGCTGCATCCCCCGTTCTCTCCCTTCATACACACCCACAGCTGCGGCCACTGCTGTCTCCCTTCATACACCTCAGCCACCAGCTGCAGGGCGGTATATCCACTGGGCAACAGAGACACGGCACCTTCCATGATAGACAGACAAGACATAATATTCCCTGAGGACCACAACCGGACTCAACTCTTGACAGTCTTGTGGGAGACACACGATCAGGGCGCCAACTTAAATCCTTCTTGGACTACCAACTAACTGTCCCATGATTTTACTTACTCAAACACAAACAAGACAAAAGACAACCGTCACCTTCCCCGTTTTACCACCAAGCAGAGCTCACCCCTGTGCAGAATTTATTTTTTTATTTTTTTCCTGGCTCTCACATCTGGTTTGCCAGCCTGGACTAATCCACCTGCCGCCTCCTAAGGTGAGATCACTTAAGCTGCCCCAGTCCAGGTCCTGCAGGTCTGCCGCCTCCTAAGGGGAGATATCGTAAGATGACCCAGTCCAGGTCCTGCAGAAATTTACTGTAGTCCCCCGGGGCTACTCCATCTGCCACCTCCTAAGGGGAGATCTGTAAAGATGCCCCAGTCCAGGTCCAGCAGAAATCTATTGTACCCCCCCCCCCCTCCCCCGGAGCTCCCCGGGGCTATTCCCTCTGCCCCCTCCTAAAGGGAGATCTCTAGAGATGCCCCAGTCCAGGTCTTGCAGAAATTTACTAAAGCCCCTATCTTGAGCTTCCCCTCTGCCAGGGGAATTCTCTTGCTCTGCTTAATTATTAACCATGAAGGATACGAAACACAGACAGAAAAGAAGTACCCACAGTAGAGTGAATCTTTTTTCTCTTTCAATCTATGGTTCTAGGGCCTCGGGATTTCAGCATCAAACAAAGCTGCTACGCACAGGGTAATGTAACATCAACCAGCAGAACAGGTTACCACAGCACGGTGAGGTACACTAGGCAGGTAAGATAATCAATTTTCTTACCTTGTCTCTGGGGCTGCAGTCCTCGTCCTCAAGTGACATCCACCGGGCTCTGGGAACCCAGACCTTCGGCTACTGATGCTACCTTCTCCAGAGGCCCCACGTTAGGAACCAACTGTTGAAGTAACCCTCAATCTGGGCTAATTACGTTTGCTCTACTGATCCAAATTGCTCTGATCCTAGGATGCATGGAAGAACCCACACTGACACCAGGCAAGGGTCAAAGCAGTTTCTTATTTATTACAGGAAGTTAAGCAGTATATAAATACATCAGAGGGGCATCCCCCTGAGGCTTGTGGCATTGTTACATTGGCTAGAATACCAAAACAAGAAAAGAGATAACTCATTGGGACACACTCTATATAACATTGGGACGCCAAGAGTGGACCTGGTGAGTATAAATGGCGTCCCCATTTACCTGTACTACGGAATACCGTGACCATGGCAACATTGCAACAAAAGGGGTAAGGCTAAAAATATTCACATTCACATCTGTGTCATTTCCATAAAAGAAGGAGGACTCACATGTAGAGTTGAGCGGACACCTGGATGTTCGGGTTCGGCAGGTTCGGCCGAACTTGAAAAAAAGTTTGGGTTCGGGACCCGAACTTGACCCTGAACCCGAACCCCATTGAAGTCAATAGGGACCCGAACTTTTGGGCACTAAAATGGCTCTAAAATCGTCCTAAAAAGGGCTAGAGGGCTGCAAAAGGCATCAAAATGTGCTTAAGAGCATGGCAACTGTTCTGCAAACAAATGTGGATAGGGAAATGACTTAAAATAACATAAAATACAGAAAAATTTTAAATAACAATCTGGATCTAGAAGTAGGAGGTTGAGGAGGCGGTAGATGGGTGGATGCGGCGGTGTAGGTTGACATGGCGGTGTAGGTGGAAGCGGCGGTGAAGGAGGAATAGGTAACCAACACTGATTTGTGTTATTTTTTAATTGGGGTATCCCCCAAAATATTGGGACATATAACAAAATAAAACAAAGAATAAGTGCACTTGAGTACAAGAATGGATGGTTGAGGCTGGTATAAATGTCTATTCTGCACAAAGTACGGACAAGTCCTGTGGGATCCATGCCTGGTTCATTTTAATAAACGTAAGCTTGTCCACATTGGCTGTGGCCTGTGATAATGCTCTCTGCCGTGCTAAACACACGCTCACACTATACACTGGCTGCAGGGCAGGTCAGCACCTCCAAGGCTGACAAAGCTTTTCCACATTTGGGCCATGCTAACCCTGCCTTCTCAGGTGCTGGCGGTGCCCCAGCTGCGTTGGCGAACTCTTCCTCCTCCTCTGCCTTCGCCTTGTGCTTCCACTGTGCCCCCGCTGTCAGGTGGGAATGCTATCATCAGCGTGCGCGTGCGCATCTTCCGATCAGTAACAGATGTTTTCACTAAATTTAGTTCCCTGTCAGCAATGCAGAGCAGGGGTTCATTCACGGCAAAAGGGGGTACATGTCACCCAGCAATACAACAGAGCATTTGGAGAGATTTAGGCCCCTGTCACCCAGGCACAGCAGGGGTTCATTCACGGCAAAAGGGGGTTCATGTCACCCAGCAATAGAACAGAGGATTTCAAGAGATTTAGGCCCCTGTCACCCAGGCACAGCAGGGGTTCATTCATGGCAAAAGGGGGTTCATGTCACCCAGCAATGCAACAGAGGATTTTGAGAGATTTAGGCCCCTGTCACACAGGCACAGCAGGGGTTCATTCCCAGCAAAAGGGGGTTCATGTCACCCAGCAATACAACAGAGGATTTTGAGAGATTTAGGCCCCTGTCACCCAGGCAAAGCAGGGGTTTGTATACGCCAAAAATGGTAAAATGTCACCCGACAATTGAAAATAAGAATTTTTTCAATTTAGGGCACTAAATAGTCCTTGAAAAGGCTAGAGGAATGTAAAAGGCAGTAAAATGTGCTTAAGAGCATGGCAACTGCTCTGCAAACAAATGTGGATAGGGAAATAACTTAGAATGAAATAAAATAACAAAAAAATAAAAAAATTATTAACCTGCAACACAGAGAAGGAGGTGGATATGGAGTCGGAGGTTGAGGAGGCGGTGAATGTGGTGTTGTAGGTGGAGGCCTCAATGGAGGAGGAACAGGTATCCAACAATGTTTTTCTTTATTTCTTATTGGGTAGGTAGCCCCCAAAATATTGGGACAAATAAAAAATAAATAAAACAAAGAACCATTGCACTTGACTTGAGTACAAGAATGTATGTTTGATGGTGGTGTAAATGTCTATTCTGCACAAGGTAAAGACAAGTCTTGTGGGATCCAAGCCTGGTTCATTTTAATGAACGTGAGCTTGTCCACATTGGCTGTGGACAGGCTGCTGCGTCTGTCTGTAATGACGCCTCCTGCCGTGCTAAATACACGTTCAGAGAGTACACTGGCTGCAGGGCAGGGCAGCACCTTCAAGGCATACAGTGCAAGCTCTGGCCATGTGGACAATTTGGAGACCCAGAAGTTGAATGGGGTAGAACCATCAGTCAGTACGTGTAGTCGTGTGCGCAGGTACTATTCCACCATGTTGTTCAAATGCTGCCTCCTGCTAACACGCTCCATATCAGCAGTTGGGGCCGGTTGTTGCGGCGAGGTGACAAAGCTTTTCCACATGTCGGCCATGCTAACCCTGCCTTCTGAGGTGCTGGCGCTGACACAGCTGCGTTGTCGACCACTTCCTCCTCCGCTGCCTTCACCTTGTGCTTCCACTTGTCCCCCGGCGTCAGTCGGGAATGCTCTCAGGAGCGCATCTACCAGCGTGCGCCTGTAGTCGTGCATCTTCCGATCACACTCCAGTGAGGGAATTAAGGACGGCACATTGTCTTTGTAACGGGGATCCAGCCGGGTGGCCACCCAGTAGTCAGCACACGTTAAAATGTGGGCAACTCTGCAGTCGTTGCTCAGGCACTGCAGCATGTAGGCTGCCCAGAGGTAAGGACAAGCTGTCCTCTGTGGGAGGCGTATCGTCTGCGTTCTCCGTATCCCCCCAGCCACGCACCAGTGATGGGCCCGAGCTGCGTTGGATGCCACTCCGCTGTGAAAATGCTTCATCCCCATCCTCCTCCTCCTCCTCATCATCATCCTCCTCCTCCTCGTCCTCCAGTAGTGGACCCTGGCTGGCCAAATTTGTACCTGGCCTCTACTGTTGCTAAATTCCTCTTTCTGAGCCACTTCTAAAAGACTGGCCTGAAAGTGTTAGAGATGACCCCTCTTCCTCTTCCTCGTCCTGGGCCACATCCTCTTCCATCATCGCCCTAAGTGTTTTCTCAAGGAGACATAGAAGTGGTATTGTAACGGTGATAACAGCGTCATCGCCACTGGCCATGTTGGGCACACAGGTCTTGCATGGAGGCCCAGTCATTGGTGGTGAAGTGGTGCTGTTCCACATTGCGACTCACCCGTGCGTGCTGCAGCTGAAACTCCACTATGGCCTGCTGCTGCTCGCACAGTCTCTCCAGCATGTGCAAGGTGGAATTCCACCTGGTGGGCACATCGCATATGAGGCGGTGGGCGGGAAGGTCGAAGTTATGCTGCAGCGCTGACAGGCTAGCTGCAGCAGGGTGAGAACGCAGAAAGCGCGCACAAATGGCCCGCACTATATGCAGCAGCTCTGACATGTCAGGGTTGTTGGGAATGAATTTCTGCACCACCAAATTCAGCACATGCGCCAGGGAAGGGATGTGCGTCAAAACAGCTAGTCCCAGAGCTGCAACGAGATTTCGCCCATTATAGCACACCACCAGGCAGGGCTTGAGGCCCACTGGCAGCAACCACTCATCGGTCTGTTGTTCTATACCCTGCCACAACTCCTGCGCAGTGTGGGGCCTGTCCCCCAAACACATCCATTTCAGAACGCCCGGCTGACGTTTACCCCTGGCTGTGCTGAAGTTGTTGGTGAAGCTCTGTCGCTGACCGGATGAGGAGGTGGAAGAAGAGGAAAGGGAAGCCGAATAGGAAGAGGAGGCAACAGGAGGCAAAGAATGATGCCCTGCGATCCTTGGCAGCGGAAGGACGTGCGCCAAACAGCTCTCCGCCTGGGGCCCAGCCACCACTACATTTACCCAATGTGCAGTTAGGGAGATATAGCGACCCTGGCCGTGCTTACTGGTCCACGTATCTGTGGTTAGGGGGACCTTGCCACAGATGGCGTTGCGCAGTGCACACTTGATTTTATCTGATACTTGGTTGTGCAGGGAGGGCACGGCTCTCCTGGAGAAGTAGTGGCAGCTGGGAACGACGTACTGTGGGACAGCAAGCGACATGAGCTGTTTGAAGCTGTCTGTCTCCACCAGCCTGAATGACAGCATTTCAAAGGCCAGCAGTTTAGAAATGCTGGCATTCAGAGCCAGGGATCGAGGGTGGCTAGGTGGGAATTTACGCTTTCTCTCAAAGGTTTGTGAGATGGAGAGCTGAACGCTTCCGTGTGACATGGTGGAGATGCTTGGTGACGGAGGTGGTGTTGTTGGTGGCACATCCTCTGTTTGCTGGGCGGCAGCTGCCAACGTTCCTCCAGAGGCGGAGGAAAAGGCCGAGGCAGCAGCAGAAGAGGGAGCATGAGGGGCCTGAGCCCTTTCTTGGTTTTGAAGGTGCTTACTCCACTGCAGCCCGTGTCTCGCATGTAGATGCCTGGTCATGCAGGTTGTGCTAAGGTTCAGAACGTTAATGCCTCGCTTCAGGCTCTGATTGCACAGCGTGCAAACCACTCGGGTCTTGTCGTCAGCACATTGTGTGAAGAAGTGCCATGCCAGGGAACTCCTTGAAGCTGCCTTTGGTGTGCTCGGTCCCTGGTGACGGTAGCCAGTAGCAGGCAAACTGTTTTGGCGACGGCTGCTCTGCTTTTGCACCCTGCTCCCGCTTTTGCTACGCTGTTGGCTCGGTCTCACCACTGCTTCTTCCTCCGAACTCTGAAAGTCAGTGGCACGACCTTCATTCCATGTGGGGGTTAGGACCTCATCATCCCGTGCATCGTCTTCCACCCAGTCTTCCTCTCTGAACTCCTTTTCGGTCTGCACACTGCAGAAAGACGCAGCAGTTGGCACCTGTGTTTCGTCATCATCAGAGACGTGCTGAGGTGGTACCTGTGTTTCGTCATCATCAGAGACGTGCTGAGGTGGTATTTCCATGTCCTCATCAGGAAACATAAGTGGTTGTGCGTCAGTGCATTCTATTTCTTCCACCCCTGGGGAAGGGCTAGGTGGATGCCCTTGGGAAACCCTGCCAGCAGAGTCTTCAAACAGCATAAGAGACTGCTGCATGACTTGAGGCTCAGACAGGTTTCCCGATATGCACGGGGGTGATGTGACAGACTGATGGGCATGGGTTTCAGGCGCCACCTGTGCGCTTTCTGCAGAAGACTGTGTGGGAGATAATGTGAACGTGCTGGATCCACTGTCGGCCACCCAATTGAATAGCGCCTGTACTTGCTCAGGCCTTACCATCCTTAGAACGGCATTATGCCCGACCAAATATCGCTGTAGATTCTGGCGACTACTGAGACCTGAGGTAGTAGGTTCAGTAGGACGTGTAGCTGTGGCAGAACGGCCACGTCATCTCCCTGCACCAGAGGCTCCACCAACACCACCACCATAGTTAGCGTTTACAAAGCAAAGTAAAAAGTGGTTAAGTCTGTTAAAAAAAAATAACCGCCAATAAAAATCCTGATGTAGGGTATTGCACTAAATTTATTTTTTAAAACTCTATATGACAGCGGTATTTGTGGCCTAAATGTGACACTCACTTATGCACGTCTTATCCCAGATGTGCTGTATATCAGAGGCTTTTTTCACCCCAGTAACCAAAAAGGCGTATTTCTGCCCTAAATGTGACAGTCACCCCAGTAACCAAAAAGGCATATTTCTGGCCTAGATGTGACAATCACTTATGCACGTGTAATCAGAGATGTGCAGTATATCAGAGGGTTCCTTCACCCCAGTATGACAAAGCAGGATTTCTGGCCTTAATGTGACAATCACTTATGCATGTGTAATCACAGATGTGCAGTATATCAGAGGCTTTTTTCACCTCAGTAACCAAAAAGCCGTATTTATGGCCTAAATGTGACAGTCACTTATGCTTGTGCAATGAGCAGGACACTGGGTCATTCGGGCTGCTATGCAGTGGGTCAGATTTAGGTGTAACTAAGTTCGTGACGCCAGTTGCAGCTTGCGCAGGTACTGTAAAAGGGCCCTTTAAGATGGTATGAGCACACGTACTAGGTTAGGAATGCCAGAGGGGGATATTATCTCTGTATTGTGGTAGATATTGTAGTGTCAACGGTGTCTCCTACCTTGGTACGGCTGGACTCCTGTATCCTGGCTCACATGCAACAAAATTAGTGCTGTAAATAGGAGTAACTGAGGAATGATGGAATTCCACACAGAAAAGAGGGTCCAACTTGTCTTTACTTGATGTTATAAGTGGCAGCTTTAGATCCATACAATTATACAGCAATAGTCTTGGGGTCCCAGCAGGTGTTGGCAATATGTGGCAGGAATAATATATATCTATTCTGCATCTGAACATACGCCTATAGATCTGGCAGGTATCTGTCTTCTGCTCTGTCTTGGGTTCTGCTTGGTATGGGCCTGACTAGCTATGGAGGTACTTATCTTCTCCTTGTATTTGAAATCTGTTACTTACAGGACTGCTCGCAGGGAATGGTGGTTTCGTCCTGGAGATCTAGAAGTTCTGCAGTTGCTGCTTTCTTTTGTTCATCCGGCTGAGGTAAGGAACTCAGGCTGGGAAGGTTGCTTTAGGCCTCAGGTTAGGCCTGAATCCTTTGTTGGGATCCCTGTTTCTGGGAGCTCCTATTAACGCAGCCTGCCCCAACAGGGGGTGGCTGGTACACTGCTAGAACCTTCTGTCCTCCCTCTGAAGTAAGAGTGGGAACATTCCACTCCTCCTCAGATGGGGGAAGCTAGCCTGGAATGGTCTTTTCTAGTCTAGGTATACTAACTTTCCTACAGACTATCTGCTACATACTGCTGCCACCTGCTGGTGTACATGGAAATTACAGCAAATATATAAAATACAGACATAGAGATGGCAATGCACAGTGAGATTACATCAGATATTAACACATTCACATCTTAACATAATGAAGCTGGGTAGTGACATACTCTGGGATCTTACACTTGTCTAATCCCAGATGTGCAGTATATCAGAGGGTTTTTTCACCCTAACCAAAAAGCTATATTTCTGTCCTAAATGTGACAGTGACTTATGCACGTGTAATCACAGATGTGCAGTATATCAGAGGGTTTTTTCACCCTAACCAAAAAGCTGTATTTCTGTCCTAAATGTGCCAGTGACTTATGCACATGTAATCACAGATTTGCAGTATATCAGAGGGTTTTTTCACCCCAGTATGCCAAAGCAGGATTTCTGGCCTTAATGTGACAATCACTTATGCACATGTAATCACATATGTGCAGTATATTAGACGCTTTTTTCACCCCAGTAACCAAAAAGCTGTATTTCTGTCCTAAATGTGACAGTGACTTATGCATGTGTAATCACAGATGTGAAGTATGTAACCAAAAAGCTGTATTTCTGTCCTAAATGTGACAGTGACTTATGAACGTGTAATCACAGATGTGCAGTATGTAACCAAAAAGCAGTATTTCTGTCCTAAATGTGACAGTGACTTATGCACGTGTAATCACAGATGTGCAGTATGTAACCAAAAAGCTGTATTTCTGTCCTAAATGTGACAGTGACTTATGCACGTGTAATCACAGATGTGCAGTATATTAGAGGTTTTTTTCACCCTAACCAAAAAGCTGTATTTCTGTCCTAAATGTGATAGTCACTTATGCTTGTCTAATCCCAGATGTGCAGTATATTAGAGGCTTTTTTCACCTGAGTATGCGAAAGCTGTATTTCTGGACTTGCAGATAGCCTATGCTGGTGCACTATCGTTGCATAAAATGGCTGCCGATCAGGTATTGATATTGATGAAATGAAGAAGTTTGTTTTCAGCAGTAGTTGGCTCAGGGTAGGCTTAAAAAAATTGTGCACTGCACCCACAAAACACTTTTTCTGTAGATCGCTGAGTAAATAAACCAGTTCTTGATAAGATCGCTCCCTGATCTCTCCCTCACAGCAGCTGCAGCCTCTCCCTACACTAATCTGAGCAGAGTGACGGGCGGCGCTAAGTGACTCCAGCTTAAATAGAGGCTGGGTCACATGCTGCAGTTGGCCAATCACAGCCATGCCAATAGTAGGCATGGCTGTGATGGCCTTTTGGGGCAAGTAGTATGACGCTTGTTGATTGGCTGCTTTGCAGCCTTTCAATAAGCGCCATAAAAATCGCCATACACCGAACCCGAACTTTACAGTTCGGGTTCGCTCAACTCTACTTACATGGTGAAACAGCCAGGTTGCACAACAATCTCGGCCCCTGGAAATACATTGCAATAGAGGCAGCACATACCCTGTTGCAACATCTACCTACAAGCAGTAGGATCCCTCGATATACACCAAGAGCACTGCCATTCAACAGGAAAATAAGAGGAAATTAAAACACCACCACAGGCAACACTACAAGTGCCAGCAATCACAAGAACAATAACTTTCGATCCTGCACTGGATCTTGCATAGACATTTGGAAGAATTTCCTCTGAGCCAATACTGGATCCTACCCCGGACATTGATATTATTATTCACTGGAATATATATTTTTTATATTTTCATTTTTATTCTTTATTAATTAATTAATTTATTTTTTATTATTTTTTTTATTTTCTATTTTTTCTATCTTTTATTTTCGTTCTATGTTTTTTCAACATTTATTTTCATATACAGTATGTATTTTATGCTTGTTTTTAACCGTCACGTATTTTAAGTATACAAGTAGTGGTTTTATATGTATATCTAGGTTATGTCATACTTTTAGTAACGATTAAATTTGAAATTTCTATGTAGTTTGTCCCCATGTGTTACTGAATGTAGGTGTGCCTACTATAATACAATACATTTTCACATACTAACGAAGATTGGATGAATCTTTTTTAGTAAGTGCACCCTTCCCATATACTGAACAATAGGTGAGCCATCTCCTACCAATTACTCAAGAAAAGAGATAACAATTGGCATCTGCACAGGGCACTGTGGAGGACACTGTTAAAGAAGCAGGCAGTGCAGAGGTCACTGTTAAAGGGGCGGGCACTATGGAAGTCACTGTTAAAGGGGTGGTCAATGTTAAAGGGAAGGGCGATATGGAAGTCACTGTTAAAGGGGTGGTCAATGTTAAAGGGAAGGGCACTATGGAGGTCACTGTTAAGGGGGAGGGCGCTGTGAAGTTCACTGTTAAAGGGGTGGTCAATTTTAAAAAGGCTGGCACTATAGAGGTCATTGTTAAATAGGCGGGTTCTATGGAGGTCACTGCTAAAGAGGCGGGCACTGTGTAGGTCACTGGTAAAAGGTTGGGCCCTGTGGAGGTCACTGTTAAAGGGGCAGGCACTGTGCAGGTCATTGTTAAAGATGCGGTCACTGTTAAAGGGGTGGGCATTGTGGAGGTCACTGTTAAAAAACAGGCACTGTGGAGGTCAATGTTAAAGGGGCGGCAACGGTGGAGGTCAATGTTAAAAGGGCGGCAACTGTAGAGATCACTATTAAAAGGGCGGGCACTGTGGAGATCACTGTTAAAAAGGCGGACACTGTGAAGGTCATTGTTAAAGGGGTGGGTACTGTAGAGGTCACTGTTATGGGGAAACTTGAAATCTTTTTACAACACACGGAAACATAAAATGAAATATACCCGTGCAAACCTGGGTACTTCTGCTAGTGTCTATATATATATATATATATATATATATATATATATATATACATATACATATACAGGGTGCGCCATTTATATGGATACAACTTAATAAATTGGGAATGGTTGGTGATATTAACTTCCTGTTTGTGACACATTAGTATATGTGAGGGGGGAAACTTTTCAAGATGGGTGGTGACCATGGCGGCCATTTTGAAGGCGGCCATTTTGAATCCAACTTTTGTTTTTTCAATAGGAAGAGGGTCATGTGATACATCAAACTTATTGGGAATTTCCCACGAATCACAATGGTGTGCTTGGTTTTAACGTAACTTTATTCTTTCATGAGTTATTTACAAGTTTCTATTTGTTTACAGCCATTGACATGTCGCCGAGGTTAACACATGAGGAGCGGATAGAAATTGTGTTGATGTCTGGGGAACGCAGTAACCGGGTCATTGCAGCTGATTTCAATGCAAGACACCCTACCATGCTACAGTTAGCAAACTGCTTGCCAAGTTTCGTGAAACTGGTTCAGTTTTGGATTGGCCAAAATGTGGACGCATGAAATCTGTCTCTAATGAAGAAACATCAGTGGCTGTCCTAGCTTCATTCAGCAAGAGCCCACAGCGTAGTATTCGCTGCATGTCACTGGAGAGTGGCATTAGTCGAACATCCCTTTGGCGGATATTAGCTACTCACAAATGGCACCCTTACAAACTCCAGCTACTGCAGCATCTCAACGAGGATGACCCAGACCGGCGCACCGAATTTGCAGAATGGGCAAAACAAAAATTGGAACAAGACCCTCAGTTTACGTAGAAGATTTTTTTCAGTGATGAGGCAAACTTTTATGTGAATGGTGAAGTTAACAAACAAAACCACCGATATTGGTCTGACACTAACCCACATTGGATAGATCCCTCCAAGACTGTTGGAAGAAAAAAATTGATGGTATGGTGTGGTATATGGGGTACAAAGATAGTGGGGCCATTCTTCATCAATGGAAACCTCAAGGCCACTGGATATGCGAAATTGCTACATGATGATGTGTTTCCCTCTTTATGCACTGAAGCTGGCACGTTCTCTGAGTTTTTCCAGCAAGATGGTGCACCACCACATTATGGGTGTCAGGTCCGAGCATTCCTAGATAAACAGTTTCCTGGAAAGTGGATTGGTCGTCGTGGGCCAGTTGAATGGCAACCAAGGTCTGACGATCTGACCCCCTTAGACTTTTATCTTTGGGGTCATCTGAAGGTAATTTTCTATGCTGTGAAGATACGAGATGTGCAGCACCTGGAACTACGGATACTGGAAGCCTGTGCTAGCATTTCTCCTGCAGTGTTGCTATCAGTGTGTAAAGAGTGGGAGAAGAGGGTTGCATTGACAAACCAACACAATGGGCAGCACATTGAACACATTTTATAAGTGGTCAGAAACTTGTAAATAACTCATGAAAGAATAAAGTTACATTAAAACCAAGCACACCATTGTTTTCTTGTGAAATTCCCAATAAGTTTGATGTGTCACATGACCCTCTTCCTATTGAAAAAAGAAAAGTTGGATTCAAAATGGCCGACTTCAAAATGGCCTCCATGGTCACCACCCATCTTGAAAAGTTTCCCCCCTCACATATACTAATGTGCCACAAACAGGAATTTAATATCACCAACCATTCCCATTTTATTAAGGTGTATCCATATAAATGGCCCACCCTGTATATATATATATATATATATATATATATATTTTATTTATTTTTTTCGGCTAACGAAATCCCCCCTCTAGAAAATACCCCTAATGATAATAGTTTAAATTTGATTACACATGGTCGTCACTGGTGTTGAATTCCTCCGAGGCCCCAACAATTATTCATTTACCATACAGAAAAGAACAAGTTATTATGTGGCTAGAGGTAGATTACATCATCATTGGATATCAATTTTACAGCAGGCCACTGGACTACAGGCCCCAAAAATTATGCGTACAGAAAAGAACAAGTATTTGGCTGGAGGTCTATCACACGGTCATTGGATATCAATTTTACAGCAGGCCAGTGGACTGCAGGCCCCAAAAATTATGCATTCACGTACAGAAAAGAACAAGTAAGAGGCTGGAGGTAGATTACACGGTCATTGGATATCAATTTTACAACAGGCCAGTGGACTACCGGCCCCAAAAATTATACATTCAGCGGACAGAAAAGAACAAGTATGTGGCTGGAGGTAGATTACACGGTCATTGGATATCAATTTTACAGCAGCCCAGTGGACTATAGGCCCCACAAATTATGCATCATTCAGCGGACAGAAAATAACAAGTAAGTATGTGGCTGGAGGTAGATAACACGGTTATTGGATATCAATTTTACAGCAGGGCAGTGGATGACAGGCCCAAAAATTATGCATTCACCGTACTGAACAGAACAAGGAAGTATCTGGCTTAAGGTAGATTACACGGTCATTGGATATCTATTTTAAAGCAGGCCAGTGGACTACAGGCCCCAAAAATTATGCATTCACCATTCACAAAAGAACAAATAAGTATCTGGCTGGAGGTAGATTACACGGTCATTGGATATCAATTTTACAGCAGGCCCGTGGACTACAGGACCCAAAATTATGCATTCAGCGTACAGAAAAGAACAAGTAAGTATGTGGCTGGAGGTCTATCACACGGTCATTGGATATCAATTTTACAGCAGGCCAGTGGACTGCAAGCCCAAAAAATTATGCATTCAGCGGACAGAAAAAAAACAGGTATGTGGCTGGAGGTAGATTACACAGTCATTGGATATCAATTTTACAGCAGGCCCATGGACTACAGGACCCAAAAATTATGCATTCACTATACTGAACAGAACAAGTAAGTATCTGGCTGGAGGTAGATTACACGGTCATTGGATATCAATTATACAGCAGGCCAGTGGACTACAAGCCCCCAAAAATATGCATTCAGCGGACAGAAAAAAAACAGGTATGTGGCTGGAGGTAGATTACACGGTCATTGGATATCAATTTTACAGCAGGCCCATGGATTAAAGCACCAAAAAATAATCTATTCACCATACACAAAAAAAAAAAGTAAGTATGTGCCTGGAGGTAGATTACACGGTCATTGGATATCAATTTTAGAGCAGGCCAGTGGACTGCAGCCCCCAAAAATTATGCATTCACCATGCACAAAGGAACAAGTAAGCATGTGGCTGGAGGTAGATTACAAGGTTATTGGAAATCAATTTTACAGCAGGCCCGTGGACGACATGCCCTAAAAATTATGCATTCACCGTACAGAAAAGAACAATTAAGTATGTGGCTGGAGGAAGATTACACGGTCATTGGATATCAATTTTACAGCAGACCAGTGGACTGCAAGCCCAAAAAATTATGCATTCAGCGGACAGAAAAAAAACTGGTATGTGGCTGGAGGTAGATTACACAGTCATTGGATATCAAATTTACAGCAGGCCCATGGACTACAGGACCCAAAAATTATGCATTCATTATACTGAACAGAACAAGTAAGTATCTGGCTGGAGGTAGATTACACGGTCATTGGATATCAATTATACAGCAGGCCAGTGGACTACAAGCCCCCAAAAATATGCATTCAGCGGACAGAAAAAAAAACAGGTATGTGGCTGGAGGTAGATTACACGGTCATTGGATATCAATTTTACAGCAGGCCCATGGATTAAAGCACCAAAAAATTATCTATTCACCATACACAGAAAAAAAAGTAAGTATGTGGCTGGAGGTAGATTACACGGTCATTGGATATCAATTTTAGAGCAGGCCAGTGGACTGCAGCCCCCAAAAATTATGCATTCACCATGCACAAAGGAACAAGTAAGCATGTGGCTGGAGGTAGATTACAAGGTTATTGGAAATCAATTTTACAGCAGGCCCGTGGACGACATGCCCTAAAAATTATGCATTCACCGTACAGAAAAGAACAATTAAGTATGTGGCTGGAGGAAGATTACATGGTCATTGGATATCAATTTTACAGCAGACCAGTGGACTACAGACCCCAAAAATTATGCATTCACCGTACAGAAAAGAACAAGTAAGAATGTGGCTGGAGGTAGATTACACGGTTATTAGAAATCAATTTTACAGCAGGGCAGTGCACGACAGGACCCAAAAATTATGCATTCACCGTACAGAAAAGAACAAGTAAGTATGTGGCTAAAGGTAGATTACACGGTCATTGGATATCAATTTTAAAGCAGGCCAGTGGACTACAGGCCCCAAAAATTATGCATTCAGCATACAGAAAAGAACCAGTAAGTATTTGACTGGAGGTATATTACACGGTTATTGGTTATTCATTTTATAGCAGGCCAGTGGACTACAGGCCCCAAAAATTATGCATTCAGTGGACAGAAAATAACAAGTAAGTTTGTGGCTGGAGGTAGATTACACCGTCATTGGATATAAATTATACAGCAGGCCAATGGAATAAAAGTGCCAAAAATAATGCGGAGGGCCGACATTTAGAGGAACAACTTAAAGATGTGGTCCTGAATAACCTTGGTAGTGACTATTTTTCCTCTATGTTTCAAATAGAAAGAGCACACCGAATCCCGGGAGGGAAACCTATACCAGGGAGGCCGCCGCGTGCAATCTTAATGAAATTATTATCATCCGTCGATAGAGACATGATACTGAAAAGAGCAAGAGAATGTACTCCCATTGAATATCAGGGTACTAGGTTGCTCTTTTTTCCTGACTTTGCTCGGCAGACTCAGGAAAAAAGAAGAAATTTTATAGAGATAAAGAAACGCCTGGCGTCTAAGGAGATTAAATATTCTCTTCAGTATCCAGCGAAACTAAGAGTGATCCATAACGGGACTTCTCTTTTTTTTGAAACACCACAGCAAGTGTCAGATTGGATGGCGCAAAGGGGTATCTGAAATTGTGCACTCCTATGATTGAAGCGTTGGTGGGGAGATGGGGCGGGGGAGGGGGAAAATGGCCTGAGGTTAGAGGTTCGCTGACTGGGCGGATCAACAGAGAGAGGGGTGGGAGGGAAGGGGGAGGGGGGGGGGGGGGGGAGAGGGGGGGGGAGGGAGGGGGGAGTGGGGGGGTGGGAGGGAAGGGGGAGTGGGGGGGTGGGAGGGAAGGGGGAGTGGGGGGGTGATTGGGAAGGGGGGGGAGGGAACCCACCTTGCAGGAATGGGGTTTTTTTTTTTTTTTTTTTTTTTTCCTTTTTTGTTGTGATTAATGTCCACTAGAATTGTATCTTGGAACGTCAGAGGGCTCGGGGAAAGGGTTAAAAGGCAAGCGATTATGGATGCATTAAAAAGATATCTTCCAGCAATTATTTGTATAGTAGAAACCCATCTAACTAAAGAAACCTTGTCCGGTCTGACAACGGGATGGCAGTCTCAATCGTACCATTCTACCTTTAGTGGCTCCTCCAGGGGCGTCTCAGTTCTTATTCATAACTCCATAGATTTCACCCTTATAAAATCCCATATAGATGATCAGGGTAGATTCATCTTCTTGCATGGTAAGCTGCACGGCTACAGTTATATCCTTGCTTTTTTTTACATTCCTCCGCCATTCTCAATGTATCCACTGCTTCAGTTAATGCTTTTTTTCGAAAAGAGACCAGAATGTCGCTTAATCTTGATGGGGGATTTTAACGCGGTTATGGACCCCGACAAAGATAGATTTACATTAGACGCAGAAAGGGGGAGGAATTCTTGTAACTCCCCGCTACCTCAGTTCTGTTCAGAGGTGGGAGTGGTGGATATATGGGAGCATCTTGGCGGAGGAAAGAGAGTATACTCCTGCGTTAGCAGGGGCGGCAGAGCAATGTCTAGGATCGATCTAGCATTCACCAATGAGAGCAACCTGAGTAATATCCGGAAGATGCGTTACGGAGTAAGAACAGTTTCGGACCACTCGCCCGTACAAGTTGAGGTTCGCACCGGGGAGAACAAGGACTCTTGGGGGCTTGGATTTAAGTTGAATCCATACTGGCTCACTATTATAAATAACCTTCAATCTATTAAATTACTAATATCCTCCTTTTGGGAGGTGAATCTCCCCTCTGCTAACATCAACATAGTATGGGATGCTCTGAAAGCATATCTGAGGGGGGTTTTCATAAGTGAGATTGCTGCAGCAAAGAGAAAATTTAAGAAGAAAGAGGAGGAATTGGCTAAGATTGCTGCATCCACAACTGAGCGATATACTAGTCAACCCACTGAGCATAACAGGGAAGAGATGCAGAAGGCTAGCTGTTCTCTGGAGAAATATGTAACAGAGAAAGCAAACCACAGGGTATTCTTTAAGGGGCTCAATTATTTTTTCGAGTCCGGACGTCCGGGTAATCTTCTAGCCAGAATAATTACACAACAAGACAAGAAAAATCAATCTATCATTTCGATCCGTAATGCAGAGGGGGAAACTATAACAGATTTAGAGGGAATTGGGAACACCTTTTTACAATACTTTGCTCAGATATATAGATCCTCTCCTGGCTTGTCATCTGAACTGGCGATGCGGTTCCTGGAGAGAATTCCACTTTCTACTTTAAATGAAGCTCAAATAGAATATCTGGAAGAGGAGCTTTCTCTTACGGAGCTTCAGGAGGCCCTTGGGTCCATCTCGGGGAACTCATCGCCAGGGTTAGATGGCCTTCCATACGAGGTCTATCGTAAGTATAGCGATGTGATTCTCCCTCAGATGTTAGAGGTTTTCTCCCAAGCAACACAGGGAGGGGGACTACCATACTCTATGATGGAGGCTCTCATTGTTTTAATTCTAAAAAAGGATAAGGACCCGGCAGAATTGAGCTCCTACAGACCAATTTCCTTATTAAACACTGATGCTAAGTTACTATCAAAAGTTCTGGCTAGGAGGCTCTCGCGGGTTATATCCACCATTATCCACCCAGATCAAAATGGCTTCATGCCAAAAAGGGGTACCCACCACAATTTGCATAGGCTATTTATGAATATTCAGTCCCCGGGGTGTGGCACCCGCTCCATCCTGTCGTTGGATGCTACTAAAGCCTTCGACAGGGTGGAGTGGACTTTTCTCTGGGAGGTAATGAAAAAAATGGGCTTTGGCCCAAGATTTATGACGATGGTCCAGTTACTTTACCAGTCTCCATCTGCCAGGATTAGGATCAATGACTCGACGACAGAGAGTTTCCTTCTAGGAAGAGGCACCCGTCAAGGCTGTCCCCTTTCCCCCCTTCTATTTAATATTTATATTGAACCTCTAGCGGCTATGATAAGACAGGACCCAAAGGTGGTCGGTTTTGGCACAATGGGGAAGCATGATCGTGTATCCCTTTACGCAGATGATATACTGGTTTTTATCCATCAAACAGATACCACTCTCCCTCGCATAATGGACCTGGTTGGTCTCTTTTCCGATCCGTCTGGATTGGAGATCAACTGGGATAAAACCGTTCTCCTCCCTATAGATGAGTTGCGAGGTGAATGGGAAAATCAGTTAACGATCTCTGACTCTATAAAGTACCTGGGGATAACAGTTTCTGCCAAACCTCAGGAATATTTACAACTTAACCTGATTCCCTTGCTGATGAAGTTGAGAGCTAAAATTAAGGTATGGCAAAAAATTCTACCAGCAAGAGCGGACAGAATCTCATTAATAAAAATGGTAGTGCTGCCCCAGGTTCTTTATGTCTTACGCAACTCTCCTGTGTGGATCGCAGATAAGTATTTCAGATTGATAGAGCAGATGCTCAATGATTTACTATGGGGGAGGAAGCGCGTGAGACTGAAGCTACTTTACTTTTCCATACCCTACAATCGGGGAGGTCTCAACCTCCCCTATTTTAGGGGCTATTTTGTGGCCTCCCAACTCTGCCTTTTTAACGACTGGGAAAATAGCCCTTTCTGCAGCAGAGTGGTGAAAGATTCAGATTTTTCTGATTTTTTTTACAGTACTGGAATCTGACTATTTATCAAATACACTAAGTGGGTATACACTTTTTTGCAGAATGGCTATAAAGACTTGGTTGGCCATAAGGAGTTGGTGCGGAGTTAAGGCATCACTTATCTGCACACTATTGTGGCATAACCCAAAACTTTTTTACTTAAATGACCTAAGCTGTTGCCAGTATTGGAGGACCAAAAATGTTCAGTACTTACATCAAGTAGTCAGTGGCGGACAAATTTTGCCCTTCACGGAATTAAGGGCAAATTTAGGGGAGGTGGCTTGGTACGCATATTTTCAATTGAGGTCCGCACTCTCTAGCACTTCGAATAGTCACCTCTTTACTATAGATACTCCTGTATTTCTACATGACTTAATTTGTAAGAAAATTGTCACGAGAATTAAACTATCACATTGTTATAGACACTTAATGGATAATTTATTTTTGGATGTTCTTTCTCCAGGACAGAGAGCCTGGTCTTCTCTTCTTTCAGAGGTGGGCCCTCCAAACTGGGAGAACATAGGGGAAAATTCAAAGTTGGTTTCACATAACTTTAACCACACCGTCGTACAATTTAATATTTTGCACAAAATTTATGTGACACCCATATGGCTACATAGAAGAGGACTAAGGGCCTCCTCTGACTGCCCACGTTGTGGCGATTCCGAGGCAGATCACTTACATCTGTTTTGGGACTGCCCAATGGTGAGTAGGTATTGGAGTTTGGTCCAAAAGAACCTGGCTCGTAAACTTAATATTGTTGTCCCTTTGTCCCCCAGAATATCGGTCCTGGCAGATTTATCGGAGGTCAATTATCAGCCTATTAAATGCCATTTGTTGATCAAGGTGATGTTCTTGGCCAGGCTCCTTATTTCTAGATCATGGTTTTCCTCTTCCTCCCCAGATTGTAATAACTGGCTGGGCTTGGTTGAGAAAGTGAAAAGCTATGAGAAGATTCTGTATAAACAAAGAGGATCCTACTTAAAGTGGAATAATATGTGGAAGGATTGGGACACGGCCAATTAAGTAGGACCCTTCTTCCCTTTTTTTTTTTTTTTGTTCTCTTCCTGCAAGGGGGTGGGGTGGGTTGGTGGGATGGGTTGGGGAAAATCCTATCAGTCTGGTTTCTTTTATATGCATTGTATTGGTGAAGAATGTAAAGTTATACTGGAGCATAGGAGTATCTCTGGGAATTTTGGAGGATGGGAGGACTTCCCATCACTAAACAATGGTTGAAATTTTTATCTTTATTCATGATACTGAGCGGCACACGGGCGGGGGACCGGGGCTCGGGACCTTGGGGCGCCTGGGCACCGGGTGCGACTCGGGGTGCGGCATTCAGTGGACAGAAAAGAACAAGTAAGTATGTGGCTAAAGGTAGATTACACGGTCATTGGATATCAATTTTACAGCAGGCCAGTGGACTACAGGCCCCAAAAATTATGCATTCACCATACTGAACAGAACAAGTAAGTATCTGGCTGGAGGTAGATTACACGGTCATTGGATATTAATTTTACAGCAGGCCAGTGGACTGCAGGCCCCAAAAATTATGCATTCACGTACAGAAAAGAACAAGTAAGTAAGAGGCTGGAGGTAGATAACACGGTTATTGGATATCAATTTTACAGCAGGCCAGTGGATGACAGGCCCAAAAATTATGCATTCACCGTACAGAAAAGAACAAGTAAGTTTGTGGCTGGAGATAGATTACACGGTTATTGGATATCAATTTTACAGCAGGCCAGTGGACTACAGGCCCCAAAAATTATGCATTCACCGTACAGAAAAGATCAAGTAAGTATGTGGCTGGAGGTAGATTACACAGTCACTGGATATGAATTTTACAGCAGGTTAGTGGACTACAGGACTCAATAATTATGCATTCAGCGGACAGAAAAGATCAAGTAAGTATGTGGCTGGAGGTAGATCACACGGTTATTGGATATCAATTTTACAGCAGGCCAATGGAATATAAGTCCCAAAAATTATGCTTCGACCATACAGAAAAGAACAAGCAAGTTTGTGGCTGGAGGTAGATTACACCGTCATTGGATATAAATTATACAGCAGGCCAATGGAATAAAAGTGCCAAAAATAATGCATTCAGCGTACAGAAAAAAACAAGTATGTGGCTGGAGGTAGATTACACGGTCATTGGATATCAATTTTTTCAGCAGGCCAGTGGACTGCAGGCCCCAAAAATTATGCATTCAGCGGACAGAAAAGAACAAGTAAGTATCTGGCTGGAGGTAGATTACACGGTCATTGGATATTAATTTTACAGCAGGCCAGTGGACTGCAGGCCCCAAAAATTATGCATTCACGTACAGAAAAGAACAAGTAAGTAAGAGGCTGGAGGTAGATAACACGGTTATTGGATATCAATTTTACAGCAGGCCAGTGGATGACAGGCCCAAAAATTATGCATTCACCGTACAGAAAAGAACAAGTAAGTTTGTGGCTGGAGATAGATTACACGGTTATTGGATATCAATTTTACAGCAGGCCAGTGGACTACAGGCCCCAAAAATTATGCATTCACCGTACAGAAAAGATCAAGTAAGTATGTGGCTGGAGGTAGATTACACAGTAACTGGATATGAATTTTACAGCAGGTTAGTGGACTACAGGACTCAATAATTATGCATTCAGCGGACAGAAAAGATCAAGTAAGTATGTGGCTGGAGGTAGATCACACGGTTATTGGATATCAATTTTACAGCAGGCCAATGGAATATAAGTCCCAAAAATTATGCTTCGACCATACAGAAAAGAACAAGCAAGTATGTGGCTGGAGGTCTATAACACGGTCATTGGATATCAATTTTACAGCAGGCCAGTGGACTGCAGGCCCCAAAAATAATGCATTCACCGTACAGAAAAGAACAAGTAAGTATGTGACTGGAGGTAGATTACACGGTCATTGGATATCTATTTTAAAGCAGGCCAGTGGACTACAGGCCCCAAAAATTATACATTCACCATTCACATAAGAACAAATAAGTATCTGGCTGGAGGTAGATTACACGGTCATTGGATATCAATTTTACAGCAGGCCCGTGGACTACAGGCCCCAAAAATTATGCATTCAGTGTACAGTAAAGAACCAGTAAGTATGTGACTGGAGGTATAATACACGGTTATTGGTTATTCATTTTATAGCAGGCCAGTGGACTACAGGCCCCAAAAATTATGCATTCAGTGGACAGAAAATAACAAGTAAGTTTGTGGCTGGAGGTAGATTACACCGTCATTGGATATAAATTATACAGCAGGCCAATGGAATAAAAGTGCCAAAAATAATGCATTCAGCGTACAGAAAAAAACAAGTATGTGGCTGGAGGTAGATTACACGGTCATTGGATATCAATTTTACAGCAGGCCAGTGGACTGCAGGCCCCAAAAATTATGCATTCAGCGGACAGAAAAGAACAAGTAAGTAAGAGGCTGGAGGTAGATTACACGGTCATTGGATATCAATTTTACAACAGGCCAGTGGACTACAGGCCCCAAAAATTATGCATTCAGCGGACAGAAAAGAACAAGTATGTGGCTGGAGGTAGATCACACGGTCATTGGATATCAATTTTACAACAGGCACGTGGATTGCAGGCCCCAAAAATTATGCATTCACCATGCACAAAAGAACAAGTAAGCATGTGGCTGGAGGTAGATTACACGGTTATTGGAAATCAATTTTACGGCAGGCCAGTGGACGACATGCCCTAAAATTATGCATTCACCGTACAGAAAAGAACAAGTAAGTATGTGGCTGGAGGTAGATTACACGGTCATTGGATATTAATTTTACAGCAGACCAGTGGACTACAGGCCCCAAAAATTATGCATTCACCGTACAGAAAAGAACAAGTAAGTATGTGGATAAAGGTAGATTACACGGTCATTGGATATCAATTTTACAGTAGGCCCGTGGACTACAGGACCCAAAAATTATGCATTCACCATACTGAACAGAACAAGTAAGTATCTGGCTGGAGGTAGATTACACGGTCATTGGATATCTATTTTAAAGCAGGCCAGTGAACTACAGGCCCCAAATAATATGCATTCAGTGTACAGAAAAGAACCAGTAAGTATGTGACTGGAGGTATATTACACGGTCATTGGATATCAATTTTACAGCAGGCCCGTGGACTACAGGACCCAAAAATTATGCATACAGCGGACAGAAAAAAAACAGGTATGTGGCTGGAGATAGATTACACGGTCATTGGATATCAATTTTACAGCAGGCCCATGGACTACAGGACTGAAAAATTATGCATTCACCATACTTAACAGAACAAGTAAGTATCTGGCTGGAGGTAGATCACACGGTCATTGGATATCAATTTTACAACAGGCACGTGGATTACAGGCCCCAAAAATTATGCATTCACCATGCACAAAAGAACAAGTAAGCATGTGGCTGGAGGTAGATTACACGGTTATTGGAAATCAATTTTACAGCAGGCCAGTGGACGACATGCCCTAAAATTATGCATTCACCGTATAGAAAAGAACAAGTAAGTATGTGGCTAAAGGTAGATTACACGGTCATTGGATATCAATTTTACAGCAGGCCCGTGGACTACAGGACCCAAAAATTATGCATTCACCATACTAAACAGAACAAGTAAGTATTTGGCTGGAGGTAGATTACACGGTCATTGGATATCTATTTTAAAGCAGGCCAGTGAACTACAGGCCCCAAATAATATGCATTCAGCGTACAGAAAAGAACCAGTAAGTATGTGACTGGAGGTATATTACACGGTTATTGGTTATTCATTTTACAGCAGGCCAGGGGACTACAGGCCCCAAAAATTATGCATTCAGTGGACAGAAATTAACAAGTAAGTTTGTGGCTGGAGGTAGATTACACCGTCATTGGATATAAATTATACAGCAGGCCAATGGAATAAAAGTGCCAAAAATAATGCATTCAGCGTACAGAAAAAAACAAGTAAGTAAGAGGCTGGAGGTAGATTACACTGTCATTGGATATCAATTTTACAGTAGGCCAGTGGAGTACAGGCCCCAAAAAATATGCATTCAGCGGACAGAAAAGAACAAGTATGTGGCTGGAGGTAGATCACACTATTATTGGATATCTATTTTAAAGCAGGCAAGTGGACTACAGGCCCCAAAAATTATGCATTCAGCGTACAGAAAAGAACCAGTAAGTATGTGACTGGAGGTAGATCACACGGTTATTGGTTATTCATTTTATAGCAGGCCAGTGGACTACAGGCCCCAAAAATTAGGCATTCAGTGGATAGAAAATAAGTAAATTTGTGGCTGGAGGTAGATTACACCGTCATTGGATATAAATTATACAGCAGGCCAATGGAATAAAAGTCCAAAAATTAATGCATTCAGCGTACAGAAAAAAAACAAGTAAGTATGTGGCTGGAGGTAGATTACACGGTCATTGGATATCAATTTTACAGCAGCCCAGTGGACTATAGGCCCCGCAAATTATGCATTCAGCGGACAGAAAATAACAAGTAAGTATGTGGCTGGAGGTAGATAACACGGTTATTGGATATCAATTTTACAGCAGGCCAGTGAATGACAGGCCCAAAAATTATGCATTCACCGTACAGAAAAGAACAAGTAAGGTTGTGGCTGGAGGTAGATTACACGGTTATTGGATATCAATTTTACAGCAGGTCAGTGGACTACAGGCCCCAAAAATTATGCATTCTCCGTACAGATAAGAACAAGTAAGTATGCGGCTAAAGGTAGATTACACGGTCATTGGATATCAATTTTATAGCAGGCCCGTGGACTACAGGACTCAATAATTATGTATTCAGCGGACAGAAAAGAACAAGTAAGTATGTGGCTGGAGTTAGATTACACGGTCATTGGATATAAATTTTTCAGCAGCCCAGTGGACTATAGGCCCCACAAATTATGCATTCAGCGGACAGAAAAGAACAAGTACCGTATTTTTCGCTTTATAAGACACACTTTTTTTCCCCCAAAAGAGCGGGGGGGAAATGACAGTGCGTCTTATAAAACGATGGTTGACTTTTTTTACAGGGCTGACACTGATATATCGCCGGCCTCTATGCTGCACAGCGTGGCCGGCGATACTTCAGTTACAGTGCGGGGAGGGAGGAGGATCTGGAGGCAACTCACAACGGGGCCCGGTGAAGTCACTGTATTACACTGGGCCCCACGCACAGAAGTCTCTTTGTATGTAAAATCTTTCATTAATCCTGAATCAATCGCTCTCCTTTTGATAAACTAGCCTAATCGCCTGCATCAGTACTCACTATGAATGTAGCGTGCGGTCCCTCCGGCACATGACTTCAGACAGTCACGTTCCTGCTTCATTAATGATGTGGGAGGAGCGTGACTGACTGAGTGACGTCAGTCACACGCCAGCCGGACCGCACGCTGCATTCATAGTGAGTACTGATGCAGGTGATTAGGCTAGTTTAAAGAAGAGCGATTGATTCTGGATTAATGAAATATTATACATACAAAGAGACTTCTGTGCGCGGGGCCCGGTGTAATACAGTGACTGCACTGGGCCCCGCTGTAAGTTGCCTCCAGCCCCTCCTCCCTCCAGGCACTGTAACTGATGTATCGCCGGCCACGCTGTGCAGCATAGCGGCCGGCGATATATCAGTGTCAGCTAGTTTATCAAAAGGAGAGCTATTGATTCAGGATTAAAGAAAGATTTTACATACAAAGAATAAAGTACTGTAATGCTGTGACACATAGGGCCATGAGGGGGACCAGCATAAGATGCTATATGTGTGTCATCCACACATTTAGCCTCTTATCCTGGCCCCCCTCATGGCCCTATGTGTCACAGCACACATCCCCCATAACAGTGCATCATCCATAGATCCCCGCCATAACAGTGCATCATCCACAGATTTCCCCCCCACAACAGTGTGTCATCCACAGATCCCCATAACAGTGCGTCATCCCCAGACCATTAGTTCAAAATCCACCAAAAGCACACCTTTTGGTTCAAAATATTATTTTTCTTATTTTCCTCCTCAAAAACCTAGGTGCGTCTTATAATCAGGTGCGTCTTATAAAGCGAAAAATACGGTAGTTAGGGGGAAAAAAATTTATAATCACTTTTATCTAAACTTTTTTTTGTTTCAGCTTTCAGACCCTAGACTCCCCTGCCACTTGCCCCTGCCACTTGCCCCCCCCCCCCTCATTTTTTATTTTTTTCTGCGTGCGCTGACTGGCTGGCACTCTTAGCGTCCGGCCACTGTTAGCGCATCGAATGCCCCACCGCTGATCAGCGTTGTACCGCTGAAACAGCAAGTTTGAACTTTTTTTTTTAACACTTCTCCATTTTTTGTTTCACTTTTTAGTACGCGAACACCCATGCCCCCACACACACGCACATACAATAAAGGTTTACATGCACGCACATACACACGCACACACATACCCATGGCCCGCCGGATGTTCTCGATGGAGGATGCATATGCCCAGATTGCCTCCGACTCCGAGAGCCCCAGTGAGGATGAGGATGACCCTACGTTCCTCTTGTCATCCGCATCCTCCTCATCATCATCTGATGACGATGAGCCCCCAAGGCGGCGGAGCCAGGGGCCCCACATGCTAGGGACCCTGTGGCCCATCCTAGTATGAGCCACCCTGGGGCTCATACTGGTTTCCAAGCCCACCAAATAAGCCCACCGGAGCCCGCTGCCGGTGAACTTAGCTGGTGTCCCCCAGTGGATTTTGAGCCCGAGATTCCGGATTTTGTTGGCAATCCAGGAATCCAGATTCCCACAGTGGGGTTTACTAAAATTGACTTTTTTCGTTTTTTTTTCAGTAACCCATTTGTGAATCTGATGGTGGAGCCGATGAACCTGCACGCCTAACAGTTCGTTGCTCAGCACCCGGGCTCATTTTTGGCTAGACCCGGTGGCTGGACGCCGGTCAGTGCAGCCGAGATGAGGACATTTTGGGGCCTCGTGCTGCACATGGGTCTAGTGCAAAAACCCAGTGTCAGGCAATACTGGAGTGGGGACGTCCTCTACCAGACCCCACTCTACAGTATGGCCATGACACGTCCCCGGTTTGAGGCCATCCGGAAATGTCTGCATTATTCAGATAATGCAGCATGTCCCCCCCGAGGTGATCCTGCCCATGACCGTCTGTATAAGATACGGCCGGTCATCGATCACTTCGGGACCAAATTTGTGCAGGCCTACGTTCCTGGAAGGGAGGTCGCGGTTGATGAGTCTCTGCCCTTACCAGTGAAAACCTGTTGCTGGTCAGGTATAAGGACAAGAGGGATGTCCTTATGCTGTCCACAATCCACGGCACCCCCCCCCCGTCTCTGTGCGAGGTAGCGCGGCAACGGTCCTCAAGCCCGATTGTATCGTCGACTACAATCTTTATATGGGAGGAGTTGATCTCTCTGATCAAGTCCTTAAGCCATATAATGCCATGCGCAAAACCTGGGCATGGTACAAAAAAGTTGCGGTCTACTTGGTGCAGGTTGCCATGTACAACTCTTTTGTACTATCCCGAAGCGCTGGCAGCACAGGGACATTCCTCCAATTCTATGTGGCAGTCCTCAAGGACCTGATCTTTTTGGACTGGGAAAGAGCAGGCTGGAGTACCTTGGGAATTGGAGGCGCCCGGATCGTCCCTGGCCAATATTTTCCAGGTGTGGTCCCCTATACTGGAAAGAAGGGACGAACCCAAAAAAAGTGCAGAGTGTGTCGCAGGAGGGGGATACGGAAGGACACCACCACTTAGTGCGACACGTGCCCCGATCTTCCGGGCCTCTGCGTTATCGATTGCTTCAGGGAGTATCACACTTCCATGGAGTACTAAATTTTTATAATCCCCAACAGTCCCCTAGAGAACAAAAAAAAACTATGGCTCTCAGACTTTGGAGACACGGAAACAATTTTTTTTCCCCAAAAAAATATTCGTTTTAGTGCAGGCATCCTCAAACTGCGGCCCTCCAGATGTTGTAAAACTATAACTCCCAGCATGCCCAGACAACCTACAGCCATCAGCAAGGCATGGTGGGAATTGTAGTTTTACAACATCTGGAGGGCCGCAGTTTGAGGATGCCTGCTTAGTGTCTCCAAAGTCTGAGAGCCATACATATTGGGCATCGCCGCGTCCGTAAAAATCTTCTCTATAAAAAAGTAACATGTAACCCAACCCCCCGGATGAACAGCGTTAATAAACAAACAAAAAAAACACACGTGTAAAAAAAGCAATTTTTTGTCACCTAACATCACACAAAGTGTAATAGCGAGCGATCAAAATGTCATATGCACCCCCAATTAGTGCCAATAAAACCGCCATCTCATCCCACAAAAAATGAACCCCTACATTAGATAGTCGCCCAACAAAAAAAATAAAACTGTAGCTCCCAGGCTATGGAGATACTAAAATAATTTTTTGGGTTCCTAAAATGATAATATAGTGTAAAATATAAATAAATTTAAAAATGTAGACATATTAGGTATCGCCGCGTCTGTAAAAATCTGCCCTATAAAAATAACATTTGACCAAACCCCTCGGATGAACAGCGTTAAAAATATAAAATAAAAAACTGTGCCATAACACCAATTTTTTGGGCAAAATTTCCATTTGAATCCTTTTTTCCCGGTAATAAAGAAAGGGTTAACAGCCAAACAAAACTAAATATTTATTGCCCTGATTCTGTAGTTTGCAGAAACACCCCATATGTGGTCGTAAATGGCTATATAGCCACACGGCAGGGCATAGAACGAAGGGAACTCCATATGGTTTCTGGAAGGCAGATTTTGATGAACTGTTTTTTTTTTACACCATGTCCCCCCCCCTGATGTAGCCTAGACTAGAAACTCCAAAAAAGTGACCCCATCTAAGAAACTACACCCCTTAAGGTATTCGAAAGTTACTTTACAAACTTTGTTAACCCTTTAGGTGTTCCACATAACTAAATAGCGAATGTAGAAACAATTTTAGAATTTAAATTTTTTGTTACCTTGCCTCAAAAAAGTGTAATATAGAGCAACCAAAAATCATATTTACCCTAAAAGAGTCGCAAAACAACAACCACCTTATCCCGTAGTTTCCTAGATGGGGTCACTTTTATACAGTTTCTACTCTAGGGGTGCATCGGGGTCCTTGAAAGGGTACATGGTGTAAATAACCAGTCCAACAAAATCTGCCTTACAAAAACCATATGGCGTTCCCCTTTCTTCTATGTCCTGCCGTTTAACCAAATAGTAGTTTACGACCACATAAGGGGTGTTTCTGCAAACTACAGAATCAGGGCAACCCATATTGAGTTTTGTTTGGCTGTTAATCCATTTTTTTCAGTAATAAAGTAAGGGTTAAAATGGAAAATTTTCCCAAAAATTGAAATTTCTAATTTGTTTCTCCATCTGCCATTAACTCTTGTGGAACACCTAAAGGGTTAACAAAGTTTGTAAACCCAGTTTTGAATACCTTGAGGGGTGTACTTTCTTAGATGGAGTCACTTTTTTGAAATTTCTATTCTAGGGGTGCAACGGGGGGCTTGAAATGGGACATGGGATAAACAAAACCAGTCCTGCAAATCTGCCTTCCAAAATCCATATGGCGTTCCACTCCTTCTATGTCCTCCCGTTTGGCCAAACAGTAGTTTAGGACCAGATATGGGGTGTTTTTGCAAACTTAAGAATCAGGGCAACCCATATTGAGTTATGTTTGGCAGTTAACCCTTAATTTATTACTGAAAAAAATGGGTAAAATGGAAAATTTTCCAAAAAATATAAATTCTTAAATTTGCCATGAAGTCTTGTGGAAGACCTTAAGGGTTATTACCATTTTTGGATGGTTTCTATTATGTAAGCCTCACAAAGTGACTTCAAACCTGAACTGGTCCATAAAAAGTGGGATTTGGAAAATTTCAGAAAAATTTCTAAATTTGCTTCTAAACTTCAAAGCTATGTAACATCCCCAAAAGATAAAATATTATTCCGAAAATGATCTAAACATGAAGTAGACATATGGGGAAGGTAAAGTCATCACAATTTTTGGGGGTATTACTATGTATTACAGAAATAGAGAAACTGAAACTTAGAAATTTGCAAATTTTTCAAAATTTTTGGTAAATTTGGTATTTATTTATGCAAAAAAAAAAATAACTTTTTTGACCCAATTTTAGCAGTGTCATGAAGTACAAAATGTGCTGAAAAAACTATCTCAGAACAGCCTAGGTAAGTAAAAGCATTTTAAAGTTATCAGCACTTAAAGTGACACTAATCAGATTTGCAAAAAATGGCCAAGTCCTTAAGGTGAAATAGGGCTGAGTCCTTAACCACCTCCGGACCGCCGAAGCGTCCTGGAGGTGGTTGATTGATTCCTCCTGGACGCATATACGCGTCCTCTCGCGAGACGCGAGATTTCCTGTGAACGCGCGCACACAGGCGCGCGCGTTCACAGGATCGGAAGGTAAGCGAGTGGATCTCCAGCCTGCCAGCGGCGATCGTTCGCTGGCAGGCTGGAGATGTGATTTTTTTTAACCCCTAACAGGTATATTAGACGCTGTTTTGATAACAGCGTCTAATATACCTGCTACCTGGTCCTCTGGTGGTCCCTTTTGTTTGGATCGACCACCAGAGGACACAGGCAGCTCAGTAATATGTAGCACCAAACACCACTACACTACACCCCCCCTGTCACTTATTAACCCCTTATTCACCCCTGATCACCCCTGATCACCTCATATAGACTCCCTGATCACCCCCCTGTCATTGATCACCCCCCTGTCATTGATCACCCCCCTGTAAGGCTCCATTCAGACGTCCGTAGGATTTTTACGGATCCACTGATAGATGGATCGGATCCGCAAAACACATACGGACGTCTGAATAAAGCCTTACAGGGGAGTGATCAATGACGGAGGTGATCACCCCATATAGACTCCCTGATCACCCCCTGTCATTGATCACCCCCCTGTAAGGCTCCATTCAGACGTCCGTATGATTTTTACGGATCCACTGATAGATGGATCGGATCCGCAAAACACATACGGACGTCTGAATGGAGCCTTACAGGGGAGTGATCAATAACGGAGGTGATCACCCCATATAGACTCCCTGATCACCCCCCTGTCATTGATCACTCCCCTGTAAGGCTCCATTCAGACGTCCGTATGATTTTTACGGATCCACTGATACATGGATCGGATCTGCAAAACACATACAGACGTCTGAATGGAGCCTTACAGGGGGGTGATCACCCCATATAGACTCCCTGATCACCCCCATGTCATTGATCACCCCCCTGTCATTGATCACCCCCCTGTAAGGCTGCATTCAGATGTCCGTATGTTTTTTACGGATCCACGGATACATGGATCGGATCCGCAAAATACATACGGACATCTGAATGGAGCCTTATAGGGGGGTGATCAATGACAGGGGGGTGATCACCCCATATAGACTCCCTGGTCACCCCCCTGTCATTGATCACCCCCTGTCATTGATCACCCCCCTGTAAGGCTGCATTCAGTTGTCCGTATGTTTTTTACGGATCCACGGATACATGGATCGGATCCGCAAAACACATACGGACATCTGAATGGAGTCTTATAGGGGGGTGATCAATGACAGGGGAGTGATCACCCCATATAGACTCCCTGATCACCCCCCTGTCATTGATCACCCCCCTGTAAGGCTCCATTCAGACATTTTTTTGGCCCAAGTTAGCGGAAATTATATATTTTTTTCTTACAAAGTCTCATATTCCACTAACTTGTGTCAAAAAATAAAATCTCACATGAAGTCACCATACCCCTCACGGAATCCAAATGCGGAAATTTTTTTAGACATTTATATTCCAGACTTCTTCGCATGCTTTAGGGCCCCTAGAATGCCAGGGCAGTATAAATACCCCACATGTGACCCCATTTCGGAAAAAAGACACCCCAAGGTATTCCGTGAGGGGCATATTGAGTCCATTAAAGATTGAAATTTTTGTCCCAAGTTAGCGGAAAGGGAGACTTTGTGAGAAAAAAAAAAAAAATAATCAATTTCCGCTAACTTGTGCCAAAAAAAAAAAAATTCTATGAACTCGCCATGCCCCTCATTGAATACCTTGGGGTGTCTTCTTTCCAAAATGGGGTCACATGTGGGGTATTTATACTGCAGTGGCATTTTAGGGGCCCTAACGCGTGAGAAGAAGTCTGGGATCCAATTGTCTAAAAATGCCCTCATAAAAGGAATGTGGGCCCCTTTGCGCATCTAGGCTGCAAAAAAGTGTCACACATCTGGTATCGCCGTACTCAGGAGAAGTTGGGCAATGTGTTTTGGGGTGTCATTTTATATATACCCATGCTGGGTGAGATAAATATCTTGGTCAAATGCCAACTTTGTATAAAAAAATGGGAAAAGTTGTCTTTTGCCAAGATATTTCGGCAATACCACATGTGTGACACTTTTTTGCAGCCTAGGTGGGCAAAGGGGCCCACATTCCAAAGAGCACCTTTCGGATTTCACCGGCCATTTTTTACAGATTTTGATTTCAAACTACTTCGCACGCATTTGGGCCCCTAAAATTCCAGGGCAGTATAACTACCCCACAAGTGACCCCATTTTGGGAAGAAGACACCCCAAGGTATTTTGTGATGGGCATAGTGAGTTCATAATTTTTCGCTACCTTGTGACAAAAAATAAAAAGTTCTATGAACTCACTATGCCCATCAGCGAATACCTTAGGGTGTCTACTTTCCGAAATGGGGTCATTTGTGGGGTGTTTGTACTGTCTGGCCATTGTAGAACCTCAGGAAACATGACAGGTGCTCAGAAAGTCAGAGCTGCTTCAAAAAGCGGAAATTCACATTTTTGTATTATAGTTTGTAAACGCTATAACTTCGTTAAATTTCGATTAATAACAAAAAAAGTAAAAATGTCAGCAGCAATGAAATACCACCAAATGAAAGCTCTATTAGTGAGAAGAAAAGGAGGTAAAATTCATTTGGATGGTAAGTTGCATGACCGAGCAATAAATAGTCAAAGTAGTGTAGGTCAGATGTGTAAAAAGTGGCCTGGTCATTAAGGGTGTTTAAGCTAAGGGGGCTGAGGTGGTTAAGGGGTTAATTTTTACTGAATTATAAAAGTGCGTATATAGGAAAATGTTAGATTTTTTTTTTTTACTTTTTTTTTTTACCCTTTTTGACTCAGACCCACTTGGTTCTTGAAGATCCATTGGGTCTGATGCCTCTATAATACACTGCAGTACACTGTACAGTGTACTGCAGTGTATTTTCTATTACACTTAGCCATTAGCAGGAGCCTGATTAGGCTTAGATATACCATTGCAAGCCGGATGCCTGTGAAGGCGTCCGGTTGCCATGGTAACCATCAGGGCTGAGACGCGGCTCAAATGAATATAGATCAGCGCATGCGCGGCCGCCCGGCGACGTACGCGCTCACAGTTTCACAGCCACTGGATCGCCGGAGTTCCTCTGCGCGGCCCATGGATTCAGCAGGCAAGAGGTGGCCGTATCCATGGGAAACGCACATAAACAATGAAGTAGGAGACATATAATTTTAGGAAGAACGGTAGGAATTTTTTAATGAAATATATTTGAAAAATGTTCACTGGGGGAAAAATTATTAAATAATCTGTGATCAATAAGATTGGAATGCCCCTTTAAATAAACACCCATTTTGGGCAAACATCTTAATTTGCGGCCTTCTCTGCATCTGTACGTGTGAGATACAAGCTTTAGATACTGCTGTGCTATTCTGGTAGTAAAAAACACCAATTTAGGGCAAAAAAATTAATTTTGCAGCCTTTGCTGCATCTGTCATTGTGAGATACACGCGTTAGATACTGGTGTTCTATTCTGTTATTAAACAAACACCCATTTTGGGCAAGATCCTAAACAAGACACGAGTGGTTTGCACGCTGTGCAATCAGAACCTGAAGTGAGGCATAAACGTTCTCAACCTGAGCACAACCTGCATGACCAGGCACCTAAGTGCAAAGCACGAGCTGCAGTGGAGTAGACACCTTAAAAACCAAGAAAGGTCTCTAGCTCCTCCTGCTTCCTCTTCTGCTGCAGTCTTGGCCTCTTCATCCACCTCTGGAGTGACAGTGCCATCTGACACCCCGCAAACAGAGGATCTGCCAGCAACACCACCATCTGGGTCACCAAGCATCTCCACAATGTCCCACGGAAGCGTTAAGCTCTCCATCTCTCAAACACTGGAGTGGAAGAGGAAGTACCCCCCTACCCACCTGCGTTCCCTGGACCTGAAATGCCCCCTTTGAAATGCTGTCATTCTGTCTGGAGACGGAGAGTTTTAAAAGCCTTATGGCGGTGGCTGTCCCACAGTACGTCGTGCCCAGCCGCCACTTCTTTTCCAGGCGTGCCCTCCCTTCTCTGCACAACTAAGTGAGGGACAAAATCAGGTGTGCACTGCGCAACGCCATCTGTCGCAAGGTGCGCCTCACTACGGATACGTGGACCAGTAAGCACGGTCAGGGATGTTATATCTCCATAACAGCACACTGGGTAAATGCAGAGAAAGGAGGAGAGTGTTTAGACAATAGACTGTAATTTTACACACAATAAGAAAATATCTGTTAAAAACATGATGTTACGTATCAAGGGGAAGATCAGGGTCAGAGGGTTAAGCAATTGATGGATCCATGGGAACATGAGGGATGGCGCCCCCAGTTACATTAGAGACAATAAATAACAAATATTATGGACACTATTTTATACATGCAAATTTAGATTGTATTTAAGGGTAAATATAAGGAGTATGTGTGAATGTATTTAATATGAGGAATTTATAGCTGAAAAGCGGGTTAACCGCTGGTGTGTGTGTGTATATATATATATATATATATATATATATATACTCATATGTTTTTTGCACTTATTGCTTTGCATGTCACTTTATCACCAAGCACTGGAACTTTCACTGGTTTGGCACAGATTTTTTAGGTAGCATTATGTATCAATTGTCACTTTATTTATTTAATTATCATTTTCATTGCACAAAATTAGGAATTGATGTTCCCTTTTTATATATTATATATTTTCCATAAAATAATATGATGCTAATGTTTTATCAGGTCCACTTTATATATAGTAATCATGTCACTTATGTACTGTTGATTTTGTTAATACTTAGTTTTTTTAATATACTTTTATATTTATATGATCATGTTCACTTTATTGATTTGTTGTACAGTAATCATGACACTAATATAGGTTTTTATTGATTGTATATATGGTTGAAGCATGATGGCAGGGATATATTCCACCCTAATCCTTATTGTATCTCTTATAGTGCTCCGTATTTGTGGTGTACAACTAGGTAGAATTACCATTTTACCATCACTAGCTTGGGTGATGGTGAGGTGGTCATTACAATTACCTCCCATTCCTTTATTCTTCCTCGCTTGGTGTCCGTTCGCGGTCTGGTTGACAGCACTGTGTGACCCGGACTGGTCAGATGGCGCAGCCACATGCCTGTTCGACTTTTGCGGTTTGTTTATAAGATAGAGATTGTGACACTAGCTCTCAACCATATTCAGTGTCCTTTTCTGTTGTGTCATATTTTTGACCGGGTGGGTCTGAGGTGCACATCTGGTGTATCAGCACCTCCAACATTGCTGCTAGTTTTTTAACATTATGTGATCACTGATATGTAATAATAATTAGGTTGTAATAAAATTTGGTAATATATTATGTGTCTTGGTTTTGGTATTTATTTGTGTTGTGTTACAATTAAACAACATATCAAGATTGAATGTGTGTATCTTTTTTGTTGATCATGTATGAACTCGGCATCGGAGGGGTACAATGATGAGGAGTGGCGCTAGCGTAGTAATTCATAACGAAGATAATTTTTGGGTAAAATTCAGCAAAGCAACCGAATCAAATTTTCCAAAACTTCGCTTATCTCTAGCAGTCATTGATTGGACTGCCCACATGATTCCTAAACATAGAAAGTGAAAAGGTTTGATGAAGATGAATACATTTCAAGTTATACAGAATATTTTCCTATAAATGTATATATCAATCTAGTCAGCTACTACAGTTCTGTAGGTTGCATGGCATTTTCACAGGTTGCCTTTAACAAATTTTTAAGAACGTAGCATAACCTTTTAGCCCATGCATGAATAATTGGGGAGGTAAAGCAATTCTAAGAAAAATGGTAAGGCGTACATAGATTGTACATCTTGGAAGCTTTGGACAGTCAAAATATATCTATTTGTCATGATTAATGCGAATGACAGCTTTTATGACAGCTGTGCCATCACCTTCCAACACCATTGTGCTCATCTACAGAAAAAGAAAAGATATTTACAAAAGAATTCCCTAAATGCTATTCTATGTGAATGCTGAAAGACTTATAAAAAATATTATATGAACATTGTGACATGCAAAAATAAGGTTGTTATTTTTATTTAACAAATTTCCTGCAAAGAAGATACCCTTATTCTTACTTTCAGCAAGAACACTGTCACCAAGAATGAATTCTATGCTAATGTAACTGGCAAAAGATCTAATGTTGGAAGGGACAACTCCATAATTCGAATGTGTCTTGTCAAGCAGAGATTTGGATGTTGTTTAATTTAGCACTGACTGCTGCTGCCGCTTTGCCTGTCAACATAGGCTGCAAAAAAAAGAATGCAATGAAATATAAAGGAAGGAATGACATGGCTTTCTACAAAGTAATCTTTCCCAGTACACATAAAAAGGAAAGAATATTTAAGTGCAATTACCTGCCTCAAACAAAAATGAAACTTGTAAATCACAAAGTATCAGATTTGTTTAGGAAACTGTAGTACTTTGGTAGGCCAACAAATCTATTTAAATAAGAAAAAAATATGCTTAAAGGCAGATGGCTGCAAATAATAACAACTTTCATTTTTGGCTGTCGTTGAAAGCATATGTTCCTTTGGTGACTTTTTTCCCTTCAGGCATCAAATTTTCACAGAATTGTTAGCATCCCATGAGATATGACAAAGTCTGTTTTTAATACCATAACACATTATGAGTAAATATGTTGCTATTTTTATTCATGGTTTTAGTTTTATATTTTAATATTGTCTCCTACTGAATTTGTATAATAAAAAAATTATTAATAGTGTAAGAAACTGACCCTGGTAGGGAATAATATTGTAATAATAAACCATGCAAGCTTATTGTGCACTATTGTTAAAAGTTTTTCTTTCCACTTTATTTAATAATGCTATCAGTGTCCCCACTGCTATCCCCACTGCTATCAGTGCCCCCAGCACTAACCATTGAGGACAATGTAAGGGGAATCGGTACTCTTGAAACACTAGTTGGAGTCAGCGGCTCTTACCCTGTCATAGTCCTGCACCTGTATTGTGTCAGTGCAGTGGATGTCTGAGTGCTGACATCCACTGTTAGGAGTGATACCTGGTGCTACACTTGGTACCAGATATCCAGCTATACAGTATTTCACCCAGGTCTCACACCTAGGACCTTGTGGTGTGTTGCCCCCCAGTGTTAGTGGGTTTTAGTTTGTGGGATCCACTGTTCATTCTGCTCCAGTGCAGTTCCACCTTCATCAGTGTGGTTATTATGATGGTGGTCCCATAAATCAGTGACGGTTCAAGTAGCTGCTCCGTGCAGTTTGGGTAGATACCCCTATATTTTACTGAGACATTATAATAAAGATTTTGTTATTTTGCTTTAGTGTCCTTCTCCATACATATATTTATTCGATGGTTCAGTAGGACGCATGCCCATTACACCACTTTCTAGTCTTTTGTATTTGAGACAGGTTACTCACCCAAATTTGAGAATCAAGGCCTAATGGAATTGTTTATCTATTAAACGATGTGGACACCCCAATAACAGTTGAAGAAGAGGTTATTCACCCCAATTTGAGAATCAAGGTGTAATAGGATTTGTTTATTAAACAAGGTGGACACCCCAATAACAGTAGAATCTGACAGATTATTCAATCAAATTTGAGAATGAAGACGTAATAGAATTGTTTATCTATTAAACAAGGTGGACACTCCATTAACAGTAGAATTAGACAGGTTATTCACCCCAATTTTAGAATCAAGGCCTAATGGAATGAATTATCTATTAAACAATGGGAACACTCATTAACAATAGAATTAGAAAGGTTATTCACCCCAATTTGAGAATTGTTTATCTATTAAACAAGGTGTACACCCAAATAACAGTAGAATTTAAAAGGTTATTCACCCTAATTTGAGAATGAAGGTGCAATAGAATTTTTATCTATTAAACAAGGTGTACACCCTACTAACAGTGGAATTAGACAAGTTATTCACCCTAATTTAAGAATCAAGGCCAAATGGAATTGTTTATCTATTAAACAGTGTGGACACCCAATAACAGTTGAAGGAGACAGGTTATTCATCACAATTTTAGAATCAAGGCGTAATAGAACTGTTTATCTATTAAACAAGGTGGACACTACTTTAACATTAGAATTAGACAGACTATTCACCCCAATTTGAGAAACAAGGTGTTATAGAATTCTTTATCTATTAAACAATGTGGACATCCTAATAACAGTTGAAGGAGACCCCAAGTCGAGAATCATTGCATAATAGAATTGCTTTTTAAACAAGGTGGACACCCCAATGATAGTAGAAATAGACAGGTTATTCACCCCAATTTAAGGCTTAATAAAATTGTTTATCTATTAAACAAGGTGGACACCATTCAATTACACTGCCCTGTGCCCTACACAGGGATTAAAGCAAACTGCGCTGTCTTCTATGGATCTCATTAGCTTCAGATTACAGTCCCTGCTCTATCCCTGCACTGTACCTGCAGTCTCCCTATAGTGTCTGAAAACTCTCCCTACAATTTCCCTGCACTGTCCCTCTCCAATATTCTACAATTATGCTCTCTATGAAATGGTGGAGACATTGCAGGATGAGGCTTTCAACCCCTTAGGGACGCATGACGTACCGGTACGGCATGTTTCCCGAGTCCTTAAGGACCCATGACGTACCGGTACGTCATGGTTTTAAACCGAGATTGCGGCGGGGGTTAATCGGAACAGGATGCCCGCTGAAATCATTCATCGGGCATCCTGTCACAACGCCGGGGGGGGGGTAATGTGACCCCTCCGTATCGGCAATCGCCGCAAACCGCAGGTCAATTCAGACCTGCGGTTTGCGGCTTTACCTGCGGTTGCGGCGGCTGTGCGGCGGTGCCATCAGGTCCCCATGCGGCTGTGGGTGGGACCTGATGGAAGGCAGCGCGATGTCTAAGGAAGGCATCACGCTGCCTTCCGGTGAAGAGCCTGTGAGATCCAGCCCCCTGGATCTCACAAGCCCCGGAAGCTGTATGAGTAATACACACAGTATTACTCATACAGCCAATGCATTCCAATACAGAAGTATTGGAATGCATTGTAAAGGGATATACCCCCCAAAGTTCAAGTCCCAAAGTGGGACAAAAAATAAAGTGAAAAAAAAAGTTGAAAAAATAAAGTTTTCCCCCCCAAAAATTTAAAGTTTCAAGTAAAAATAAACAAAAACGTAATTTTCACCAAATAAAGTTTAAAAAAATTGGTAAAAAATAGGGGGGAAAAAAGTATACATATTAGGTATCGCCGCGTCCGTATCGACCGGCTCTATAAACATATCACATGACCTAACCTCTCAGATGAACACTGTAAAAAATAAAAACTGTGCTAAATAAACCATTTTTTGTCACCTTACTTTACAAAAAGTGTAGTAGCAAGCGATCAAAAAGTCATATGCACGCCAAAATAGTGCCAATTAAACCGTCATCTCATCCCGCAAAACATTTGACCCTACCTAAGATAATCGCCCAAAAACTGAAAAAACAATGGCTCTCAGAATATGGAGACACTAAAACATAATTATTTTTTTTTGTTTTAAAAAATATATTATTCCGTAAAACTTACATACCGTAAATTAAAAAAAGTATACATATTAGGTATCGCCGCATCCGTATCGACCGGATCTATAAAAATATCACATCACCTAAGCCCTCAGATGAACACCGTAAAAATTTTTAAATAAAAACTGTGCTAAATAAACAATTTTTTGTCACCTTACATCACAAAAAGTGTAATAGCAAGCGATCAAAAAGTCACACGCACCCCAAAATAGTGCCAATAAAACCGCCATCTCATCCCAGAAAAATCATACCCTACCCAAGGTAATCTCCCAAAAACTGAAAAAATTATGGCTCTCAGACTATGGAAATACTAAAACATGATTATTTTTGCTTCAAAAATGAAATCATTGTGTAAAACATACATAAATAAATAAAAAGTATACATATTAGGTATCGCCGCGTCCGTGAAAACCTGGTCTATAAAAATATCACATGATCTAACCTGTCAGATGAATGTTGTAAATAACAAAAAATAAAAACGGTGCCAAACAGCTATTTCTTGTTATCTTGCCTCACAAAAAGTGTAATATAGAGCAACCAAAAATCATATATACCCTAAACTAATACCAACAATACTGCCACCCTATCCCGTAGTTTCTAAAATGGGGCCACTTTTTGGGATGCATCAGGGGGGCTTCAAATGAGACATGGTGTCAAAAAAAAAGTCCAGCAAAATCTGCCTTCCAAAAACTGTATGGCATTCCTTTCCTTCTGTGCCCTGCCGTGTGCCCGTACAGCTGTTTACGACCACATATGGGGTGTTTCTGTAAACTGCAGAATCAGGGCCATAAATATTGAGTTTTGTTTGGCTGTTAACCCTTGCTTTGTTACTGGGAAAAAATTGATTAAAATGGAAAATTTGCCCAAAAATTTTAATTCTGAAATTTCATCTCCATTTGCCAATAAATCTTGTGGAACACCTAAAGGGTTAACGATGTTTGTAAAATCAGTTTTGAATACCTTGAGGGGTGTAGTTTCTTAGATGGGGTCAGTTTTATGGAGTTTCTACTCTAGGGATGCATCAGGGGGCTTCAAATGGGACATGGTGTCAAAAAAACCAGTCCAGCAAAACCTGCCTTCTAAAAACCGTATGGCATTCCTTTCCTTCTGCGCCCTGCCGTGTGCCCGTACAGCGGTTTACGACCACATATGGGTTGTTTCTGTAAACTACAGAATCAGGGCCATAAATATTGAGTTTGGTTTGGCTGTTAACCCTTGCTTTGTAACTGGAAAAAAAATATTAAAATGGAAAATCTGCCAAAAAAGTGAAATTTTGAAATTGTTTCTCCATTTTCCATTAATTCTTGTGGAACACCTAAAGGGTTAACAAAGTTTGTAAAATCAGTTTTGAATACCTTGAGGGGTGTAGTTTATAGAATGGGGTCATTTTTGGGTGGTTATTATGTAGGCCTCGCAAAGTGACTTCGGACCTGAACTGGTCCCTAAAAATTGGGTTTTTGAAAATTTCTGAAAAATTTCAAGATTTGCTTCTAAACTTCTAAGCCTTGTATCATCCCCAAAAAATAAAATATCATTCCCAAAATGATCTAAACATGAAGTAGACATATGGGGAATGTAAAGTAATAACTATTTTTGTAGGTATTACTATGCATTATAGAAGTAGAGAAATTGAAACTTGGAAATTTGAAAAATGTGAAAAAATTTGGGTAAATTTTATATTTTTTTATGCAAAAAATTTACTTTTTTGACCCAATTTTAGCAGTGTCAGGAAGTACAATATGTGACGAAAAAACTATCTCAGATTGGCCTGGGTAAGTAAAAGCGTTTTAAAGTTATCAGCACTTAAAGTGACACTGGTCAGATTTGCAAAAAATGGCCAAGTCCCTAAGGTGAAATAGGGCTGAGTCCTTAAGGGGTTAAATGACTGTAAAAAGGTAAAAGCTGGGCTGAGCACTCAAACTGGAATACTACATATGTACCAGGTGATATGTTAAAATATTAAAATGTTTATTCCCTGCAAGGCACATACAATAAAAAACAACTGTAAACTGACATAATGACATACACTCACCTAAAGAATTATTAGGAACACCTGTTCTATTTCTCATTAATGCAATTATCTAGTCAACCAATCACATGGCAGTTGCTTCAATGCATTTAGGGGTGTGGTCCTGGTCAAGACAATCTCCTGAACTCCAAACTGAATGTCAGAATGGGAAAGAAAGGTGATTTAAGCAATTTTGAGCGTGGCATGGTTGTTGGTGCCAGACGGGCCGGTCTGAGTATTTCACAATCTGCTCAGTTACTGGGATTTTCACGCACAACCATTTCTAGGGTTTACAAAGAATGGTGTGAAAAGGGAAAAAAATCCAGTATGCGGCAGTCCTGTGGGCAAAAATGCCTTGTTGATGCTAGAGGTCAGAGGAGAATGGGCCGACTGATTCAAGCTGATAGAAGAGCAACATTGACTGAAATAACCACTCATTACAACCGAGGTATGCAGCAAAGCGTTTGTGGAACCACAACACGCACAACCTTGAGGCGGATGGGCTACAACAGCAGAAGACCCCACCGGGTACCACTCATCTCCACTACAAATAGGAAAAAGAGGCTACAATTTTGTCACGGCCATGCCCATGACCGTGACTCCTTTACCGCATGCGGTTGCCTGCGGTTTTGTATGGGCGTTCAACCACGGGTGAGGGCTGCTTGTCTGTGGCCTCACTTGTGGTTGCCGCGGGCAACCAGTGTTGTTGTTAGCAGCAGAGCAGCCTGAGCGTCGCTAGGCAGCTTGCTGCTCTGGCATGCGGTCTCACCTGACGTTCCTTTTGTTAGGTGTGTTTGTTGTGTGCACTGTGTTGTAAGTTATTGTGTGCACTTTCCCTTTATGTATGTTTGTTTTCCCTTCTGTGTTACTGGAAGGGTTAACTTCCTTCCCAGTGTGTGTGTGATGTCACTGGGTGTGTCCAATCCTTGGGTGTGGCCACTTGGGCCTATAAAGACCCTCTCTCTTGCAGAGCTCAGTAGGTTGCTTCAGCATGCTTGCTGATAGCAGCCTCCTGTGTTTTACATCCGCCAGTGAGAGCCACCACTGTGGTCATAGTTCATAGTTTGAGATTTAAGTTAAGGTTTTATGTATGCCTATCTCTTTATGTGTGTGTTGTAGCAAGTTTGTCTGTTGGGATTTTCATATGTCTTTGTGCAGCATAACGGTTCTGGATCCCTGCCTGTCTAGGGATCCAGTCAGCAGGGCTGTGGCAGGTTGCTGAATGTCTGTTCACCTGCCATTTCCGTATTGCTGTTTCTGTTCCCCTTTTCCCAACAGCTTGGCCGTTGAGGCTCCTGCTCCTCTGTGTCAAGGAGGAGTAGGTTGCCTTACCCAGCTCCTAGCTCAGGGATCTGCGGAGGGTAAGATAGGGCTCCGAGGTTCCGGCGCATGGGCCCTCCTACCTTAAAGGTCGGCCCATGCAGGTTAGGAGTTAGGGTCAGGGTAGGGACGCTGTAGGAGGTGACCTGCTCCCTGTCCTGTGGCTTCATGGCCGAGTAGCTACTTCAACACCTGGCACCTCACGGCTGAGGGTTTCCCCCATCCTCAGCCGTGACAAATTTGCACGAGCTCACCAAAATTGGACTGTTGAAGACTGGAAAAATGTTGCCTGGTCTGATGAGTCTCGATTTCTGTTGAGACATTCAAATCGTAGAGTCCGAATTTGGCGTAAACAGAATGAGAACATGTATCCATCATGCCTTGATACCGCTGTGCAGGCTGGTGGTGGTGGTGTAATGGTGTGGGGGATGTTTTCTGGGCACACTTTAGGCCCCTTAGTGCCAATTGGGCATCGTTTAAATGCCACGGGCTACCTGAGCATTGTTTCTGACCATGTCCATCCCTTCATGACCACCATGTACCCATCCTCTGATAGGTGAGTGTATATTGACATATAAGTCCTAAAATATACTCTGCATTAAATGGATCCAAATAAACCAAATGTAATGATATGCTGCAATATATTCCCACATCAGGGGGTTGAATTACTCAAATAAGTAGAATTAACAATGTTTGGTATATCTTTCCACCTCAGGTTTAAATGGTGAGTGTGTATACACACCTCAAGTTCAGTTAGCCAGTAGCCAGTATCATTAATTAATCAACAGGTGTGTTAATTAGGGATGAGCGAACCCAAACTGTATAGTTCGGGTTCGTACCGAATTTTGGGGTGTCCGTGACACGGACCCGAACACGAACATTTTCGTAAAAGTCCGGGTTCGGGTTCGGTGTTCGGCGCTTTCTTGGCGCTTTTTGAAAGGCTGCAAAGCAGCCAATCAACAAGTGTCATACTACTTGCCCCAAGAGGCCATCACAGCCATGCCTACTATTGGCATGGCTGTGATTGGCCAGTGCAGCATGTGACCCAGCCTCTATTTAAGCTGGAGTCACGTAGCGCCGCACGTCACTCTGCTATGATCAGTATAGGGAGAAGTTGCAGCTGTTACGTTAGGGCGAGATTAGGCAGATTAACTCCTCCAAAAGACTTCATTCTGTGATCGATCTGCATCTGTGGATCATTGAAGTGCTATTATTGACTTGCTCACTTTTTTGAGGCTGCCCAGAGCGTTTTTAGATCACTTTTTTTCTGGGGTGATCGGCGGCCATTTTGTGACTTGTGGTGCGCCAGCACAAGCTATCACCAAGTGTATTTAACCATCGATAGTGTGGTTATTTTGTGCTATATCCTACATCAGCTGCAGGCTGAGCCTGTGTCACCGAAGTGCATTTAACCATCAACAGTCTGGTTATTTTTTGGCCATATACTACATCAGCTGCAGGCTGAGCCTGTGTCACCGAAGTGCATTTAACCATCGACAGTCTGATTATATTTTGGCCATAAACTACATCTGGTGCAGGCTGAGCCTGTGTCACCCAAGTGCATTTAACCATCAACAGTGTGGTTATTTTTTGGCCATATATTACATCAGGGGCAAGTTGAGCCTGTCACCCAGCGCCTAAAAAATAGACCTGACATTTCTATTCAACCAAATCTGTACTGTTTTAGCTGGTCAAGGTATTTGTAGTGACCGTAAAAGCACACTTTTTTTTCTGGGTTGAAAAACCATTCCCAAATTTGACATTCTCAAAATAACTAGTTTCTGGTATTTGAGGCCTACTTGAAATCTATCCCAAAAAGAATATCTTACATTGAAGCTAGTGATAGTATCATTCAGAAAAACCTAAGACACACGCTAGCGTGCTAATAGAAATCTGATTCTGTGATTAAACCTATACCTGTCACACAGCGCAAAAAAAAACAGGCCTCACATCTCTATTTAACCAAATCTCTACTGTTTTAGCTGGTCAAGTTATTTGTAGTGACCGTAAAAGCACACTTTTTTTTCTGGGTTGAAAAACCATTCCCAAATTTGCCATTCTCAAAATAACTAGTTTCTGGTATTTGAGGCCTACTTGAAATCTATCCCAAAAAGAATATCTTACATTGAAGCTAGTGATAGTGTCATTCAGAAAAACCTAAGACGGACGCTAGCGTGCTGATAGAAATCTGATTCTGTGATTAAACCTATACCTGTCACACAGCGCAAAAGAAAACAGGCCTCACATCTCTATTTAACCAAATCTCTACTGTTTTAGCTGGTCAAGTTATTTGTAGTGACCGTAAAAGCACACTTTTTTTTCTGGGTTGAAAAACCATTCCCAAATTTGCCATTCTCAAAATAACTAGTTTCTGGTATTTGAGGCCTACTTGAAATCTCTACCAAAAAGAATATCTTACATTGAAGCTAGTGATAGTTTCATTCAGAAAAACCTAAGACGGACGCTAGCGTGCTGATAGAAATCTGATTCTGTGATTAAACCTATACCTGTCACACAGCGCAAAAAAAAACAGGCCTCACATCTCTATTTAACCAAATCTCTACTGTTTTAGCTGGTCAAGTTATTTGTAGTGACCGTAAAAGCACACTTTTTTTTCTGGGTTGAAAAACCATTCCCAAATTTGCCATTCTCAAAATAACTAGTTTCTGGTATTTGAGGCCTACTTGAAATCTATCCCAAAAAGATTATCTTACATTGAAGCTAGTGATAGTGTCATTCAGAAAAACCTAAGAAACACGCTAGCGTGCTGATAGAAATCTGATTCTGTGATTAAACCTATACCTGTCACACAGCGCAAAAAAAAACAGGTCTCACATCTCTATTTAACCAAATCTCTACTGTTTTAGCTGGTCAAGTTATTTGTAGTGACCGTAAAAGCACACTTTTTTTTCTGGGTTGAAAAACCACTCCCAAATTTGCCATTCTCAAAATAACTAGTTTCTGGTATTTGAGGCCTACTTGAAATCTATCCCAAAAAGAATATCTTACATTGAAGCTAGTGATAGTGTCATTCAGAAAAACCTAAGACACACGCTAGCGTGCTGATAGAAATCTGATTCTGTGATTAAACCTATACCTGTCACACAGCGCAAAAAAAAACAGGCCTCACATCTATATTTAACCAAATCTCTACTGTTTTAGCTGGTCAAGTTATTTGTAGTGACCGTAAAAGCACACTTTTTTTTCTGGGTTGAGGAAAACATCTAATAAGGGACGCGGACGTGGACATGGTCGTGGTGGTGTTAGTGGACCCTCTGGTGCTGGGAGAGGACGTGGCCGTTCTGCCACAGCCACACGTCCTAGTGAACCAACTACCTCAGGTCCCAGTAGCCAGCAGAATTTACAGCGATATTTGGTGAGGCCCAATGCCGTTCTAAGGATGGTAAGGCCTGAGCAGGTGCAGGCATTAGTCAATTGGGTGGCCAACAGTGGATCCAGCACGTTCACATTATCTCCCACCCAGTCTTCTGCAGAAAGCGCACAGATGGCGCATGAAAACCAAGCCCATCGGTCTGTCACATCACCCCCATGCATATCAGGGAAACTGTCTGAGCCTCAAGTTATGCAGCAGTCTCTTATGCTTTTTGAAGACTCTGCTGCCAGGGTTTCCCAAGGGCATCCACCTAGCCCTTCCCCAGGGGTGGAAGAGATAGAATGCACTAACGCACAACCACTTATTTTTCCTGCTGATGAGGACATGGGAATACCACCTCAGAACGTCTCTGATGATGACCAAACACAGGTGCCAACTGCTGCGTCTTTCTGCAGTGTGCAGACTGAAAAGGAGGTCAGGGATCAAGACTGGGTGGAAGACGATGCAGGGGACGATGAGGTCCTAGACCCCACATGGAATGAAGGTCGTGCCACTGACTTTCACAGTTCGGAGGAAGAGGCAGTGGTGAGACCGAGCCAACAGCGTAGCAAAAGAGGGAGCAGTGGGCAAAATCAGAACACCCGCCGCCAAGAGACTCCGCCTGCTACTGACCGCCGCCATCTGGGACCGAGCACCCCAAAGGCAGCTTCAAGGAGTTCCCTGGCATGGCACTTCTTCAAACAATGTGCTGACGACAAGACCCGAGTGGTTTGCACGCTGTGCCATCAGAGCCTGAAGCGAGGCATTAACGTTCTGAACCTTAGCACAACCTGCATGACCAGGCACCTGCATGCAAAGCACGAACTGCAGTGGAGTAAACACCTTAAAAACAAAGAAGTCACTCAGGCTCCCCCTGCTACCTCTTCTGCTGCTGCTGCCTCGGCCTCTTCTGCTGCTGCCGCCGCCTCGGCCTCTTCCTCCGCCTCTGGAGGAACGTTGGCACCTGCCGCCCAGCAAACATGGGATGTACCACCAACACCACCACCTGCGTCACCAAGCATCTCAACCATGTCTTACGGCAGCGTTCAGCTCTCCATCTCACAAACATTTGAGAGAAAGCGTAAATTCCCACCTAGCCACCCTCGATCCCTGGCCCTGAATGCCAGCATTTCTAAACTACTAGCCTATGAAATGCTGTCATTTAGGCTGGTGGACACACACAGCTTCAAACAGCTCATGTCACTTGCTGTCCCACAGAATGTTGTTCCCAGCCGCCACTACTTCTCCAAGAGAGCCGTGCCTTCCCTGCACAAACAAGTGTCCGATAAAATCAAGTGTGCACTGCGCAACGCCATCTGTGGCAAGGTCCACCTAACCACAGATACGTGGACCAGTAAGCACGGCCAAGGACGCTATATCTCCCTAACTGCACACTGGGTAAATGTAGTGGCGGCTGGGCCCCAGGCGGAGAGCTGTTTGGCGCACGTCCTTCCGCCGCCAAGGATCGCAGGGCAACATTCTTTGCCTCCTGTCTCCTCCTCCTCCTACTCAGCTTCCTCCTCCTCTTCTTCCACCTGCTCATCCAGTCAGCCACACACCTTCACCACCAACTTCAGCACAGCACGGGGTAAACGTCAGCAGGCCATTCTGAAACTCATATGTTTGGGGGACAGGCCCCACACCGCACAGGAGTTGTGGCGGGGTATAGAACAACAGACCGACGAGTGGTTGCTGCCGGTGAGCCTCAAGCCCGGCCTGGTGGTATGCGATAATGGGCGAAATCTCGTTGCAGCTCTGGGACTAGCCGGTTTGACGCACATCCCTTGCCTGGCGCATGTGCTGAATTTGGTGGTGCAGAAGTTCATTCGCAACTACCCCGACATGTCAGAGCTGCTGCATAAAGTGCGGGCCGTCTGTTCGCGCTTCCGGCGTTCACACCCTGCCGCTGCTCGCCTGTCTGCGCTACAGCGTAACTTCGGCCTTCCCGCTCACCGCCTCATATGCGACGTACCCACCAGGTGGAACTCCACCTTGCATATGCTGGACAGACTGTGCGAGCAGCAGCAGGCCATAGTGGAGTTTCAGCTGCAGCACACACGGGTCAGTCGCACTGCGGATCAGACACACTTCACCACCAATGACTGGGCCTCCATGCAAGACCTGTGTGCCCTGTTGCGCTGTTTCGAGTACTCCACCAACATGGCCAGTGGCGATGACGCCGTTATCAGCGTTACAATACCACTTCTATGTCTCCTTGAGAAAACACTTAGGGCGATGATGGAAGAGGAGGTGGCCCAGGAGGAAGAGGAGGAAGAGGGGTCATTTTTAGCACTTTCAGGCCAGTCTCTTCAAAGTGACTCAGAGGGAGGTTTTTTGCAACACCAGAGGCCAGGTACAAATGTGGCCAGACAGGGCCCACTACTGGAGGACGAGGAGGACGAGGATGAGGATGAGGAGGAGGTGGAGGAGGATGAGGATGAAGCATGTTCACAGCGGGGTGGCACCCAAAGCAGCTCGGGCCCATCACTGGTGCATGGCTGGGGGGGAACACAGGACGATGACGATACGCCTCCCACAGAGGACAGCTTGTCCTTACCTCTGGGCAGCCTGGCACACATGAGCGACTACATGCTGCAGTGCCTGCGCAACGACAGCAGAGTTGCCCACATTTTAACGTGTGCGGAATACTGGGTTGCCACCCTGCTGGATCCCCGGTACAAAGACAATGTGCCCACCTTACTTCCTACACTGGAGCGTGATAGGAAGATGTGCGAGTACAAGCGCACGTTGGTAGACGCGCTACTGAGAGCATTCCCAAATGTCACAGGGGAACCATTGGAAGCCCAAGGCGACGGCAGAGGAGGAGCAAGAGGTCGCCAACGCAGCTGTGTCACGGCCAGCTCCTCTGAGGGCAGGGTTAGCATGGCAGAGATGTGGAAAAGTTTTGTCACCACGCCACAGCTAACTGCACCACCACCTGATACGAAACGTGTTAGCAGGAGGCAACATTTCACTAACATGGTGGAACAGTACCTGTGCACACCACTCCACGTACTGACTGATGGTTCGGCCGCATTCAACTTTTGGGTCTCCAAATTGTCCACGTGGCCAGAGCTAGCCTTTTATGCCTTGGAGGTGCAAGCCTGCCCGGCGGCCAGCGTTTTGTCTGAACGTGTATTCAGCACGGCAGGGGGCGTCATTACAGACAAACGCAGCCGCCTGTCTACAGCCAATGTGGACAAGCTGACGTTCATAAAAATGAACCAGGCATGGATCCCACAGGACCTGTCCATCCCTTGTGCAGATTAGATATTAACTACCTCCCCCTAACAATATATTATTCTACTCCATGGCACTTCCTCATTCAATACTATTTTTAATTTCATTTTACCATTATATTGCGGGGCAACCCAAAGTTGAATGAACCTCTCCTCTGTCTGGGTGCCGGGGCCTAAATGTGTGACAGTGGCCTGTTCCAGTGGTGGGTGACGTGAAGCCTGATTCTCTGCTATGACATGAAGAATTATTCTGTGCTGACATGAAGCCAGATTCTCTGTTACGCGACCTCTCTCCTCTGCCTGGGTGCCTGGGCCTAAATATGTGACAGTGGCCTGTTCCAGTGGTGGGTGACGTGAAGCCTGATTCTCTGCTATGACATGAATACAGATTCTGCGCTGACATAAGGCCAGATTCTCTGTTACGGGACCTCTCTCCTCTGCCTGGGTGCCTGGGCCTAAATGTGTGACAGTGGCCTGTTCCAGTGGTGGGTGACGTGAAGCCTGATTCTCTGCTATGACATGAAGACAGATTCTGCGCTGACATAAGGCCAGATTCTCTGTTACGGGACCGCTCTCCTCTGTCTGGGTGCCGGGGCCTAAATGTGTGACAGTGGCCTGTTCCAGTGGTGGGTGACGTGAAGCCTGATTCTCTGCTATGACATGAATACAGATTCTGCACTGACATAAGGCCAGATTCTCTGTTACGGGACCTCTCTCCTCTGCCTGGGTGCCGGGCCTAAATGTGTGACAGTGGCCTGTTCCAGTGGTGGGTGACGTGAAGCCTTATTCTCTGCTATGACATGAAGACAGATTCTGCGCTGACATAAGGCCAGATTCTCTGTTACGGGACCTCTCTCCTCTGCCTGGGTGCCTGGGCCTAAATGTGTGACAGTGGCCTGTTCCAGTGGTGGGTGACGTGAAGCCTGATTCTCTGCTATGACATGAAGACAGATTCTGCGCTGACATAAGGCCAGATTCTCTGTTACGGGACCTCTCTCCTCTGCCTGGGTGCCTGGGCCTAAATGTGTGACAGTGGCCTGTTCCAGTGGTGGGTGACGTGAAGCCTGATTCTCTGCTATGACATGAAGACTGATTCTGCGCTGACATGAAGCCAGATTCTCTGCTATGGCATGAAGAGACTGATTCTCTGCTGACATGAAGCCAGATTCTTTGCTATGGCATGAAGAGACTGATTCTCTGCTGACGTGAAGCCAGATTCTCTGCTATGGGACCTCTGTCCAATTGATATTGGTTCATTTTTATTTTTTTTATTTTTATTTTAATTCATTTCCCTATCCACATTTGTTTGCAGGGGATTTACCTACATGTTGCTGCCTTTTGCAGCCCTCTAGCTCTTTCCTGGGCTGTTTTACAGCCTTTTTAGTGCCCAAAAGTTCGGGTCCCCATTGACTTCAATGGGGTTCGGGACGAAGTTCGGATCGGGTTCGGATCCCGAACCCGAACATTTCCGGGAAGTTCGGCCGAACTTCTCGAACCCGAACATCCAGGTGTTCGCTCAACTCTAGTGTTAATCCATCTGCAGGAAAAATACCCACACTATTCCAGCTCAGATTAACAATCTGTGAAGCAGTCATAAAATAAGGCAGTATAGCAGAAAACGCTCGCAGTGTATTCATGGCGTCCCACTCTACCCCGCTGCCAAAAACGCCTTTTACCCTTCCGGACGGCTTCTTTTGCTGTAAATATCCTTTGTGAATGGGCCCGTTCATATGATCCTCAGTTGACCAAATTTGTGGTAAGTGGTACGTTTCAGATGTTCACGGGACTCTCAAGGTGTGTGGTACAACCAGTGTCCGGCAACACCAGGAAGTAGGTGGGATTCCATGTCTCTCAAACTTCTTTAAAGAAGGCAGTGGATAAAGGCAATTATACAGTTATACAGTTGCTCATCCGTAAATACAGCAGGTCCTGACCAAACGCGTTTTGGGGTTTCAACTATGCCCCTTCCTCAGTGGTGACCTGCTAAGCTGGGGATGGGGGTGGTTATCTGCTGATTAGCTGGCTACACAGCATTATGGGTGATCTCGCATTCCCAGGATTCTTATTTTCACTTTGTAACATGTGTAGCCACCATTTTAGGGGGAAAAAAATGTTGGTTACCACGAAGCGCAAGGAAATTCGGATTTGTTCCAAATAAAATTTTTCCTTAACTCGGATTGAATTTTACTTTGGATGCATCACTTCGCTCAACGCTAGTTATCTTCAAAGGGCCAATAGTAATTCTGTAACTGTATAAATATAACTATGTCAGTAAGGCCTAGCTACAGTAATTGCCTGTGGAAGGCTACCATAAGGCTGATGTTAACATAATGTTAAATAACACAAAATATAATATAATTATATATGTATATAATTATATATGTACTGCTAGTATAAGTTATACAACTTCTTGTTCATATGATATGGGTGACCATGACCTGGGCATCTCCTGTATAATACCTAGGTTATACCAGCATGGTCCATATCACTACAAGAATATGTACAACTTATTCCAGCTGTACATATATTATTATATACAGGAGATGCCCAGGTTATACCAGCATGGTCCATATAAGTATATACTAGAAGCAGCATACTAACTTTAGTCACACTCTAAGATGGTGCCACTGTCTCCTTGTTGCTACTGCTCTGCTGCTGAGTCCTCTTCCGGCTGGAAAAAGGAGGAGGAGGCAGTAGCAGCTCAGCAATAAGGGGTCGGGGGCATGTGCTTAGAGCCCTACACAGAACGCCTTGACACAAGCGTCAGGACATTCTGAATCACTGTTGCTGTGGGAGACAAGTATGGACACTGCCATCACGGTGAGCGGAACTAACTACTCACACATATTACGGGCATCACCGGCAGGCCACAAAAGTCAAGGCTGCAGGCCGGATTTGGCATGCAAGGCATGTGTGTGACACATGTGCATTAGAAGTATAATATCATTTTATAAGACAGAAATTCCTTAATGAGATTATAAAAAAATGTAATAAAAATACAGTAAGTTTTAATAAACTTTTTCTTTTTAGGTACAGTTTACATTAGTGACGTGTGCATCAACAAATGGAATAATGATAAAAAAACATTCTGAATAGAGCCTATGGTGCGTCTTTGGGTAGCGTAATTACAAACATCCAAAAATTTATGAGCACTACCACTTGTCCAATCTGTCTAGATCTGTTTGATAAACAATACAAAACAATTATCAGTTCTGAATTTTAAAAACAGCCCTCACTTTTGTTTTCATTCCACTACTGATTTTGAAGTCACTTTGAAATATGGTTCTGAATATGATTACTGTATATGCTAATATCCCTTATAATTAAAAAAAATTTATTAAAGAGATATTACAACTTTAGGTAATTTTTTTAATTGGCCAGTAGTGCCCACTGCCTAAACAAATAAATCCACTCACCTGCCCCCTACTGCTCAGTTCTGGTGCAAAGGCTTTTCTTAGCAATGCTTGTGGTCCCAGGCATGTACACATTTGGATGAGGGTTATGTGTACTTCTGCTGCTAATCACTGGTCTCAGCAGTGACATATCCACAAGCGGTACTTGTCACCACACTCATGTTTACATTTGACTACATAAGCTGGAGTTATGGTCCTGAATCTAATTGTATGCTAATATCTCAATAAATAAATAAATTTAAAGGGATATTCTAGCTTTAGGGAAGTTTTTACAATTGACCAGTACTGCAATATCCCTAAACAGGACCAGTGGCGCACCAACAATTATGTATCGTAGTCCTCAGGATGGCAATACAGTTATATGCTGAGATGGGGCACGGGAGAGATGTCTCCCTGCCCAGCCGTTCCCTCTGATAGACTTCAGGCCTAGTGCCTGTAGCCTATCAGAGGTGGCACACATTGGCTCTACTGGCACTAAGTATTTTTTGTCGTGGCACACGGAAGGGGCACTGTGGGGACTTTGCCTCTACTGGGGGCACAAAATATTTTTTGTATTGGCACACGGAAGGAGGAATTTTTTTACTGGCATAAATTGTAAGGGGGCATTTTTTTTCCATTGGCACACATTATAAGGGGGCATTTATTTTTCCATTGGCACACATTATAAGGGGGCATTTTTTGCACTGGCATGCATTATAAGGGGGTATATTTTGTGCTGGCACATATTATGAGAAGGTATTTTTTGTACTGGCACATATTATAAGGAGAAATTTTCCTACTGGGGGGGTCTATGGGGAACATGATTATTAGTATGGGCACAGTGGGGGTATTATTACTTTTGGGGGCACTGTTAACACTACGTGGCAGAGAATTATTACTATTTGTGAGACTTCAGGGAGCACTATTAATGTGGGTGGCATCCTGGCACAGTATTAGCTTAACATAATGTCCACCAGAAATAATTGTGCTAACGACACTATAAGTCAGGGACACTAGTTGCTAGGCACAGTCATTTTTAGGGCATTGTGTGAGAATAAATATTAAAGGGGCACTATCTGTGTGGTACTACTATTTTCATTGTTACCAGTCTGCCTCTGCTAGCTTCCAGGCTTAGCTTTAGGTCCAGCCCCCATACCTAAAAATAAACTAGTAGAGAATTGTTAAGTATGAGTCCGATCTAGGGTCTGTATTTATTTAGGCATCCTTTTGTTCTAGCATGAGATAAGTCACCTGTCACGGCACGGTGTGGTTGGTAAACTCCACACCAAACACAGGAGGGAAGGGGAAAAAGTACTAGGCCTGGAAACTAGGGAAAGGTCACCACCTAGTGAATCCCTAAACCGTGCTCTGACTTCTATTAGTATAAACAGACCTCGATGGTAGGAATGTTCATACGCAGGAACCTAGAGCCCTATTTCACCCTAAAGGGCCTTGGAAATAGTGTCAGGACAAAAGATGACCTGTCCTTTCCAAGCTGAAGGAACAGGAGTCTCCCTCAGGCCTAATACCAAAAGATAGGGGTATGCAACAATCTAGAAACAGGGAAAAGACACTTAACTCCGAAGTACCCGGACGAGCAGGAACTCAGAGGAGAAACAAACACCAGCACTTCCACAACCAGAAAGGAGCTATTAAACGCATATCACGGTGAGTGAGACCAGACTAATTAGAGGAGTTGGAATGACCATTTAAGCTACACCTGAGACAACAGGTGTGGTCATAACCAGCAGCAACACAGAAACAAGTGAAACCAAAGAGGCTGTCAGATCACACCACATGCAGCCAGTCTTTTAGATCTTCTGACCCCTGTCACGGGAGAGACCGTGACACCACCACCAGAAGTTTTAGGTAGTACCTTTCTCCTTTCTTGCTTTTTAAAGTATGTGCATGATCAGCCAAAGTGAGCATACAGGTGTATGCGGGAGTTGAGAGGAATAGTTGTCGGCCAATTGGACACTTTAAGTAAGAATATTTTTGCAGTCGTCTATAATATATGCCTTTAAAGGGTTTCTGTTAACAGAAAAAACGTTATGTAGCTGGCTTACATTAGCGATGTGCTATGTGTATGACTTATATCTCCCTGCCTGCTGCCATTTGCACTAAATAATGACTTATATTATGCAAGTGTACCTCTAGGTGCTAGTTGGGCGTTACTGCAGCAACTAGAGGCTCCGTCCTCTCACCGTTTGGCACGCCCTTGTAAAGGTGATTGACAACCTCGATCTCTTCCATGCCCCGCAAATCCCACGCCTGCACCGTCCATTTTAGTATTAGGCGCAGTAAGTGAAGAAAGGCAGTAGGCGAGCGTGCTTCACTCACTGCGCCTGCGCCTAATACTTAAAATGGACAGCACAGGTGCGGGATTTGCGGGGCATGGAGGAGACCAAGGATGTCAATCACCTTTACAAGGGCGTGCCAAACGGTGAGAGAACTGAGCCTCTAGGTGCTGCAGCAACGCCCCACTAGCACCTAGAGGCTTATTTGCATATTATAAAAGTTATTATTTAGTGCGAACGGTGGCAGGCAGGGAGATATAAGTCATACTGTTATTTTCTGCTGATATTAGCACATCGCTAATGTCAGCCAGCTACATAACGATTTTTCTGATGACAGAAACCCTTTAAAGCTGTTGCAAACTACAACCCCCAGTCTGCTTTGTCATAATATGCTAGGAATAGGATTTTTTTTTTTTCAGTTGCTCGAGAGCCACAGTTTGGGGACCTATGTTTATGGGTTGGGACCGTTTACATCTTTTGTTGTGAGACTTTTGCTTTGCAGAGTGGAGCACAATACATCTGTGAAAGGTCAACAGCCCAAACTGCTGTAGTCATTCAACCATATTGTGACATTTCCATTGACTTCTCTGACGAGAAAAACATAATTTGATTTAAACTTTATGAAAGTCTTGAGACTTGAGTAAGCTGAAACTCTTGTGAGAGACACATCCTAGTGCTAATAAATACTTTACAAGTTTATATGGGTTGTACATGTTTAAAAAAAACATGGCTGCTTTCATCTAAAATGGGAATCGCGCGCCTGTGTTGATTCGGCGCAGGCGCTCTGAGATAAGGAGGCTCGACTCCTCAGCACTCCCTCAGTGCGCCTGTGCCGATGACGTCACCGAAAGAGAAGACGTCATTGACGCAGGCGCACTGAGGGAGTGCTGAGGAGGCGAGCCTCCTTATCTCAGAGCGCCTGTGCCGAATCAACACAGGCGCGCGATTTTTGAAATGCTGACAGGGCTGGCCGGAGGAGGAGATCGCGGCTGGCCCTGTCAATCAACAGAAGGAGGGGGCGGTTTTCTGCGGCTGCTACCAGCAAGTAGACGCCCTACTTGCTGGTAGAAAGGTAATTAGCATATCATAAAAGTAGTTTTTTTGCTAAATCTACTTAACGAAAATTATTAATAACATAATGTATGGCAATATGGCAGGATAGGAATTCTAAGTACACAAAAAAATATATATGAGTTTAGTGGGGTGACAGAAGCCCTTTAAAGCCTGCAAGTGGACTTTGAGGCTGGGCATTCAGCCGGGTGTGAACTGACACCCAGGATACCAGGTGAACTTTATTTTGTTTTTCTGTGTGTGAACAAGCACCAAGCCTGAAAAGTGACTGTTGTGTTATGTTATAAGTGTGAATAAACACTGAAGAGTGATTTACAACCTGGTCCTTTGCCTGTGTCCGCTAACCAGCCTACCACAGCGAATCCCCACAATTGGTGGAGGATGTGGGCACGCGCAGTGAGGCTGGCCTGAAGTTTGGAAAATGTTAGTTTTTCTGGGCATGGTTGTATGTCTTACATCAAACCAGCGAGATTACAACTCGTTTACCTTGACAAAATGGAAGCTGTCGTGAAAGCCCTCAAGGAGGCTAACTTGCAGCAGCGGGAGGCTAATAAGCAGCAGCAGGAAACCAACCAGCTGCTATTGCAGCAAGTGATGGCTTTTCAAGCGGCAGGAGCTTGCCAAAACGTCCACAATGCTCGGAAAGAGGTCAGTGCGGCGATCCCTAAGAGGACCCCTCGGACAACATCGAGACCTATCTGGTGGTGTTCGAAAAGGTGGCCATGAGGGAGAAGCTACCCCGAGATCAATGAGCTAAGGTTGTTGCTCCATTCCTGGCATCCGGACTCCAGTAGGTGTTTTTCGACTTACCGGATGATTAAGCGGCCGATTACACGACAGTAAAGGTAAGATTCTGGCAAAACTGGGGGTGAATATGTTGGTCCGGGCCCAGCGGGTGCATCAGTGGGAGTTTAATCCGGCTGAACCCGCGAGACCTCATTATTAGTGATGGCCTTGCTGTTCGCCCGCCGGTCGGTTCGCTGCGAACTTTCAGCGTTCGCAATCCGCCAAACATGCAAAAATATGTCCACGCGCACCATTATCTTTTGCATTACGCCAAACTTTGACCCATGACACATCCATCAGGTGGGACAGGACAGCCAATTGAGACATTTCAGCACATGGACACACCCCCAACCCTATAAAAGAACCCGATCTGGCAGCCATTTTACATTATGTGTTTTGCCAGTGTAGGGAGAGGTTGCATTTTGGAGCAGGGACAGGCTGTTAGGAACTTAGGGACACAAAACGCTAGCTAATAGGGCCACAAAAGTCCTTTTAAGAACTGGTAGTGTTGTGCTATCGATAGGTGGGATACACAGAGGGGTGTGATATACTTATGATATATTTTCTAACATAGAAAGTATATTATAGTGCATTTGTATGCTTTCAGAAAATACTGATTGAGGGCTGCAATCTATAGGCTTCCACAAAATAGTGATTGAGGTTTTCCATATACCTGCGTCCACAAAATTACTGCTGAAGGGTAATATACCAGCTTCAACTAACAACTGATTTAGGCCTGCCATATATCAGCTTCCAAAAAATAGTGATAGAGGTTTTGTCATACCTGCGTCCACAAAAATACTTCTTGAGGGTGAGATACCTGCTACAAAAAAACAACTGATTGAGGCCTGCCATATATCAGCTTCCACAAAATAGTGAGAGGTTTTCCATATACCTGTGTCCTCAAAATTACTGCTTGAGGGTGATATACCTGCTTCAACTAACCACTGATTGAGGCCTTCCAGATATCAGCTTCCACAAAATAGTGATAGAGGTTTTCCATATACCTGCGTCCACAAAATACAGATGGCAGGTTTTCATATACCAGCTTCAACTAACAACTGATTGAGGCCTGCCATATACCAGCTTCCACAAAATAGTGATAGAGGTTTTCCATATACCTACGTCCACAAAATTACTGCTTGAAGGTGATATACCAGCTTCAACTAACAAGTGATTGAGGCCTTCCATATATCAGCTTCCACAAAATAGTGATAGAGGTTTTCCATATACCTGTGTCCACAAAATTACTGCTTGAGGGTTATGTACCAGCTTCAACTAACAATTGATTGAGGCCTGCCATATATCAGCTTCCACAAATACTGCTCTTCTCTAGGGACTTTGTTACAGGGTCATTTTGAAAATGACAGGCAGAGGAAGAGGCAGGCCGTTCTGCAGGGATGGTAGGGGTCGGGCAGGTGCACCTGACCGGAGCCTAAGTGGAAAGTTGGAGAAGGTGCGTGCGATTATGTCAAAGGATGCACCAGAGTTAGTTGAGTGACTCACTCAGCCTTCCGCTTCGGCACCCTCCTCATCCTATCTGCACCCTCCTCACTCTCTGCTGTGTGCACCCCTAAAGACATCACCACTAGTGATGAGCGGCAGGTGCCATATTCGATTTCGACGAAATTCGCGAATATTAGATATAATATTCGTTTTATATTCGTTGAAATCGAATATTCATCATTATTCTTGTTATCGCAATTAATATGCGATTTAAATAATCGCGTATTGCGATTTTAACTTAAAGGCTACTCTCCTATTGAAATAGCAATGCGATTAATTCAAGTTATAATAATCGAAATTCGATTTTAACTTAGCACTGCTATATTCCATATTCGTTACTTCTAGCTTAATATGGAATATAGCAGTGCTAAGTAAAAATCGAAATTCGATTATTATAACTTGAATTTTTTTTAATTTTTTTATTGTTATATTTTTTTCTTTCCCACTTCCCTAAAGTTGTTCTTACCTGTCCTTTGGATTCCTGGCTTCCTGGCTGCTCCAGTCAGTGCCCGTTGCCGCTTCTGCCGACTTCCGTGCTCATGGAGCGTCCCCATCACCATGGGAACGTCTCCATATACTAGAATGTACTGTCGGATTTGAGAATTACGTGAAAAATCGCAATTCGATTATTTCAAGTTATAATAATCAAATTTTGATTTTAACTTAGCACTGCTATATTTAATTCTAGCCTAATATGGAATATAGCAGTGCTAAGTTAAAATCGAAATTCGATTATTATAACTTGAATTAATCGAATTGCGATTTCAACTTGGACCTGGTTTACTATGGTTGGCTTGGTAGAATTAGCAAATATGACGAATGTATTCGTCATATTCCACAAAACGAAGATAACGAAGTATTCTGCATCTTCGTTTTAGCTACCTATTCATCAACTTGCGTTGTTGTCTTCCGGCATAGAGTTCCGTCGTCGGGGCTCTATGCCGGAAGAATCCTGATCAGGATTATCCTAATGCATTCTGAATGGAGAGAAATCCGTTCAGGATGCATCAGGATGTCTTCAGTTCCATTCGTCATATTCGCTAATTCTACTAAGCCAACCATACTAAACTCGGGTCCAAGTTGAAATCGCAATTCGATTAATTCAAGTTATAATAATAGAATTTCGATTTTAACTTAGCACTGCTATATTCCATATTAGGCTAGAATTAAATATAGCAGTGCTAAGTTAAAATCGAAATTCGATTATTATAACTTGAAATAATCGAATTGCGATTTTTCACGTAATTCTCAAATCCGACAGTACATTCTAGTATATGGAGATGTTCCCGTGGTGATGGGGACGCTCCATGAGCACGGAAGTCGGCAGAAGCGGCAACGGGCACTGACTGGAGCAGCCAGGAAGCCAGGAATCCAAAGGACAGGTAAGAACAACTTTAGGGAAGTGGGAAAGAAAAAAATATAACAATAAAAAAAAAAAAAATTCAAGTTACAATAATTATATTTCGATTTTAACTTAGCACTGTTAGATTCCATATTAGGCTAGAATTAAATATAGCAGTGCTAAGTTAATATCAAAATTCGATTATTATAACTTGAAATAATCGAATTGCGATTTTTCACGTAATTCTCAAATCCGACAGTACATTCTAGTATATGGAGACGTTACCATGGTGATGGGGACGCTCCATGAGCACGGAAGTCGGCAGAAGCGGCAACGGGCACTGACTGGAGCAGCCAGGAATCCAAAGGACAGGTAAGAACAACTTTAGGGAAGTGGGAAAGAAAAAAATATAACAATAAAAAAAAAAAAATTAAAAAAAAGAATATTCGAAATATCGAATTTATATCACTATATTCGAAATATTCGCGAATTAGCGAAGTGCCGATATTCGCAAAAAAAATTTGATATTCGAATATTCGCGCTCAACACTAATCACCACCATAGCCCCTCCACACGAGTAAGGGGAATTATTTTCCCATCCATTCCCAGACCTTACCTATGAGCAGCCATTCTTGGCATCGGATGAGGAAGAGCAGGTAGCAACTGCCTACACCCAGCGGTCTGACAGTACCCAGATCAGCCCATGGAGGGTGGTCCCCACTGTTTGCTGCCCACTCCGAGATCTCTAATGTCATTTGTGGTGAAGGTGACGATGATGACGTGTCGATGGACGTCACGTGGATGCCCACAAGAGAGGAAGAGGAGGTGAGTTTATAGGGAGAGACGGAGCAGCAGATAGGGAGGATAAGGAGGAGAAACAGGCAGAACTCGCAGTGCACAGGAGGCAAAAAGCAGACTGCAAATGCATCTGGAGCGAGCCATCCACCATGCACTGTCACATCTTGAGCTCCCAGGACGCCGACACATGGCTCCGTAGTGTGGGCTTTTTTTAACGTGTCAGCTGCAGCCTGTGCTCTCAACGCATAAGTCGCAGTAAGCTCAACACTCACCTAGGGACGACCGCCTTAAGAAGGCACCTAGCCTCCCATCACCGAGCCCAGTGGGATCAATGCTGTCAGAACCCACAAAGCCACACTCTTGGTGCTCCATGTCCTGCCTCTTCTCCTCTCTCCTCCCATTTGTCCTCCACTCCACCTTCCACCGTGCCGTCGTCGCGTTCATCTGGCACAATGCAGGCTTCCGTAGCACAAATGTTCGAGTGTAAAAAAATTATGACACCGGATAATCCTCTTGCCCAACGGCTGAACGCTGGCTTGTCGGAACTGCTAGCCCACCAACTACTGCCATATGAATTGGTGGACTCGGAGGCCTTTAGAAAATTTGTGGCCATTGGCACACCGCAATGAAAGGTCCCTGGTAGGAAATATTTCTCCTAGAAGGGCATCCCTGAACTATATGGCTACGTTCAGCGGCAAGTTAATATATCTCTGGCACAGAGTGTCAGTGCCAAGATATATCTGACCACAGACACGTGGTCTAGCAAACACTGGCAGGGAAGGTACATAACTTTTACTGCCCACTGGGTGAACCTTCTGATGGCCGTCAAGCATGTAACCCGTGGCACCCTTGTGGATTTGGTGTTACTGCCATGGATTGCTTGCAGGCTGGCCTCTTCTCCTACTCCATCCTCCGTATTCTCCTCGGCTGACTGCTCCTTTTCCACTGCTAACACCTCTTCTGCTGCAAACCCCAAGCTCCCCAGAACCTATTCGACGTGCCAGGTGAGACTTTGCCATGCTGTGCTGCGGCTGTTGTGCCTGGAAGCCAAGAGCCACACCAGCCCTGCACTGCTTTCAGCTCTGCGGTCACAGGCCGATCAGTGGCTAACCCCACTCAATTTGACAGTTGGTAAAGTGGTGTGCGATAACGGTGCCAATCAGCTGAGCACGCTGAAACAGGGCAAAATGACTAACGTGCCGTGCATGGCACACGTCGTGCAGCAATTCGTTGCCAAATTCCCCAGGGTCCAGGATGTCTTGCGGCAGGCCAGGAAAATCTCTGGCAATTTTAGAAATGTTACAAGGCCATGGCTCTCCTTGCTGACGTTCAGCGGCGACACTACTTGCTCGTTAGACGTCTTTTTTGTGATTGCCCGACGGGCTGGAACTCCATCTTGTATATGCTTTATAGGCTGCTCCAGCAGCAACGTGGACAGGACAGGGTCTGGGAGCTTGTTTTTTTTCCACTGCGCCAGTGGCTGCTCATGCTCGACGCATGCAGACTTCTGCTGCTATTTGATGAGATCACCAAACTAGTCAGTCGTAGCCAGGGGGCCATCAGTGACATTGTATCTTACGCCTTCTTTCTGGAGCATGCATTGCATTGTGTCATTGATCAAGCCGTTGAGGAGCAGAAGCTGGAAGATGAGGAAGTCGCAATGCTGAATGAATTCCCAGGGGGGCTACTCCATCTGTGACAAGTGAGCAGGAGTCTGAAGAGGAGTTAGAGGAGGATGGTGGCTGCCGGCAGGAGGAGCTAGAAGAGCAGGCTTTAAACTTTTCGGGGATCCCTGGTGTGTCCGTGGCTAGGGGGGAGGAGCAGGAGTCAGTGTTCAGTGTTCGCAGAGGGACCCCCGTATAAAAAGCAATAAGGGAAAGGACCTGTACTGGGTGGCAACGCACTTAGACCCCCGTTGCAAACACAAAATGGCGGACATGTTACCAGCATCACAGAGGGCTGTCAGAATGCAGCATTTCCAGGCCTTGCTGCGAGAGATGCTGCATTCTGCTGTTGCGAGCGCTGACACAGCGAAACATGTGCGTGTACCAATCCTACCACGCCTGCAAAAAGAGAGCGGTGTTAAGATGTGTTGGTCACTTTGGATATGAGATCATTCTTGCATCCAACCCATCAACAGCCGCCCTCCAGATTCAGTCTCAGGGAACGCCTAGACCGACTGTCCGACTATATCGGGTTAACGGCCGATGTGGACGCTCTGAGAAGCAAGGAACCACTTGACTACTGGGTGTGCAAGCTTGACCTGTGGCCAGAGCTGGCACAATTTTCCATGGAATTGGCTTGCCCCTCGTCGAGTGTCCTGTCTGAAAGGACGTTCAGCGCAGCAGGGGGAATCGTGACCGATAATCACACTCGCCTAGCTAACGACAGTGTGGACTACCTCACATTTTTTTTATGGATCTCGGAGGAATTCAACACCTGTTATGACCACGTGTAATTAAATTTCCTCATGCTAGCCCACACTTATCCGCCATAACCCAGAACAAACAATGGTCCTTGCCTTATGTATATACAGCGGCATAAAAGGCCTTTCATGTCAGGTGAATGCCTAATTTTTGGGGCTTGTACTGGCCGACAGTTACATATTTATCCTGTGACCGCCTAATGTACCTCCAGCCAGAGAATACAAAGTTCTTTGCTGACCTGTAACTTGTTCTTTATGAGGCTCCTCTGTCCTCCACTCGTTACCTGTATTAATAGCACCTGTTCGAACTTATCAGTAAAAAAGACACTTGTCCAAAACCTAAAACAGTCACACTCCAAACTCCACTATGGCCAAGACCAAAGACCTGTCGAAGGACACCAGAAACAAAATTGTAGACCTGCCCCCGATTGGGAAGACTGAATCTGCAATAGGCAAGCAGCTTGGTGTGAATAAATCAACTGTGGGAGCAATTATTAGAAAATGGAAGACATACAAGACCACTGATAATCTCCCTCGATCTAGGGCTCCACGCAAGTTCTCACGCCATGGGGTCAAAATGATCACAAGAATGGTGAGCAAAGATCCCACAACCAGACTGGGGGACCTAATGAATGACCTGCAGATAGCTCGGACCAAAGTAACAAAGGCTACCATCAGTAACACACTACATCGCCAGGGTCTCAAATCCTGCAGTGCCAGACGTGTCCCCCTGCTTAAGCCAGTACATGTCGGGGCTTTGCTAGAGAGCATTTGCATGATCCAGAAGAGGATTGGGGAATGTCATATGGTCAGATGAAACCAAAGTCGAACTTTTTGGTAAAATCTCAACTCGTCGTGTTTGGAGGAGAAAGAATGCTGAGTTGCATCCAAAGAACACCATACCTACTGTGAAGCATGGGGGTGGAAACATCATGCTTTGGGGCTGTTTTTCTGCAAAGGGACCAGGACCACTGATCCGTGTAAAGGAAAGAATGAATGGGGCCATGTATCGTGAGATTTTGAGTGAAAACCTCCTTCCATCAGCAAGGGCATTGAAGATGAAACGTGGCTGGGTCTTTCAGCATTACAATGATCTCAAACCCACCACCTGGACAACGAAGGAGTGGCTTCGTAAGAAGCATTTCAAGGTCCTGGAGTGGCCTAGCAAGTCTCCAGATCTCAACCCCATAGAAAACCTTTGGAGGGAGTTGAAAGTCCGTGTGCCCTCTTACCACACCCTGTACAGTGCCCCTAGTCATTCCCTGTACTGTGCCCTCTTATACCCTTTTATCGGTATGGCAGTGTTATCCAGTCAATGTATGGCTGTGGTATCCAATAACTGTATCCCTTTCCCTGCCCACGTCATCCTTTTTTAGACCTGGCATGAACTGGAAAAATATGCAGATTGCGGTGCTAAGGACCTTTGCGCCACAATCTGTGTCAGAAATACGCCTAACAGACGTATTTCTATATAATAAATGACCACCTAATTGTATTATTCGGGGGTAGGGCTAATATCTTTATATTATATAGATTCTAGTGTATTATATTGTGCCCTGTATTTCCCAGTAGAAAATGATCCTTGGGAAACAGTCCTCATCCCTGACCACCAGGACCAGGTAGCGCTCTGTCAGTACATGGCGGCCTCCCCTCTCCGCCACGCTGCTCCGCTGTGTACTGGTGCTTATTCTGACACTAGCGCTGGGTTCACATCCTATTTTTGCCATCCATTTAATGCATACCAAAAATGTATGGGTTAACAGATGCCTCAGACTGATGCCATACAGTGGAGTCCGTTCACCATACAGTTCCATAGTAGAAAAAAAAAAATTACGTATGCATTTTTTTAATGGATTCTGCAGGATTCAAGAACGTGGACTGCTGCACATTTCTATACATCAAACCGATAGGAAATAAAAAATTTCTAGGTTCCAGCAGGGCACATTTTTGAGAGTTTCCATTTAAGATGCATAAAAATGGCCCCTGATTAAAATACCAATTTTTTGTGGGAATTTTTGCCAATGATCCCCCTCTGGTATATCACTGTCCATGTTGTGGGACTATTTGTGTACTTCTAGTAAGTGTTTGCTGGCTGAAAATATGACCTGAATGTTTTATAGGTTCGCCTGCCATTAAAGTGAATTGAGCCCGTCGAACGCGCGGTTCATGAACATTTGATTGTGAACGCGCATTCGCGTTCGCGAATCGTCCCAGCCGTTGTTCGTCCATCTCTACTCAGTATTATGATCTGTTACACGGGTTGCAAAAATGGCTGCATCCTGACGTGCTGAGTTCCACTGCTATGCTGGACCTTCTGTTGGCTGATGTATTCTGGAGGGTTTTGCAATACCCTCTCCAGCACGACTGTCCCCATTGGGGCGAAGCCATGGATACTAACTATGGCTACCGCCACTCATTGTATGCCAGGAAACTGTGTGCAACAGGTACCCTGAGACTATAGACAATAGCCACCTGTGCCTGGTGGAAGTGGGAGTCACTCTGGCAGTGGCTCTGGTGGACTCAAGGAGCCTGGTGTCCCTGGTAAGAGCTGCCCTGGTGCTGCCCGCCGAGTATGAAGGCCGAAAGGTCGGGTCGTGTGCATCCATGGAGACTTAAATGACTATCTCACCCCCCTGGTGTCTCTGTCCACGGTGGCCAGCAGGTGGACTCACGAGGTGGCCGTCACCACCAATTTACATTATTAACTTATAATTGGGAGAGACTTCCTGGGTTTCCTGGCAGTGTGGCCTGATACGAAAGTTACCGATACCCGTGAGACAGGTGTAACCCCAGTAGAGTGACCTTGCTCAGGTGGGAAACCGGAACACTCAGAACCTGAGACCAAAGGCCAGCAGTAGAGGTGGCTGTCACTGCGGTGGAAGATGGGGAGGCAACCCCGCTGAGTGTAATAGTGGGAGACGTGGAGGATTTGCTGCAGAGTCCTGAGTTGGCAGACCTCAACGTCTCCGGGGAAAATTTCGGTACAGCACAGCACTGGGACCCAACACTATCTCGGGCCTGGGAAAATGTTGTAATAGTTGATGGTGATCAGCAAAAATTGTTCTCAAGGGAGAAAAATGATGAGAATTTCTCCAAAACTACCACAACTGATTCGAAATTGGAAAACTGGAGGTAATCTATTAAATCTTAACGTTTATTTCATTCCAGGTTAAGTGAGTACAAACATGTAAAGTGCTAAATGTGTGCACACCACCAATAGTGCAATGATGAACCTCAACAACTGGGGGCCGAGTCTAAGTTTCCTTGTTTTGTGGTTCATCAGAAGATGCTGTGTCGGGTAAACCAACTACGGGGTGAGCATATTGAACAGCTGGTGGTGCCAAAGATGTATCGCAAGCTCGTGTTGGAGTTAGCCCACCAACAATGTTCTTGGGGGACACCTGGGATGGCAGAAAACGCAGGACCGACTTCTACAGCGGTTTTACTGGCCCAGTGTGTTCAGAGAGGTGAAAGAATATTGTAAGTCTTGCCCAACCTGCCAGATAACTAGCCCTCAGCCACATTTCCGTAGTCCCCTGGTACCGCTCTTGATTATTGAGGTTCCGTTCAAGCGAATCGCTATGGATCTCATAGGACCAGTACCGAAGTCCGCTAGAGGGCACCAACACATCTTGGTCGTCCTAGACTATGCCACTCGGTACCCGGAGGTGGTGCCCCTGCAACATACAATCAGCCAAACTCATAGCTAAGGAGTTAATGGAGATGTTTTCCCGAGTGGGGCTACCTAAAGAGGTTCTGAGCGACCAGGGGACCCCTTTTGTGTCAAAGGTCATGAGGGAACTCTGTAATTTACTGCACATAAAACAGCTACGGACGTCAGTTTATTATCTGCAAACGGACGGCCTGGTAGAGAGGTTTAATCAAACATTAAAAAACATGTTAAAAAGAGTGGTGTCTAAGGATGGGAGGTATTAGATCCTTCTTTTGCCCTCTCTCATGTTCACAGTGCGAGAGTTGCCCCAGGCCTCTACTGGGTTCTCGCCCTTCGAACTTCAATATGGCCGGCATCCTCATGTTCTATTCGACATAACCAAAGAGACGTGGGAAGAGCAACCCACTGTCACGGATAGTGTTGCAGAAAGCTGGAACTTATAAATAAACATCCGACTGGCTTGATCACAAACTAAGGAGCATATGGGTGAGCCCTATAAAACCCCTAGAGCTCTCCCTGACTGATATGCCCATGCAAAGGTCTTTATGGTAGACGATTGCATGCCCACGTACCTTATACTGTGTGACACCTGAAAACCCTATGATAGTGAGGGGACACGACCACCGGCTCCCTGCACTTAATACGGACGGAGTCAGGGTCACCTAGCAATAAGCCAGCAAGGAAACACAAATAAAAGGAAAAGGACTTATCTGAGGAATCAGCAGTAGCAGCCTCCAGCAGTAGACAACTCATCCAGGAAGAAGTATAAACCGCAAAGTTAGGCAGTATGGGAGGGAATATAAAGGGAGACAATTAGTGTAAATAGGTGACAGCTGGGAGAAGGAAAGGAGATGACAAAGTGAAACCAAAACAAAGAACCTCATGCAAGAGGTAGAGAAGAACGTCTAACAGACCTTCTCACAGAACTGGCGGTGACAGTACCCCTCCCTCTACGTGTGGACTCCGGACACTCAGAGCCCACCTTCTCAGGATTAGACCTATGGAAAGCCCTGACGAGTGGCCTTAATGTCCGCCACTGGGACCCACATCCTCTCCTCAGGACCATAACCCTCCCAATGAACGAGGTACTGGAGAGAACCACGGATAATGCGAGAATCCACAATCCTACAGACCTGAAATTCAAGATTACCATCAACAACAATCAGAGGAGGAGGCAAAGAGGAGGGTACAGTGGGGTGGACATAAGGTTTTAATAGGGACCTGTGAAAAACATTATGGATCTTCCAAGTCTGAGGAAGATCAAGACGGAAGGCAACGGGATTGATGACGGACAAGATCTTGTAAGGCCCAATAAACTTAGGACCCAACTTCCAGGAGGGAACCTTCAGTTTGATATTCTTTGTAGACATCACACCAGATCACCCACATTCAGGTCCGGACCAGGCACACGTCTCTTATCCGCCACACGCTTATATCTCTCACTCATCCTCTTCAGATTACCCTGAATCTTTTGCCAAATAAATGACAAAGACGAGGAAAATCTCTCCTCATCAGGTAAACCAGAAGACCCCTCTCCAGAGAATGTCCCAAACTGCGGATGAAACCCATATGCACCAAAAAATGGCGAATTATCAAAGGACTCCTGGCGACGGTTATTCAAAGCAAACTCAGCAAGGGACAAAAAAGAACACCAATCCTCCTGATTCTCCACCACAAAACAGCGCAGATATGTCTCCAGATTCTGATTGACGTGTTCGGTCTGACCATTCGACTGCGGGTGAAAAGCAGAAGAGAACGACAACCGAACCCCCAAGCGAGAACAGAAGGCCTTCCAGAATCTGGAAACAAATTGCGTGCCCCTAACAGAAACAATGTCTGAAGGAATGCCATGCAATTTAACAATGTGATCAACAAACGCTTGCGCCAGCGTCTTAGCATTGGGTAACCCAGGAAAGGGAATGAAATGCGCCATTTTGCTAAAACTTCCTCCACTACTACCAGAATCACAGTCTTACCGAGGAACGAGGCAGGTCCGTAATGAAGTCCATGGACAGATGTGTCCAAGGACGGGAAGGAATGGGTAACGGGAGGAGAGAACCCGATGGCCGTGAATGAGGGACCTCGGCACGAGCGCAGGTCTCACAGGCTGCCACAAAACCCTCAACCGTCTTACAAAGAGCCGGCCAGCAGAATCTCCGAGCAATGAGATCCACTGTGGCTCTATGCCCCGGGTGCCCAGCAAGGACAGTATCGTGGTGCTCCTTAAAAACCTTGTGTCGTAAAGCGAGAGGCACAAACAACCTCCCAGGGGGACAAATATCAGGAGCCTCTGCCTGGGCTGCCTGAACCTCTGCCTCCAAATCAAGATAAAGAGCAGAGACGACCACCCCTTCAGCCAAAATGGGACCCGGGTCTTCAAAGTTCCCCCCTCCCGGAAAACAACAAAATTAAACCTAGAAAAGAACAAAGACCATCTGGCCTGTCTCGGGTTCAGACGCTTGGCCGATTCCAAGTAGGCCAGATTCTTATGGTCTGTAAACACGGTAATAGGGTGTCTGGCTCCCTCTAACCAATGGTGCCATTCCTCAAAAGCTAATTTGATGGCCAACAACTCCCTATCTCCCACATCGTAATTTCTCTCTGCGGAGGAGAGTTTCCTTGAGAAAAAGGCACACGGTCGCCATTTGGCAGGAGAGGGACCCTGAGATAAGACTTCACCCACACCTACCTCAGAAGCGTCCACCTCAACAATAAACGGTAGAGACATCAGGTTGTACCAAAATGGGAGCGGAAGCAAAACTCTCTTTGATAGTAGAAAAGGCTTTAAGCGCATCTACCGACCACAAAGAAAAATCTACCCCCTTTTTAGTCATATCCGTGAGTGGCTTAACAACAGAGGAATAATTCAAAATGAACTTTCTGTAATAATTGGCAAAACCCAAAAACCGTATCAGCGCCTTCTGATTCTCAGGAAGCTCCCAATCAAGCACAGCGCTGACCTTCTCAGGGTCCATGCAAAAACCAGAAGCGGAGAGAAGAAAACCAAGAAATTGAATCTCCGGAACCGCAAACACACATTTTTCCAGTTTAGCGTACAATTTATTATCCCGCAGAATCAGCAAGACCAGAATCAGCAAGACTCGATGAGTCTTGAAATCAGAAGAAAAAAATCTAAATGTCATCTAGATACACCAGTGCAAATTTCCCCATTTAAATGATAAAAAATGCTGTTCACAAAATGTTGGAAGACGGCCGGAGCATTCATCAAACCAAAGGGCATAACCAAATTCTCGAAATGACCCTCAGGGGTATTGAAGGCCGTCTTCCATTCGTCCCTTTCCCTGACCAGGTTGTATGCCCCTCTTAAATCCAACTTAGAAAAAAACCTTAGCCCCAACAATCTGGTTAAACAGGTCCGGGATCAGAGGAAGCGGATATGGGTCCCGAATCGTGATACGGTTCAGCTCCCTGAAATCCAGACAAGGTCTTAAAGAACCATCTTTTTTCTTAACAAAAAAAAACCCAGCGGCAACAGGTGACTTTGAGGGTCGGATGTGTCCCTTTTTTAGGCTCTCTGAGATATAAGTACGCAATGGTGGGGTTATGTTTAGTGAGCCAGGGTAGCCCCAACACTAGAGGAGTAGGTAATCCGCTTAAGACAAAATATGACATATCCTCAACATGAGCGTCTCCCACAGTCAAACGGATATTGTGAACTATGCCCTTTAACGATCTTTGAGAAAGTGGAGCGGAATCGATAGCAAAAACAGGTATATCCTTTTCCAAAGTGCATACCTGAAAACCATGTGTTATTGCAAATTGATCATCAATGAGATTGACAGCTGCTCCACTATCTACAAAAATCTCACAAACAATGTTCTTGCTGTCTAACGCCACCCTGGCAGGTAGGAGAAAACCGGAACTACAAGTAAATGGCAAACCTTCAATTTCTGCCAATAGTAGCAAATGGGAAGTTTTTAGAGGGTTTTTTTCTTTTTGTTTTTCTTTTATTACCCTCAGAAAACTCCATGAATCTCCTAGAGGGGCAAACATTAGCCAAATGATTTATACCCTCCTCTGAGAGCTGAATTCTCTACTATCAAAGGCAAGCAAACCCAGCTGCATGGCCTCCTCCTCAGAGGGGATTGAGAGAGACTGAGACCCCTGCGCACTGAATGAGACAGTCCCACTGTCCTTGGACTGAATATGACAGGAAGGAGTAGTCTCCTCTCTCTCTCTTAGACGCCTGTCAATACGAACAGCTAGAGACATGGCAGATTCTAACGAGGCTGGTCTCTCATGAAAAGCAAATGCATCTTTCAATCTTTCCGAAAGACCATGGTGATTATCAGCGATCGCCTCCTTGTTGATAGACCGGTATGAATATCATATAAAGAACATTGAATATTGTTTACCTTACGTCATCGGCGATGGACGGAACAAGGAAGCGCAGCTGATATGACACATGCACAGACTAGAGGATGTGCGTCAGTGGACACGTGCACTGACCAGAGTGAACGGTCAGGGATTGGCTGGGATAAACAGGAGGGTGGGACGCTAATAAACATAAAGGGAGGTCTGTACGAGCGCGCGTGTCTATCCATATCCCACATTCCCTGACGAAGCCACAGTCTGTGGCGAAACATGTCGGGAGGGGTGGTATAGTGCGATCTATTTTTAGACAGTTACCGAGCAGAGAGAAAAGTCTTGTGGATGGTTCATGAGTAGCGTAGGGATCCAGAGCTGAATAATAGTGAGGGATCAAATACAGAGTGGTGTATAATTGACTCGCAGTGCTCTAATATTAGTACAGAGCCGAGACAGAGCTGCATACAAACAGAGCTGCATACAGAAAGGGAGTGGATATAGAGCGATGTCACACTGACCTCCATAAACACAAATGGAGGTAACAGTATAATTACACTAGCAAAGTGTGTCTACTTGCGATTGCTACAATCGTGTCAGCCCGAAGGGGTGGCAACACTGTTAACTAAATTGTTGCCCTCAGTGTTTGGGCTAGACAGTGGTAGCTCCTTGCATCCTCTTGACACAAGTACTTTGAAAGTGTGATTTTGTGAATAGGACACGCTATGGTGCATCAATGAAACTGAAATACTCGCGTCTATATCAATCTCAGGACGAGTTGGATACCAAACACCAACTTATGACCCCCACAGGATAAATGTGAATACATATATGGAACAAACATTCCCATGCACTCTGCAATCCACAGACACTAATAGGCTATTAATGGTTGTAGCAAGCAACCAGCAGCAACAACAATTATCTCACACTCCATTGGTAACTGACAATTTTAATTGTGTTCTTTTTTCCCCTATATTTCTTATATTTTTTTGTAGTTAAATAATAAAGATAAGATTTTAAATATTAGTTAGGGACCCCTACAGGGATTTATGGTCCTACAGACCATTAGAATATAATCATTCCAACCAGTATCAGCTGCCCATCTCCGAAATTCTGAAAAATATATCTCTGCGGACTGTTTACCCTGGCATAAAAGATGCAGTTTAGATTCAGCCAGAGCAATACAATCCGGGTCATCTATATCTGCCCCAGGTCTACAAAAAATTCATCCACCGATCGGAGGGGCCGTGCCCCAACCGGCAGCGAAAAGGCCCAAGACTGAGCGTTATCCCTGAGCAGCGAGATGATCCCCACCCTCTGCTCCTCATCACCAGAGGAATGGGGAAGTAGACAAAAATGGAGTTTGCAAGCCTCTCTAAAGCGAACAAAATTCTCACTACCCCCGGAGAACGTATCCGGAAGCGAGATCTTAGGCTCGGAACAAACTCAATGAACGCCAGCAGAACCGGTCACCTGAAACTGAGACAGTTTTACGGAGATCTGCTACCTCCAGCGAAAGACCTTGCATGCGGTCAATCAAGGCTGAAACCGGATCCATGCTTAAGACGGTATGGCGGTTTAGAATGTCACGGATGGTGTTGCAGAAAGCTGGAACTTATAAATAAACATCCGACTGGCTTGATCACAAACTAAGGAGCATATGGGTGAGCCCTATAAAACCCCTAGCGCTCTCCCTGACTGCTATGCCCATGCAAAGGTCTTTATGGTAGACGATTGCATGCCCACGTACCTTATACTGTGTGACACCTGAAAACCCTATAATAGTGAGGGGACACGACCACCGGCTCCCTGCACTTAATACGGACGGAGTCAGGGTCACCTAGAATAAAGCCAGCAAGAAAACACAAATAAAAGGAAAAGGACTTATCTGAGGAATTTGCAGTAGCAGCCTCCAGCAGTGAACAACTCATCCAGGAAGAAGTATAAACCGCAAAGAGAGGCAGTATGGGAGGGAATATAAAGGGAGACAATAAGTGTAAATAGGTGACAGCTGGGAGAAGGAAAAGAGATGACAAAGTGAAACAAAACAAAGAACCTCATGCAAGAGGTAGAGTAGAACGTCTAACAGACCTTCTCACAGAACTGGCGGTGACACCCACACCGTATAAAAGTGTAATTGAATATGTCACTCAGATGCAAGAACGGATAGAGACAGTGTTGCCACTTGTTAGGGAACATATGGAGGCAGCCCAGCGAGCCCAGAGTAGGGTCTATAATCGGCAGGCTCGGATCTTTAACCCAGGAGATCGGGTTTTGGTCATGGCACCGACGGTGGACAGTAAGTTCCTGGCTAGGTGACAGGGACCCTTCGAAGTACTCGAAAATGTTAGTTGGGTAACCTACAAGATACACGAGCCAGGGCGGCGAAAGCCGGAGCAGGTGTACCATGTGAATTTACTTAAACCTTGGAAAGATGGGGAGATCAGTATGGATGACAGCCCGCGGCTGAGTTTTCTAGGGATAGAGTTTCCAGCCCCACGGTCTGATACAAGGAAAGCAGTTAACACAGCGAATATTGCGGACAGCCTTTCATCTAAGCAGACTCAGGAGGCCAGGGAGTTCGTCAGCAGGAACACGGATATTTTTTTTAGGACTTCCGTGGATGCACTTCTACCATCCAACATGACATTGTCACTGAGCCTGAGGCCAGAGTCCGGTTGAAACCATACGGGTACCCGAGTCTCGGCGACAAGCCATCTCAGAAGAAGTGCAGCTAATGCTACAACTAGACGTCATTGAGGAGTCGAAAAGTGAATGGGCCAGTCCGATTGTCTTAATACCCAAGACGGACGGGATGTTATGGTTTTGTAATGATTTCCGCTAACTAAATGAGATTTCTAAATTTGATGCGTATCCCATGCCTCGGGTGGATAGGCTTATTGAGAGGTTAGGACAAGCTCGGTATTTTTCTGTTTTGGGCCTCACCAAAGGGATGCCAAAAAAACTGCCTTCATCACACCAGAGGGGCTGTGCCAATATAAGGTGTTACCCTTTGGTCTGCATCGCGCCCCTACCATTTTTCAACGGCTCATGGACATTGTGCTGCGTCCACATCGTCGGTACGCTTCGGCGTACCTGGACGATATTGTCATTCACAGTACCGACTGGGGAAGTCAGCTATCAAAAGTACAGGCTGTAGTGGACTCCCTTCGAAATGCTGGACTAACAGTAGAGATGTCAAACATAAAATTTTCCGTTCGCGAACGGCGAACGCGAATTTCCGCAAATGTTTGCGAACGGGCGAACTGCCATAGACTTCAATAGGAAGGCGAATTTTAAAACCCACAGAGACTCTTTCTGGCCACAATAGTGATGGAAAACTTGTTTCAAGGGGACTAACACCTGGACTGTGGCATGCCGGAGGGGGATCCATGGCAAAACTCCCATGGAAAATTACGTAGTTGACGCAGAGGTTGGATACCAAGCTAGCCATGTCCCGTTCCTTGTCCTCACTGACGTCATTGAAGGTCTCTTCCTCCACTCAGCCACGTACAACACCAAGGGTCCCCGAAAGGTGACAACAAGCCCCCTGCGACGCCTGCTGTGGTTGGTCTTCCACCTCCTCAAAGCCTACTTCCTCCTCTGACTCCTCTCTCTGCGTTGCCGCAGGTCCAGCAATCGACGATGACAAGGCTGCTTCTGGTGGCGATGGTGACCACAACTCTTCCTCTTCATGCTCATCTATGGCCTGATCCAGCACTGTTCGCAGGGCACGCTCCAGAAAAAACGCATATGGGATGAGGTCGATGATGTTGCCTTGGGTTTGACTGACCAGGTTTGTCACCTCCGCAAAAGGACGCATGAGCCTACAGCCATTGTGCATGAGCATTCAGTAAAGCGGCCCAAAAATACCCAGCTCTGCAGAGGTTGTCCTCTTTTTTTTTATTAAAAAAATCTGTTCTTACCAGTTTAATCTCTGTTTTGTCCCCTATTAGGGGCCGGTATATGGAATAGATTTTAGGAACCGTGAGATGGAAAAAGATGGTTGGTCGGTCCTCTTATTTCCACTTTGGGGCACTGCGCGTGCGCCGTGCAATGTACTGTGCCACTCTATATGAGTGGTGTGTTAAGTAGTACTATCCTTATCAGTTTAATCCCTGTTACGTCCCCTATCAGGGGACGTATATCGAATAGATTTTGGACAACCACAAAGAGTTGTCAATAGTTGACACACTCTTGACATAAATTTTATTCCTCTATGCGTCAATCTTGGTGTAGTGATGACTGTGCTCGTGCGCACGTTTGGGAGACTGCAGGCGATGGCGGATTTTCAAAGCCTATGGTCGTGCTGAGGTAGTTCAGTGACAGTTAAGTGACCCAGAAAACAATGATTCTACAGTGTGGGCCCATTGTTGGCCTAGTAGGCTTTAATGATTACCTTAGATGATCAAAGAAAATTAATGTTTTTTCTATGCAAAATTATCCAGACGATCGCTTTTGGTCTGTTCACAATGAAGCAACGACCTTATTATATGGGGTGTGCCAACATTGCCAACACACTCATAGAGGTGATCGCTTCATTGTGATACGCAAGCCCCTTCACCACAACAAGGTAACGATCACGAAGGGGAATTTACACATGTATGTGCCTTTTTTTTGTTTTGTTTTTGCAGCCACAGTGCAGCACCAGAGGCCAGAAAAATTAGGTATTGTTGCAGCTGCTGCTGTAGCAGCGGCCGGAAAAATTTATGTTTTCGAGGCAGAAAGTGCACTAAAACATTGCGGCTTGAACCCTAGTTGGTGGCGGAGAAGTCACGCAAGTCACCCGGCATGCAGAGATTAAATACTGCAGCGTGTGGACCATTTTTAGCCAAATGCATCCTCCACTGTCAGTCCCTTCGGGATCCATGCCTCATTCATCTTAATAAAGGTGAGGTAATCTAGACTTTTTTGACCTAGGCGACTTCTCTTCTCAGTGACAATACCTCCTGCTGCGCTGAAGGTCCTTTCTGACAGGACACTTGAAGCGGGGCAGGCCAGAAGTTCTATCGCAAATTGGGATAGCTCAGGTCAAGCCTGCACACCCAGTAGTCAAGGGGTTCATCGCTCCTCAGAGTGTTGATATCTGCAGTTAAGGCAAGGTAGTCTGCTACCTGTTGGTCGAGTCATTCTCTGAGGGTGGACCCCGAAGTGCTGTGGCGATGCGTAGGACTTAAAAAGCTCCTCATGTCCTCCATCAACAACACGTCTGTAAAGCGCCGTGTCTTTGCCGGTGTGGTCGTGGTAGGAGGAGGATTACTTTCACATCTTCCCCTGTTAGATTCCCGCTGTGCTGTGACATCACCCTTATATGCTGTGTAAAGCATACTTTTTAACTTGTTTTGGAACTGCTGCATCCTTTCCAACTTCCGGTAATTCGGTAACATTTCAGCCACTTTCTGCTTATACCGGGGGTCTAGTAGCGTGGCCACCCAGTACAGGTCGTTCTCCTTCAGCCTTTTTATACGAGGGTCCCTCAACAGGCATGACAGCATGAAAGACCCCATTTGCACAAGGTTGAATGCAGAGCTACTCATGTCCCGTTCCTCATCCTCACTGATCTCATTGAAGGTCTGGTCTTCCCCCCAGCCACGTACAACACCACGGGTACCAGATAGGTGACAACGAGCACCCTGGGATGCCTGCTGTGGTTGGTCTTCCTACTCCGCAAAGCCACATTCCTCCTCTGACTCCTCTTCCCTAGACTCCTCTTCCAGCGTTGCCGTAGGTCCAGCAAGCGATGATGATAAGGCTGTTTCTGGTGGTGATGGTGACCACAACTCTTCCTCTTCATGCTCATCTACGGCCTGATCCAGCACTCTTCGCAGGGCACGCTCCAGGAAGAAAACAAATGGGATGATGTCGCTGATGGTGCCTTCGGTGCGACTGACTAGGTTTGTCACCTCCTCAAAAGGACGCATGAGCCTACAGGCATTGCGCATGAGCGTCCAGTAACGTGGCAAAAAAATACCCAGCTCTGCAGAGGCTGTCCTAGCACCCCAGTCATACAAATACTCGTTGACGGCTTTTTCTTGTTGGAGTAGGCGGTCGAACATTAGGAGTGTTGAATTCCAACGTGTCGGGGTGTCGCAAATTAAGCGCCTCACTGGCATGCTGTTTCGCCGCTGAATATCGGAAAAGTGCGCCATGGCCGGGTAGAAACGCCTGAAATGGCAACACACCTTCCTGGCCTGCTTGAGGACGTCCTGTAAGCCTGGGTACTTATGCACAAAGCGTTGTACGATCAGATTCAACACAAGTGCCATGCACGGCACATGTGTCAACTTGCCCAAATTCAATGCCGCCAACAAATTGCTTCCATTGTCACACACCACTTTGCCGATCTCCAGTTGGTGCCGGGTCAGCCACTGATCCACCTGTGCGTTCAGGAGTTCTGGTCCTGTGTGACTCTCTGCTTTCAGGCAAGTCAACTCCAAGACGGCGTGACACTGTTTTATACGGGATGTGGAATAGCCCCTGGGGAGCTGGGGGGGTGCAGTTGATGTGGAGCAAGACGCAGCAGCAGAAGAGGACTCAGCCAAGGAGGTTAGCGAAGAGGATGGAGTAGGAGGAGTAGAGGAGGTGGCAGCAGGCCTGCCTGCAAGTCGTGTCGGTGTCACCAACTCCTCTGCAGAGCCACGCATTCCATGCTTGGCAGCCGTCAGCAGGTTTACCCAATGCGCAGTGTACGTGATATACCTGCCCTGACCGTGCTTTGCAGACCAGGTATCAGTGGTCAGATGGACCCTTGCCCCAACACTGTGTGCCAGAAATGCCATGACTTCCTTTTCCACAATAGAGTACAGGTTGGGGATTGCCTTTTGTGAAAAAAAAAATTCGGCCGGGTACCTTCCACTGCGGTGTCCCTATAGCTACAAATTTTTTGAAGGCCTCAGACTCCACCAGCTTGCATGGTAAAAGCTGGCGGGCTAAGAGTTCCGACAAGCCAGCTGTAAGTCGCCGGGCAAGGGGGTGACTCTGTGACATTGGCTTCTTACGCTCAAACATTTCCTTGACAGACACCTGACTGTAGGCAGATGAGCAGGAACTGCTGAAGGTGAGAGGCGGAGTGGCGGGTGGTTGAGAGGGGGCAAGGAGGACAGCAGTGGTTGACGTGGCTGAAGATGCTGGACCAGGAGGAGGATGGTGGCTTTGAGTTTCTGTGCTGCTTGTACTCATCATGTGTTGATCCCATAGGCTTTTGTGATGTGATATCATGTGCCTTCGCAAAGCAGTTGTACCTAGGTGGGTGTTGGACTTCCAACGACTCAGTTTCTTTTGGCACAGGTTGCAAATGGCATCGCTGTTATCAGAGGCAGACACACAAAAAAAATGCCACACTGCTGAGCTTTGCAATGACGGCATTCTGGTGGTGGCAACAGCATGCGTTGATTGGCGTGCTGTCTGGCTGACCCCGGGTGCCGATACATGCTGTCTGACTGTGCCACTAGCTCCTTGCGACGACCTCCCCCTGGTTCCAACTTGTCTCCTCGTCCTCTCTGTCTCCCCATCTGAACTTTCCCCTTGTTCTTCTTCTCTTCGAGCGGGCACCCACGTGACATCCACGGACACATCGTCATCATTAACCGCTTCACTTGTATCTGACAACTCAGCAAAGGAAGCAGCAGCGGGTACAACATCATCATCACACTGTACATCCATGTGTGTAATGCTGCCTGACTGAGACATATCCCTGTTATCTACATCCTCTGGCAATAATGGTTGCGCATCACTCATTTCTTCCAACTGATGTGTAAAAAACTCCTCTGACAGATCAAGTGAAGCGGCTGTGGTGCTAGTGTTGGTGGTGGCGGCGGGCGAGTGGTAACTTGAGAGGTGCCCGAAGCTGAGCTGGAGGATGATGGTGCGTCAAGGTTCCGAGCGGAAGCTGTAGAAGATTGGGTGTCCTGTGTAAGCCAGTCAACTATGTCCTCAGAATTTTTCAAGTTCAGGGTACGTGGCCTCTGAACACTGGGCATTATTCTAGGGCCAAAGGAAATCACAGCACCACGACCACGACGGCCCCTGCGGGATGGCCTGCCTCTGCCTGTCATTTTTTTTTAGATTAGTGGTACTACGCGTGCAAGGTACTGTGCCACCCGCTATGAGTGGTGGGCAGTGGGCACAGTACAGTCTGTGGGCCTGACACTCACTGGCAGACAACTGCAATTATATTACAGAGAAAAAATTTAATGACTTTTTTATCTGCAAGGTACTGTGCCACCCGATATGAGTGGTGTGCACACAGTACAGTCTGTGAGCCTGTGGCCTCTCACACATGGGCAGGCAACTGCAATATATATATATATATATATAAAAAAAGCAGACTGATGTACCAGCCCTAAAAGGGGCTTTTTGGGGTGCTGTCAGAACGCTGTCCTTACAGCAGATGTGTATTTGAGGACTGGAGTGTACACAGAACACTGACCTAGCTAACGATTTCCCTATTAATTCAGCAGCAGCACTCTCCCTGCTCTAACTAACACTGCAGCTTCAGAATGAATCTAAGATGGATGCTGTCCTTGCTTTTTGATAGGAGGTGGGAGGGTCTGGGAGGGAGGGTATGCTGATTGGCTGGAATGTGTCTGCTGACTGTGAGGTACAGGGTCAAAGTTTGCTCAATGATGACGTATAGGGGGCGGCCCGAACATCGCATATGTTCGCCCGCCGCGGCAAACGCGAACAAGCGATGTTCGCCGGGAACTGTTCGCCGGCGAATAGTTCGGGACATCTCTAACTAACAGCTAACCCAAGAAAATATGCAATAGGGTTAGAGAAGACGAAATACCTGGGGTGAACAAAATAAAGGCGATACGGAATTGGCCCCGACCTGTCACTACTAGGCAAGTAAAGTCATTCCTGGGAATGGTGGGATATTATATGAGGTGTTTCCCCCACTTTGCTACAGTGTCCGCACCATTGTCAAAGCTCTTGAAGGGACACAAGTCAGTGATGGACCACTGGGATGATTAGGTGGAAGAGGCTTTCTCCGCTTTGAAGTCGGTCCTGTGTGGGTCCCCGGTTTTGGTGACGCCTGACTTCAAAAGGGAGTTTATAGTACAGACCGATGCCTCTGAAGTAGGCCTCGGTGCTGTATTGTCTCAGAAAGTCAATGGGGAGGAGCATCCCGTAGTCTTCCTCAGCCGTAAGCTTACCCCAGCCGAGACCAGGTACAGTATAGTGGAGAGAGAGAGTGCCTGGCTATCAAGTGGGCACTTGACTCTCTCCAATTATTTGTTGGGGAGAAAGTTCCGTTCGGTGACCGACCACTCCCCTCTCAAATGGATGAGCCAGGCCAAGGACAGAAATGCCCGGGTCACCCCATGGATTCTCTCTTTACAGAACTTTAAGTTTTTGGTGAAACACAGGGCAGGCCAGTTACAGGGAAACGCGGATGCCCTGTCCCGGGTACACTGTTTGACATGTGCTCACCCCCTCAGTATTGAACAAAGGGGGAAAGTACAAGGGGTCGCCATTGATAGTAGGTATGTGTCACTGAGGTTCCTGGCCTCAGTGAAGTAAGAGCCGGTATTTTCATGTCAGCGGCAGCTAATGCTGATTGACACTTTGCTATTTAGTATGGCTGTAAATAGCTGATCCAGGATGGCTCTTACTGAGAGTAGTTAAAGTGCTGGGTGGGTGACTACTCCCCACGTTCCAGGCAGTGTCTTGGCAGGCTTAAAAAAAACAGCCAGCACTGTCAGTTGGTGTGGATTACCTCCCTCTGACAGTGGAGCTCTTGAGATCTTGTGCTGAGGTCTGAAGACCATGTGTCAGGCGAGCAGGCCGCCTTAAAGCCTGCAAGTGGACTTTGAGGCTGAGCATTCAGCCGGGTGTGAACTGACACCCAGGATACCAGGTGAACTTTATTTTGTTTTTTTGTGTGTGAACAAACACCAAGCCTGAAAAGTGACTGTTGTGTTAGAAACATAGAAACATAGAATGTGTCGGCAGATAAGAACCATTTGGCCCATCTAGTCTGCCCAATATATCTGAATACTATGGATAGCCCCTGGCCCTATCTTATATGAAGGATAGCCATATGCCTATCCCATGCACGCTTAAACCCCTTCACTGTATTTGCAGCTACCACTTCTGCAGGAAGGCTATTCCATGCATCCACTACTCTCTCAGTAAAGTAATACTTCCTTATATTACTTTTAAACCTTTGCCCCTCTAATTTAAAACTGTGTCCTCTTGTGGTAGTTTTTCTTCTTTTAAATATGCTCTCCTCCTTTACCAAGTTGATTCCCTTTATGTATTTAAAAGTTTCTATCATATCCCCTCTGTCTCTTCTTTCTTCCAAGCTATACATGTTAAGGTCCTTTAACCTTTCCTGGTAAGTTTTATCCTGCAATCCATGTACTAGTTTATTAGCTCTTCTCTGAACTCTCTCTAGAGTATCTATATCCTTCTGGAGATATGGCCTCCAGTACTGCGCACAATACTCCAAGTGAGGTCTCACCAGTGTTCTGTACAGCGGCATAAGCACTTCACTCTTTCTACTGCTTATACCTCTCCCTATACATCCAAGCATTCTGCTGGCATTTCGTGCTGCCCTATTACATTGTCTTCCTACCTTTAAGTCTTCTGAAATAATTACTCCTAAATCCCTTTCCTCAGATACTGAGGTCAGGACTGTGTCAAATATTCTATATTCTGCCCTTGGATTTTTACGCCCTAGGTGCATTATCTTGCACTTATCCACATTAAATTTCAGTTGCCAGAGTTCTGACCATTCATCTAGTTTTCCTAAATCCTTTTCCATTTGGCGTTTCCCTCCAGGAACATCAACCCTGTTACATATCTTTGTGTCATCAGCAAAAAGACACACCTTCCCATCGAGGCCTTTTGCAATATCACTTATGAAGATATTAAACAAAATTGGTCCCAGTACAGATCCCTGTGGAACCCCACTGGTAACATGACCTTGTTTTGAATGTTCTCCATTGACTACAACCCTCTGTTGTCTGTCACTCAGCCACTGCCTAATCCACTCAACAATATGGGAGTCCATGCTCAATGACTGCAGTTTATTGATAAGTCTTCTATGTGGGACAGTGTCAAAAGCCTTACTAAAATCTAGATATGCGATGTCTACTGCACCTCCACCGTCTATTATTTTAGTCACCCAGTCAAAAAAATCTATAAGATTTGTTTGACATGATCTCCCTGAGGTAAACCCATGTTGTTTTTCATCTTGCAATCCATGGGATTTTAGATGTTCCACAATCCTATCCTTTAATAGGGTTTCCATTAATTTGCCTACTATTGATGTCAGACTCACTGGTCTATAGTTGCTCGATTCCTCCCTACTACCTTTCTTGTGAATGGGCACGACATTTGCCAATTTCCAATCTTCCGGGACGACTCCTGTTACTAATGATTGGTTAAATAAATCTGTTAGCGGTTTTACCAGCTCACCACTAAGCTCTTTTAATAATTTTGGGTGTATCTCATCAGGCCCCTGTGACTTATTTGTCTTCACCTGTTATGTTATAAGTGTGAATAAACACTGAAGAGTGATTTACAACCTGGTCCTTTGTCTCTATACTGCGTCCGCTAACCTGCCTACGAGATCAAATCCCTACTATATAATATATATACACACACACACACACACACTGCTCAAAAAAATAAAGGGAACACTTAAACAACACAATGTAACTCCAAGTCAATCATACTTCTGTGAAATCAAACTGTCCATTTAGGAAGCAACACTGAGTGACAATCAATTTCACATGCTGTTGTGCAAATGGGATAGACAACAGGTGGAAATTATAGGCAATTAGCAAGACACCCCCAATAAAGGAGTGGTTCTGCAGGTGGTAACCACAGACCACTTCTCAGTTCCTATGCTTCCTGGCTGATGTTTTGGTCCCTTTTGAATGCTGGCGGTGCTTTCACTCTAGTGGTAGCATGAGACGGAGTCTACAACCCACACAAGTGGCTCAGGTAGTGCAGCTTATCCAGGATGGCACATCAATGCGAGCTGTGGCAAGAAGGTTTGCTGTGTCTGTCAGCGTAGTGTCCAGAGCATGGAGGCGCTACCAGGAGACAGGCCAGTACATCAGGAGACGTGGAGGAGGCCGTAGGAGGGCAACAACCCAGCAGCAGGAACGCTACCTCCGCCTTTGTGCAAGGAGGAACAGGAGGAGCACTGCCAGAGCCCTGCAAAATGACCTCCAGCAGGCCACAAATGTGCATGTGTCTGCTCAAAAACAGACTCCATGAGGGTGATATGAGGGCCCGTGCAGGACGTTTGGCATTTGCCAGAGAACACCAAGATTGGCAAATTCGCCACTGGCGCCCTGTGCTCTTCACAGATGAAAGCAGGTTCACACTGAGCACATGTGACAGACGCGACAGAGTCTGGAGACGCCGTGGAGAACGTTCTGCTGCCTGCAACATCCTCAAGCATGACCGGTTTGTCATCGGTTCAGTAATGGTGTGGGTGGCATTTCTTTGGAGGGCCGCACAGCCCTCCATGTGCTCGCCAGAGGTAGCCTGACTGCCATTAGGTACCGAGATGAGATCCTCAGACCCCTTGTGAGACCATATGCTGGTGCGGTTGGCCCTGGGTTCCTCCTAATGCAAGACAATGCTAGACTTCATGTGGCTGGAGTGTGTCAGCAGTTCCTGCAAGATGAAGGCATTGATGCTATGGACTGGCCCGCCCGTTCACCAGACCTGAATCCAATTGAGCACATCTGGGACATCATGTCTCGCTCTATCCACCAACGTCACGTTGCACCACAGACTGTCCAGGAGTTGGCAGATGCTTTAGTCCAGGTCTGGGAGGAGATCCCTCAGGAGACCGTCCGCCACCTCATCAGGAGCATGCACAGGCGTTGTAGGGAGGTCATACAGGCACGTGGAGGCCACACACACTACTGAGCCTCATTTTGACTTGTTTTAAGGACATTACATCAAAGTTGGATCAGCCTGTAATGTGTTTTTCTACTTTAATTTTGAGTGTGACTCCAAATCCAGACCTCCATGGGTTGAAAAATTTGATTTCCATTTTTTAATTTTTGTGTGATTTTGTTGTCAGCACATTCAACTATGTAAAGAACAAAGTATTTCAGAAGAATATTTAATTAACTCAGATCTAGGATGTGTTATTTTTGTGTTCCCTTTATTTTTTTGAGTATATATATATATATATATATATATATATATATAGTTGCAAGAAAAAGTATGTGAACCCTTTGGAATGATATGGATTTCTGGACAAATTGGTCATAAAATGTGATCTGATCTTAATCTAAGTCACAACAATGGACAATTACAGTCTGCTTAAACTAATAACACACAAAGAATTAAATGCTAACATGTTTTTATTGAACAGACCATGTAAACATTCACAGTCCAGGTGGAAAAAGTATGTGAACCCTTGGATTTAATAACTGCTTGAACCTCCTTTGCCAGCAATAACTTCAGCCAAACGTTTCCTGTAGTTGCAGATCAGACGTGCACAACAGTCAGGAGTAATTATTGACCATTCCTCTTTACAGAACTGTTTCAGTTCAACAATATTCTTGGGATGTCTGGTGTGAATCGCTTTCTTGAGGTCATGCCACAGCATCTTAATCAGGTTGAAGTCAGGACTCAGACTGGGCCACTCCAGAAAGCATATTTTCTGCTGTTTAAGCCATTCTGTTGTTGATTTACTTCTATGCTTTGGGTCGTTGTAACGTTGCAACACCCATCTTCTGTTGAGCTTCAGCTGGTGGACAGATGGCCTTAAGTTCTCCTGCAAAATGTCTTGATAAACTTGGGAATTCATATTTCCTTCGATGATAGCAATCCGTCAAGGCCCTGACGCAGCAAAGCAGCCCCAAACCATGATGCCCCCACCACCATACTTCACAGTTGGGATGAGGTTTTGATATTGGTGTGCTGTGCCTCTTTTTCTCCACACATAGTCTTGTGTGTTTCTTCCAAACAACTCAACTTTAGTTTCATCTGTCCACAGAATATTTTGCCAGTACTGCTGTGGAACATCCAGGTGCTCTTGTGCAAACTGTAAACATTCAGCAATGTCTTTTTGGACAGCAGTGGCTTCCTCTGTGATATCCTCTTATTAAATCCATTCTTGTTTAGTGTTTTACGTATCGTAGATTCGCTAACAGGCATGTTAGCATATGTCACAGACTTTTGTAAGTCTTTAGCTGACACTCTAGGATTCTTCTTCACCTCATTGAGCAGTCTGTGCTGTGCTCTTGCAGTTATCTTTACAGGACGGCCACTCCTAGGGAGAGTAGCAGCAGTGCTGAACTTTCTCCATTTATAGACAATTTGTCTTACCATGGACTGATGAACAGCAAGGCTTTTGGAGATACTTTTATAACCCTTTCCAGCTTTATGCAAGTCAATAATTCCTAATCGTAGGTCTTCTGAGAGCTATTTTGTGCGAGGCATCATTCACATCAGGCAATACTTCTTGTGAAAAGCAAACCCAGAACTGGTGTGTGTTTTTTTATAGGGCAGGGCAGCTGTAAGCAACACCTCCAATCTCATCTCATTGATTGAACTCCAGTTGGCTGACACCTCACACCAATTAGCTCTTGGGGATGTCATTAGTCTAGGGGTTCACATACTTTTTCCACCTGCACTGTGAATGTTTACATTGTGTGTTCAATAAAAACACGGTAACATTTAATTCTTTGTGTGTTATTAGTTTAAGCAGACTGATTGTCTATTGTTGTGACTTAGATGAAGATTAGATCACATTTTATTACCAATTTGTGCAGAAATCCATATCATTCCAAAGGGTTCACATACTTTTTCTTGCAACTGTATGTAAAAAAGGCCAAGGCAGCACTCAAGTATCCGTGAAAAAAAGGGTATTTTAATCACCCATGTGAAAAACAGCAACGTTTCAGCTCACTCCATGGAGCCTTTGTCATGCCATGATACATAGTGCAAAATCAAGTGCTTATATAGCATACATAATTAACAAAGTGATTACATGATTATACATACATTTTTACAAAAACACTATTAAGAACAATGTAAATTAAGTGTACATAATTATATCTCACTAAAAGCAGATCATGTGTCATAAAGTGCTATATGCCAAAAATTCTAACCATAAATTCCTCTGGTTACAGTGCATAACATCATTAATCAATAACTCAAATCAAGTGTACATGATTGTGCTGATTAAAAACAAATAATTCATCTAATAGAGAACTCTCACATGCAGCTTGAGACGGCAGGACTCAGTCGGCATCCGGAATTGAGTAATGCGCAGGCGTGGGAGTCTCCTCATCCCGCGAGACTATCTATCACATAGAACACATAGACGCCCACATCCAAGATGGCCACCCAGCACCAGACAGAAACTGAGTCTCCCACGCCTGCGCATTACTCAATTCCAGATGCCGACTGAGTCCTGCCGTCTCAAGCTGCATGTGAGAGTTCTCTATTAGATGAATTATTTGTTTTAATCAGCACAATCATGTACACTTGATTTGAGTTATTGATTAATGATGTTATGCACTGTAACCAGAGGAATTTATGGTTAGAATTTTTGGCAGATAGCACTTTATGACATATGATCTGCTTTTAGTGAGATATAATTATGTGCACTTGATTAAAATTGTTCTTAATAGTGTTTTTGTAAAAATTTATGTATAATCATGTAATCACTTTGTTAATTATGTATGCTATATAAGCACTTGATTTTGCACTATGTATCATGGCTTGACAAAGGCTCCATGGAGTGAGCTGAAACATTGCTGTTTTTCACATGGGTGATTAAAATACCCTTTTTTTCACGGATACTTAAGTGCTGCCTTGGCCTTTTTTACATATATCTAATAGGAACGGGTCCGTGGTCTGTTTCAAGGAATTGCACCGCTTTGGATTTGTGTGCTGCTCATAGATATATATATATATATCTATCATGTAGCGGGATTAGCTCATGGGACCGCCGTCTCCTGGGATAGACGGGCGCTATAGGCACATAAAACACAGTCCAGTCCAAGCAAGTATGGTGCAACTGGCCTCAGCCAGTTTTATTGACTTTTGCAGAAAAAATAATTAAACAAAACAGTTCAGAACAAATGAAATACCTGGCCGTCTGGTCACTACTTCTAGACAGGCAGTAGTCCCTAACTACATGAAACCGAGCCTTGTGCCCAGCTCCATCAACAAAACACACAGTTGTTTTTTCACTCACCCAGCAGGGTTCTTCCCAGGAGCAGAGAGATCAGCTAGTGAGCTGTTTGCCCTTTTATAGCACACTCAGGTTCCAAGGTGATTAGCCACAGTTACCCTGAATATCTGGAGTGGCTAATTGGAGCAGGGACCCACCCAACTCTCCCTGCTCCAAGCAGCCAGGCCCTTCTAACTAGGTTTTAACAAAACCCTTGCAAAGAGAAAACCTAGCTTTCCTTGCTGTCAATTCCCTGGCTGCTTTTTTAGAACGTATAGGACAGGAACCTAGGTGAAATGTAGACTCCTTCTACCACTTTCCCCCTGGTCCTGTCACATATCCTCCCCCCCTGTTTCGACCTTGGGGTAGGAACACTCTGTGCCCTTAAACAGTACATCCTGGACAGGGCATCAGCGTTTCCAAGCTGACGCCCGGGCCTATGTTCAACTGAAAACTATAATCTTGAAGAGACATGAACCATCGGGTCACTCGCCTGTTTTTCTCACGGTTTTGACACATCCATTTAAGGGGGGCATGGTCAGTTACCAGTTTGAATGTTCTCCCTACCAAATAATACCCGAGAGCTTCTATGGCCCACTTAATTGCCAAACACTCTTTTTCTACAATGAAGTATTTCTTTTCATGTTCATTTAACTTTTTACTCAGGTACACTACTGAATCACCCCTACTGTTTGCACATTTTCAGTCTCAGCCAGGTTAAATGGGATCTACAGCAGACCCACTTAAACGCTTATCAAGCATATTCCACATTTTCCAAAACAGAGGAAAATCACACCCCACAATGACAGTATGCAACAGACTGTTTACAACCCCCACTTCATGGGTTACTTTCCCGCACGGGGTTTCAAAAGAGACTATAGCAGTGGGGTACTCTTTTGTATCCCCATGTATGCAGATGACCCCCATCTGTCTCTTTTGCAGCTTCCTAGTGTCCACCAGGCTGCCATGCACAAGAGTCACTAGACTACCAGAGTCCAACAGAGCTTGAACTGAGTGTCTTTCAATCACCAAGCTACAAGTTTGTCGCTCCATATCTGGGGTCGGCAAGGCAGAGTAGGCAGGTCCCGCAAACAATGACCTCCTCCGCCCACTGTCACACTCCATAGGCTCATCAGCCAAAGGACAGTTGGCAGCCACGTGGCCCAGTCCTTGACATTGCCAGCAAACAATGTTTTTGACCGCCCAAGGCTGTCTAGGGCTAACTGGCTTAAGAGGTCTGGCTAATAGGTCAGTCTCAGTTCCTACTTTACGGCCCTCCCTCGCCCCCTTTAGATTAGGAACAGTCACCGCGATCAGTAGACTTCTGGCTCCCTGGGGCCGGCCAAGTAGGAGAGAGGTCTTGGAGATACTTCTCTGTGTTCAGATACCACTCCACTAGGGCGACGAGCTGATCCACATCCCTGGGGTCCGCTTGTCCCACACAGCGCTGTATCCGAACTGGTAGAGCACGAACAAACCGGTCCAGGACCACTCTTTCCACCACCTGAGTGGCTGTAGATACCTCTGGCTGTAGCCATTTTTGAGCCAGGTGAAAAATATCATACATTTGCGACCTCGCTGGTTTATCCAATTGGAAAGTCCAGTTGTGCACTCACTGGGCTCTGACCGCAGATGTTACACCCAAGCGAGCGAGAATTTCTGCTTTCAGTTTTGGGTACTGTCTGGCATCCTGCTCACTCAAATCATAGTAGGCTTTCTGTGGCTCCCCACTCAGAAATGGAGCAAGGGTGTCTACCCACTGTTCGGCTGGGAGTTTCTCTCTTTCAGCGGCTCTTTCAAAAATGGTGAGGTAGGTCTCCACATCATCCCCTGCTACCATTTTTTGAAGGGAAGCTTGCACTCTCCTCCCCACAGAGATGGATTCCTCCCAGACATGGGGCCTTTCAGCCAGCACCGCTATCTGCTCAACCAGACTTTTATTAAGCGATTGCTGTTCTCTGAAGCCAGCTTGCGTAGTCTCAATGAACAACCGATAGGTTTCCTGCTGGTTAGCATTCGCCTTTTGGAGCTGTATGTTAGCCTGGATCAGCTGTTTCAGCACTTCCTCCATTTCTGCACTGTTTGTTTTTTTCAGAACAGCAGATTTAACCCAGGACATAAAACTTGCTGGATTTTTGTGCCAGCGCAGCCTCCACCATATGTAGCGGGATTAGCTCACGGGACCGCCGTCTCCTGGGATAGACGGGTGCTATAGGCACATAATACACAGTCCAGTCCAAGCAAGTATGGTGCAACTGGCCTCAGCCAGTTTTATTGACTTTTGCAGAAAAAATAATTAAACAAAACAGTTCAAAACAAATGAAATACCTGGCCGTCTGGCCACTACTTCTAGACAGGCAGTAGTCCCTAACTACATGAAACCGAGCCTTGTGCCCAGCTCCATCAACAAAACACACTGTTGTTTTTTCCACTCACCCAGCAGGGTTCTTCCCAGGAGCAGAGAGATCAGCTAGTGAGCTGTTTTCCCTTTTATAGCACACTCAGGTTCCAAGGTGATTAGCCACAGTTACCCTGAATACCTGGAGTGGCTAATTGGAGCAGGGACACACCCAACTCTCCCTGCTCCAAGCAGCCAGGCCCTTCTAACCAGGTTATAACAAAACCCTTGCAAAGAGAAAACCTAGTTTTCCTTGCTGTTAATTCCCTGGCTGCTTTTTTAGAACGTATAGGACAGGAACCTAGGTGAAATGTAGACTCCTTTTACCACTTTCCCCCTGGTCCTGTGACAATATATATATATATATATATATATATATACACTGCTCAAAAAAATAAAGGGAACACAAAAATAACACATCCTAGATGTGAATTAATTAAATATTCTTCTGAAATACTTTGTTCTTTACATAGTTGAATGTGCTGACAACAAAATCACACAAAAATTAAAAATGGAAATCAAATTTTTCAACCCATGGAGGTCTGGATTTGGAGTCACACTCAAAATTAAAGTGGAAAAACACACTACAGGCTGATCCAACTTTGATGTAATGTCCTTAAAAAAAGTCAAAATGAGGCTCAGTAGTGTGTGTGGCCTCCACTTGCCTGTATGACCTCCCTACAATGCCTGTGCATGCTCCTGATGAGGTGGCGGACGGTCTCCTGAGGGATCTCCTCCCAGACCTGGACTAAAGTATCTGCCAACTCCTGGACAGTCTGTGGTGCAACGTGACGTTGGTGGATAGAGCGAGACATGATGTCCCAGATGTGCTCAATTGGATTCAGGTCTGGGGAACGGGCAGGCCAGTCCATAGCATCAATGCCTTCGTCTTGCAGGAACTGCTGACACACTCCAGCCACATGAGGTCTAGCATTGTCTTGCATTAGGAGAAACCCAGGGCCAACCGCACCAGCATATGGTCTCACAAGGGGTCTGAGGATCTCATCTCGGTACCTAATGGCAGTCAGGTTACCTCTGGCGAGCACATGGAGGGCTGTGCGGCCCTCCAAAGAAATGCCACCCCACACCATTACTGACCCAATGCCAAACCGGTCATGCTGGAGGATGTTGCAGGCAGCAGAACGTTCTCCACGGCGTCTCCAGACTCTGTCACGTCTGTCAAATGTGCTCAGTGTGAACCTGCTTTCATCTGTGAAGAGCACAGGGCGCCAGTGGCGAATTTTCCAATCTTGGTGTTCTCTGGCAAATGCCAAACGTCCTGCACGGTGTTGGGCAGTAATCACAACCCCCACCTGTGGACGTCGGGCCCTCATATCACCCTCATGGAGTCTGTTTCTGACCGTTTGAGCAGACACATGCACATTTGTGGCCTGCTGGAGGTCATTTTGCAGGGCTGTGGCAGTGCTCCTCCTGTTCCTCCTTGCACAAATGCGGAGGTAGCGGTCCTGCTGCTGGGTTTTTGCCCTCCTACGGCCTCCTCCATGTCTCCTGATGTACTGGCCTGTCTCCTGGTAGCGCCTCCATGCTCTGGACACTACGCTGACAGACACAGCAAACCTTCTTGGCACAGCTCGCATTGATGTGCAATCCTGGATAAGCTGCACTACTGGAGCCACTTGTGTGGATTGTAGACTCCGTCTCATGGACTTTCCTTGTGTTTGAACAAACACCAAGCCATCTGTGTTTTTTGATACACCTTATCTGCATTTTGTTACACTCCAATGTGTGAATAAACACAGCTGTTTGATTCAAGAACTGTGTACTTTGCCTCTATACTGCATCTGCTAGTCCTAACTACCAGATTGAATCACCACAATCGGTGGAGGATGCAGGCAAGCGCAGTGAGGCTGGCGTGAACGTCGATATATTTTTAGGTTTGCCTTTTTGGTCACAGCTGTATGTCGTACATCAAAGCAGCTGTATTTCAACCCATTCCCCACGACTAAATGGAGGTTGTTGTAAAGGCTTTCATGGAGGCTAATTTTCAGCAGTGAGAGACCAACCTGCACCAACGGGAGGCTAATAAGCAGCAGCAAGAGACCAACTATTTGCTTCTACAACATGTGATGGCTTTGCAGACAGAAGGAGCTACCCCTTAGCATCCACGATGCCCGGAACCAGTCTGTGCAGCAATCCCTAAGATGACACCCGCAGACCACATCGAAACCTACCTGGCGATGTACAAGAAAGTGGCCACCAGGGAAAAACTGCCCCGAGACCAGTTCCAGTTGGTGTATTTTGACTTGCTGGACAATCAAGCGGGTGACTACCTGAAGGTAAAGGGTGAGATTTTGGCAAGATTGGGGGTGAATGTGTTGGTCCGGGTCCAGCGGGTACATCAGTGGGGGTTTAAGCCGGCTTAGCCCGCGAGACCCCAATATTATGACTTACTCTACCTTTTGAAAAAGTGGCTATAGCCTGATGTGCTGAGTCCCACGGCTATGCTGGATAGACTATTGGTTGACATATTCTGGAGAGCGCTGCCCCCCCTATGGGCTGGACCCAGTTAATCTGCTGACGGTGTCAGGAACATGGCCAAACCAGGGCTGTGTCCTCATCGGGTTGAGCCCATGGACACTAATTGTGGCTACCAACAATCGCTATACAGTATGCTAGGAAACTGTGTGCCACAGGTACCCTGGAGGCTCTAGACCACTTGTGCCATGTGGAAGTGGGAGACACTCAAGCTGAGGCGCTGCTCAACTCAGGGAGCTTGGTGATCCTGGTAAGGGCTACTCTAGTGTGGTCCGCTGAGTATACTGGCCGGAAAGTTGGGGAGATGTGCATTCATGGAGACTTGAAAGACTACCCCACCGCGCTGATGTCTCTAATCACGGTGGCCGGCAGGTGGACCCACGAAGTGGCAGTCGGCACAAATCTCCACTATGAACTCATAACAGGGAGAGACTTTCCAGGTTTCCCTGCACTATGGCCGGTTGTGAGCGTTAAGGATACCCCTGAGACAGGAATAAGCCCAGGAGATTGGCTTTGTTCAGGGGGACGGCCAGAACCCTGGGAACCTGAGGCCGAGGGCCAGCAGTAGGGGTGACCGCCACTTCGGTGGAAATCGAGGAGACAACCCTGTTGTAGGGTAATGGTGGGAGACATGGAGGAGTTGCCACCGGGTCCTGGGTTGGCAGACCTCAAAGTCTCCAGGGAGAATTTCGGTATAGCCCAACGCTGAGACACAACCCTATACAGGGACTGGGAGAATGTAGTAATACTTGATGGTGTAACCCAACAACCTGGCGCTGATGTCGATTTTTCCCCATTTTGTGGTCCACCAGAATATGCTATATCGGGTAAACCAGCTGCGGGGTGAACCTGTTGAACAGTTGGTGGTGCCCGGGGCCTATCAAAAACTTGTGTTAGAGTTAGCCCACCAACATGTTCTCGGGGTAATCTGGGACTGCAGAAGACACAGGACCGGATACTACAACTTTTTTACTGGCCCAGTGTGTTTAGAGAGGTGGATGACTTTTGTAAGTCTTGCCCGACCTGCCAAACCACTAGCCCCCAGCACCTGTTCCACAGTCCCTTAGTGCCCCTCACAATTATCGAGGTACCATTTGAGAGAATCGCTATGGATCTCGTAGGCCCAGTACTGAAGTCCGCTAGTGGCACCAACACATCTTGGTCATCCTGGACTACACCACTCGGTACCCGTAGGCGGTGCCACTGTGACATACATCGGCCAAACTCATAGCAAAAGAGTTAATGGAGATGTTTTCCAGAGTGGGGATGCCCAAAGACGTTCTGACTGACCAGGGGACTCCTTTTATGTCCAAGGTCATGCGAGAGCTCTGTAAGTTGCTGAATATCAAACAGATAGGGACATCCGTCTATCAACCGAAAACTGACGACCTAGTAGAAAGGTTTAATCAAACGTTGAAAACTATGTTAAAATGAGTAGTAGCTACGGATGGAAAGGACTGGGACCTCCTTCTGCCCTATCTTATATTCACAGTGCAAGAAGTGCCCCAGGCCTCTACTGGGTTCTCGCCCTTTGAACTACTATATGGCAGACATCCATGTGGTCTGTTGGACATAGCCAAAGAGATGTGGGAGCAACAACCCACACCATATAAAAGTGTTCTTGAATACGTCACCCAGATGCAAAAATGTATGGAAACCGTGTTGCTGCTTGCAAAGGAACATATGGAGGCAGCTCAGAGAGCTCAAAGTCGGGTGTATATTCGGCAGGCTCTGGTTTGGATCTTTAACCCGGGAGATCGGGTTTTGGTTCTGGTACCGACAGTGGACAGTAAGTTACTGGCTAGGTGGCAGGGACCCTACGAGGTACCCGAAAAGGTTGGAGAAGTGAACTACAAGGTACACCAGCCATGGCGGCACAGGTGTACCATGTGAATTTACTCAAACCGTGGAAGGATAGGAAGACCAGTACTGACGATAGCCCGTGGCCAAGTTTTCTAGAGGGAGAGGTTCCGACCCCTTAGTCTGATGTAAGGGAAGCGGTTGCCACAGTGAAGATTGCTGACAGACTCTCCTCTAAGCAGACTCAGGGGGCCAGGGAGTTCGTCAGCCGGAACACAGATGTGTTCTCAGACTTCCCTAGAGGAGGCAAAATACCTGTGTTATGTCTTAGCGAGTGTAGTGATCAAACCCCAAGTAAACAAAATAGAGGCGATAATAAATTGGCCCCGACCTGTCACTACTAAACAAGTAAAGTCATGCCTAGAAATGATAGGCTATTACATGAGATTTGTTCCCCACTTTGCCATTATAGCCGGGCCCTTGACAGAGCTCTTGAAGGGATGAAAATCAGTGATGGTTCGCTGGGATGAGCGGGCGGAAGAGTCTCTTTCCACTTTGAAGTCGGCCCTGTGCGAGTCACCTGTTTTGGTGATGCCCGACTTCAATATGGAGTTCGTGGTACAGACAGATGCCTCCAAAGTAGGCCTCGGTGCTGTATTCTCTGAGGAAGTCAATGGGGAGGAGCATCCCATTGTCTTTTTAAGCCGCAAGCTCACCCCTGCCGAAACCAGGTATAGTATAGTGGAGAGATAGTGCCTGGCTATCAAGTAGGCACTCGAGTCTCTCCGCTACTAATTGTTGGGGAGAAAGTTCCGCCTGGTGACTGACCACTCCCCTCTCAAGTGGATGAGCCAGGCCAACGAGAGAAATGCCCAAGTCACCAGGTGGTTCCTGTCCTTACAGAACTTTAAGTTCTCCGTGGAACACAGGCTAGGTCGGTTGCAGGAAAACGCGGATGCCCTGTCCCGGGTATACTGTATGGAAGGTGTTTACCCCCTCAGGGTTGAACAAAGTGGAGTAGGTTAGAAGGTACCTAGAATCATCGTGGATGGAAGGTATGTGTCACCGAGGTCCCTGGCCTCGGTGAAGTAAGAGCCGGTATTTTATTTGTCAGCAGCAGCTATTGCTAATTGACACCGAAAGATTTAGCATGGCTGTTATAACTGATCCGGGACGGCTCTTACTGGGAGTAGTCAAAGTGCTGGGTGGGTGACTACTCCCCATGTCCCAGGCTGGGTTTTGCCAGGCATAAAAACCAGCCAGCACTGCCGGGTGTGTGAATTTATCTCCCTCTGACAGTGGAGCTCAGGAGTCTGTGTGCTGTGAACTGAGGGCTGTGCTGGGATTTAAGGTTTGAGCCAGGCTGGAGGACTCAGGACCCTCGAAAGGCGAACAGGCCGCCTATGGACGTGATGAGGCTGAACGGCTAACAGGGTGTGAATTAACACCTAGGAGAAAAGATGACTTTTATTGTTTATGGTCTTTCCTTGTGTTTGAACAAAGACCAAGCCACCTGCGTTTTGTGATACACCTTATCTGCATTTTGTTATACTCCAATGTGTGAATAAACACTGCTGTTTGATTCAAGAACTGTGTACTTTGCCTCTATACTGCATCCACTAGTCCTAACTATCAGAGTGAATTCCCACAATATATATACACAGTTTTTTTGTGTTATACTTTATTGTCCATTTTGACAAACTATCTTAACATACCTAAATGTGTGCCACCTATTTAGCTGAATTTAGCTACCACTATGTTCAGAAAGACAAGATTTGAAATTGCTGCCCTATTATACATCCATTATCATTAATAACCCAGACAAAGTAGGAGCAAATGTAGCAGCGGTTTATGAATATTGCATGCTGGGAAGTATAACACATTTCTTCTATAAAGTATTGGGATGAAGTCCAAGATTTACTGAGATTTAAAGGACACATCTATAAATCAATGAGCTGAAGACGTGAAGTGATACAGAGGTGTGACTAGCAATGCATCTCACTTATCTAACACTTTATTTTTAGAAATGTTTTATACTTTTTCACTTATATAACATAATATTACTTTTATTTTTTTTAGGTTGACAATAACTAGTTATTGAAAGTAGCCATATGAACGAAGAACAGAAAAATAGCTGCAAGGTTGCCTTGTGTCTCTGTGCATCTGCTGTGTTTTTAACCTCGAATAATGCTGCAAGTGGTAAAAAATTTGGTAAGTGCCGCTATTTTTCTGTTCTTCATTCATATGGATGTTTCAACATTATTTTGAGCTGAACACCACCAGTATTACCGCATGATAGTTCATATGGGTGTGAATCCTGCTGGATATTAAACCGAATTGAGCTGACTGTTTCTACATTTTATAGTTATTGAAAGTAGATTGAGTCACCTGCAAGCAGTGAATTGAGGTCTCAATGATTGACTCAAGGAGATGACATCAAGTGAAGAATTGGATGGTTATTACTTTCCTGTCTATATTCCACTGATTCTCAGTCCCCCTAGTCTGCATATACTAATTGCAAAAAAGTGAGTAGGTGATTCATGTAAGAGTTATTCCATAATAATTTATTGCAGAGTAGGTTTTATAGTGTGAAGACTATTAAAACCAAGGCTTCACGCACAAACATATTAAAATAAGGAGAGCAGAGGATTCAGTCTCTGGTGTCTGAAGGGTCTCAAAGACTTTTCTGCCACTTAACAACATCCCGGTGGCTCATAGTAGAGTTTGCATTGGGACCAGGAGCTTCAAGTCATGCTTTTGCTCTTGTGCATTGGAAAGCATATGTAAACTACGGAGGTCACTACCCAGAACCATAGCCAGCAAACTTAAAACTGGTTCCAACCTTCCTACACCACTCTGGTTAGTTGATTCTAAGGATACCCCTAGGTGTTCACAGGAGCCCACAGCAAGTCCTGATGGACTTGGCTCTTGGGGACCCCAGGAAGAAATAAGGCAGCAGAAAATCGATGCAAGCTCACAGGTAGCAGACCTTACCAGATGACCAACAGGGAAAACAAAAGATTAGTCAAGTAGACAGGTTTGTTTTTTGTATTTTCCACAGCAGAACATTTTTGGACCAATCTTGGACATCTGCGTCTAGAACGCGGAGGCCCTCCTTTTTTGCACGCACTCCACCTATGCATTTTTTTATTATGGCATTTGATGTGCTTTGTTCTCTAATTACACTTTCTATGTGGCCTATATTGCTATTTCCACTCCTCCTATAATGCACTTGTCTCTTTATGTTATTTATGAGATACTATAGATTCCATCAACTGTTACTTTAATTTTCTCTGTTTGTTTGTTTGTTTGTGCTCACTTTATTCTTGCTGGGTTGCGATCTGATGCATGCACTGCTGCTCTCTATTCGGGAGTGCCCATTTCTGGCATCACCGGGCGAGGCGTGCTGTGTCACATGAAATGATGCAATACGTGGTGGTGCCAGGCAAGCAGTTCCAGGATGGAGGGCATCATCATGGCAGACTCACGCCCTTACAAGCAGAAACACAGGTGATCAACATTCCCCTATTACAGAACCTCTATTTATACCCTGCCATTTCTGATTTACATCACCTCCTGATGAAGCCTTCTGAGGTGAAACGCTCGTCGGGGCATAGTATATTGTAACAGCCAAGTCACTGGGTATGTTTACTTATAGTTTGATGTTTTACCAATACTTAGATGCTTTATTGGAAGAGTAGTTGTTACTTATTGTCTAATATAACTTTACTATAATCATTTCCACTGTATATGTGCTATTTTGACAAGGATAATTCTTAATCAACTCCACTTGGATTTGTTATAACTGGTATAATCCGTGTGGATGGTATGTAGCATGCAAATATAGTCGTATTGCAATATAGTGTTAGTACATAACCTTTTGTGGTATATCTCCTAATATAAATAACATAATACACTTTTCTCATTTACATTTATATATGTCTCCTTCAATTTTGGTTAAACTACTCCAAAATGGCTGAATCTTTATGTAGTGTGGTGTGGTGATAACTTTAAAACACTTTTACTTATTCAAGCCATTCTGAGATTGTTTTCTCATAACATATTATACTTCATAACAGTGATAAATTTGAGTCAAAATATTTCATTTTTATTTATAAAAAAATACAAAATTTACAAAATAAATAAAATAAATAGCAAATTAGCAATTTTCAATTTCTCTACTTTTATAATATATAGTAGTACCTCCAAAAGTAGTTATTACTTTACATTCCGCGTATGTCTACTTCATGTTTGGATCATTTTGTGAATGCCAATTTCTTTTTTGGGACGTTAGAAGCAAATCTTGAGATTTTTCAGAAAATTTCCCAAACTCACTTTTTAAGGACCAGTTCAGGTCTGAAGTCACTTTGTGAGGCTTACATAATGGAAAACACCCAAAAATGACCCCATTTTAGAAACTACACCCCTCAAGGTATTCAAAACTGATTTTACAAACTTTGTTAACCCTTTAGGTGTTTCACAAGAATTAAAGGAAAATGTAGATGACATTTCAGAATTTCACTTTTTTGGCAGATTTTCCATTTGACTCCATTTTTTCCAGTAACAAAGCAAGGGTTAACAGTCAAACAAAACTCAATATTTATTGCCCTGATTCTGTAGTTTATAGAAACACCCCATATGTGATCGTAAACTGCTGTACGGGCACACAGCAGGGCGCAGAAGGAAAGGAATGCCATATGGTTTTTTTGAGGGCAGATTTTGCTGGACTGTTTTTTTGACACCATGTCCCATTAGAAGCCCCCCTGATGCACCTCTGGAGTAGAAACTCCAAAAAAGTGACCATATTTTGGAAACTACGAGATAAGGTGGCAGTTTTGTTGGTACTATTTTAGGGTACATGATTTTTGGTTGCTCTATATTACACTTTTTGTGAGGCAAGTTAACAAAAAATTGCTGTTTTGGCACCGTTTTAATTTTTTGTTATTTACAACGTTCATCTGACAGGTTAGATCATGTGCTGTTTTTATAGAGCAGGTTGTTACGGATGCAAAAATACCAAATATGACAACTTTTTTTGGTTGTTTTTCATGTTTTTTTTAGTGTCTCTAAATTCTGAAAGCCATTGTTTTAAAAATTTTTGGGCAACTGTCATGTAGGGGCTCATTTTTTTCGGTATGAGATGACGGTTTGATTGGTACTATTTTAGGATGCATAGGCCTTTTTGATCGCTTGGTATTACACTTTTTGTGATGTAAGGTGACCAAAAATGACATTTTTGACACACTTTCTATTTATATTTTTTAAGGTGTTCATCTGAGTGGTTAGGTCATGTGATTTCTTTATACAGCAGGTTCTTACGGACACGGCGATACCTAATATTTCTACTTTTTTATTTATTTAAGTTTTACACAATAATATCATTTTTGAAACCAAAAAAAATAAATTCAAAAAAATTGAGGAAAAAAGCGGCACTCAAATCTTCATAAATCGTAGCTTTATTACAGGTTAAAACACCGTGGATGTAGGTCACAATTGCAGCAAAGTTAGGCAACAGCCATTTCGCGCTAAGATCGCGCTTAGTCAAGCCCACTATGACGTGGAAGGGGAGCGCCATAAATACCTGCCTCCTCCCTGCACGTCATAGCTAGACAGGTGTATCAATCATAACTACGGATTACCTCTACAAATAAATAAAAACATTAAAATCATACAAAGACAGCAAGATCGTTCTTATCATTAAAACCTAATCCTCCCATAGCATCGGTTTTAATTATCCATTCAGCCTCTCTCTGCACAAAATACGTTTCCTGTCTCCACCTCTCAAGGGTAGATTAACCCTCTCGATGCCTGCACATTTCAGCACCTCTTTGTTACCTTGATGTTCTATGAGGCGCATGGCACCGATACCTGTCACAATCGATCTTTTATGTTCTCTAAATCGCACATATAGAGATCTGTGAGTTTTACCAATATAAAATCTCTCGCAGGGGCAAAAAATTGCATACACTACATAGGTTGATTTGCAGTTAATAAATTGTTGAATTGTATGCATTATCTGTCCAATCTGGATATGTGTCCCTATTCGCGTGGAGTTACACATTGCACAGTGTCCACATTTGAAACTTCCCACAGGGCACCATCTATCCAGCCAAGTATTACCTGTATCAGGAAGATTCGTATTAGTGACAATGTGACCTATAGTTTTGGCCCGTTTAAAGCTAACAATCGGTTTATTTTTCGTTTTTTCAGTCAATTGCTCATCTCTCTGTAACATATGCCAATTGCTTAAAATAGCATTTTTAATGGTCTGGGCCATGGGAGAATATTCAATGTGAACACTGCCCTCCTGGTATCTTGGACTGTCTCGTCATGATGCGTTTTTTCTTCTTTTTACATAAATTATTGTTTCATTTGCGTGTGTGTGCGCTCTATCATAAGCTTTGTCGATAATGGAAGATGAATAGCCACGTTGTATGAATCTAATTTTCAGATCTCTGCTCTGTTGTTCAAACTCTATGTAAGGGACTGCTGCAGTTACATGTGGAGGGTGGAAGCTATTATAATGTAAGAGGGAATTAGTTGAGGTGGACTTCCTATATATAGTTGTATCGATGTCATCATTAATAATTCTGACTTGCACATCTAGGAATTCAATAGCATGTTCTTCTATTTTGCTTGTGAAACCCATATTCATGTTGTTATCATTCAAGCATTTAACAAACAAATTAAATTGATCTCGATCTCCTGCCCATATAATGAATACATCATCGATGTATCTAAAGAAACTTTTGATGTACTGCACAAAGGGATTCTTGGTTGTGAATATGTATTTCTCTTCGAACTGCGCCAGAAACAGATTGGCAAAAGTACAGGAGACAGGTGTCCCCATAGCTGTTCCTGATGTTTGATTGTATCACTGTTTATTAAACATGAAAGTATTATGCTTCAATACAAAGGACAATGCCTCAGCGACAAACTCAATATAGGATGTGTCTCTCCCTATTTTTCTCAATAAATCGCACATTATTTCTACTCCCAGATCTTGAGGGATCCTCGTATACAAGCTCTCAATGGCAATTGTTGCTAAAAAGTAGCCTTTCTGCCATGCAATATCTTTCAATGCTTCCAAAAAATCATTGGTATCCTCTAAAAACGAGGGGACGCCTTGTAATAATGGGTGCAATAGCCAGTCCAAATACTGTGATAGCGGTTCGGTGAGAGATCCGATATATGCAACTATCGGAAGCCCTGGTGGATATACCATTGATTTATGGATTTTAGGCCTGTAATACCAAACTGGTTTTACAGGATAGAGAGGGAACAATTTTTCTACTGTCTTTTCAGACAAAACTTTTTGTGCAACATATTTCCACAACAATGAACGTAGAGACTTTTGAAGCTTAAAAGTAGGATCGATTTTTAAGGGAGACTATACATTCCTATCCCAGAGCTGTCATTCGGCTTCTTTCATGTACTGATTCTTATGCAAAACCACTATCTTACCACCCTTGTCAGCTGGTTTCACTATAATATCGGACATCTTCGAAAGTCATTGAAGAGCCGACTTTTCCCCTTTGGTGAGATTAGATGACACTGTAGGGTATTGTAAAGCTTTAATATCTTTAATAACTTGTCTTTGAAATAAATCTAAGCTACTACCAGCTGACAAGGTAGGAGTATAGGTGGACCTAATGCCTTTTGTAAATTTATCTTGTTCATGAATACTATCTGATGGTATGTTCATGTTGCAACCCTGTAGCTCAAGTAAAGTCGTAACTATCTCTTTGTCTATTTGTTCGATATCTTTATTAAAGCGAAAGTCCAAAAGGACCTATTCTATTGGGATTCTCTAACTCTACCGGTTTCTGAGCTAAATCTGGTGTATTCCTGAAGTGCTTATAAAGATTTAACTTTCTGACACCTTTAAACAAATCCACCTCAAACTGTGATTCATAAAAAACGTCCTTTCGACAGAAATGACAGACTATCGGTGTCTACCCACAGGTAAGTCTAAAACAGACTCCCCACTGAGTTTTCCATACCTTAACTATCATATAGAACATATATATTTGTTACAGGTCCCTCACTATTTTTCACGAGAGACTGCAAAAATTCACCGTTCAATAATAGACGCTAAAAAGTATATTTTTACATTGGGAACCTCCAAACCTCCTCTATCATATTCGAGAGTCAGGTAAGGCAACCACTTTCTTACTGTTACTCCAGTCCATATTATTTTATCAAAAATATATTCTATAACTTTAAATACTTTATTATCTAAATACACAGCCGAGTTGGAGATAATATACAATTGTGAGAGAATTAACATTTGTATCAAACCTATCTTATCTGCTATGTTTAACTGTAGTTAATTCCATATTCAAATCTTAATCTTTCTTAATGATGGCTGTAAATTATGATCAGCAAACCTAATACGATCTGAGGAAACAACTATTCTTAAATATTTTAAACTCCCCATATGATCTAATACTTGTAGTTTACAGTTAGCTATTGCCACCCCAGGGTCCAATGTCAGCATAATAGATTTACTCTAATTAACTCCAATTCTGGAATAACTCCAAAACTCCTCTATAATCTGCATTGCATACTCTATTGCCTCATTCGTTTCTTTTAATAAAAGCAAGACATCCTCAGCATATAATTCATTTTTGTCCCCCCCCCCCCCCCCCCCACTCCAAAACCAACCACACCTGGATCTCAGCAGATCCTAAACGCTAATGCTTTGATGACTAAGGCAAAGAGTAAGGGGGAGAGAGGACAACCATGTCTCACTAATCGTTCTATATCAAAATAAGAGGATACCATCCATTTAATAATACCTTCACCCTGGGGTGTCTATAAAGAGTCCTTATACAGCCAATAAACACCTTTCCAAAACCAAATCTATCCAATACTGCCAAGAGGATCCCACACTCCACACTGTTAAATGCCTTTGCAGCATCTAATAACAGGTATTGAGCGGTGGGATCCCCTTCCCACCGGCCAACTTCCTGAATATGGAAATCAAGATGTTAAGTCTCTTTGCCAGGATCCTTGCCAAGATCTTTAAATCATTATGTGACAATGAAATAGGATGGTAAGATCCTCTTTAGCCTTCCCTTCCTTATATATTAGAACTATAGTTACTTCCTCCATGGAAACAGGTAGCCTAAACTGCATTTGCACATACTCATATATTTCTGGCAATTTCTTTCCCCATTCCTCCTTATCTCTTTTATATAAATTTTATTTATGTCTATTATTACCTCATCTAATAGTATGAGTTGATTCAGTTGATTTACTTAGTACAGTGGGGCAAAAAAGTATTTAGTCAGCCACCAATTGTGCAAGTTCTCTCACTTAAAAAGATGAGAGAGGCATGTCATTTTCATCATAGGTACACTTCAACTATGAGAGACAGAATGGGGGGAAAGAATACAGGAAATCACATTATAGGATTTCTAATGAATTAATTGATAAATTCCTCTGTAAAAAAAGTATTTGGTCACTTACAAACAAGCAAGATTTCTGGCTCTCACAGACCTGTAACTTCTTCTTTAAGAGGCACCATTACCTGTATTAATGGCACCTGTTTGAACTTGTTATCAGTATAAGACACCTGTCCAAAACCTAAAACAGTCACACTCAAAACTCCACTATGACCAAGACCAAAGAGCTGTCGAAGGACACCAGAAACAAAATTGTAGATCTGCCCCAGGCTGGAAAGACTGAATAGGCAAGCAGCTTAGTGTGAAGAAATCAACTGTGGGAGCAGTTATTAAAAAATGGAAGACATACAAGACCACTGATCTCCCTCGATCTGGGGCTCCACGCAAGTTCTCACCCCGTGGGGTCAAAATGATCACAAGAACGGTGCGCAAAAATCCCAGAACCAGACGGGGGACCTAGTGAATGTCCTGCAGAGAGCTGGGACCAAAGTAACAAAGGCTACCATCAGTAAAACACTACGCCACCAGGGACTCAAATCCTGCAGTGCCAGACGTGTCCCCCTGCTTAAGCCAGTACATGTCGGGGCCTGTTAGAGAACATTTGGATGATCCAGAAGAGGATTGGGAGAATTTCATATGGTCAGATGAAACCAAAGTAGAACTTTTTGGTAAAATCTCAACTCGTCGTGTTTGGAGGAGAGAGAATGCTGAGTTGCATCCAAAGAACACCATACCTACTGTGAAGCATGGGGGTGGAAACATCATGCTTTGGGGCTGTTTTTCTGCAAAGGGACCTAGACCACTGATATGTGTAAAGGAAAGAATGAATGGGGCCATGTATCGTGAGATTTTGAGTGAAAACCTCCTTCCATCAGCAAGGGCATTGAAGATGAAACGTGGCTGGGTCTTTCAGCATGACAATGATCTCAAACCCACCATCTGGGCAACGAAGGAGTGGCTTCGTAAGAAGCATTTCAAGGTCCTGGAGTGGCCTAGCCAGTCTACAGATCTCAACCCCATAGAAAACCTTTGGAGGTAGTTAAAAGTCTGTGTTGCCCAGCGACAGCCCCAAAACATCACTGCTCTAGAGAAGATCTGCATGGAGGAATGAGCCAAAATACCAGCAACAGTGTGTGAAAACCTTGTGAATAATTACAGAAAACATTTGACCTCTGTCATTGCCAACAAAGAGTATATAACAAAGTATTGAGATGAACTTTTGTTATTGACCAAATACTTATTTTCCACCATAATTTGCAAATAAATTCTTTAAAAAACAGACAATGTGATTTTCTGGATTTTTTTTTTCTCATTATATCTCATAGTTGAGGTATACCTATGATGAAAATTACAGGCCTCTCTCATCTTTTTAAGTCGGAGAACTTGCACAATTGGTGGCTGACTAAATACTTTTTTGCCCCGCTGTATCTACAGTATTAAGTCTTGGCAGGTCAGTACCTTGTGTATAACTTAATACATCAATTATTAGCAAAGTCCAGCAGGAATGATATCACTTTATAGAAAATAAGGGTAGTATTAAGAGAAGCAACAAGTCCAGCAGTTATACCCTACTAAAATAATAGATGACTAGGTTTAATGAGAAAAAATACAAATATAAACCTCTGTATAGTCAGTCGAGTGGACCACAGCCTAATAGAACATACCGGGTAAGTGATGGGGAAGATATCCCTACCACTGCTACCCTGCTCTGGTCCTCAGCCCAGGGACGTCTCCTGATGGTGGGGACTCCCTGTCCCCGTGCCTAACCTAAAGCTCCTGTCTAACCCTGATAAGGTGACAGGTGAGGAGATAATGATGTCCAAGTGGCCCCTCCACGGTTGACTAGCACAAAAAATGTATAGAAAAAATAGAGAAAAAAGAGGTGTCCACTGTATCAAGCCCTCGTGACAATTTGCCAGGAGGTACAGGGTACACCTAGTGGTTAAAATACGCAGACAAACATACGCACAAAGAGACACTAATATGATGGTTTGATGATACACAAAAAGATACAAATCCAACCCCGACGCGTTTCACCCACAAAGTGGGATCATCAGGGGGTAATACGAGGTAGGTAAAGGAGCCCAAAGTAGATAACACAGGCCCTGTCCAATAATAATGTGTAATTTATATATGCGTTTTGAAAATTACGTAGAAAACACCAGACCCAAGACTAATATAAGTGAATAAATAAATCGATAAATCGAAGCCGAATGGCGAGGTACATACGGTCACTGGAAAGTGAGGTAGGATGAACTCGTGCAAAATTCAAATCTCTACGGGAAAAACACATGGATAAGAATATAAACGGATAGAAAAAATAGCCTTGTCAATGCATATGTGGCACTCGAATAAGTAATTCAATGAGTGCCTGAAGTATCAGAGGGCGCCAGTGTCACAAACTGATGAATTGTGAAAATATGCAGTAAAGGGCATCAAAGGTAATACCCATAATAGGTGTAACTGAAAAAAACAAAATGATCACAATACTGTACACCCCTCAAATCCAAGGAATAAAAGTAGAGATAGATCGCAATACCTGATATTCAATCCCGGTGTGAAGATGTTATCAAATGGTGAAGCTCCTATGATACAGAGCCACCGGCTGTAAAGTACCTAAAAATGTATATAGTAAGGCTGAAATGATGAGCCTGTAAACAGGTTGTCATAAGACGAACAATAGAGTGAGTACTCACATGGTGCCGATATCCAAATGAGAAGAGGGTCTGGAGCCATGATAATGGGAGCCCCCGCCCTTTTATATATGCCAAGCCCGCCACCATATGGAAGGGGGCAGTAGCAAGCCCCAGGTGAAAGGACTCAGTCAAGAGCCACTGCTGCATGACCGCCGTGATGCGTGCGTTCCACAGTGGAACGCACGCCAGAGTGAGTCATGCTAGGCCGCCGTGATGTGTGCGTTCCACAGTGGAACGCACACCAGAGTGAATCATAATAGGCTGCTGCCGGGCAGATATCCGGTGTGTGAAGCGCAGCCCCCCGGAAACTACCTGGCCAGCGTCAGGCATGCGTGTCAACGTGGAACGCATGTCGGAAACAACGCTTCCAGGTAAAAACCAGACATGATGACTGGCATATGGAGCGCATTGGCCACATATTGAAATGGTATCATCAGCTATATTAACCCTATACTTATCATCAGCTATATTAACCCTATACGTCAAGGGCAAAGCTAATGGGATTAAAGTGTTACGAGATATATTAAATAAAATGAAGTTGAATCTCAACCCACTGTGGGGTAGAGCGCCTTATGAAAAATAAATAAATAAATAGCAACGGCGATCAGCATGTTGAAGGGTGGTGCCGAAAAACGGTGGGACTGGCAAGGTGGGGGCGGGGGAGGGGGAAGTAACAGTGCACAGAGTGGAATATATAGAGTAATTGTGGAACTCATATGCATAACTGGTCACCTCACTGATGACAAGGTGCCATTTTTGGTGTGCATAAATCTAGGCCACACCATAATAAATATCACATTCGGGTACTTCCCGTACCCAGGCTAAGTGACAGGGAATACCTAATATTTTACGAATGGCTACAATTGCGAACGGGACATGACAGGGATAATTCCCGTACGAGGCCAGAACTACAGCAAAACAGGATAGGTTTAGTGATATGGGGATATGTGAAATATGGTAGTGATGAATGATATATTAAAATGTCGAGGGGGGGGGAATTCATAGAAAGCATGAAAATGTGAGACGCTCGTTGAGACCCCGTGGAGATTGTGAGCGGAACCTATGTATCCATTCGCTCTCTGTAAAATTTGCCTATCCAGGTCTCCTCCTCGTGGAGAGGGGGACACTAATTCAAGGATGGTGAAGCGGAGAACCGAAGGATCGCCCCCATGACAATCGTTAACGTGGATGGCCACGGGTGTTGGTTCCTTCTTAATTATATCGTTGATGTGTTCGAGGATTCTTCTCCTGAACTCACGTATGGTTTTACCCACATAGTCCATTGGACACGGGCACTGGCAGAGATACACCAAGCCCTTAGACACGCAGTTAATAAAATCGCGAACCTGATAGGAATGACCTGTGACTGAGCAATTGATTGTCTTAGCAATCGAGATGTATTGACAGGCCTTGCATCTCCCGCATTTAAAGACTCCAATGGGTTTCCGGTCAAGCCAGCAGCCACCTTTTGTGGGTGGTGAAAAGTGGCTGCGGACGAGGCGATCCTTAAGGCTCCTGCCTCGTCTATAGGAGACCTAGGGATATTTGCTCACAATGTCCGATAGGTCAGAGTCCATATGTAGTATGGGCCAATACTTACTAAGGACTTCCCTGATTGCACGATTAGCAGTGTCATAATTTGCAATGATACGTGCTGGTTGGGGACCATCAGTGGTTCTACATCTTGGAACCAAGAGTTCGGTTCGGGGTTTGGTTACCGCACATTGAAATGCCTCCCGAAGTACTCTTTTGGGGTACCCCCTTTCTAGGAGTCTCTGCTGCAGACTACCAGCCTCATTGAAAAAAGATGTATTATTGGAGCAGTTCCTCCTAACCCTGAGGTATTGTCCTCTGGGTATGCCCCGTTTTAGAGGGACAGGGTGGTAACTGCTCCAATGAAGGAGGGAGTTTGTGGCAGTGCTCTTTCGATAAATATTGGTAGACAAGGAGTCCCCTACCTTGGTCACCATAACATCAAGGAAGGCAATAGACTCGGGATCCATCTCATAGGTGAATGAGAGGCCCACATGGTTCTGATTGAGATCAGAAACAAACCGTTTGAAGCTATGAGGGTCACCCTTCCAGACAACGAACACGTCGTCTATATATCAGGTCCAAAATTGGATGTTATCCGCCCACCAGACGACGTGGTCCGGAAACACGTGAGTGTCCTCCCACCAGCCCAGGAAGAGATTGGCATAGGATGGGGCACAAGGGCTACCCATTGCCGTCCCCCTGAGCTGGTGGTAGAACCGTGCATCAAAAAGAAAAAAATTATGATTAAGGGTGAACCTCAATAGCTCCAAGATGAAAGTGTTGTGCGGGAAGCAATGAATACCCCTGGTTCTGAGATAATGGTCAACAGCCTTGAGACCCTGATCGTGTGGTATAGAACTATACAGCGCCTCAACATCAATGCTGCCTAGTAAGCAGTCTGGATCAAGATTCAAGGTGTTTATTTTATTGAGGAAGTCCATCATGTCCCTCGTGTAAGCAGGGAGGGACACGACGAACTCCCCCAGAATCCGATCCAGGTAGATGCCACAATTCTGGGTTAAGCAGTTGACACCTGAGACTATCGGGCGACCTTTAAGGGGAGATGTTCCCTTATGAACTTTCAGAAGGCCATAAAATGTGGCTATCAATGGTTTCGCCGGCAGTAGAAAATCATACTCAACTGCACTAATGACCTTGTTCAATACACCCTTGCTCAGGATGTTCTTTAGTTCCCCCAGGTATACCTGAGTTGGGTTAGTGAATAAAATCTCATAACACCCTCTGTCCTTCAAGAGGTCCAGACACATGTTTTTATACATTTTGCAGTCAAGAACGACCAGATTGCCGCCCTTGTCGGATGGCTTAATGACAATGGTATCATCCTTCTCGAGTGTCCTAAGTGCCTGCATCTCTAGGACAGAGAGGTTAAAAGACCTGGGTCTCACATGTTCCAACTGATCAAGGTCCCGTGTGACCAACTGAAGAAATATATCGATATGCTCAGAACTCGAAGGAGGAGGCATTCTAGTGCTTCTGGGCTGTAATGTAGTGAATGGACCCGTACCAGGGGTTCTAATCTGTTCATTGCTGAGATCAATGAGGTTCTGGAGATCACTATAATCAGTCTCCTCAAGCCCTAATCTATGGCAAGTATCACTGTTGGAGTTCTTAAAGAACTTGTGCCATTTAAGCCTTCTACAGAAGAGGTGGAGGTCCTTAGTCCACGAAAAAAGACTGAAGTCTGTGGTGGGTACAAATGATAGTCCCCGTCTAAGGACCCCCACCTCCTCCGGATGAAGGATCCGGGCTGAGAGGTTGATGATTTGGAGGTCGTCAACTAGCCCCTGTCCTAACGATTGCGATCCCGAAGCTTTGTCTAAAAAAGAGGAGGAGGAAGAGGCAGAGGTAGTGGGAACAGACGGCTGTTGTGATGCGGCATTTGAGAGGAGACCGGAGGATGGGGGGGCAGATAGCCGGGGGGGAAGGGGGGCGGATTGTAATACCCAGATCCCCGAGGGCCTCTTCCCCTGCCCCGGTAACTGCCCTGTCTTGACCATCCCCGACCCCCCTGGCGTCTGTGATTAGGGCGACCACGGTTAGATGATACGTATTGTGGTTTAGAGTAGGAGTCAGTGTCGGAGGTGTCGACCTCCGAAGAAGATAGTTCGGATCCCGAGACCTGACTCTGTACGGCTATGTATGCCCGATTATCCCTAAAGTCACCAAGATCTCTCACAAATTGCTTATTCGAGTGCCACATATGCATTGACAAGGCTATTTTTTCTATCTGTTTATATTCTTATCCATGTGTTTTTCCCATAGAGATTAGAATTTTGCACGAGTTCATCCTACCTCACTTTCCAGTGACCGTATGTACCTCGCCATTCGGCTTCGATTTATCGATTTATTTATTCACTTATATTAGTCTTGGGTCTGGTGTTTTCTACGTAATTTTCAAAACGCATATATAAATTACACATTATTATTGGACAGGGCCTGTGTTATCTACTTTGGGCTCCTTTACCTACCTCGTATTACCCCCTGATGATCCCACTTTGTGGGTGAAACGCGTCGGGGTTGGATTTGTATCTTTTTGTGTATCATCAAACCATCATATTAGTGTCTCTTTGTGCGTATGTTTGTCTGCGTATTTTAACCACTAGGTGTACCCTGTACCTCCTGGCAAATTGTCACAAGGGCTTGATACAGTGGACACCTCTTTTTTCTCTATTTTTTCTATACATTTTTTGTGCTAGTCATCCGTGGAGGGGCCACTTGGACATCATTATCTCCTCACCTGTCACCTTATCAGGGTTAGACAGGAGCTTTAGGTTAGGCACGGGGACAGGGAGTCCCCACCATCAGGAGACGTCCCTGGGCTGAGGACCAGAGCAGGGTAGCAGTGGTAGGGATATCTTCCCCATCACTTACCCGGTATGTTCTATTAGGTTGTGGTCCACTCGACTGACTATACAGAGGTTTATATTTGTATTTTTTCTCATTAAACCTAGTCATCTATTATTTTAGTAGGGTATAACTGCTGGACTTGTAACTTAATACATCCTCCATTCTCTTCTGTGTATTGTATAGTTTACTGTAAAATTCCTAGAATACCACTGATTAGGGATGAGCGAACCCGAACTGCAAACTATGGGTTTGTACCAAATTTTGCGAGTTCGGTTAGCCGGACCTGAACCCGTACTTTTTCACTGAAGTCCGGGTTCGGGCGATTTATTAATTATTTTATTATTTTCCATCATAACATGGTTATATCGGAAAATAACATAATTCTTAAGACATAATGCAAAAGGGACACCTTTAGAGGCATTCCATTTAGCATTCCGTCATAATAGAAGTCTATGGGCAGCATAGTGAATCAGTCCTGGTTTCCGTTATGCAGGATTCCTGTCCTGCATAACAGAAACCAGGACGGATCCGTTATGCTCCCCTAGACTTCTATCATGACAAAATGCAAAATGGAATGAAATGCCTCTAAAGGCATGCCTCACTTTTGTATTCCATCTTAAGTATTATATTATTTTCCAATATAACCATGTTATAACGGAAAAAATTAAGTGAAGTTCGGGTCCCTATTGACTTCAATTAGGTTCGGTTTCAGGATCAATTTTGACCTGAAGTTCGTCCGAACCCGGCGAACCCGAACTTCACGGGTTCACTCACCACTACTAGAGTTGAGCGAACCTGAACTGTAAAGTTCGGGTTCGTACCGAGCTTTAGTTTTTTCGGCACCCGGACCCGAACCCGAACATTTACGTAAAAGTTCGGGTTCGGTGTTCGGCGCTTTCTTGGAGCTTTTTGAAAGGCTGCACAGCCAATCAACAAGCATCATACTACTTGCCCCAAAGGGCCATCACAGCCATGCCTACTATTGGCATGGCTGTGATTGGCCAACTGCAGCATATGACCAAGCCTCTATTTAAGCTGAAGTCACGTAGCGCCGCCCGTCACTCTGCTCGGATTAGTGTAGGGAGAGGCTGCAGCTGCTGTGAGGGAGAGATCAGGGAGCAATCTTATCAAGAACTGGTTTATGTACTCAGCAATCTACAGAAAAAGTGTTTTGTGGGTGCAGTGCACAATTTTTTTAAGCCTGCCCTGAGCCAACTACTGCTGAAAACAAACTTTTTTTTCTTCAGTTAGTCAATATCAATACATGATCGGCAGCCATTTTATGCAACGATAGTGCACCAGCACAGGCTATCTGCAAGTCCAGCAATACAGCTTTGGCATACTGGGGTGAAAAAAGCCTCTCATATACTGCACATCTGGGATTACACTTGCATAACTGACTGTTACATTTAGGACAGAAATACAGCTTTTTGGTTAAGGTGAAAAAACCCTCTAATATACTGCACATCTGGGATTACACGTGCATAAGTGACTGTCACATTTAGGCCATAAATACGGCTTTGGCATACTGGGGTGAAAAACCCCTCTAATATACTGCACACCTGGGATTACACGTGCATAAGTGACTGTCAAATTTAGGACAGAAATACAGCTTTTTGGTTAGGGTGAAAAACCCCTCTAATATACTGCACATCTGGGATTAGACAAGCATAAGTGACTGTCACATTTAGGACAGAAATACAGCTTTTTGGTTAGGGTGAAAAAACACTCTAATATACTGCACATCTGGGATTAGACAAGCATAAGTGACTGTCACATTTAGGCCATAAATACGGCTTTTTGGTTACTGGGGTGAAAAAAGCCTCTAATATATTGCACATCTGGGATTACACATGCATAAGTGACTGTCACATTTAGGCCAAAAATACGGCTTTGGCATACTGGGGTGAAAAAAGCCTCTAAAATACTGCACATCTGGGAGTACACGTGCATAAGTGACTGTCACATTTAGGCCATAAATACGGCTTTGGCATACTGGGGTGAAAAAAGCCTCTCATATACTGCACATCTGGGATTACACATGCATAAGTGACTGTCACATTTAGGACAGAAATACAGCTTTTTGGTTAGGGTGAAAAAACCCTCTAATATACTGCACATCTGGGATTAGACAAGCATAAGTGACTGTCACATTTAGGCCATAAATACGGCTTTTTGGTTACTGGGGTGAAAAAAGCCTCTCATATACTGCACATCTGGGATTACACGTGCATAAGTGACTGTCACATTTAGGACAGAAATACAGCTTTTTGGTTAGGGTGAAAAAACCCTCTAATATATTGCACATCTGGGATTACACGTGCATAAGTGACTGTCACATTTAGGTCATAAAAACGGCTTTGGCATACAAAGGTGAAAAAAACCTCTCATATACTGCACATCTGGGATTACACGTGCATAAGTGACTGTTACATTTCGGACAGAAATACAGCTTTTTGGTTAGGGTGAAAAAAACCTCTAATATACTGCACATAGGTGGATGCCCCCAAGGGCATCCACCTAGCCGTTCCCCAGGGGTGGAAGACATAGAATGCATTGATGCACAACCACTTATGTTTCCTGATTAGGACATGGGAATACCACCTCAGCACGTCTCTGATGATGACGAAACACAGGTGCCAACTGCTGCGTCTTTCTGCAGTGTGCAGACCGAAAAGGAGGTCAGGGAGGAAGACTGGGTGGAAGACGATGCAGGGGACGATGAGGTCCTAGACCCCACATGGAATGAAGGTCGTGCCACTGACTTTCAGAGTTCGGAGGAAGAGGCAGTGGTGAGACCGAGCCAACAGCGTAGCAAAAGCGGGAGCAGGGTGCAAAAGCAGAGCAGCCATCGCCAAAACAGTTCGCCTGCTACTGGCCACCGTCACCAGGGTTCGAGCACACCAAAGGCAGCTTCAAGGAGTTCCCTGGCATGGCACTTCTTCACACAATGTGCTGACGATTTTACTGCCTTTTACATCCCTCTAGCCTTTTCAAGGACTATTTTAGAGCCATTTTAATGCAAAAAATGCAATTAGTGCCCTAAATTGAAAAAATACTTATTTTCAATTGTCGGATGACATTTTACCATTTTTGGCGTATACAAACCCCTACTGTGCCTGGGTGACAGGGGCCTAAATCTCTCAAAATCTTCTGTCGTATTGCTGGGTGACATGAACATCCTTTTGCCGTGAATGAACCCCTGCTGTGCCTGGGTGACAGGGGCCTAAATCTCTCAATATCCTCTGTTCTATTGCTGGATGACAAGATCCCCCTTTTGCCGTGAATAAACCCCTGCTGTGCCTGGGTGACAGGGGCCTAAATCTCTCAAAATCGTCTGTTGTATTGCTGGGTGACATGAACCCCCTTTTGCCGTAAATGAACCCCTGCTGTGCCTGGGTGACAGGGGCCTAAATCTCTCAAAATCCTCTGTTGTATTGCTGGGTGACATGAACCCCCTTTTGCCGTGAATAAACCCCTGCTGTGCCTGGGTGACAGGGGCCTAAATCTCTCAAAATCCTCTGTTCCATTGCTGGGTGACATGAACCCCCATTTGCTGTGAATGAACCCCTGCTCTGCATTGCTGACAGGGGCCTAAATCTCTCAAAATCGTCTGTTGTATTGCTGGGTGACAAGAACCCCCTTTTGCCGTGAATGAACCCCTGCTGTGCATGGGTGACGGGGGCCTAAATCTCTCAAAATTGTCTGTTGTATTGCTGGGTGACAAGAACCCACTTTTGCCGTGAATGAACCCCTGCTCTGCATTGCTGACAGGGAACTAAATTTAGTGAAAACATCTGTTATTGATCGGAAGATGCGCGACTACAAGCGCAAGCTGATGATAGCATTCCCACCTGACAGCGGGGGCACAGTGGAAGCACAAGGCAAAGGCAGAGGAGGTCGCCAACGCAGCTGGGGCACCACCAGCACCTGAGAAGGCAGGGTTAGCATGGCCAAAATGTGGAAAAGCTTTGTCAGCCTTGGATGTGTTGACCTACCCTGCAGCCAGTGTATAGTGTGAACGTGTGTTTAGCACGGCAGAGAGCATTATCACAGGCCACAGCCAATGTGGACAAGCTTACGTTTATTAAAATGAACCAGGCATGGATCCCACAGGACTTGTCCGTACCTTGTGCAGAATAGACATTTATACCAGCCTCAACCATCCATTCTTGTTCTCAAGTGCACTTATTCTTTGTTTTATTTTGTTATATGTCCCAATATTTTGGGGGATACCCCAATTTAAAAATAAAAAATAACACAAATCAGGGTTGGCTACCTATTCCTCCTTCACCGCCGCTTCCACCTACACCGCCACGTCAACCTACACGGCCACATCCACCCATCCACCCCCTCCTCAGCCTCCTACTCCTAGATCCAGATGGTTATATTAAATATTTCTGTATTTTATGTTATTTTAACCGCCTCCGGACTGCCTAACGCAGGATCGCGTTCCGGAGGCGGCAGCCCTGCGCAGAGTCACGCATATATGCGTCATCTCGCGAGACGCAAGATTTCCTGTGAACGCGTGCACACAGGCGCGCGCGTTCACAGGATCTGAAGGTAAGCGAGTGGATCTTCAGCCTGCCAGAGGCGATCGTTCGCTAGCAGGCTGGAGATGCGATTTTTTTAACCCCTAACAGGTATATTAGACGCTGTTTTGATAACAGCGTCTAATATACCTGCTACCTGGTCCTCTGGTGGTCCCTATTGTTGGGATCGACCACCAGAGGACACAGGTAGTTCAGTAATAAGTAGCACCAAGCACCACACTACACTACACCCCCCCTGTCACTTATTAACCCCTTATTAACCCCCGATCACCCCTGATCACCCCATATAGACTCCCTGATCACCCCCCTGTCATTGATCACCCCCCTGTCATTGATCACCCCCCTGTAAGGCTCCATTCAGACGTCCGTATGATTTTTACGGATCCACTGATACATGGATCGGATCCGCAAAACACATACGGACGTCTGAATGGAGCCTTACAGGGGGGTGATCCATGACGGGGATGATCACCCCATATAGACTCCCTAATCACCCCCCTGTCATTGATCACCCCCCTGTCATTGATCACCCCCCTGTAAGGCTGCATTCAGATGTCCGTATGTTTTTTAAGGATCTACGGATACATGAATCGGATCCGCAAAACACATACAGACGTCTGAATGGAGCCTTACAGGGGGGTGATCACCCCATATAGACTCCCTGATCACCCCCCTGTCATTGATCACCCCCTTGTAAGGCTCCATTCAGACGTCCGTATGATTTTTACGGATCCACTGATACATGGATCGGATCCGCAAAACACATACAGACGTCTGAATGGAGCCTTACAGGGGGGTGATCAATGACAGGGGGGTGATCACCCCATATAGACTCCCTGATCACCCCCCTGTCATTGATCACCCCCCTGTCATTGATCACCCCCCTGTAAGGCTGCATTCAGATGTCCGTATGTTTTTTACGGATCCACGGATACATGGATCGGATCCGCAAAACACATACGGACATCTGAATGGAGCCTTATAGGGGGGTGATAAATGACAGGGGGGTGATCACCCCATATAGACTCCCTGATCACCCCCCTGTCATTGATCACCCCCCTGTCATTGATCACCCTCCTGTAAGGCTCCATTCAGACATTTTTTTTGGCCCAAGTTAGCGGAAATTTTATTTAATTTTTTTACAAAGTCTCATATTCCACTAACTTGTGTCAAAAAATAAAATCTCACATGAACTCCCCATACCCCTCACGGAATCCAAATGCGTAAAAATTTTTAGACATTTATATTCCAGACTTCTTCTCATGCTTTAGGGCCCCTAGAATGCCAGGGCAGTATAAATACCCCACATGTGACCCCATCTCGGAAAGAAGACACCCCAAAGTATTCGCTGAGGGGCATATTGAGTCCATGAAAGATAGAAATTTTTGTCCCAAGTTAGCGGAAAGGGAGACTTTGTGAGAAAAAATAAAAAAAAAAAAAAAATTTCCGCTAACTTGTGCCAAAAAAAAAAAATTCTATGAACTCGCCATGCCCCTCATTGAATACCTTGGGGTGTCTTCTTTCCAAAATGGGGTCACATGTGGGGTATTTATACTGCCCTGGCATTTTAGGGGCCCTAAAGCGTGAGAAGAAGTCTGGGATCCAAATGTCTAAAAATGCCCTCATAAAAGAAATATGGGCCCCTTTGCGCATCTAGGCTGCAAAAAAGTGTCACACATCTGGTATCTCCGTACTCAGGAGAAGTTGGGCAATGTGTTTTGGGGTGTCATTTTACATATACCCATGCTGGGTGAGATAAATATCTTGGTCAAATGCCAACTTTGTATAAAAAATGGGAAAAGTTGTCTTTTGCCGAGATATTTCTTTCACCCAGCATGAGTATATGTAAAAAGACACCCCAAAACACATTGCCCAACTTCTCCTGAATACGGCGATACCACATGTGTGACACTTTTTTGCAGCCTAGGTGGGCAAAGGGGCCCACATTCCAAAGAGCACCTTTCGGATTTCACAGGTAATTTACCTACTTACCACACATTAGAGCCCCTAGAATTCCATGGCAGTATAACTACCCCACAAGTGACGCCATTTTTGAAAGAAGACACCCCAAAGTATTCCGTGAGGGGCATGGTGAATTCCTAGAATTTTTTATTTTTTGTCACAAGTTAGCGGAAAATGATGATTTTTTTCTTTTATTTTTTTCTTACAAAGTCTCATATTCCCCTAACTTGTGACAAAAAAATAAAAACTTCCATGAACTCACTATGCCCATCACGAAATACCTTGGGGTGTCTTCTTTCCGTAATGGGGTCACTTGTGGGGTAGTTATACTGCCCTGGCATTTTAGGGGCCGAATGCGTGAGAAGTGGTTTGAAATCAAAATCTGTAAAAAATGGCCGGTGAAATCCGAAAGGTGCTCTTTGCAATGTGGGCCCCTTTGCCCACCTAGGCTGCAAAAAAGTGGCACACATCTGGTATCCCCGTACTCAGTAGAAGTTGGGCAATGTGTTTTGGGGTGTCTTTTTACATATACCCATGCTGGGTGAGAGAAATATCTTGGCAAAAGACAACTTTTCCCATTTTTTTTTATACAAAGTTGGCATTTGACCGAGATATTTCTCTCACCCAGCATGGGTATATGTAAAATGACACCCCAAAACACATTGCCCAACTTCTCCTGAGTACGGAGATACCAGATGTGTGACACTTTTTTGCAGCCTAGGTGGGCAAAGGGGCCCATATTCCAAAGAGCACCTTTCGGATTTCACCGGCCATTTTTTACAGATTTTGATTTCAAACTACTTCGCATGCATTTGGGCCCCTAAAATGCCAGGGCAGTATAACTACCCCACAAGTGACCCCATTTTGGAAAGAAGACACCCCAAGGTATTTCATGATGGGCATAGTGAGTTCATGGAAGTTTTTATTTTTTGTCACAAGTTAGTGGAATATGAGACTTTGTAAGAAAAAAGAAAAATCATCATTTTCCGCTAACTTGTGACAAAAAATAAAAAGTTCTATGAACTCACTATGCCCATCAGCGAATACCTTAGGGTGTCTACTTTCCGAAATGGGGTCATTTGTTGGGTGTTTGTACTGTCTGGGCATTGTAGAACCTCAGGAAACATGACAGGTGCTCAGAAAGTCAGAGCTGCTTCAAAAAGCGGAAATTCACATTTTTGTACCATAGTTTGTAAACGCTATAACTTTTACCCAAACCATTTTTTTTTTACCCAAACATTTTTTTTTTATCAAAGACATGTAGAACAATAAATGTAGAGAAAAATTTATATATGGATGTCGTTTTTTATGCAAAATTTTACAACTGAAAGTGAAAAATGTCATTTTTTTGCAATAAAATCGTTAAATTTCGATTAATAACAAAAAAAGTAAAAATGTCAGCAGCAATGAAATACCACCAAATGAAAGCTCTATTAGTGAGAAGAAAAGGAGGTAAAATTCATTTGGGTGGTAAGTTGCATGACCGAGCAATAAACGGTGAAAGTAGTGTACGTCAGAAGTGTAAAAAGTGGCCTGGTCATTAAGGGTGTTTAAGGTAGGGGGGCTGAAGTGGTTAAGTCATTTCCCTATCCACATTTGTTTGCAGATCAGTTGCCATGCTCTTAAGCACATTTTGATGCCTTTTGCAGCCCTCTAGCCCTTTCCAGGACTATTTTAGAGCCATTTTAGTGCCCAAAAGTTCAGGTTCCTATTGACTTCAATGGGGTTCGGGTTCAGGGTCAAGTTCGGGTCCCGAACCCGAACTTTTTTTTCAAGTTCGGCCGAACCTGCCGAACCCGAACATCCAGGTGTCCGCTCAACTCTAATCACTACCCCTGATATCATTAGGGCTTGCTATGTGTCATCCCCTTCTTATCTGTAATCATTTCTATATTGGCCTTGAGATAATTATTCCCTTATTTGTTTTCCTTGCGCTGCTTAGAGAGAGTGGATTGGGTGGGTTATTGTGTGTGGGTTGGGGTGGTGATTTAGGAATTATTCCCTTGGGGTGGGAAGAGGACAAGAAAACAAGACATTATAAGGCTACTTTCACATCAGTGTTTTTGGTTTCTGGTATAGAGATTCAGCAGAGAAAATCAAAACCGGGCCAAAATGGTTGAATTTTTCCCCCCATTCATTGTCAATAGGGACAAAACTGATCAGGATGCATTAGTGTGCATCAGTTCTGTTTAGTTGTGATTTGTGTCCGATGAGCAAAACTGAACAAACCGGATCTGGCATGAATATCAATGTAAGTCAACGTGCCGAATCTGTTTTTTTTCATTACCATTGGCTTAGGGTACTTTCACACTAGCGCTATTCTTTTCCGGCATTGAGTTCCGTCCTAGGGGCTCAATACCGGAAAATAATTTTTCACTTTTATCCTAATGCATTCTGAATGAAGAGAAATCCGTTCAGGATGCATCAGGATGTCTTCAGTTCAGTCTTTTTGCCTTTTCAGGACGCAGCATGCTGCAGTTTTATCTCCGTCCAAAATTCCAGCCACTTGCCGGAATTTCCCATGGAAATGCATTAATGCGGCCCCGAGTGTTATGGCAAAACGGATCCGGCATTGCGGTCTGCGCATGCTCAGACCGCAAAAAATTTGAAAAAAAATGAATGCCGGATCCGTTTTTCCGGATGACACAGGAGAGACGGATCCGGCATTACAATGCATTTGTCATGCGGATCAGGATCCTGATCCGTCTGACAAATGCCATCAGTTTGCATACGTTTTGATGGATCCGGCAGGCAGTTCCAGCCATAGAAGTGCCTGCCGGAATCCTCTGCCGCAAGTGTGAAAGTACCCTCCTGCCTGGCAGCACCTGATCTCTTACAGGGGGCTATGATACGCGCAATTAACCCCTCAGGTGCGGCACCTGAGGGGTTAATTGTGCGGATCACAGACCCCTGTAAGAGATCGGGTGCTGCCAGGCAGCAGGGGGCAGTTATTACACAGTTCTCAGTATATTCTAACTTGAAGCGTCCCCATCACTATGGGAACGCCTCTGTGTTAGAATATACTGTCGGATTTGAGTTTCACGATCTATACTCATTTTCATATTCTAACATAGAGGCGTTCCCATGGTGATGGGGACGCTTCAAGTTAAAATATATCATCGGATTGGAGAAAACTCCGATCCGATGGTATAATAGGGACTCCTGATTTTACATTGAAAGTCAATGGGGGACGGATCCGTTTGCAATTGCACCATATTGTGTCAACGTCAAACGGATCCGTCCCCATTGACTTGCATTGTAAGTCAGGATGGATCCGTTTGGCTCTGCACGGCCAGGCGGACACCAAAAACACTTTTTCCTTCATGTCCGTGGATCCTCCAAAAATCAAGGAAGACCCACGGAAGAAAAAATGGTCACGGATCACAGAACAACGGAAATCCGTTTTGTGGACCGCAAAAAAAAACGGTTGTGTGCATGAGGCCTAAAGAACATATATATATATTCTAGGGGTCGTTTATCATTTAACCCCTTTAGTGACCAGCCTATTTTTCTTCCTTTTTTCATCTTTGAGTTCCAAGAGCTATAACTTTTTATATTTTTCCTTCTAAATTGTTTTATGAGGTTTTTTTTTTTTGCGGGACAAGTTGTAGTTTTTAATGGCGCCATTTTGGGTTACACATAACTTTCTGATTAACTTTTATTAACTCTTTCTGGGAGGGAGATGGGAAAAACAGCAATACTGCCACTGAGTTTCTACGTTATAAAATTTACGGCGTTAATTTTTCGGTATAAATATCATAATATCTTTATTCTATGGGTCAGTACGCTTACAGTGATACCAAATACATATGTTTTTTTTTACGTTTTACTACTTTTTTGCAATAAAACCCCTTTTTTAAAAGAATTTTTTTTGTATTTCCGCTTCCCAAAACCATAATTTTTTTCTTTTTCTTTCTATGGAGTTGTGTGAGGGCTTGATGTTTGAGGGACGACTAGTATTTTTTATTGGTATCATATTGGAGAAAATAATGTTTTTTGTTCGCTTGTTATTAAATTTTTTCGGTGGCAACTAAGAATAAATGATCAATTCTATCTATTTTTTTATTTATTTATGTAGTCTGGGTTGTTGCGGATGCAGCAATACCAAACATTTGGGGGAGATTTTGTTTTGCAATTTTTTTCACTGAAAAGCGTCTTTTCAATGGGAAAAAAGCGTAATTTTTTTAATGCAATTTTTTAAAATTTTATAAATTTGTTTTTTTTTTCCTTTTTTACCACTTAATAGTCCCACAAGGGGACTATAAAAAACATCATTTTGATTGCTTTTAAAATGCAATCCACAATCCCTATAGTGCATTGCATTTTAATGGCAATGCTATTCTAACATTGAACAGCAGGCTGCGCCAGAGAGGCACAGCCTGCTGGAAATGACTGAAGGCTGGTCTGGCGCCTACATCAGAAACCCTGCCAGCCTTCACACACATCGGCAATGGCATTTGCGGGGTGCCGATGGGAGACAGAGGGAGTCCACTCCCTCTGTCAACACTTTATATGCAGAGGGCGCCATTGCCCGCGGCATGTATAGTGTTAAACAGCCGTTCCAGTCTGTTAAAGCAGGGCTTCGGCTCTCATGTGAGAGCCAGGTCACCGCTCCCCTCTTGCACTGGGCCGCCATAAAAAAGCCCCTTAGTGACCGCCTTAAAAAGGCGTATGGGTGGTCACTAAGGGGTTAAGGTTGTTTTTGTGTCAGTTGTAAGTATGACTTTCTTTGTGTGCCTGCACCAAAGTTAGGAACTGGCGCACCTTAATAATATATGTGCCATGAGTATAATGTGGTTTACACCTCTAAATGTAAAAGTAGACCAAAGGGTTGCTGGCATGGGTTGTGACTTTTTTGTAACTTTCACAAAAGTTTTACATTTTACTATGTGAAACTTTTGTGAAAGTTACAAAAAAGTCACAACACATGCCAGGCAACCCTTTGGTCTAAGCCATAATCCAGATCTAATCTAATCTTTAGCTCTTAACCTTTTCAGGCCCAGAGTTTTTAGTTTTTTTTTACGTTTTCGCTTTTGCACTCCCTGCCTTCCCAAAGCCATAACTTTTTTATTTGTCTGTTCACATAGCCATATGAGGGCTTGTTTTTTGTGGGACAAGTTGTAATTTTCAACACGACTATTTAATATTGGATATGATGTAGTGGGAAGCAGGAAAAAAATTCTAAATGGGGTAAAATTGCAAAACAAAAAGCAATTCCACAATAGTTTTACAGGCTTTTTATTTAAGAAGTTTGATGTACGATAAAACTGACTGGTTACTTTTAATTCTACAGGTCAGTACGAATCCGGCAATACCTTATATGTATAGTTCTTCTTGTGTTTTGATAGTGATAAAAAAAAAAAGTAGGAAAAAATCTTTTATTTTTTTTCGTTGCCATATTTTGACCCCTATAACTTTTTTGCAATTATGTGTACGGGGCTGTATGAGGGCTGTTTTTTTGCAGGGCGATCTGAACTTTTCAATAACACCATTCTGGGGTGTGTATGACTTTTTTTTCTTTATTTAATTTTTTTGTCGAAAATGAAGCGACCAAAAATGGTGATTTAGCCATTTGGATGCTTTTTTCCGTCTTGCTGTTTGCCGTATGGGGAATATATTTTTATATTTTTATACTATGGTCGCACATCGAGACACCCATGATGTGTATTTACACCCATGATGCGTATTTATTTTTTTTAGTACTCTTTTTCTTATTTTGGGAAAAGGGGGGCGATTTGAATTTTTATGTTTTTTTTTTATTTATGTACGGTGCTGGGCGTTAAGGGGTTAAACACCAAATGTTGCGAAATTTACCAAATGCAGCTGAAAGCGTTGCAGCTGCCATGACCTGCAACTTTTTTAGACCACAAAACTAACGTATCTGATTTGATAAATGACCCCCTATACACACATACACACACATATATATATATATATATATATCAGATGAATGAAGAGGCAGCACTTCCAGTATAGCGTAAACGGGTGAGGACCCCAAATTTATTAAAGCGACGTTTCGGCCTGCTCAATGAGGCCTTTCTTAAGCTACATAACAGTGCAAATAACAAGGTATATATACCCACAATCCAATACAACTCAATTACAGAATGTGGTAGGGCGTATCTTTAGTCTGGTCACATGATCATTAACCATATCTACACATGACATAAGTGCATAGTAAACATTCTCATATAAAAAACATCAAAATTACATACGTGATCATAATAGTATCAGGATACTTCATAAAATTGCAATTACTGTGCCTCCATTACACTAAGGTGGGATATATCTTATCCATTCCATACATAATTATACATAGCAACCACTGTGCATAAAGTGACAAGTGCATAAAGAGTTAAAATCACAGTCGCTTGTACAGCTGTACCTTAGTTTAGGGTAATAGATCACATTCCCCCACTCAAACGGGGAGGGAACAGGGAGAGATTACTTAAACAACGCGAGATTATGTGGATACATAAGTTACAGACATTGAAGCCCGATGGTCTGAATGCTGAATGTAGATGGGAATTATGTGGATGATATAAGAGTGTAGTGCTCGTGAGCGAGGGGGGCCCTCGACCACCCTGTGTGGTGTATGAGACACCTAACAGTGTTAATGTTTTTGACAAAACCAACAATGTATAATGAAATGTATTTTCTTATTCTAGATGACTTTGGATGAACTTGATGAGCTTTTTTTCTATGTACTGGATGGAGCCGCCTACAGAACTTGAACACTTGAACATTAATGTAACCGTAGTGTGGAGATCTGCAGGACTGCGACTGATGGCCCGGATTGATAGCGTGATGCACACTTTGCTTAATTTGCCTGTGAGAGGTTTTAAGAGTATGGATGGTGGGTGTCACTTCACCTGCTGCACCGAGGTGGGCCGGTGGTGACACACATACATCAAAGCCATGGGTGTAGACAGATGGGAGGTGTAATCACATACACAAAAGGTGGTTTTGTGATGATCACTGTTGACTAAGCAATCACCTTTTGCGTGCAACTGTTGTACAATTACCCCCCCTTTTTGGAGGTTTTCTTGCACCTCATGGCATACTGATATTTGGATTGTGTGCAGAGTTATGCTTTCTGGAATCAGAGCGTATGTCCGCACTTCCCCCTAATGTTTACATCACTATGGTTACTTGTACACATCCCCGTGTGCGGTGCGCGTGACGCTGAGTCACATGTTCTGGCCTCCCTCCCCTCACAGCCGTCTCCCTTACGATGCGTTCCAATGGATGACGCTGCGGTCCATGGAGCTGTCATGTGGGAGTGCGGCGGCGTCGGGGGCGTGGCCAGTGACGTCGGGCTCGGCGCAGGCGCATCGTCGACGAGGAGACGCCAATGCCGGCGTGTTTCAAGAGTCTAAGTGTGGTGAGCTCCGTCCCGATGTTTTTAATATTTGATAAGGTACAGCTGTACAAGCGACTGTGATTTTAACTCTTTATGCACTTGTCACTTTATGCACAGTGGTTGCTATGTATAATTATGTATGGAATGTATAAGATATATGCCACCTTAGTGTAATGGAGGCACAGTAATTGCAATTTTATGAAGTATCCTGATACTATTATGATCACGTATGTAATTTTGATGTTTTTTATATGAGAATGTTTACTATGCACTTATGTCATGTGTAGATATGGTTAATGATCATGTGACCAGACTAAAGATACGCCCTACCACATTCTGTAATTGAGTTGTATTGGATTGTGGGTATATATACCTTGTTATTTGCACTGTTATGTAGCTTGAGAAAGGCCTCATTGAGCAGGCCGAAACGTCGCTTTAATAAATTTGGGGTCCTCACCCGTTTACGCTATACTGGAAGTGCTGCCTCTTCATTCATCTGATATACTTCGTGGAGGAAGAGCCGACCTCTGTGGATTTGCACCCGGTACACCTCATCTGACTGTGCTGCTGCACTATTTGTGTTTTCTATATAAGGACTTAGCAGCTGAGCACTGAATTCTGTTTTACAATGCCTGATCCACCTGAGAGGGACCCGCTTGATGTGTTTTCCTACACCAGACAGGATGAGGAGAGGATCCTCCATGACTTGGTGAGCGACTGCACGTTTTTATCCACCCCATCTGTTACAGAGCTGAAGAAAGGCTATGAGGCTGATGGTAAAAGGCTGGCTTCAATGGAGCTGCATCTAGCCACCCTAGCGGAATATTACAAGTCGCACAGAATACCAAGGGGTATGCGCTCCCAACTGAAGCCGAGTCTGTTTCCAGCTGACAGTAAGTTTGCACAAAAGTTTACACAGATTTCAAATAAATATGCCCTGGATGTGATATTGCTGAATTTGGAATTCTTGCAACATGAATTGGGCAGTGTACGGGAACACCTTGATAAAGCTGTTCATAAGCTTAAAGAAGCCCTCCCTACACAGGACTTTGATGTTTATCTAACTAATTGCTCTGCTTATCTGGAGAAATTCAGGAAAGAACAAGAGGCCATTAAGCGGCGCAAATGGTTGCGTGATGAAGAGGATTACCGACGGGGTAACGTGTACACCTGGCAGGAACCAAGAGGCCAAAGGCGACCACCGCTCTATGGTAACCCCAATGTTAATAAGAAAAATTACGTCAATCCTAAGAGGAAAATGGCATCTACCAATGAAGATGGAGTCACACCTGCACAGCGGCATAATGATGATTTTTTAGGCCCTGCTATGGATCCAAAAGGACCAGACGTGGTGGACAGCGACAATTTAAATGGCGAAAAAGAACAACGAAGCGTGAGGAATCGGCCAATAAGGAAAAGGAATCCATAGTGGTAAATATATCTTCCCACAAATTGACTGATGCACAAACCGAGCTTCTATCCAAGGGGTTAACCTTTTGCCCTGCAGTGGGAATTGATTGGTATCAACTTGAAATAGATTTGCATAAGTTTTTTAGAAGCATCAAATTAAAAGTGTGGTTTTCTGGTAGTGACCAGCATATGAGAGTTGGTGACGCTGAGCAGGGTTGTGAACTCTCCCTTCAGAGTGTGGGTTTACACTCCAAGAGTGACTTCACACCGCAGGTAAAATGTCCAGCCATAGACACATATATCAATGCTGTGAGGGCCGATGTCGAACTGTTAAAAAGCTCTTTATCTGAAGGAGGGCTTAAACATCCTAACATGAAGTCAGCCGAGATACGTGCATTGGGTGAACTTTGCAACAACGGCTCCCTCACGGTCAAACCGGCCGACAAGGGGGGAGCCGTTGTTGTGATGGACACCCAATGGTACATCTCAGAGATACAGAGACAGCTGGGAGATGGCCTGGTGTATAGACAGCTGAACCATGACCCCAAATTTGATGTGATCAAGGTTATCACTGGTATACTTGATAGAGCTAAAGCAGGAGGTTTGATCGATGAAGCACTATACAAGTATCTATTGATAACACACCCTAAAACACCATTGATATATGTGTTACCTAAAATTCACAAGAGTTTACAAAACCCGCCGGGGAGGCCGATTGTCTCCGGGAGGGAATCTGTGTTCTCCAATATAGCTATCTTCTTGGATAAGATATTGAGAGGGTTTGCTGTGGGAGCCAGATCATATATACGTGACACAGGTGACTTCCTGAATAAGATTGCTGACGCGCAAGTGACGGCTGGGACTCTGCTAGTCTCTTTTGATGTGGTGAGCCTCTACACCTCTATCAATCATGATAGGGGTGTGGAGGCAGTTAGGAAATGCCTGATTTCCACTCAATATACAGATGAAGCTAGGGAGTTCATATTGGACCTGCTCAGTGTAGTCTTAAGGTACAACTATTTTGCTTTTCAAGATGGCTACTATCTGCAACAGCGGGGAACCGCAATGGGTTCAAATATGGCGCCGACCTACGCCAACATTTTCATGTCGGGCCTGGAGGCTGAGCACGTCTATGTGTCCCACCACTTCAGCCGAGTGCGGGGGTGGTGGAGATACATAGACGATGTCTTTGTCATCTGGGACGGCACTGAAAGTGAGTTGGCCAATTTTCATTTGTTTCTGAATACTATGGATTCGGACATACAGTTTACTCTTACGCACTCCACCGAGCAGGTCCAATTTTTGGACACCACGGTAATGAAACAGAACACTGGATTGGTGACTGATTTATTCACCAAGCCAACGGACTGTAATAGGCTTCTAAACTTTGAGAGCTGTCATCCACGGTCCATGGTCAAAACCTTGCCACGGAGTCAATTTCTCTGTGTGCAACGAATAGTTAAAGATCCCAATTTATGTGACATGAGACTAACGCAGATGGCTGTTAAGTTTGTCAACAGGGGCTACCCAAGAAAGTTGGTTCATAGACAATTGAATGAGCTGAAGGCTAGGAGCCAAAGGGATGACACCAACAAACAGATGAGGGTACCGTTTATTTCTACATTTACTGAGGGGAGTTACCAGGTAGCAGATGTCATTAAAAAACACTGGCCTATCCTATACAGCAATTTCAGAAAGGTCAAGGAATTTGCTGTGCCCCCCCTGATGTCCTACAGGCGAGCTCCCAATCTGAGGGATAAGTTAGTTAAGGCTGAAGTGGCTGGAAGTAAGGCCCAAGTCCAGACCTATATTGGTCATAGGAAATACGGATGTTATCCGTGTTTAGGCTGCGTGAATTGCAGTTACATGTTAAAAGGTGAGAAATTTATACACCCGACACTGAAGACGCAATTTGAAATACGACATCATCTAACCTGTGATAGTTCATTTGTGATCTATCTGTTGTCTTGCCCCTGCAACCTCCTATATGTGGGGGAGACTATTTGTGAGGTCAAGACCAGAATGAACTATCACAGGTATTCGATTCGTCAAAAAAGGAGAGATCTCCCTGTGCCAAAGCACTTTGTTGAGGCTGGGCACAGAGAGAAGGATCTCAAGTTTAGGGTAATAGATCACATTCCCCCACTCAAACGGGGAGGGAACAGGGAGAGATTACTTAAACAACGCGAGATTATGTGGATACATAAGTTACAGACATTGAAGCCCGATGGTCTGAATGCTGAATGTAGATGGGAATTATGTGGATGATATAAGAGTGTAGTGCTCGTGAGCGAGGGGGGCCCTCGACCACCCTGTGTGGTGTATGAGACACCTAACAGTGTTAATGTTTTTGACAAAACCAACAATGTATAAGGAAATGTATTTTCTTATTCTAGATGACTTTGGATGAACTTGATGAGCTTTTTTTCTATGTACTGGATGGAGCCGCCTACAGAACTTGAACACTTGAACATTAATGTAACCGTAGTGTGGAGATCTGCAGGACTGCGACTGATGGCCCGGATTGATAGCGTGATGCACACTTTGCTTAATTTGCCTGTGAGAGGTTTTAAGAGTATGGATGGTGGGTGTCACTTCACCTGCTGCACCGAGGTGGGCCGGTGGTGACACACATACATCAAAGCCATGGGTGTAGACAGATGGGAGGTGTAATCACATACACATAAGGTGGTTTTGTGATGATCACTGTTGACTAAGCAATCACTTTTTGCGTGCAACTGTTGTACAATTACCCCCCATTTTTGGAGGTTTTCTTGCACCTCATGGCATACTGATATTTGGATTGTGTGCAGAGTTATGCTTTCTGGAATCAGAGCGTATGTCCGCACTTCCCCCTAATGTTTACATCACTATGGTTACTTGTACACATCCCCGTGTGCGGTGCGCGTGACGCTGAGTCACATGTTCTGGCCTCCCTCCCCTCACAGCCGTCTCCCTTACGATGCGTTCCAATGGATGACGCTGCGGTCCATGGAGCTGTCATGTGGGAGTGCGGCGGCGTCGGGGGCGTGGCCAGTGACGTCGGGCTCGGCGCAGGCGCATCGTCGACGAGGAGACGCCAATGCCGGCGTGTTTCAAGAGTCTAAGTGTGGTGAGCTCCGTCCCGATGTTTTTAATGTTTGATAAGGTACAGCTGTACAAGCGACTGTGATTTTAACTCTTTATGCACTTGTCACTTTATGCACAGTGGTTGCTATGTATAATTATGTATGGAATGGATAAGATATATCCCACCTTAGTGTAATGGAGGCACAGTAATTGCAATTTTATGAAGTATCCTGATACTATTATGATCACGTATGTAATTTTGATGTTTTTTATATGAGAATGTTTACTATGCACTTATGTCATGTGTAGATATGGTTAATGATCATGTGACCAGACTAAAGATACGCCCTACCACATTCTGTAATTGAGTTGTATTGGATTGTGGGTATATATACCTTGTTATTTGCACTGTTATGTAGCTTGAGAAAGGCCTCATTGAGCAGGCCGAAACGTCGCTTTAATAAATTTGGGGTCCTCACCCGTTTACGCTATACTGGAAGTGCTGCCTCTTCATTCATCTGATATACTTCGTGGAGGAAGAGCCGACCTCTGTGGGGATTTGCACCCGGTACACCTCATCTGACTGTGCTGCTGCACTATTTGTGTTTTGTATATATATATATATATATATATATATATCTTGGATAAGATATTGCACAATTTTCCCATAGGCAGTGAATCATATGTACGAGACACAACAGATTTTCTGTGTAAACTGGAGGCGGTGGAATTACCTGATTCACATGGGATCCTATTAGCCTCATTTGATGTAACATCATTATACACCTCCATAGATCACAATTTGGATATTTCAGCTGTCAAACGTATGCTAGACATGTCAACGCTATCTGCAGCTGCTAGTGAATTCATCATCAGTCTGCTTGACATTATCCTGAGACACAATTATTTTTTGTTTCAGGATACATATTACAAGCAGATACGAGCTGTGGCGATTGGGTCACATGTGGTACCAACATATGCTAATATTTTTATGAGAGTGTTTGAGGAGGATGTCATCTATCTGCTCCACCACTTCAGACATGTTCTGAGGTGGTGGCGATATATTGACGACATCTTCCTCATATGAACAGGTGAATTATCTCAACTGATGGATTTTCATACCACACTTAATAATGTGAACAATGACCTACAATTCACTTTGTTACATTCCAATTCTGAAATACAATTTTTGGACACTACTGTTAGATACCTGGATGGGAGACTATATATTCAGTTGTATACTAAACCTACGGACAAAAACACGATCTTACATTTTGACAGTAACCATCCTAGGAGTATGGTGAAGCATCTTCCATACTCACAGTTTTTGAGGGCTAAACGTATAGTTTCGGAACCCAATACACTTGATAACACACTGGAGGTTATGGCAGATAGGTTTAGAAAAAGAGGATATCCATGTGATCTATTGAGCATACAAATGGAAAAAGTAAGAACGATTGAGAGGAAGGATACACTGATCAATAAACAATCTAGGCAAATGCAAACTAGAATTTAGTTTATCTTCACATACACGGAATATAGTATGGATATCAATCAGATCATCAGACGTCATTGGGGTATTTTGCGTGGATGTCTGGGCAACATTACAGAATTTAAACCCCCCCCCCCCCCCCACTGTTCTCGTATCGCAGATCGAAAAATCTGCGTGACCAATTGACAAGGGCCGACATTGGCCCTAAGAATAGAATTACACAAACCACATTGACACGGCCAGGCCTGGGAATTTTCCCGTGCCTGTGCTGTGTCAATTGTCATTACATCTTTAAGGGCAGTAGGTTTATACATCCAGACACTGGATCGATATACCCGATCCTCTTCCATCTAACATGCGATTCCAACTTTGTTATTTATGTACTAACATGTCCCTGCAAGCTACTATATGTGGGCAAGACCCCCACAGATTTGAAGACACAGCTTAATAATCACCGACTGCCCATACGCAAAAAACGATGTGACTTACCTGTCCCCAAACACTTCACAGATTTAAATCATTCAGAAAAAGACTTGAAATGTTGGCTAATTGATCATATACCGCTACCTAGGAGGGGTGGCAACAGAACGCTGTTACTAAAGAAAAGGGAGATGCACTGGATATATACACATAATTTTCTCATACCTCATGGTTTGAATGCTGAATATAATCCGGGGGTATGTGGATAAATGGTTGGTTTGCCCTCTTCGCTCTGAATAGTGTGTTTTCGTAGCCTGATGTGTATAAAGTGAATTGTAAAAAAACTAATTTTTAAAGCAGATCATTTATTAAATATTTTTTATTACATTTTTTTTCCTTTTTTTACAGACACCGTGATGATCCTGGACGATAATTGGGAGGATGTCTGGACATGTAGCCACCAGATGTATACTGTGACTTACGTGTACAATTTTATTCACACTATGAATTTTTTCATGACACCATGGTTGCGTCAATGTCACAAATGTAGTTTATATAGCCCAAGTAACATGAGTAGCACCCTCTTGCTTATGGGTGCAGGTACTGGGTTTTGGACCGGATATTATATGCGCTCAATATTAACGTATTGTGCGCATATACATTATTGGTCCACCAGGGGTGAGGTTTGTCTTCTTTGACAAGAGGTCACCTCCCCTACTCCAGGATACACCGATATATATACTTATACTTTTATAACAGAGGAAGCGTCGGGCGTTTTGCCTCTAAGATGGCGTGTTATGCAGCATCTGACAGGTACGCATGCGCCACTGAGCTAAACTATTAGTACCATTTCAAAGATGGCCGCCGGGATTACAACATTGGAGTGCGCACACTCCTACGACGGCTTGAGTGACCAGTTCCTATGTGGATGGTTGACGCAACCTGGCGCAGGCGCACTGTAATGTTTAGTACGCCGAGTACACGAGTAAAACTGAATTCTAAATAGTATAACAGGGCACTCAAGAAACCGTGACCATGTGGTTGAAACAGTTAAGTGCTTTATTTATGGTTATAACAAATCAAATGCTTAAAATTCGATTATATATTCAATATGATAATTATATTCGATAGCATAGAATAAAAATTCGATAGCATAGAATAAAAATAATAGTCCCAAAATGAATATAGTCAATGAATTATTCGATCATTTGATCGAATCATGGTTTTGCACCTGGGTATCGATGTATTTAAAATCAAGTCTTTATATCCCACTCTCGATTTCAGCAGCGTCCCACCGAAACGAAGCAGGTAGCGGCGTCCCGCTACAAAATTACTTGCAAGTATAAGTTGGTTACCTTGTAATCGACCGAAGATTTTCCAGGCTTTCGATCTTTTCCTCTCCCTTAATGTGCCTGTGGTTGTGCAGCACAATGTATCAAGAGGTTTTCCTCGACGGCTCTGTAGTTCTATTTAACGTCACTGCCAAGGCCACCGGTTTACGACCTTTGAATGAAAATTCCACAGTGGTGTTATAACAGAGATTTTTTCGTTGAATGAGGTGTCCAAATATAGTCTGTTAGGTGGTCGATTTAAGGTGCTTGAATCTTTCAGTATCAAGATGGGGGGTGTAGCACCAGACGTGTTTCGGGGTCCAACGTATTGCCCCTTCCTCAGTGGTACCAAAAAATATTTTTTTTCTCTTCATCGCAGAGCTGTGTAGGGGCATATTTTTTGCGGTACCACCTAAAGTTTTTATTGATACTATCTTTGGTTGTGTATGACATTTTTATTTTTGTATTTGTATTACTTATTTTGTGGAGGTAAAGCAATGAAAAAATGGCGAATCAGCCATATAATTTTTTTTCTAATTATGCCATTCACCATATGGGATACTTTTTTATTGTCAGCACAGTATAAAATAATGGAATTTTATCCATTACACTATACAAACATCTATCTATTACAATTCAGTGTTTCCACCTGCAGGCCTGAATTGTAACATATAAGTAATAAGCCTGGAAGCCTAGTACAGGCTCTGGCTTATTACAGTAATGGAAAATCTTCCTGGATCTCAGCCAGGGGGATTGTTCCTTCCTGGGAAGTGCATGCTTCTGGGTTTTTGGTCTTTCATATGGCGAAGTTACATTTAACCATGGCATCTGAGGGGTTATATGTCTGCAATCGGCATTACCACCGATCGTAGATATTAGCCCCAGGTGTCTGCTATGTGAAATATGTACCCAAATTGATAAAAAATGCAATATATACTATATATCAAAACTGAATAACATTAATGTACTCTACAAGATAAGGACCACATATGAGCAAACACCCAAACCATCTAAATTTAGTCAGTGATGGGTAATAAGACCATATTTTAGTCATCATTACCCAATATACATAATTAATAAATTATATAATATCTAGTGTTGAGCGAGCACCAAAGTGTTCGGGTGTTCAGCCCAAACACATTGCGATATAATGGAAGTCAATGGGAGACAACCAGGCACCCCCTGCTCGGATGAGGGGAGGGTGGCTGGACCATAGGAAAAGGTCTGAAAGTGATGGAAACACCTCTGAAATCGATCAGGAACAGCAGGGGGACCATGTCTGAAAAGCATCTTGGACACCAATGTTGCTGCTGGGAACCATGTTGTCCAAGTTGTACGCCACTTTTACAGACTGACAAAAAAACGCCCAAAATCTCGCCCCCACAAAATAAAAATCCTTTTAGAGGAGAAATTGTTAGGAAACTTTCTTTCCTGTAGATACAATTGTATATACAGTGTAAGTGATGCCAAAAATTACAAGGAAGAAGCACTCCGATACAGCCTGTATTTCACCTAAAGAAGAGCCTCATTCACATGGTGGTACAATTGTTCAGGTAGTGGGACTCCTACACTCATATAGCCTATGCACTAAGGGAAAGGGCTGCCGAAAATTACAAGGAACTGGCACTCCAATGCACCTTTTATTACACATAAAGGAGGGCATCATACACACCCTTTAAAAATTATAATTAATGGCCTGCTGGTGAACCTCAAAAACATTAGGAGCCATGGCCTGCTGGTTACCCTCTAAAACAATACGGGTGAGGGCCTGCTGCTGAGCTTACCCTCTTAAACATTATGGTTGAGGGCCTGCTGGTGAGCTGACCCTGGAAAACATTGGAGGTGAGGGCCTGAAGGTGAGCGAACCCCATAAAACATTGTAGTGAGGACCAACAGGTGAGCAGACCATATGAAACATTAGATGTGAGGGCCTGAAGGTGAGCGAACCCCATAAAACATTGTAGTGAGGGCCTACAGATGAGCAGACCGTATGAAACATTGGAGGTGAGGGCCTGAAGGTGAGTGAACCCCATAAAAAATTGTAGTGAGGGCCTACAGGTGAGCAGACCGTATGGAACACTGGAGGTGAGGGCCTGAAGGTGAGCGAACCCCATAAAACATTGTAGTGAGGGCCTAGAGGTGAGCAGACCATATGAAACATTGAAGGTGAGGGCCCGAAGGTGAGCGAACCCAATAAAACATTGTAGTGAGGGCATATATACTGTATGGAACAGGAGGAGGAGGAGGAGGATGAGAAAACAAGATTCAAACATATACCCTTTTTTGGAAGTGAAAAGGGTGCATCTGAATCTTGTGGATTGAGTACATTGTAAAGCATACATTTAAATTGCGTGTTTGTTCCTCATTAGCTCAGCGTTTCTCTGGTGGAGTGGAGAAGTCAGGGGCAATCCAGGCCTGTCAGCATTGGCAGTGGACAAGCGGATACGCTTATCTGTTATAATGCCACCAGCAGCACTAAAAGGGCAGGCCAGCACCTCCAAGGCATAGAGCGCAAGTTCGGTTCACGTGTCCAGCTTGGACACCCAGTAGTTGTAAGGAACCGAGGGATCATTCAGGACGCTGACACGGTCTGCTATGTATTCTTTCACCATCTTCCAAAACTTGTCCCTCCGTGAGCCACTAGGTTGCGCTTCAGGGTGAGGTTGCTGGCGGGGTGTCATGAAAGTGTCCCATGCCTTGGACAGTGTTGCCCTGCGTTTGTTGGAACTGGTGTGTGTTCCCCTTGTCTCCCTTCCTCGGTTGCCAAGGGAAGTACGGACTCTGCCGCCAGCATTGTCAGATGTAAATGTTTGGAGCAATTTCTCAATAAGGACCTTCTGGTATTGCACCATTTTACTTGCCCTCTCCACCACAGGAATGAGAGATGAGAAGTTCTCTTTGTAGCGGGGGTCGAGAAGGGTGAACACCCAATAATTTGTGTTGTCTAAAATGCGTATAACATGAGGGTCGCGGGAAAGGCAGCCTAACATGAAGTGGGATGCTTACTCTGATTATAGCGTTATCGCCACTAACCATCTGTATGGATTCCTCACAGAGGTCTGCCATCAATGCCCACTTCTCGCTTGTGAATAGTGGAAGTTGAGTCGAAAGGCAACGACCATGTTGCAGCTGGTATTCCACAACTGCCCTCTGCTGCTCACAAAGCATGGACAACATGTGGAGCGTAGAGTTCCTGCGCGTGCTCACGTCGCACAACAGTCGGTGAGCTGGAAGCCCCAAGGTCTGCTGCAGCGTTGACAGAGCGGCTGAAGCTGTGGACGACCTGCAGAAACGGGCACCCACGCGGCGTACCTTTTACTAGTAGCTCTATCAAATTTGGGTATGTTTTAATAAAGCGCTGAACCACTAAGTTTAATATGTGCGCTAGGCATGGCACGTGCATCAGGTTGCCGAGCTCCAAAGCCGCCACCAATGTAGTGTCCCTGGCCACCAGCACTTGTCCATGAGTCCATGGTGAAGTGGACCTTCCCAGTAACTGCATTGATCAGGGCACGGGTGATGTTCTGGGACACATGTTGGTGTAAGGCAGACACGGCACACCATGAAAAATATTGGCAGCTGGGGACCGCGTACCGAGGGACAATTGCCGACATCAGGCTGCAGAAGGCCTCAGTCTCCACAAGCCTATATGGCAACATTTCAAAGGCCAGTAATTTTGAAAGTTGCACATTTAGAGCTATGGACAGTGGGTGGGTGGCTGGGTATTTCTGCTTGCGTACAAATGCCTGGGGTAAGGACAATTGGACGCTGTGCTGGGACAAGGATGTGGATGCATTTGATGATGGTGCATGCGAAGGCCCAGGTGCAGGGCAAAGTGCATCCGGACCTGCGCCTTTGACAGGGGATTGGTGAGCAATGCGTAACACAGGGGAAGAGGAGGCAGTGGGGTGGCCGGCAGACCCAGATTGTGGACCCAGGCGTTCGGCCCACTGATTAGGGTGCTTGGATGCCATGTGGCAGATCATGCTGGTGGTGGTGAGGTTGCTGGTGTTCGAGCCCCGACTCATTTTGGTACGGCACAGGTTGCAAACTACCACTCTTTTGTCATCTGCACTTTCCGCAAAAAAGCGGAATACTGCTGAACACCTACCCCTTGGCAAGGGAGACTTACGCATGTGGGTGCTCGGTATAACAGTTGCGGGCCTGTTTCGTGTGGGCTGACTTCTTCCTTTTGCCACCCCACTGCCTCTTACAGCTTGTTGCGGTGCTGCAGATCCCTCCCCGTCTGTACTGCTTTCCTCGCTCGGCTTTTCACCTTTAAAAGTTGGGTCAGTGACCTCATTATCCACCACCTCCTCTTCCACTTCCTCATCCCCATCCTCCTGACTTGACCTAAGCACAACCTCAGTGATTGACAACTGTGTCTCATCCTCATCCACCTCGTGAACAAATAATTGACTTTCACCACCCTCATCTTCTTGACCCTGTGATAGGTCAAGAGGTTGTGAATCAGGGAACAAGATCTGTGCCTCTTCAAGCGTGTTTGGCGAGAGGGCCAAATCTAGTGAAGGCGATGAAAATATGTCCTGGGAATGTCCGAGTGTGTTATCAACGGTTTGTCCGACTCCTGACTCTACATGGTGGGAGGAAGGAGGATGAGGGTGAGGATTCTGTGGACCAGACTCTTTGCTAATGAGACTGGTCTTGGTGGAAGAGGGGGTGGAAGAATAATCTTCTGTCATCCAACCGACCACCTGGTTTCACTCGTCCGACTTGGACAGTATTGTCCTGTGACGCCAAGTTAACTGTGAAATGAAACAGGGTACGGTGTTTTTTTTTCTTTTTTCCAGTTTCACCGGCAGCTGGCAAGGTTTCATTGCGCCCAGGGCCATGGCCTCTGCCTGAACTGTCAGCAACACGACTACTTCCCAGTCCCTTAGTGCTCGCCTTCTTCATATTAAAAGTTTTATTGTATAAATGTTGGACGACTTTTTTAAATTTGCCACCAGCAAAATTTCTTCTCTGCTGGATTACTGTATATGTGGTTGCAGCCTAAATGCAGACACAGATGTGACCTAAACCAGTGAAATTTGTCACAAATAGAAATAATTCTCTGGTGATTAACTGTATATATGGTTGTGGCCTAAATTCACGCAAAGATGTGACCAAAAGTAGTGAAATTTGTCACAAATAGAAATAATTCTCTGGTGACTAACTGTATATATGGTTGTGGCCTAAATTCACGCACAGATGTGACCAAAACTAGTGAAATTTGTCACAAATAGAAATAATTCTCTGGTGATTAACTGTATATATGGTTGTGGCCTAAATTCACGCAAAGATGTGACCAAAAGTAGTGAAATTTGTCACAAATAGAAATAATTATCTGTTGACTAACTGTATATATGGTTGTGGCCTAAATTCACGCACAGATGTGACCAAAACTAGTGAAATTTGTCACAAATAGAAATAATTCTCTGTTAAATAACTGTATATATGGTTGCAGCCTAAATTCACGCACAGATGTGACCAAAACTAGTGAAATTTGTCACAAATAGAAATAATTATCTAACTAACTGTATATGTGGTTGCGGCCTAAATTCACGCACAGTTGTGACCAAAAGTAGGGAAATTTGTCCCAAATAGAAATAAATCTATGCTGAATTACTGTATATAAAGGTTGCGGCCTAAATTCATGCACAGATGTGACTAAAACCAGTGAAACTTGTCACAAATAGAAATAATTCTCTGGTGAATAACTGTATATATAAGAAACCTATCACAGCGACCAATAAGGGCCACATAAAGCGATATACAACCTATAATACATGATGTGTTAGCCCAAGTAATAAATCATCACCGAACAATATAAATATAAGTTTATTACTGTCAACATTAAAAATCAATATACATGATAGATACAAGTTATGGTCCATAAATTCCAAGGAAGGGAACAAATAACAAGTGAGGGGGCAAAAATACCTGGGAAGGGGAGGCAAACTGGCACTACACAGTATATCAATACATGATTATATAAAGTACTAACATTAGGGCATATAGAATCTTGAGGTCAAACCGCATATATGGTATTATAAACAAGTAAAGTGCAAGTGCTTAGCCCAAATGTAGCAGCATTACATAGTAACAGTTAATGAAACAGGCAGACACCAAGCTACCCACCTTCCCAGTGCCCCCTCACTTACCCTACGCGTATCGCCACCAGGCTTCATCAGGGGAATAATTCTCTGTTGACTAACTGTATATATAGTTGCGGACTAAATTCACGCACAGAAGTCACCCAAACTAGTGAAATTTGTCCCAAATAGAAATTATTCTAGGCTGGAATACTGTATATAACGTTTGTGGATTGAGTGCACCTATATAAACTAGTACCACGTGTTCTGGCCAGTCAACCACTGTAAGGCTTATAGCTAACATGGCTATGGCATTACACTGGAAGGAATTACTTACCTGAACGCTGATTGGATGCTTCAGGAGGCGCCAAATGTGCGGAGCAGGGACTCGAGCAATGCGACGAGCACTTGTGGTATTCGGCCGAGTACCGCCACATGCCGGGCATAGCGATGCTCAAGCCGAACCAGTACTCGGCCGAGCATGCTCACTCATTACTAATAATATCACTTCAGCAGTTTCTGAATAAATAAAGAGTACATTGTTATAGGCAGACTTATGTCAGTCCATAATCATAATATTAGTCAAATTTAATCCTATGCTAATTGCCACATTTAAATTTTCACTTGATATGTCAAAAATGTTTATTTATACTGTATTATTCAGAGCAAACTGCAATACTATTCACTGCTTCCAGATCCTTACACTGACCACCAACATACATACAGCTTCTTTCCATATACGGAATAAAATAGTGACTGCAGCCTTCTATCTAACTTTATAGAACCTCTTTGGACAAATCCTTTGTTTTACAGTTTAATTTCAGACAAACTAGTGCATAGATGAATACTGAAGCCCAATAATTAAAACAAATGTTATCCAAAAATAATAATTTTTATTTACTCCAAGTAATCCAAATCTATATCTAAGGCTACTTTCACATTTGTGTTTACATTTTCCGGTATTGAGATACCGTTTTGTCCCCATTCATTGTCAAACGTAACTGAACTGAACGGAATGCTCCAAAATGCATTCTGTTCCGTTTGGTTGCATTCCCATACTGGAGAGCAAACCGCAACAAGCCGTGGTTTTATTTCCGTCATGGGATGCGGAGCAAAACGGCATCTGGCATGACCCACAATGCAAGTCAATAGGGACGGATCCATTTTCCCAGACACAATAGAAAATGGATCCGTCCCACATTGACTTTCAATGGTGTTCATGACGGATCCGTCACTGCTAGCAAAATATTGTCAATGTACTATAAATATTGTCAATGTGCTGCTATCAATAACTATTTTTATACTATATTTTTATACTATTTTTATACTATATATTGTTTTAATCATATTGCTAAATTTTATTGTTGAAATAAAATATCATTAACCTTGACTACCTATATATTCAGATGAGGAGTGCCTGCTATATTTGATCAACATATACCATTAATCCGTGATTGGGTGAAATCACTATTAAGCAAGAGCACCCGTCCTTTGATACCAGGAAGTGAGCCACTATATAATTTTTAATTATCAATTTCTAATCACCCCATTATAGTGAAGCTCCTCCTTGTTTACCAATATGGACATCTGGAACTATATAGAGGACCAACGTTAGAGATTAGAAACTTTTACATTTGATGATTACTCAGAAAATAGAGGAAAAAGCAGAGATAGATCTATGACAGAGGTGTTTAGAGACCTTGAGACCCTACTGATTAAACAATTAAAACAAAGGTGGGAGATAAAATCACTAAATCGCCACCTAGAACAAAATATAATACCAAAGGGCCTGAGACTCTCTAAGACCCCAGCAAATGATCTTATGGACGAAGAGTTTAATAAAGAATGGGAAAACCTATTGTCAGCACAATCTATAGCTTTAGTTCAGTTGATTATTAAAAGGAGAAAACATATTCTAGAAGAAACCACTATAAAAATAAATCAGATAAGAGAAACAACAGATACATTTCCAAAAAATGAAGAAAGCATCAATTAGCATGAGAGAATCTGCAAAAATTTGGAAACAGTAGAAAAAGAAATTATAGCCAAAAAAAGTAAAAAAAAATCCGTAATCTCATAGAAAATGATACACAAATACCAAAACAAAAACACACAGACCGATCAAATAACACGGATACTCAAAGAGATCAGGTAGAACATACACCAATACAATATAATATCCCAACAACCAATAGATATGAAACACTAACCAATCCACCTTTTTTAGATCGAACCCCCCACACCACAAAACACGAATGAGAACAGTACGAGAAAGCCCGTACGAGCAAAACTACCACAGATTCCCACCGACAGGACACACGTACAACTTAAGACACAAGGAGGAAACACAAATACGGAACCAGAATCGATACACACGTAGAGAACCAACACTATCACCAACACAACCCACCCTTAGAAAACAGAGAACAAGAAGAGGAAAGTGAAAGAAGAGAAAGAAGAAACTACAGGAGATAGAAATAGAGAATGACAAATCAATAGTCAATTTAAGTTCTATCACCTTAACAACTGCACAAAAGAATTTACTTAATAAAGGATTAAAATTTGCACCAACAGCACACTTAAACAAATTTGACACTTTTATAGGAATTGAGAAGTTTATAATGAAGTTATGTTTAAAAAAATATTTTTTGAAAAATCCAATCCAGCCTATTGAGAATAAACAGAAAATATACCACCATACTGATCTCAAATTGAAAACCAAGATGTACCCTAAACAGGAGATGGAACAAGATATCATTACTTTAAAAAAAAACATAGAAGCAGATATAAGGAGAATAAGAGGGCGGCCGAACAAGCTAAACAATTTGACTTCACCGGAAATCCAAGCCATAAAACAATTACAGCAGGAAGACCAAATCACAATCCGTCCGGCAGACAAAGGGGGAGCAATTGTAATCTTAGACACTCAACATTATGACAGGGAATGTAAAAAACAATTAGCAGATACTTCAACGTATAAAAAATTACAAAAAAATAAACATAGAGGAATATAGTTCATCATTAGAAGAATATGCAGTAAAAGGACTAAATAAGTATTTTTAAATGAAAAGGAGTATAAATTTATTGTAGAAACTTAACGATTGCCTTTTTTTTATTGTATACCTAAAATTCATAAGGACCTGAAAAACCCACCAGGCAGACCAATTGTTTCGGGCATTGGGTCATACACATCTAATCTGTCTCAATACTTGGACAAACAATTACAACCAGTAGTAAAAAATACCTTCTCATATATTAAAGATACTACCCAAGTAATCCAATGTGTCGAGGCTCTATAATACTATCCTCATTGGATCCTCGGCACTTTGGATGTAAATTCATTATACTGTACACAATAATTGATCATCAACAGGGAGTACAGGCCCTAAAAAAGCAACTAGAAATATACGGCCAATTACAACCAGAACAGGTGGACTATATAGCAGAAGGAGCAGAATACATCCTAGCCCACAACTATTTTGCATATGATTCGGATTTTTATCTCCAAGTAAGAGGTACCGCCATGGGCACTAGGTTCGCCCCCAGTTATGCAATTTTTTTTATGGCCCATTGGGAGGAGGATAACATCTTACCAAGACTGGGGAAAGACCTAGTACTCTGGCGGAGATTTATAGATGATATATTTTTTATATGCCAAAAAACAGAAAACGAGTTGAGGATGTTTTTAAAAGTAATAAATCAAAATCAATACAACCTAAAATTCACCTCTAATATAAGTACAAATCAAATAGAATTTTTAGACTTAACCATCAAAGTACAAGAGAATCATCTAATATGCCAAACTTTCCAAAAGCCTGTAGCAAAAAATAGCTACATTTTGTACTCCAGTTGCCACCTACCAAGGTGGCTATTTAATATCCCCAAAGGACAATTTAGGAGATTGAGGAGGAATTGTACAATAGGCAAGGATTTTGAGGAAGAATCTGTTAATATGAAAGAACAATTTTTTTTAATAAAGAAATATCCCGCCCAACTCGTAGAATCATTCTTGGCAGATGTCAGAAAGATGAAAAGAGAAACATTCTTTGAATCAGAAAGTATAATAACCAAAAATCAGGAGAACGAAGAAAAAATTTGGATAATTTTGCCTTATAATGCTGAACATAGTAAAATGTCACTGGCACCACATTTTGAGGGATAAACTGATAGGTCCACTACTAACTGAAGGACCACAAATTGTATACACTAAAGCACCAAATGTATCCCTCAAAATAGCACAAACAGTGAAAAACAAACAAAAAAAGGTACCTTCTCAAAGTCTATTTAACCTTAAAGGTTTTCATAGATGCAATACATACAGTAATTGCAAGAACACAAAATTCCCTAAAAAAACAAGTATATGCTCAACAAGCAACATATTCACATATGAAATAGATACTTTCATCTCATGCAATACCTCCAATGTTCTATATATAATAGAATTCTGCCCATGTAAAAAGCAATACATAGGCAGAACAAAGAGATTATTAAAAACACGAATCTCAGAATATGAATAAGATCCGAAACGGTTATGAAAAACACTCTTTGTCCAAACATTTTAAATATCATCACAACAAAAATCCAAGCAAATTAAATATGCTGCTTTTAAAAAGATAGAGATACATTGGAGGGGAGAAGACCACATTGCAAAAATGTCAAGACAGGAACTAGAAGAATTTATGACTTCAATACCCTATTACTGGAAGGTTTAAATTCAGATTTTGAATTGTTCGGTTTCCTGTGAGAGTAGGTTGGGGGCCCCTCGCCGATGGGAGATCGAAGTCAGGCTGTTTTACCAGCACTTCGATCTCCCCTTGGTGGAGGGCACCCTCCCAATATCTACACTTCATCATCAATAATACTGTTTGAAAATAATTAGAAACAATTCTGCTGAATAGCCCATAAATGAACAAATGCTATAGAAACCACATATACAAGTGAAGAACACTCAAAATAAGAAAAATCTGGAAAAAACGCATAAAAACACATGCAAAACGCATATGCGTTTTTTCCATATATTGAAAATGTAGATGAAACTATATCAATTATTGAGGTTATATTTATATTCAATACATCAACCAAATTTTAAACTGTTTTTAACTGAATTTATTTTATTTTATTTCATCATTATATCTTTCATCACTTCGAAGGGCAATACTGAAATAACATTTGGACATTTTAATCTAAATAAAGGACTAAATACTATAGAAATTACATATAGAAATAAAGAATATTAAAAATTAAAGTAATGAAAGTATAAACTAAATTACATCAACTATTGAAGTCCTATTTATATCCAACACATGTACAAACCTTAAACTGTTTTAAACCGAATTTATTCTATTACTATGTTATCCATCACATCCAAAAACTTTAAGGATATTATTAGGAACAACATATGGACATTTGAATTTAAATCACACTATCCACAATAACTATGGAAAAACGCACAGAAATCGCATAAAAATCGCATGGAAAATAATCATGCAATTTTTATCGAAAATCCATAGTAAGTTAATTGTATCCATTGTATCGATGTTCTTAACTGTTTATACTTTCAATTGTTTAAGTATATTTATGTATATTTTACTTATAAAACAATGTTTTCTGGGGTTTTTGAGCAAGACACAGCTGACTCCAGGTTTTCCAAGCAGCACACAAACTGCTATAAAAGGATTGATTTTGGGACATTTCGGATATGGCTAATGAGGAAGAGGTTTGAACCTCAAAACGCGTTTAGCAGGACATTCCCAAAAAGACCCTCTCAACTAATCGCGAACAAGCGATTGAAAATCCTCCAGACTCTATTTGATAAGTGATCACACGATTACGAATATTTTCTGGCAAAAGCGAATATAATTAGAATTTTCGCTATTAACGAACATTCATGCAGCTCCCCTAAATCTAGTGAGATTATACAACGGGACTCACAACTACCACATGGGACGCCGAGCTACGGCAGAAATAAGCACCAACACACAGGTGAACACCAACGGAGGCAACAGCTAAAGGCACCGTGATCAAGGAGGGTGAGTGCACTGCATATAGAGTGGGACGCCACTCTAGTCAGTACAATACCACAACTCTGCAGAACAAAACAGTGAGTAATAAGTATACAACACTTCTCACCAATTTATTAAACACGGATGCATTATTAAATTAAATCCCTAGCAACACTGGGAGTTAAACAAAAACAACAATATAAGTGGAAAGAAATGCTGGAGCAGAACCATTGGGGTCACCAACTTACATATTTTTAAAGTAAGGGTGGCAGTGATAGCTGCATCCTGAAACTGGAAATTACTTACTTATAAGACTGCTATTGATGACTGTTGCCTTTTGATACCAACTACTGCAACCAACAATCGTTACCTCAATATTGCTTCTATTATTGATAAGTAAAATGATTAATGATACCTGCAGTCACCAATACAATATTGCTGTTACACTATTGCTTCTACACAATAATCGATGCTCTAATATTGCTGCTATAATACCCGCTGCTATAACATTGCCGCTATAAATATTGTCAATGTGCTGCTATCAATAACTATTTTGATACTATATTTTTATACTATTTTTATACTATATATTGTTTTAATCATATTGTTAAATTTTATTGTTGAAATTAAATATCATTAACCTTAACTACCTATATATTCAGATGAGGAGTGCCTGCTATATTTGATAAACACAAGTGTAAAAGTAGCCTAACCCATTTTAATGGAAGGACTTCAGACTTCAACAGGAAAGATCTATGAACAAACACTGAACACCAGTAGGAAATGCCTGAAGATACAAAAGAAAATAACAATAAGAGAGTCAGGGCAAAACGAGGAAGAGAATAAAAAAAAAAAAGGGAATGGGAAGAGAGTATATGAGTTTAGGTGTATAACGTGTTAAAGTTATAATGAGTGTTACATGTAAATATGTATCAAGTGTACAACTATATGGTTACTGTTAGTGTGGAGCGAATCCGAATTTCAGGGAAAATTCTATTTGCTGTAAAGCCAAATTTCCCTGTGCTTCATAGTAACAAATAGATTTTCCCTGAAATGGGTTAAAAAAAAAAATCATACTTACTTCATCTGTTTGAGTGCTAAGAGCCGGCCACTGCCATCTTGATTGAAGATCCGAAACGTATGATGTCATCACGGGCCACGCAAGATTTCGCTCTGGATCTTCAATCAAGATGGTGCTAGACAGCTCTTCTTTATTTTTATTATACACTTTAATATTAAACTCAGCAATGAATGCCGCATCTAAGGGGTACAATGACAGGGAGCTGCGCAATCACCATTCTCTGTCATTGCACCAACTACTTACAATGAAATGCACTTCGTGACGAATGCAAATGCTTTTGTTAAATTCGGCTAAGCCGAATAGAATTTTACAAAACTTCGCTCATCACTAGTTTCTGTTAAAGGAGTTTGCCACTTTCTGGTTATGTTGACCATTGTGGGTTCAATATGAATTTATGGCACTTCCTTATATAGTATTTATTGAAATTCTGTGCCATTTTCCATATTTCACTAGGCACGGTATGCCCCCTTGTTTGTCAAGGAGGTCCTGCCAGATCTCAAAACTGGAATTAACAATGCAAGTGTGAAAGTAGCCTTAGCTAATTTCCTCTTGATTCTCTGTGTAGTATCTGATAGTAGTGGCATATAAAAACCCTGTTACAAAATTGGCATCTAGCTTCCTTAGGATACAATTGCATAGGCCAGGGATGGGCAAACTGCGGCTCTCCAGCTGTTTTAAAACTACAACTCCCAGTCTGCCTACAGCTATCAGCCTACAGCAGGGCATGATGGGATTTGTAGTTTTACAACAGCTGGAGAGCCACAGTTTGCCCATAACTGGCATAGGCTGAAGCACAATGTTTTCACCCTTATCTGTGTCTTTGATAACTAATAATGGATTACTTTTAAGGGACTTAAAAGTCAATCGTTTATCACTAGTGACATTGTGCCTCATTATTTTGTTAAGTTTCAATACCAAGTCAAAAAATATCTAGATTGTAGGAAAATAGCAAGTGATCATACTTACGTTTTCTGTGTACTTCTGTTTTATGTACAGTGGGGAAAATACTGTAAGTATTTGATACACTGACGATTTTGCAAGTTTTCCCACCTACAAAAAATGGAGAGGTCTGTGATTTTATCATAGGTACACTTAAACTGTGAGAGACAGGATCTAAAAAATCCAGAAAATCACATTGTATGATTTTTTAATAATTTATTTGCATTTATTGCATGAAATAAGTATTTGATCACCTACCAACCAGCAAGAATTTTGGCTCTTACAGACCTGCTAGTTTTTCTTTAAGAAGCCCTCGTACACTGCACTCATTACTAGTGTTGGTCGAGCACCAAAGTGCTCTTGCGCTCTGGTGCTCGAGTGCTCTACAGAGCACCCGAACACAATTGAAGTCAATGGGAAGATCCAAGCATTAAACCAGGTACTCCCTGCTCTGAAGAGGGAAGGGTGTCAGGACTCTAGTTCAGCTTAGGAGTCCCTGCTCTGACTCCATATATAGCTATGTCCATATATGGAGTTATTACTTGGGGACACCAAGTGTATTTAATTCTAATTTAGCCTCTATTTCTGAAAAGTTTCTGGTGGGATTCAAACTCACAACCTTCTACATTACAGCGAGGAATGTTAACCACTACACTATAGAGCTACATGGCCAGTTACTAAAAGAAGTCTCATATATATATATATTTTTTTTTTGTTACTGGCCATGCAGCTCTTTAGTGTAGTGGTTAACATTCTGGCTAAGACCAAAGACCTGTCTAAGGACACGAGGGACAAAATTGGCAAGACTGGGATGGGCTACAGGACAATAGGCAAGCAGATTGGTGAGAAGGCAACAACTATTGCGGCAAGTATTAGAAAATGGAAGAAACACAAGATGACTTGCCTCGTGGGGTAAGGACGGAATCACCCCAGAACTACACAGGAGGACCTGATCAATGACCTGAAGAGAACTGGGACCACAGTCTCAAAGATTACCATCAGTAACACACTACGCCGTCGTGGATTAAAATCCTGCAAGGCACGCAAGGCCCCCTGCTCAGTAATTGCAAGAACACAAAATTCCCTAAAAAAACAAGTATATGCTCAACAAGCAACATATTCACATATGAAATAGATACTTTCATCTCATGCAATACCTCCAATGTTCTATATATAATAGAATTCTGCCCATGTAAAAAGCAATACATAGGCAGAACAAAGAGATTATTAAAAACACGAATCTCAGAATATGAATAAGATCCGAAACGGTTATGAAAAACACTCTTTGTCCAAACATTTTAAATATCATCACAACAAAAATCCAAGCAAATTAAATATGCTGCTTTTAAAAAGATAGAGATACATTGGAGTGGAGAAGACCACATTGCGAAAATGTCAAGACAGGAACTAGAAAAATTTATGACTTCAATACCCTATTACTGGAAGGTTTAAATTCAGATTTTGAATTGTTCGGTTTCCTGTGAGAGTAGGTTGGGGGCCCCTCGCCGATGGGAGATCGAAGTCAGGCTGTTTTACCAGAACTTCGATCTCCCCTTGGTGGAGGGCACCCTCCCAATATCTACACTTCATCATCAATAATACTGTTTGAAAATAATTAGAAACAATTCTGCTGAATAGCCCATAAATGAACAAATGCTATAGAAACCACATATACAAGTGAAGAACACTCAAAATAAGAAAAATCTGGAAAAAACGCATAAAAACACATGCAAAACGCATATGCGTTTTTTCCATATATTGAAAATGTAGATGAAACTATATCAATTATTGAGGTTATATTTATATTCAATACATCGACCAAATTTTAAACTGTTTTTAACTGAATTTATTTTATTTTATTTCATCATTATATCTTTCATCACTTCAAGGGCAATAATGAAATAACATTTGGACATTTTAATCTAAATAAAGGACTAAATACTATAGAAATTACATATAGAAATAAAGAATATTAAAAGTTAAAGTAATGAAAGTATAAACTAAATTACATCAACTATTGAAGTCCTATTTATATCCAACACATGTACCAACCTTAAACTGTTTTAAACCGAATTTATTCTATTACTATGTTATCCATCACATCCAAAAACTTTAAGGATATTATTAGGAACAACATATGGACATTTGAATTTAAATCACACTATCCACAATAACTATGGAAAAACGCACAGAAATCGCATAAAAATCGCATGGAAAATAATCATGCAATTTTTATCGAAAATCCATAGTAAGTTAATTGTATCCATTGTATCGATGTTCTTAACTGTTTATACTTTCAATTGTTTAAGTATATTTATGTATATTTTAATTATAAAACAATGTTTTCTGGGGTTTTTGAGCAAGACACAGCTGACTCCAGGTTTTCCAAGCAGCACACAAACTGCTATAAAAGGATTGATTTTGGGACATTTCGGATATGGCTAATGAGGAAGAGGTTTGAACCTCAAAACGCGTTTAGCAGGACATTCCCAAAAAGACCCTCTCAACTAATCGCGAAAAAGCGATTGAAAATCCTCCAGACTCTATTTGATAAGTGATCACACGATTACGAATATTTTCTGGCAAAAGCGAATATAATTAGAATTTTCGCTATTAACGAACATTCATGCAGCTCCCCTAAATCTAGTGAGATTATACAACGGGACTCACAACTACCACATGGGACGCCGAGCTACGGCAGAAATAAGCACCAACACACAGGTGAACACCAACGGAGGCAACAGCTAAAGGCACCGTGATCAAGGAGGGTGAGTGCACTGCATATAGAGTGGGACGCCACTCTAGTCAGTACAATACCACAACTCTGCAGAACAAAACAGTGAGTAATAAGTATACAACACTTCTCACCAATGTATTAAACACGGATCTATTATTAAATGAAATCCCTAGCAACACTGGGAGTTAAACAAAAACAACAATATAAGTGGAAAGAAATGCTGGAGCAGAACCATTGGGGTCACCAACTTACATATTTTTAAAGTAAGGGTGGCAGTGATAGCTGCATCCTGAAACTGGAAATTACTTACTTATAAGACTGCTATTGATGACTGTTGCCTTTTGATACCAACTACTGCAACCAACAATCGTTACCTCAATATTGCTTCTATTATTGATAAGTAAAATGATTAATGATACCTGCAGTCACCAATACAATATTGCTGTTACACTATTGCTTCTACACAATAATCGATGCTCTAATATTGCTGCTATAATACCCGCTGCTATAACATTGCCGCTATAAATATTGTCAATGTGCTGCTATCAATAACTATTTTGATACTATATTTTTATACTATTTTTATACTATATATTGTTTAAATCATATTGTTACATTTTATTGTTGAAATTAAATATCATTAACCTTGACTACCTATATATTCAGATGAGGAGTGCCTGCTATATTTGATAAACACAAGTGTAAAAGTAGCCTAACCCATTTTAATGGAAGGACTTCAGACTTCAACAGGAAAGATCTATGAACAAACACTGAACACCAGTAGGAAATGCCTGAAGATACAAAAGAAAATAACAATAAGAGAGTCACGGCAAAACGAGGAAGAGAATAAAAAAAAAAAAAGGGAATGGGAAGAGAGTATATGAGTGTAGGTGTATAACGTGTTAAAGTTATAATGAGTGTTACATGTAAATATGTATCAAGTGTACAACTATATGGTTACTGTTAGTGTGGAGCGAATCCGAATTTCAGGGAAAATTCTATTTGCTGTAAAGCCAAATTTCTCTGTGCTTCATAGTAACAAATAGATTTTCCCTGAAATGGGTTAAAAAAAAAATCATACTTACTTCATCTGTTTGAGTGCTAAGAGCCGGCCACTGCCATCTTGATTGAAGATCCGAAACGTATGATGTCATCACGGGCCACGCAAGATTTCGCTCTGGATCTTCAATCAAGATGGTGCTAGACAGCTCTTCTTTATTTTTATTATACACTTTAATATTAAACTCAGCAATGAATGCCGCATCTAAGGGGTACAATGACAGGGAGCTGCGCAATCACCATTCTCTGTCATTGCACCAACTACTTACAATGAAATGCACTTCGTGACGAATGCAAATGCTTTTGTTAAATTCGGCTAAGCCGAATAGAATTTTACAAAACTTCGCTCATCACTAGTTTCTGTTAAAGGAGTTTGCCACTTTCTGGTTATGTTGACCATTGTGGGTTCAATATGAATTTATGGCACTTCTTTATATAGTATTTATTGAAATTCTGTGCCATTTTCCATATTTCACTAGGCACGGTATGCCCCCTTGTTTGTCAAGGAGGTCCTGCCAGATCTCAAAACTGGAATTAACAATGCAAGTGTGAAAGTAGCCTTAGCTAATTTCCTCTTGATTCTCTGTGTAGTATCTGATAGTAGTGGCATATAAAAACCCTGTTACAAAATTGGCATCTAGCTTCCTTAGGATACAATTGCATAGGCCAGGGATGGGCAAACTGCGGCTCTCCAGCTGTTTTAAAACTACAACTCCCAGTCTGCCTACAGCTATCAGCCTACAGCAGGGCATGATGGGATTTGTAGTTTTACAACAGCTGGAGAGCCACAGTTTGCCCATAACTGGCATAGGCTGAAGCACAATGTTTTCACCCTTATCTGTGTCTTTGATAACAAATAATGGATTACTTTTAAGGGACTTAAAAGTCAATCGTTTATCTCTAGTGACATTGTGCCTCATTATTTTGTTAAGTTTCAATACCAAGTCAAAAAATATCTAGATTGTAGGAAAATAGCAAGTGATCATACTTACGTTTTCTGTGTACTTCTGTTTTATGTACAGTGGGGAAAATACTGTAAGTATTTGATACACTGACGATTTTGCAAGTTTTCCCACCTACAAAAAATGGAGAGGTCTGTGATTTTATCATAGGTACACTTAAACTGTGAGAGACAGGATCTAAAAAATCCAGAAAATCACATTGTATGATTTTTAAATAATTTATTTGCATTTTATTGCATGAAATAGGTATTTGATCACCTACCAACCAGCAAGAATTTTGGCTCTTACAGACCTGCTAGTTTTTCTTTAAGAAGCCCTCGTACACTGCACTCATTACTAGTGTTGGTCGAGCACCAAAGTGCTCTTGCGCTCTGATGCTCGAGTGCTCTACAGAGCACCCGAACACAATGGAAGTCAATGGGAAGATCCAAGCATTAAACCAGGTACCCCCTGCTCTGAAGAGGGAAGGGTGTCGGGACTCTAGTTCAGCTTAGGAGTCCCTGCTCTGACTCCATATATAGCTATGTCCATATATGGAGTTATTACTTGGGGACACCAAGTGTATTTAATTCTAATTTAGCCTCTATTTCTGAAAAGTTTCTGGTGGGATTCAAACTCACAACCTTCTACATTACAGCGAGGAATGTTAACCACTACACTATAGAGCTACATGGCCAGTTACTAAAAGAAGTCTCATATATATATATTTTTTTTTTGTTACTGGCCATGCAGCTCTTTAGTGTAGTGGTTAACATTCTGGCTAAGACCAAAGACCTGTCTAAGGACACGAGGGACAAAATTGGCAAGGCTGGGATGGGCTACAGGACAATAGGCAAGCAGCTTGGTGAGAAGGCAACAACTATTGCGGCAAGTATTAGAAAATGGAAGAAACACAAGATGACTTGCCTCGTGGGGTAAGGACGGAATCACCCCAGAACTACACGGGAGGACCTGATCAATGACCTGAAGAGAACTGGGACCACAGTCTCAAAGATTACCATCAGTAACACACTACGCCGTCGTGGATTAAAATCCTGCAAGGCACGCAAGGCCCCCTGCTCACGCCAGCACATGTCTAGGCCAGTTTGAAGTTCACCATTGACCATCTGGATGATCCAGAGAAGGCATGAGAGAAGGTCATGTGGTCAGATGAGACCAAAGTAGAAATTTTTGGTATCAACTTCATTCGACGTGTTTGGAGGAAGAAGAAGGATAATAAGTACAACCCCAAGAACACCGTGAAGCATGGCGGTGGAAACATCATACTTTGGGGGTTCTTTTCTGCAAAGGAGACAGACGACTGCACCGTATTGAAGGAAGGATGGATGGGACCACGTATGACAAGATTTTGACCAACAACCTCTTTTCCCTCAGTAAGAGCATTGAATGTGAGTCGTGGCTGAGTCTATGAGCATGATAATGACCCGAAACACACAGCCAGGGCAACTAAGGAGTGGCTCCATAAGAAGCATTTCAAGGTTCTGGAGTAGCCTAGCCAGTCTCCAGACCTGAACCCAAGCAAAAATATTTGGAGGGAGCTGAAACTCAATGTAGCCAGATGTTAAAATCACATAAAAAAAATTAAGTATACCCCAAGTAAATATTTTATTTTTACTTATCAATATATGTATCTTTTTAAAAGTATAATAATAATTTGGTGTAATTGCAATAAAACATATAGGAGGAGTCAAAACATTTCTAGGAAGCTGTCTTAGATTTAGAAGTGGCGAAGAATCTGCCAAAGTTATGTAGAGGCTGTCTTAATAAATGTGCCTCTTAGTTTGTGTTTAGATGTTGGTTATCAGGAAGCAGGAGAGAACTGCATCACTTCAGAATCCATCTACACGCAGGATTTTTTGTAGCCCATACACATGGAGCAACACAAGTCTGTATGGGCAATGTATATGCAATGAGCTGGACCGTGGTACGGTTACACGGATGCCAAATATTGCAGTGGGTCAGGATATGGGTATAATAGTTTATAGTTTTGTTTGTGACGCCAGTTGCAGCGTGCGCAGGGTACTGTAGCAGGGCCCTTTAAGGTGTTGTAACTCACGTACCAGGTTAGGAATGCCAGAGTGGTATAATGTCTCTGTATAGTAGTGGTAATGGTGTCAACGGTGTCTTCTACCTGGGTACGGCTGGACTCCTGTATCCTGGCTCACTTGCAATAAATTGAGTGTGGTGCTAGTAGGAGTAATAGAGGGATTTGCAGCAGTAATTGAGATCCAGACCTTGGGTAAAGTTCAAACTTGTCTTTACTGGTTGTAGCTTTCATCCAAGCAAGATACAGCATTAGTCTTAGGTCTCAGCAGGTATTGGCAATGGTTGGCAGGAATTTATGCTTCTGCTCTCTCATGTACCTGGAGCTTGCAGAAAAAGACGTCTGCTTGTAGCTCTGTAATGTGGCAGGAATTTGGCTTCTGCACTTTCTATCTTCTGCTGTATGGGGATGACTAGCTGAGGAGGAATATGGCTTCTCCTGGGTCTCTGGACTCTACTCACAGCTATCTTCTCAGGGTATGTTTTTTTCCTGTAACTGGAGTTGTCTGCTTGCTTCTTCCAGCTGAGACTGCAGGGCTCAGGCTGGGAATGATGATCAATGTCTCAGCCGAGACAAGATCCTGGCTTGATTCCCTATATCTGGGAGCTCCTACAAGCACAGCATTCCCCTAGCAGGGGTGGCTGGCACACTGACACTAACTTCCTTCCCTCCCCATGAGGTAGGATATGGGCATAATCCACTTTGCTCACAGATGGGGGAGCTGAACTGAAATGAACTATTCCAGCTCAGAAACACTAAACTGAATCTAGCTCCTTGCCAGAACATTGCTGACACCTGCTGGTGAACATGGAAAATGACAAGAATATACATTTAACAAGACTTTCAATGCACATTTGTGAGGCTGTAATGTAAAATTACATCTGATGACAAAGTTAATGCTTTTAACAGATTGTAGCGGGGTAAAAGAGTTTAGTAACACAACTCTGGGGTGTTACATATATACAACATGAAAGTTGATTATGTTGCTTTATTTTTCCTTTTCATCTACTGTTTTGTGTAAAATTACAGCGATTTCACCCTGGGTATAAACCTCATCTGGATGCTTCATGAATTTATTTCAGATGAGTTGACCGCTTTGTAATATCAAGATATCAAGGTAAAGTTGGTCAATGCAGACAGCCATAACCATATTGTCTTATGAGCCTCAGATTTCAGCCTAGTTATTGAGTCAGAAAATGTTCTGGTAATTTCTGTTGGACTGCCTGAGATAGCTGAATGCTTTTCTTTTGCACTCCTATAGAGTTGAATAGAGTAGTAACTTCATTCACTCAGAACTCTCAAAGACCCTGTTCTTGCAATTGGTGGGAGTTCCCATGGTCAGACTCCCACTATTTATATCCATCCTGTGTTTAGGTGATGAGTTATTATGGTAGTACATCCCCTTTAAAGACCAAAAAGTGTAGTGTGTACTGTAGAGAAAAACTTTAAACCATTATTGTATATGTACATATACAATATATGCTTTAACCTGTTATTGTACATGTACAGTGGAAGTCAGGTCTTTAAAGATGGCGCCTACTTGTGAGTACAGTGGGCACCATAACCATCGGGTTTCTGCTACTTCAAACAGTATAGGCCCAGGGCTAATGCGTTCATCGATAAGGCCTCATGCACACAACCATAGTTATGGTCCGCATCCTAGCCGCAGTTTTTGCGGCTCGGATGCGGACCCATTCACTTCAATGGGGCCGCAAAAGATGCGGACAGCACTCCTTGTGCTGTCCGCATCCGTTGCTCTGTTCCGAGGCCCCACAAAAAAAATAGCATGTCCTATTCTTGTCCGTTTTGCGGACAAGAATAGGCATTTCTACAATGGGCCGCCTGTTACGTTGCGCAAATTGTGGAAGACACATAGGCGGCTTCCATTTTTTGCGGATCAGCAGTTTGCGGACCGCAAAAAACGTCACGGTTGTGTGCATGAGGCCTAATACTGATCTCAGACTTTTAACCCCTCAGATGCCATGATCAAATGTGACCACATCTGAGAGCCTGCCTGGACCGACTTTCCCTGGCTATGATCGGGGAAGGCATCCCATAGTAGTAATAGGCCTGAGCCTGTACAAGGCTTTCAGGCTGATTACTTGTATATTTCAATACTTGCCTGCAGGTGACAGAACTGCATTGGTATATACTGAATCCTATATTCTGCAATTACAGAATACTAGTGACAATCTAATGACTGCTAGTTATAGTCACCTAGGGTGACCTACAAAAAAAAGTTTATAAAAATATTTTAAAAAAATGAAAAAAATATAAAAGTTCCAATTACCATCCTTTGTCTATATATATATATATAAAAAAAAAACAATAAAAAAATAAAACCTCATGCGCGTTACTGTGTCCGAAAATGCCTGTAGGATTAAAATGAAAAAATATTTCCATAATGGGAAAAAAGCTGATTCTCTATTTTTATGTCACTTTACCTCCCCAAAAAATTGAATAAAAAGTAATCAAAATGCCATACACAATGCAAAATGGTATAAAATTTTTTTATTGGTAATTCTGCAAAAAATTTGCTCTTATACAGCTCTGTAGACATAACTATAAAAAGGATACGGGGTTTAGAATATCGAGAGGAAAAGGAAAAAAAATGTTTTTCAAAGTTTTTTTTAGTATTAACAAGAAAAACTAAATAAATGTGCTATCACTGTAATTGTACTGACCCAAAGAATAAAGGGCACAGGTCAGTTTTACCGCATTGGGGAAAACTATAAAAACAAAACCCATTAGGGCTCATTCACACGGCCATTGTTCGGCTGTTCCATGCATTGGTGGCCACAATTTGCGGTCCCCAATGCACAGGCACCATCTGTTCAGCTGCCGCAACGGATCCAGACCCATTCAACTTGAATGGGTCCATCCACACCGTACACTTGAATGGGTCCGTATATTGCGGACCCCTTGTTTGCAGGCCGCAATACGGGCACAGCCAAACAACGGCCATGTGCATGAGCCCTAAAACTGGGGCTGAATTGCTTTATTTCCATTTTTTTCCAGCTTCCTACTACATTGTATGCAATAGTAAATGGCATCGTTAAAATGTACAACTTGCCCCACAAAAAAACAAACCCTCATATAGCTATGTGAATGGAAAAATAAAAAATGTAAGGTCCGGGGAGGTCCTCAAAGGGTTCAAATTGGTCCTTTAACTGTATTGTCATCTGAAAAACAGATAATAATGGTAATAATAATAACAATAAATGATTATTATTTAGCCTTGCAATTAATACATTAAAATTACTGGGCCTAGTGTTAAAGCTTTGCCTGGGGCCATTACCTAATTAGCCGTGGTTGGTGCAATGCAATGTTGTTGCTTTCTAAAGTTGCAAGGACCTTATGGAACAAACGCGTGTTTGTGACTGCAATCTCAGCACCACCTTTTGCCACTTATCATAGCAGATATTGGAAAAGCATTTGAAATATTAAGGGTATAGTCACATGCAAAAGATTTATTGCAGATATTACTGTGACTGTCCAATATATCTGAATGGACCATGCAGAAATTAATGCATTTGACACCAAAACAGCCTCACTTTGAAAAACTGAAAGTTCTGCAACAAATCTGAGATATATATGAATTCACCTTATGGTCGCTTTCAGAAGAGCGTATTGAAATCAGTCAGTATTCTGGCTCAGGATCCTGATGATATACCATCAGTATTGTCATCAGGATTGCTTTAGGATTTCATCAGGATTTACATGCGTATTTCTTTCTTCCTTCATTATTTATGTACTGCACAGACTGTAATATTCGTATTTGGAAACAAATCTGCACAAAACTCGGACATGCTGCGGATTTCAAAAACTGACGGAAATGAATTGCCCATGTGAATAGCTCCATTCATTAACATCAGCAGCGGATTCCGTAACATTAAATCCAGACTACAGGGTGGGCCATTTATATGGATACACCTTAATAAAATGGGAATGGTTGGTGATATTAACTTCCTGTTTGCGGCACATTAGTATATGTGAGGGGGGAAACTTTTCAAGATGGGTGGTGACCATGGTGGCCATTTTGAAGTCGGCCATTTTGAATCCAACTTTTGTTTTTTCAATAGGAAGAGGGTCATGTGACACATCAAACTTATTGGGAATTTCACAAGAAAAACAATGGTGTGCTTGGTTTTAACGTAACTTTATTCTTTCATGAGTAATTAACAAGTTTCTGACCACTTATAAAATGTGTTCAATGTGCTGCCCATTGGATTTAATGACTGCCACAGCCTGAGAGCATACATGAAGTTGAACAGACATCTTGATAAAACACTGTTACCAACTGCTTGGCTTGACAACCTCAAATAAGGTTTTGAGACAGGAAAGGATTCATTGCCATAGACTGCTGATTGTTGTGACTTACAGCAAGGAGAAATGGAACCAATGTGCGAATCCAAGTGTATATGGACTGTGCCTCTGCATCTTACAAGTAAAGATAAAGAGTGAATCAGGATGAAAGATGCCCTAGATGTGCTGTTGAGAAGAAATAGAAGTGAATGAGGGAGGAATGAATTGTTCCTCTCGCATTCAGTTTGCATCTGCCTGTCTAATCACGCTGGTGTTCTTATCCATCATCGCTCGTGTTACCTGTACATTGGGACAGTGTAATACAGCCTTAAAGAGGTTGTCCTGCAATATACAGTATATACACATTGCAAATACACTCGTCTCAAATCGGCCTATATTATCAAGAAGAGAATATTTTGGTTAGATAGATAGATAAATAGATAGATAGTAGATAGATATGAAAGAGAAAGATAGATGATAGATAGACAGACAGATAGATAGATAAATAGATAGATAGATAGATAGATAGATATGAAAGAGATAGATAGATAGATAGATAGATAGATAGATAGATAGTGGATAGATAGATAGATAGATAGATAGATAGATAGATAGATAGATAGGAGATAGATAGATAGATAGATAGATAGATAGTGGATAGATAAATAGATAGTAAGTAGATAGATAGATAGATAGATAGATAGATAAATATGAAAGAGATAGATAGATAGTGGATAGATAGATAGATAGATAGATAGATAGATAGATAGATATGAAAGAGATAGATAGATAGTGGATAGATAGATAGATAGATAGATAGATAGATAGATAGATAGATAGTGGATAGATAAATAGATAGTAAGTAGATAGATAGATAGATAGATAGATAGATAGATAAATATGAAAGAGATAGATAGATAGTGGATAGATAGATAGATAGATAGATAGATAGATACAATAGATAGATAGATAAATAGATAGTAAGTAGATAGATAGATAGATAGATAGATATGAAAGAGGTAGATAGATTTTTTTTTTTAAATAATCCTTAAAAATTGAGTTTCAGAAAAGGGCGTTCTACATTTCAGTTATTAAATTACAGTGAATTTTGAATAAAGATGGAATTTTCGACATAGTTTTGTTAAAATTATTTTTAATGTTATTCTCTGCTTTGTTCTTTTTTGACAAAAAGCTTTTTAAATTATATATTAACGGAAAAAGTAAACAGAATAAAATGGCTCATTAAATATTAATGGGAGATGTAGTGCAATTGTCCTGCTCTGCACTTAAAACAGCCTGAATGATTGAGCTGTGAATTGCTTTCCCATGGGTATTGAAATATTCATCACTGCTATTTAATAAATGTTCACAGCCACTCATGTTTACACTACAGTGCTTGCCAGAGAGCGCTTACTACAGAAAACACTTTAATGGAAGGTGATTTTTTCTCCACAGTGAGTCAAGTCAAATTATACACACAGTGAGGATGTGGAGACAGGCAAATCTCTGAACTGACAAATAAGAGTCATGCATAACTTAACAGCATCCATTGATGGAAAAGTGCTGTGTGGTAAAATGTCTTCCCACCTTAAAAAAATATTTACAGGATTAAAAAACGAATCAGCATTTCATTTATATATTAGAATACTATAGAATTCTTCGCTGTTCCAAATAAATTTCTAAGCAAAAATGCATGCAGTAGAAAGCTGTTTAGTCCCAAGATTGTATTTATGTGTTTGGGAAGGAGAAAAAACATCAAATTGATACAATGAAAGGGAAAACAAATCAACACTGCATACAAAAGCAGCAACCACAGGGATAATTGCAACTTCAGGGGAGAGCATAAGATCTTTTAGTTGACAAGGAGCACACAGTGGTCACTTCATCTATTAAAGAGCATATGTCAGCATGATCAAACCTATTAAATCGGGCATACAACTAGGTAGGTTTGATCATGCTGATAAAAATGCTTATTACAACCCTTCATGGCTCCATTACGAAAAAAAATGAGTTTTTTTTTATATGCAATTGACCTAACTAGAGCCCTCAGAGCACCAGTTTGTTATACTTCTTTAGTAGCTACATTCCTGGGATAGTCAAACTAATTTCCTGTATATAGTACTAGCCGAAGAACCCGGCTTCACACGGGTATATTTCATCTATTTCATTTAATGTTTGTGTGTGTCGTTAAAAGGTATCAATATTATCCACTATAACAGTGACATCTACAGTACCCCGCCCCTCTAACACTGACCTCCACAGTGGCCTGCCCCCTAACAGTAACATCCACAGAGCCCTCCCCTTTAACAGTGACCTCCACAGAGGCCGCCCTTTTATTAGTGACCTCCACAGTACCCCATCTCATTAACAGTGATTTCCAGAATAACCCGCCCCCTTATGAGTGACCTCAACAGAGCTCCATTCCCTTAAAATGTGACCTCTACAACACCCCGCTCCCTTAACAGTAACCTCTACAGCACCCCGCCCCTTAACACTTACCTCCAAAGCGGACATTTCTATTAACTGTGACTTCCACCGTTTTCTGTCCCCTTAACAGAGACCTCCACAGTGCACGCCCCTTTAACAGTGACCTCCAAAGCATCTCGCCCCCTTAAGGCCTCTTTCAGACGGGCATTGCGGGAAAATGTGCGGGTGCGTTACGGGAACACCCGCGATTTTTCCGCCATGGTAAAAGATCATGTGATGACCGGAGTGACATCACCACAGGTCCTATTGCTGCACAGAGATCAGATGAAGACAGAAGGAGATGCCAGGCTACGCGATCAAGTGGACTAAGGTGAGTTAAATTTTAATTTTTATTTTTTTAACCCCTCCAGCGATGTTTTACTATGCATTCTGTATTCAGAATGCTATTATTTTCCCTTATAACCATGTTATAAGGGAAAATAATAATGATCGGGTCTCCATCCCGATCGTCTCCTAGTAACCGTGCGTGAAAATCGCACCGCATCCGCACTTGCTTGCGGATGCTTGCGATTTTCACGCAACGCCATTCATTTCTATGGGGCCTGCGTTACGTGAAAAATGCACAAAGATGCGTGAAAATCACCGCTCATGTGAACAGCCCCATAGAAATGAATGGGTCGGTATTCAGTGCGGGTGCAATGCGTTCACCTCCCGCATCGCATCCGCGCGGAATACTCACCCGTGTGAAAGGAGCCTAACAGTGACCTCCACGGCAGCCCACCAATTTAATATTGACATCCACAGCATCCGGCCCCATTAACAGCGGCCTCTACAGCAATCTTCCCCTTAACACTGACCTTCATAGCGGACCGTCCCCTTAATTGTGACCTCCACAGTTCTCTGCCCCTTAACAGAGACCTTCACAGTGTCTGCCCCTTTAACAGTGACCTCCACAGCATCCCGCCCCCTTAAGTGACCTCCACAGCAGCTCGCCCCTTTAACAATGATTTCCACAGCATTCCGTCCCCTTAACAGTGGCCTCTACAGCAATCTGCCCTTAACACTGTCCTCCATAGCGGACCGTCCCCTTAACTGTGGCCTCCACAGCAGCCTACCCATAGGGTGGCCAGAGGTCCGGTTTTAGGATGAACAGTCCGGCTTTCAGACTCCCTGTCCTCCATCCGGCACAGGGCCTGGACGGACACAGGGATGAACTTTTGAACAGCTTACTCTCAGACAGCAGCACTGTGCTGTCTAAGCGTGAGCTGCAGGGAGAAAATCACCCTCTCTCCCACCCCTGCAGCTGACAGAAGTTGACTTTTACCATCAATTTTTCCATCCCCGTCGGCTGTAGAGTGGGAGGGGGTGTGGCCTAACTGAGTCGGGCCTGGGGGCGGGGGTTTTTAAGTCCGTTTTTTGAGGGTGGCCTGAATAGCCTCCCTACCTGCACCCTTGACTATGACCTCCACAGCACTCTGCTTTCCTAACAGTGTCATCCACAGCAGCCTGCCCCTTTAAAGCTGAACTACAGCAGGGAAGAAAAATGGCTGGGTTGTTATGGAAACCTGGTGTAAAACTCTGTGTATGTGGAGACTAAGGGCCTGCGAGCTCCTATTGGCTGATAAGGCTTTTATTGGCTAATACATTTTTGGGGAATATATCAGGAATGGTATGTACTAGAGAGCTGAGACCCGGTCTAAAACCTTCCCGGACACCTGATGTATCTGTGTGCCAAATTTTATGATTGCAAATGTGACGGTGCGGATTCCTTTAGCAGACATACATACATACACACACATACATTTACACACACACACATACACACACACACAGTTTTATATATTAGATATACCTCCCTAATGGTTTTGCATGGATAAGTACTCAGCAATCCACAGAGTAACAGTCGGCACTCAGTTCACTGCCGCTGTGCGGTGCACATGTCCAGGGTTGGTGTCCCGTCAATATAAAAAGGAAAGAGACTGGCACTCAACAAAAGGTTGTCAAGGAAACAAATAAACAAAGAAAGTAACCATGCGGGCTAAAATTACATGCGACAATACACAAGGTTACATGCAGGTAAAAGCAAATATAGACGAGACAAGATACAATGTACATAAGAATTAGATCAATATAGATATAGGTAATGTTGCAAATGTCTAATATAAACGTCTAATATAAAGGCACAAGACATAATTATTTGTTAGTGACATACAGTCAGGTCCATATATATTTGGACATTGACACAATTGTAACATTTTTGGCTCTATACACCACCACAATGGATTTGAAATAAAACAAACAAGATGTGCTTTAACTGCAGACTGTCAGCTTTAATTTGAGGGTATTTACATCCAAATCAGGTGAACAGTGTAGGAATTACAACAGTTTGCATATGTGCCTCCCACTTGTTAAGGGACCAAAAGTAATGGGACAGAATTAGAGTTGAGCGGACACCTGGATGTTCGGGTTCGACGGGTTCGGCCAAACTTCACAAAAAAGTTCGAGTTCAGGACCCGAACTTGACCCGAACTTGACCCCGAACCCGAACCATTGAAGTCAATGGGGACCCGAACTTTTGAGCACTAAAATGGCTGTAAAAATGTAATGGAAAGGTCTAGAGGGCTGCAAATGGCATCAAAATGTGGTTAAGAGCATGGCAAGTGCTCTGCAAACAAATGTGGATAGGGAAATGACTTTAAATAACATAAAATACGTAAAAATAAAAATCTTGATCTAGGAGGACCAGGTCCATATGGAGTAGGAGGTTGAGGAGGCGGTGGATGTGGCGGTGTACGTGGACGTGGCGGTGGAGGAGGAGGAGGAGGTAGCCTACACTGATTTTTGGTTTAAAATTTATTTATATTTTTTTAAATTAGGGTACACCCCAAAACATTGGGAAATATAACCCTCCAGTCGTGCTAAACACACATTCAGATAATACACTGGCTGCAGGGCAGGCCAGCACCTCCAAGGCGTAAAGGGCAAGCTCAGGCCATGTGCCCAATTTGGAGACCCAAAAGTTGCAGGGGCTGACCCCTGTCAGTTAGTTCGTGTAGGCGTGTGCATACTTACTGCCCAACCATGTCTCACGTCCCCGTGATTTTCACGATCCAATTTGATATCTGCTCTATCAACTTTCGATGTTCTTTTATGTGCCTACCATGGTGATCACGGGTGGCGGGGAATCAGGTTTCCAGGCCGGAGAGGGAGCATGAGAAAAAGAGACCAAATTTAAGGGAGATAAATTTATCAAAAATTTTTAGGATCGAGCAGAAATGTGGGAAAAGCTATAGAGGGGCAAATGTGGGACAAATTACAGAAGCCCAAATGTGGGACAAAAGAGTCAAGCGGAAATGTGGGAAAAGCTATTAAGGCGCAAATGTTGTACAAATTACAGAAGCCCAAATGTGGGCCAAAAGAGTAAAGCGGAAATGTGGGAAAAGCTATTGAGGCGCAAATGCTGACCAAAAGCGTATAGCGGAAATGTGGGACAAATTATTGAAGCTTAAATGTGGTACAACTTGTTTAAATTTAAGCATTGAATCAAAGGAGGTGGCGCGCATCAATTAAAGAAGCATTTCAGAAATTTTATTCCCTGTCACCTATGCAGAGCAGGGGTTTGAATTTCACCCGAAAATGTAAATGACAATTTTTTTTTAACCTGTCTACTAGGTATAGCAGTGGTACTATACACCCAAAAATTTGTGAATTTCACCAGAAAATTTAACTGACAATTTTATTTATTTTTTAACGGTCTACTAGGTATAGAAGTGGTACTATACACACAAAAATTGCTGAATTTCACTTGAAAGTGTAAATGACAATTTTTTTTTAACCTGTCTAATAGGTATAGCAGTGGTACTATACACCCAAAAATTGGTGAATTTCACCCGAAAATGTAACTGACAAAGTGGTGAAATGATGTAAAATAAAATACGTACAAATAAAAAATTTTTTTTTGATTTATGAGGTGGAGTTCCATATGGAGTAGGAGTTTAAGGAGACGGTGGACGTAGCGGTGTAGGTGGAAGCGGCGGTGAAGGAGGACGAGGTAGCCAACACAGGTTTTTGGTTTTAATTTTATTTTTTAAAATTAGGGTACACTCTAAAAGAGTGTGAAATATCCAAAATACAAGAATGAGCAATTGCGCTGCAGTATAACAATGGCTGGTTAGTGCCGGTATACATGTCTATTCTGCACAAGGTACGGACAAGTCCTGAGGGATCCATGCCTGGTTCATTTTAATGAACATGAGCTTGTCCACATTGGCTGTGGACAGGCGGCTGCGCTTGTCTGTGATGACGCCCCCTGCCGTGCTAAACACACGGTCAGATAATGCACTGGCTGCAGGGCAGGCCAGCACCTCCAAGGAGTAAAGGGCAAGCTCAGGCCATGTGGCAAATTTGGAGACGCAGAAGTTGAAGGGGGCAGACCCGTCATTCAGTACGTGTAGGCGTGTGCACACATACTGCTCCACCATGTTGGTGAAATGCTGTCTCCTGCTAAGACATTTCATATCAGCTGGTGGTGCTGGTTGTTGTGGCGTGCTGACAAAGCTTTTCCACATTTCGGCCATGCTAACCCTGCCTTCTGAGGTGCTGGCGGTGCCCCAGCTGCGTTGGCGACCTCTTCCTTGTCCTTCTGCCTTCGCCTTCTGCTTCCACTGTGCCCCCGCTGTCAGGTGAGAATGCCACCAGCAGCGCGTCTACCAGCATGCGCTTGTACTCACGCATCTAACGATCACTCTCCAGTGAGGAAATTAAGGACGGTACGTTGTCCTTGTAACGGGGATCCAGCAGCGTGGCCTCCCAGTAATCAGCACAAGTTAGAATGTGAGCAACTTGGCGGTTGTTGCGGAGACACTGGAGCATGTAATCGCTCATACTGTATGTGCTAGGCTGCCCAGAGGCAACGAAAAGCTGTCCTCTGTGGGATGTGTATCGTCTGTGTCCTCTGTATCCCCCCAGCCACTCACCAGTGATGGCCTTGAGCTGGTCTGGGTGCCACCCTGCTGTGAACATGGTTCCTCCTCCTCCATCTCCTCATCCTCCACCTCGTCATCCTCCAGAACTGTGCCCTGGCTGGACAATTGTGTACCTTGGGTTTGTGGGTGCAGGAACCCACCCTCAGAGCCACTTGGGAATGACTGGCCGAAAAACCCTATGAAATAATCCCTCTTCCTCCTCCTCCTCCTGTGTCACATCCTCTTCCATCATCGCCAGGAGCGTTTTTTCAAGGAGGAATAGAAGTGGGATAGTAATGCTGAGAACGGCATTATCGGCACTGGCCATGTTGGTGGAGTACTCGAAAAACAGCTCAACAAGGAACACAGGTCTCGCATGGAGGCCCTGTTATTGGTGGTGAAGTGGTGTTGTTCCGCCGAGCAACTCACCCGTGCGTGCTGCAGCTGAAACTCCATTATCGCCTGCTGCTGCTCGTAGAGTCTGGCCATCATGTGCAAGGTGGAGTTCCACCTTGTGGGCACGTCGCATATGAGGCGGTGAGCGGGAAGGCCGAAGTTACGCTGCAGCGCTGACAGGCGAGCAGCAGCAGGGTGAGAACGCCGAAAGCGTGCACAGACGGCCCGCACTTTATGCAGCAGCTTTGACATATTGGGATAATTTTTAAGGAATCTCTGCACCACCAAATTCAGCACATGCGCCAGGCAAGGGATGTGCGTCAAACCGGCTAGTCCCAGAGCTGATACGAGATTTCGCCCATTATCGCACACCACCAGGCCGGGCTTGAGGCTGACTGGCACAAACCACTCATCGGTCTGTTGTTCAAGGCCCGTCCACCCCTCCTGCACGTTGTGGGGTTTGTCCCCCAAACAGATAAGTTTTAAAACTGCCTGCTGTCGTTTACCCCTGGCTGTGCTGAATTTGGTGGTGAAGGTGTTACGCTGACCGGATAAGGAGCTGGTAGAGGATGAGGAAGCAGAGTAGGAGCAGGAAGCAACAGGAAGTGCCCTGCAATCCTCGGTGGTGGAAGGACATGCGCCAAACTGCTATCAGCCTCAGGCCCAGCCGCCACTGCATTTACCCAGTGTGCTGTTATGGAGATATAACGTCCCTGACCGTGCTTACTGGTCCACGTATCCGTAGTGAGGTGCACCTTGCCACAGATGGCGTTGCACAGTGCACACCTGATTTTGTCCCCTACTTGGTTGTGCAGGGAAGGGATGGCTCTCCTGGAAAAGTAGTGGTGGTTGGGCATGACCTACTGTCGGACAGCCACCGCCATAAGGCCTTTAAAACTATGCGTCTCTACCAGACGGAATGACAGCATTTCAAAGGCCAGTAATTTAGAAATGCTGGCATTTAGGGCTAGGGATCACGGGTGGGTAGGGGCATACTTCCTCTTCCTCTCCAGCGTTTGGGAGATGGAGAGCTGAACACTTCCGTGGGACATTGTGGAGATGCTTGGTGACCCAGGTTGTGGTGTTGCTTGCAGATGCTCTGTTTGCGGGGTGGCAGGTGGCACTGTCACTCCAGAGGTGGATGAAGAGGCCGAGACTGCAGCAGAAGAGGAAGCAGGAGGAGCCAAAAACCTTTCTTGTTTTTTGAGGTGTCTACTCCACTTCAGCTCGTGCTTAGCACTTGCTCAGGTTGAGAACATTTATGCCTCGCTTCAGGCTCTGATTGCACAGCGTGCAAAGCACTCGTGTCTTGTCGTCAGCACATTGTTTGAAGAACTGCCACACCAGGGTACTCCTTGGAGCTGGCTTTGGTGTGCTCGGTCCCCTTGCTGCGGTGGGCAGTAGCAGGCATACTGTCTAGAGGACGGCCGCTCCGCTTTTGCACCCTGCTCCCTCTTCTGCTGTGCTGGTGGCTCTGTGCGACCACCGCCTCTTCCTCCGAACTACATAGGTCGCATGACCTTGATTCCATGTGGGGTCGAGGACCTCATCGTCCTCCACATCATCTTCCACCCAGTCTTCACCCCTGCCTTCCTTGTCGGTCTGCACACTTTCGAAAGCCCCAGCAGTTGGAACCTGTGTTTTGTCATCATCCGAGACGTGCTGCGATGGTCCTGCCATGAACTCATCTTGAAAGATAAGTGGTTGGGCATCAGTGCACTCAATCTCTTCCACTTCTGGGGCAGGGCTAGGTGGATGGCCCTGGGAAACCCTGCTAACAGAGTCATCAAAAAGCAGAAGAGACTGCTGCATGACTTGGGGCTCAGACTGCTTGGCTGATTCGCAAGGGGGTGAGGTGAAAGACTGATGGACATCGTCGGCAAGTGCCAACTGTGGTCTTTCAGCAGGAGACTGGGTGGGAGACAATGTGAAGGAACTGGATCCACTGTCAGCAACCCATTCTACTATCGCCTGTACTTGTTCAGGCCTCACCATTCGTAGAGCCGCATTAGGCCCGACCAAATACCGCTGCAGGTTCTGTCGCCTACTCGCACCCGAGGAAGGGTTTTCACTTGTGCGTGTAGCTGGCACAGATCGACCACGTCCTCTCCCTGCAACAGGAGCTCCACCAGCAGCACCACGACCTGGGCCACGTCCCGTATTTGACGCTCTTCTCATATTTCTTGAATTTAGAATCTTGACCTAAATGGGTATTTAATTAATAGTAAAATATAACGACAGTATGTAAAGGGTGTATCTCACATGGCCTGACCCACAGTAGGCCTCAATTAAAGATTTGTTTGCCCAAAATGGCTGTATTTCAAAGACCTGAATCAAACCCCTGTATGTAAAGGGTGGATCTCACACGGCCTGACTCACAGTAGGCCTCAATTAAGGATTTGTTTGCCCAAAATGGCTGTATTTCAAATACCTGAATTAAACCCCTGTATGTAAAGGTTGTATCTCACACGGCCTTACCCACAGTAGACCTCAATTAAAGATTTCTTTGCTCAAAATGGCTGTATTTCAAATACCTGAATCAAACCCCTGTATTTAAAGGGTGTATCTCACATGGCCTGACCCACAGTAGACCTCAATTAAAGATTTATTTGCCCAAAATGGCTGTATTTCAAATACCTGAATCAAACCCCTGTATGTAAAGGGTGTATCTCACACGGCCTGATCCTCAGTAGGCCTCAATTAAAGATTTATTTGCCAAAAATGGCTGTATTTCAAATACCTGAATCAAACCCCTGTATTTAAAGGGTGTATCTCACATGGATTGACCCACAGTAGGCCTCAATTAAAGATTTCTTTGCCCAAAATGGCTGTATTTCAAATACCTGAATCAAATCCCTGTATTTAAAGGGTGTATCTCACACGGCCTGACCCACAGTAGGCCTGAATTAAAGATTTGTGCACCAAATGGTGGTATTTCAAATATCTGAATATAACCCAAATGTATCAAGGGTGTATCTCAAAATCACATATGCAGCAAAGGCTGCCAAATAAAAGTTTTTTTGCCCAAACGGGTGTTTGTTTAATAACTCAATATGGCAGCAGTATATAACCCAGGAATTTCAAACATCAAGATGCTGCAAGGCCTGAAATATTGTGTATTTTGCCCCAAAAAGGGTGTTTTATTAATGAAAGAATATAAGCTCTGTATATATAGGGTGTATCTCACACGGCCTGACCCACAGTAGGCCTCAATTAAAGATTTGTTTGCCCAAAATGGCTGTATTTCAAATACCTGAATCAAACCCCTGTATGTAAAGGGTGTATCTCACACGGCCTGACCCACAGTAGGCCTCAATTAAAGATTTGTTTGCCCAAAATGGCTGTATTTCAAAGACCTGAATCAAACCCCTGTATGTAAAGGGTGGATCTCACACGGCCTGACCCACAGTAGGCCTCAATTAAAGATTTGTTTGCCCAAAATGGCTGTATTTCAAATACCTGAATCAAAACCCTGTATGTAAAGGGTGTATCTCACACGGCCTGATTTACAGTAGGCCTCAATTAAACATTTGTTTGCCCAAAATGGCTGTATTTCAAATACCTGAATTAAACCCCTGTATGTAAAGGGTGTATCTCACACGGCCTGACCCACAATAGGCCTCAATTAAAGATTTATTTCCTAAAAATGGCTGTATTTCAAATACCTGAATGAAACCCCTGTTTTTAAAGGGTGTATCTCACATGGCCTGACCCACAGTAGGCCTGAATTAAAGATTTGTGCACCAAATGGCGGTATTTCAAATATCTGAATATAACCAAAATGTATAAAGGGTGTATCTCACAATGACATATGCAGCAAAGGCTGCCAAATAAACGTTTTTTGCCCAAACAGGTGTTTGTTTAATAACTCAATATGGCAGCAGTATATAACCCAGGAATTTCAAACATCAAGATGCTGCAAGGCCTGAAATATTGTGTATTTTGCCCCAAAAAGGGTGTTTTATTAATGAAAGAATATAAGCCCTGTATATACAGGGTGTATCTCACACAGCCTGACCCACAGTAGGCCTCAATTAAAGATTTGTTTGCCCAAAATGGCTGTATTTCAAATACCTGAATCAAACCCCTGTATGTAAAGGGTGTATCTCACACGGCCTGACCCACAGTAGGCCTCAATTAAAGATTTGTTTGCCCAAAATGGCTGTATTTCAAATACCTGAATCAAACCCCTGTATGTAAAGGTTGTATCTCACACGGCCTGACCCACAGTAGGCCTCAATTAAATATTTGTTTGCCCAAAATGGCTGTATTTCAAAGACCTGAATCAAACCCCTGTATGTAAAGGGTGGATCTCACACGGCCTGACCCACAGTAGGCCTCAATTAAAGATTTGTTTGCCCAAAATGGCTGTATTTAAAATACCTGAATCAAAACCCTGTATGTAAAGGGTGTATCTCACACGGCCTGATTTACAGTAGGCCTCAATTAAACATGTGTTTGCCCAAAATGGCTGTATTTCAAATACCTGAATTAAACCCCTGTATGTAAAGGGTGTATCTCACACGGCCTGACCCACAATAGGCCTCAATTAAAGATTTATTTCCTAAAAATGGCTGTATTTCAAATACCTGAATGAAACCCCTGTTTTTAAAGGGTGTATCTCACATGGCCTGACCCACAGTAGGCCTGAATTAAAGATTTGTGCACCAAATGGCGGTATTTCAAATATCTGAATATAACCAAAATGTATAAAGGGTGTATCTCACAATGACATATGCAGCAAAGGCTGCCAAATAAACGTTTTTTGCCCAAACAGGTGTTTGTTTAATAACTCAATATGGCAGCAGTATATAACCCAGGAATTTCAAACATCAAGATGCTGCAAGGCCTGAAATATTGTGTATTTTGCCCCAAAAAGGGTGTTTTATTAATGAAAGAATATAAGCCCTGTATATACAGGGTGTATCTCACACAGCCTGACCCACAGTAGGCCTCAATTAAAGATTTGTTTGCCCAAAATGGCTGTATTTCAAATACCTGAATCAAAACCCTGTATGTAAAGGGTGTATCTCACACGGCCTGATTTGCAGTAGGCCTCAATTAAACATTTGTTTGCCCAAAATGGCTGTATTTCAAATACCTGAATTAAACCCCTGTATGTAAAGGGTGTATCTCACACGGCCTGACCCACAATAGGCCTCAATTAAAGATTTATTTCCTAAAAATGGCTGTATTTCAAATACCTGAATGAAACCCCTGTTTTTAAAGGGTGTATCTCACATGGCCTGACCCATAGTAGGCCTGAATTAAAGATTTGTGCACCAAATGGCGGTATTTCAAATATCTGAATATAACCAAAATGTATAAAGGGTGTATCTCACAAAGACATATGCAGCAAAGGCTGTTAAATAAAAGTTTTTTGCCCAAACAGGTGTTTGTTTAATAACTCAATATGGCAGCAGTATATAACCCAGGAATTTCAAACGTCAAGATGCTGCAAGGCCTGAAATATTGTGTATTTTGCCCCAAAATGGGTGTTTTATTAATGAAAGAATATAAGCCCTGTATATACAGGGTGTATCTCACACAGCCTGACCCACAGTAGGCCTCAATTAAAGATTTGTGCACCAAATGGCGGTATTTCAAATATCTGAATATAATCCAAATGTTTGAAGGGTGTATCTCACAATGACATCTGCAGCAAAGGCTGCCAACTAAATCTTTTTTGCCCAAACTGGTGTTTGTTTAATAACTGAATTTGACAGCAGTATATAACCCTGTAATTTCACACGTGCTGATGCTGCAAGGCCTGAAAACATAGGCTCAGCCTGATGCACCCGTGCGGACTCCTGGCAGCGGCAGGCTCGGGATCTGGCAGAGGTACAGCGCTGAGCTGTAGAAGGCGGCGCTGAAGACAAGGAAGGCGGCGCTAGGCAACAGACGTCAAGAGGTGCAGCAGGGCAGCCTGTATTAACGGACCTCACCTTGGGCACCTTAAGTAAGTGATTGACAGGTTATAAAAACTTGTTTTTTGGGCAAATAGAGCCACAGTGAGGTTTATTAAGGCCAGCTTAGGATTCTTCTTATTAGTCTGGACATGAGCATATGTTTAGGTTAGAGGGGTTAAATCTGATGACAGAATCCCTTTAATAGTGTGGTGTGGGGATGTTGGGGTGGGAGGTCCGATAGGTATGTGGGGGTTGGAGATCCGGGAGGGGCGCCCATAAATTTTTTTTGCTATGGGTCCCAGTCATTTCTAGCTACGCCCCTGATGATGTGACTGCTGACAAAAGCAGCAGGATGAATTCTGAAATGTTTCGGGCAATATTATCTGCTCATATTCAGCCAAATTCTTCAGAACTCATTGGATGGCGCTTCACAGTGCAGATGGATAATGACCCAAAGCATACTGCAAGAGCAACCAAAGAGTTTTTTAAGGGAAAGAAGTGGAATGTTATGCAATGGCCAAGTCAATCACCTGACCTGAATCCGATTGAGCATGCATTTCACTTGCTGAAGACAAAACTGAAGGGAACATGCCCCAAGAACAAGCAGGAACTGCTTGACAGTTGCAGTAGAGGCCGGGCAGAGCATCACCAGGGATGAAACCCAGCATCTGGTGATGTCTATGCGTTCCAGACTTCAGGCTGCAATTGACTGCAAAGGATTTGCAACCAAGTATTAAAAAGTGAAAGTTTGTTTTATGATTATGATTCTGTCTAGGGTTGAGCGATCCCAAACTGTAAGGATTTTTGGACCCCGGACCCGAACCCGAACATTTCAGTAAAAGTTCGGGTTCGGTGTTCGGCGCTTTCTTGGCGCTTTTTGAAAGGCTGCAGAGCAGCCAATCAACAAGCAGTTAACTGTCTGACCTTAGAAGCCATCACAGCCATGCCTACTGATGGCATGGCTGTGATTGTCCAGTGTAGCATGTGACCCATCATCTATATAAGCTGGAGTCACGTAGCGCTGCACGTCACTTTGCTGTGCTTAGTGTAGGGAGAGGATGCTGCTGGTGATTTCAGGGAGAGAATAGGAGAGAGTCTTTGCTCAAAATCTGAATCTAACTCATTGTGTTTTGTGGGTGCAGGGCACAACTTTTTCATCCAACCCTGAGCCCAGTGACTGGTAAAAAATAACTTTAATAAGTCAGTTAGGTGGGCGGCGGGCATTTTATGCAAGCTCAGTGCACTAGGGCAATTTACAACATCTGGTGCATTTGCAGGCTTAGGCCTCATGCACACGACCGTTGTTGTGTTCCGTGTCCGTTGTTCCGTTTTCAGTGATTTTCTGCGGACCCATTGACTTTCAATGGGTCCGTTGAAAACTCGGATAATGCACCGTTTGTCATCCGCGTCCGTGATCCGTGTTTCCAGTCCATCAAAAAAATATGACCTGTCATCCGCGTTGTCATCCGCGTCCGCGCGTCCGTGTCCGTTTTTTTCCTATAATTTGCAAGGCAAACTTGACTGGTGATCCTTGACTGGTGATCCTCCAAAAATCAAGGAAGACACACGGAAACAAAAATGGAAACGGATCACGGAACAACGGAACCCCGTTTTGCGGACCGTGAAAAAATACTGTCGTGTGCATGAGGCCTTAGTCAGTGTGCAATTTAAGGTATAAATACACCCATCATTTTCTGGGGTTTTAAAAACACACTTTGTGGCCAAAAACCACTATTTTCCTGATCTGCAAGTGTTAAATTCAAGTTTAATATACACTGCTCAAAAAAATAAAGGGAACACAAAAATAACACATCCTAGATCTGAAATAATTAAATATTCTTCTGAAATACTTTGTTTTTTACATAGTTGAATGTTCTGACAACAAAATCACACAAAAATGTAAAAATAGAAATTAAATTTTTTAACCCATGGAGGTCTGGATTTGGAGTCACACTCAAAATTAAAGTGGAAAAACACACTACAGGCTGATCCAACTTTGATGTAATGTCCTTAAAACAAGTCAAAATGAGGCTCAGTAGTGTGTGTGGCCTCCACATGCCTGTATGACCTCCCTACAACGCCTGTGCATGCTCCTGATGAGGTGGCGGACGGTCTCCTGAGGGATCTACTCCTAGACCTGGACTAAAGCATCTGCCAACTCCTGGACAGTCTGTGGTGCAACGTGACGTTGGTGGATAGAGCGAGACATGATGTCCCAGATGTGCTCAATTGGATTCAGGTCTAGGGAACGGGCGGGCCAGTCCATAGCATCAATGCCTTCGTCTTGCAGGAACTGCTGACACACTCCAGCCACATGAGGTCTAGCATTGTCTTGCATTAGGAGGAACCCAGGGCCAGCCGCACCAGCATATGGTCTCACAAGGGGTCTGAGGATCTCATCTCGGTAGCTAATGGCAGTCAGGCTACCTCTGGCGAGCACATGGAGGGCTGTGCGGCTCTCCAAAGAAATGCCACCCCACACCATTACTGACCCAATGCCAAACCGGTCATGCTGGAGGATGTTGCAGGCAGCAGAACGTTCTCCACTGCGTCTCCAGACTCTGTCACGTCTGTCACATGTGCTCAGTGTGAACCTGCTTTCATCTGTGAAGAGCACAGGGCGCCAGTGGTGAATTTGCCAATCTTGGTGTTCTCTGGCAAATGCCAAACGTCCTGCACGGTGTTGGGCTGTAAGCACAACCCCCACCTGTGGACATCGGGCCCTCATATCACCCTCATGGAGTCTGTTTCTGACCGTTTGAGCAGACACATGCACATTTGTGGCCTGCTGGAGGTCATTTTGCAGGGCTCTGGCAGTGCTCCTCCTGTTCCTCCTTGCACAAAGGCGGAGGTAGCGGTCCTGCTGCTGGGTTGTTGCCCTCCTACGGCCTCCTCCACGTCTCCTGATGTACTGGCCTGTCTCCTGGTAGCGCCTCCATGCTCTGGACACTACTCTGACAGACACAGCAAACCTTCTTGCCACAGCTCGCATTGATGTGCCATCCTGGATAAGCTGCACTACCTGAGCCACTTGTGTGGGTTGTAGACTCCGTCTCATGCTACCACTAGAGTGAAAGCACCACCAGCATTCAAAAGTGACCAAAACATCAGCCAGGAAGCATAGGAACTGAGAAGTGGTCTGTGATCACCACCTGCAGAACCACTCCTTTATTGGGGGTGTCTTGCTAATTGCCTATAATTTCCACCTGTTGTCTATCCCATTTGCACAACAGCATGTGAAATTGATTGTCACTCAGTGTTGCTTCCTGAGTGGACAGTTTGATTTCACAGAAGTGTGATTGACTTGGAGTTACATTGTGTTGTTTAAGTGTTCCCTTTATTTTTTTGAGCAGTGTATATAGCTTTCATATTCTGTTACCAAAAAAACACTTTTTTGGCAATATACAACATCTGGATTTGTCAGTGTGCAATTTAAGCTAGAAATACAGACATAATTTTCTGGGGTTTTAAAAACACACTTTTTCCCCAAAAAACACTATTTTCAGGCCTTGCAGCATCAGCACGTGTGAAATTACAGGGTTATATACTGCTGTCAAATTCAGTTATTAAACAAACCCTCGTTTGGGCACAAAAAATTTAGTTGGCAGCCTTTGCTGCAGATGTCATTGTGAGATACACCCTTTAAACATTTGGGTTATATTCAGATATTTGAAATACAGCCATTTGGTGCACAAATCTTTAATTGAGGCCTACTGTGGGTCAGGCCGTGTGAGATACACCCTGTATATACAGGGCTTATATTCTTTCATTAATAAAACACCCATTTTGGGGCAAAATACACAATATTTCAGGCCTTGCAGCATCTTGACGTTTGAAATTCCTGGGTTATATACTGCTGCCATATTGAGTTATTAAACAAACACCTGTTTGGGCAAAAAACGTTTATTTGGCAGCCAGTGCTGCATATGTCATTGTGAGATACACCCTTTATACATTTTGGTTATATTCAGATATTTGAAATACCGCCATTTGGTGCACAAATCTTTAATACAGGCCTACTGTGGGTCAGGCCATGTGAGATACACCCTTTAAAAACAGGGGTTTGATTCAGGTATTTGGAATACAGCCATTTTGGGCAAGGAAATCTTTAATTGAGGTCTACTGTGGGTCAGGCCGTGTGAGATACACCCTTTAAATACAGGGGTTTGATTCCAGTATTTGAAATACAGACATTTTGGGCAAGGAAATTTTTAATTGAGGTCTACTGTGGGTCAGGCCGTGTGAGATACACCCTTTAAATACAGGGGTTTGATTCAGGTATTTGAAATACAGCCATTTTGGGCAAATAAATCTTTAATTGAGGCCTACTGTGGGTAAGGCCTTGTGAGATACACCCTTTAAATACAGGGGTTTGATTCAGGTATTTGAAATACAGCCATTTTGGGCAAACAAATGTTTAATTGAGGCCTACTGTGGGTCAGGCCGTGTGAGATACACCCTTTACATACAGGGTTTTGATTCAGGTATTTGAAATACAGCCATTTTGGGCAAACAAATCTTTAATTGAGGCCTACTGTGGGTCAGGCCGTGTGAGATACACCCTTTACATACAGGGGTTTGATTCAGGTACTTTAAATACAGCAATTTTGGGCAAACAAATCTTTAATTGAGGCCTACTGTGGGTCAGGCCGTGTGAGATACACCCTTTACATACAGGGGTTTGATTCAGGTATTTGAAATACAGCCATTTTGGGCAAACAAATCTTTAATTGAGGCCTACTGTGGGTCAGGCCGTGTGAGATACACCCTTTACATACAGGGGTTTGATTCAGGTATTTGAAATACAGCCATTTTGGGCAAACAAATCTTTAATTGAGGCACCTTAAGTAAGTGATTGACAGGTTATAAAAAACAGTTTTTTGGGCAAATAGAGCCACAGTGAGGTTTAATAAGGCCAGCTTAGGATTCTTTTTATTAGTCTGGACATGAGCATATGCTTAGGTTAGAGGGGTTAAATCTGACAGAATCCCTTTAAATAATGCAGCTGTGCCTCCCAGGCTTGAGCAGGTATATGTGTGAATATGCATTAGGAAAGATGCTGAGTTCTGGCTGTACCTCACTGTGAGGTACAGCTAGATCTCAGCATCTTCCCTATTCACACATATACCTGGTCAAGCCTGGCAGACGCAGCTGCATTATTTAATAGTGTGGTGTGGTAATGGTTAATGGCATTTTGGCGAAGACACAGCCACCTAATCCTATCTGAGGGGTCTGTATTACTGGAGTTATTTCATCTGTGTGTGTGAGCTACCGCCGGATCTCAGCATCTTCCCTATTCACACATATACCTGCTCAAGCCTGGCAGGCGCAACTGCGCCCGCATTATTTAACCTCTTCAGGACACAGGGCGTACAGGTACGCCCTTATGACCTGGTACTTAAGGACTCAGGGCGTACCTGTACGCCCTCAGTATTTCTGATCACCGCCGCGCAGCGGGCGGTGATCGGAAGCCGGTGCCTGCTCAAATCATTGAGTAGGCACCTCGGCTAAATGCCCAGGGGGGTCCCGTGACCCCCCCATGTCGGCGATCGCAACAAACCGCAGGTCAATTCAGATCTGCGATTTGCTGTGCTTTCTGCAGTTTCTGAACTTTAGTATGCCTAAACTATATATGTTTCACCCCCTGCACCCCTGAATGATTTGATGGTGGTGGGAGGTGCAGGGGGGGGGTTGTGGGTGGTGTGGGAGGCGGGAGCGGTGCGGCAGGCGGGATCGCGATCCCCCGCCCGCCTCCCTTTGAATAATCGTTGGTGGCCAGTGGGTATACCAGGGTGTCTGTGATGTGATGTCAGTCGTTTAACCCTTTCCATACCGCGGTCCGTACGGACCGCTGTATGGAAAAGGTTAACAACTCAGGGAGCTCCCTCCCTCTCCCATTGGGGGGCTGCTGTGCCTTTTTCAGCCCCCCGATGGAGAAGGAGAGAGCTCCCAGACAGCCCCCCTCCTTACCCTTCCCCGTCTGCGCAGTTGTGGCCACAGCTGGGCAGACGGGGAAGGTTCCCATGGCAACAGGACGCCTTCTCAGGCATCCTGCTGTCCATGGTACTGAACAGATCTGTGCTAAAGGCAGAGATCTGTTCAGACAAAGTGTAAGTAAAATACAGTACAAAACACTATGTAGTGTACTGTACTGTATTATACAGACATCAGACCCACTGGATCTTCAAGAACCAAGTGGGTATGGGTCAAAAAAAAGTGAAAAAAAGTGAAAAAAAATCAAAAAACACATTTATCACTGATTAAAAATGAAAAAAATTTAATTCCCTACACACGTTTGGTATTTCCGCGTCCGGAACGACCTGATCTATAAAACGGTCATGTTACTTTACCCGAACGGTGAACGCCATAAAAATAAAAAATAAAAAACTATGATGAAATTGAAATTTTGCCCACCTTACTTCCCAAAAAAGGTAATAAAAGTGATCAAAAAAGTCGCATGTACGCCAAAATTGTAACAATCATACCGTCATCTCATCCCGCAAAAATCATACCCTACCCAAGATAATCGCCCAAAAACTGAAAAAACTATGGCTCTTAGACTATGGAAACACTAAAACATGATTTTTTTTGTTTCAAAAATGAAATCATTGTGTAAAACTTACATAAATAAAAAAAATATATACATATTAGGTATCGACGCATCCGTATCGACAGGCTCTATAAAAATATCACATAAGCTAACCCCTCAGGTGACCACCGTAAAAAATAAAAATAAAAACGGTGTAAAAAAAGCAATTTTTTGTCATCTTACGTCACAAAAAGTGTAATAGCAAGCGATCAAAAAGTCATATGCACCCCAAAATAGTGCCAATCAAACCAACATCTCATCCCTCAAAAAATGAGACCCTACTTAAGATAATCGCCCAAAAATTGAAAAAAACTATGGCTCTTTGACTATGGAGACACTAAAACTTTTTTTTGTTTTAAAAATGAAATCATTGTGTAAAACTTACATAAATAAAAATAATTGTATACATATTAGGTATCGCCACGTCCGTGACAACCTGCTCTATAAAATTACCACATGATCTAACCTGTCAGATGAATGTTGTAAATAACAAAAAAAAACGGTGCCAAAAAAGCTATTTCTTGTTACTTTGCCGCACAAAGTGTAATATAGAGCAACCAAAAATCATATGTACCCTAAACTAGTACCAAAAAAACTGCCACCCTATCCTGTAGTTTCTAAAATGGGGTCACTTTTTTGGAGTTTCTACTATAAGGGTGCATCAGGGGGGCTTCAAATGGGACATGGTGTCAAAGAAACCAGTCCAGCAAAATCTGCCTTTCAAAAACCGTATGGCATTCCTTTCCTTCTGCGCCCTGCCGTGTGCCCGTACAGCAGTTTACGACCACATATGGGGTGTTTCTGTAAACTACAGAATCAGGGCCATAAATAATGAGTTTTTTTGGCTGTTAACCCTTGCTTTGTCACTGGAAAAAAAATATTAAAATGGAAAATCTGCCAAAAAAGTGAAATTTTTAAATTGTATCTCTATTTCCCATTAAATCTTGTGCAACACCTAAAGGGTTAACAAAGTTTGTAAAATCAGTTTTGAATACCTTAAGGGGTGTAGTTTCTTAGATGGGGTCACTTTTATGGAGTTTCTACTCTAGGGGTGCATCAGGGGGGCTTCAAATGGGACATGGTGTAAATAAACCAGTCCAGCAAAATCTGCCTTTCAAAAACCAAACGCGCACCTTTCACTCTACGCCCCGCTGTGTGACCGTACAGTAGTTTACGGCCACATATGGGGTGTTTCTATAAACGGCAGAGTCAGGGCAATAAAGATACAGTCTTGTTTGGCTCTTAACCCTTGCTTTGTTAGTGGAAAAAATAGGTTAAAATGGAAAATTAGGCAAAAAAATGAAATTCTCAAATTTCATCCCCATTTGCCAATAACTCTTGTGCAACACCTAAAGGGTTAACGAAGTTAGTAAAATCAGTTTTGAATACCTTGAGGGGTGTACTTTATAGCCAGCCCTCACCTCAGCCACTTGAAGTTGAACCAACCGAACTGTACCCCGTACTGCGCATGCGCCGCCCGCCGAGCCAGCCAGCAAACGACACTTCAGCAGCTCAACTTGCAGCTTCCGAGTACGTGCCGCTCCTAGTCTGCGACCCCGCCTCCTCCACTTCTGGCGAACCGCCTCCCAGACTGCCTCTCTACCTCCGCTGGCTCCGAGTCCGACCGCCACCTATCACAGCGCCACGCCCGGCCCACTCGCCACATTTTTTATTTTTATTTTTTAATCCTCAGTCGGCGGCGGGCCCCCAGTGGCGTAGGGCCCCATAGCCATTGCTATGGCTGCTATAGCGATCCCTACGCCACTGCACATCATCAATAAATACAAGAGAACCAGTTCCATTGGCAACCATACATGCCCACGCCATGACACTACTACCACCATGCTTCATTGATGAGGTGGTATGCTTAGGATCATGAGCAGTTCCTTTCCTTCTCCATACCCTTCTCTTCCCATCACTCTGGTACAAGTTGATCTTCGTCTCATCTGTCCATAGGATGTTGTTCCAGAACTGTGAAGGCTTTTTTAGATGTCGTTTAGCAAACTCTAATCTGGCCTTCCTGTTTTTGAGGCTCACCAATGGTTTACATCTTGTGGTGAACCCTCTGTATTCACTCTGGTGAAGTCTTCTCTTGATTGTTGACTTTGACACACATACACTTACCTCCTGGAGAGTGTTCTTGATCTGGCCAACTGTTGTGAAGGGTGTTTTCTTCACCAGGGAAAGAATTATTCGGTCATCCACCACAGTTGTTTTCCGTGGTCTTCTGGGTCTTTTGATGTTGCTGAGCTCACCAATGCATTCCTTCTTTTTAAGAATGTTCCAAACAGTTGTTTTGGTCATGCCTAATGTTTTTGCTCTCACTGATGGGTTTGTTTTGTTTTTCAGCCTAATGATGGCTTGCTTCACTGATAGTGACAGCTCTTTGGATCTCATCTTGAGAGTTGACAGCAACAGATTCCAAATGCAAATAGCACACTTGAAATGAACTCTGGACCTTTTGTCTGCTCATTGTAATTGGGATAATAAGGGAATAACACACACCTGGCCATGGAACAGCTGAGAAGCCAATTGTCCTGTTACTTTTGGTCCCTTAACAAGTGGGAGGAACATATGCAAACTGTTGTAATTCCTACATCGTTCACCTGATTTGGATGTAAATACCCTCAAATTAAAGCTGACAATCTGAAGTTAAAGCACATCTTGTTCGTTTCATTTCAAATCCATTGTGGTGGTGTATAGAAACAAAAATGTTAGGATCGTGTCGATGTCCCAATATTTATGGATCTGACTGTACATCTTCCTCCTGGAGAGTGTTCTTGATCTGGCCAACTGTTGTGAAGGGTGTTTTCTTTGCCAGGGAAATAATTATTCAGTCATCCACCACAGTTGTTTTCCGTGGTCTTCCGGGTCTTTTGGTGTTGCTGAGCTCATTGGTGCGTTCCTTCTTTTTAAGAATGTTCCAAACAGTTGTTTTGGCCATACCTAATGTTTTTGCTATCTCTCTGATGGGTTTGTTTTGTTTTTTCAGCCTAATGATGGCTTGCTTCACTGATAGTGACAGCTCTTTGGATCTCATCTTGAGAGTTGACAGCAACAGATTCCAAATGCAAATAGCACACTTGAAATGAACTCTGGACCTTCTATCTGTTCATTGTAATTGGGATAATGAGGGAAAAACACACATCTGGCTATGGAACAGCTGAGAAGCCAATTGTCCTATTACTTTTGGTCCCTTAACAAGTGGGAGGCACATATGCAAACTGTTGTAATTCCTACACCGTTCACCTGGTTTTGATGTAAATACCCTCAAATTAAAGCTGACAGTCTGCAGTTAAAGCACATCTTGTTTGTTTCATTTTAAATCCATTGTGGTGGTGTATAGAGCAAAATTTTTACAGTTGTGTCGATGTCCCAATATATATGGACCTGACTGTAGTATATAATCAAAAAGACCTGAGGAGATACATAAGGAAATTTCAGTGTCCATCACACATTTTGTGAAAAAGAAAACTAAAATATTATGAACTAAATATCATAAATGAATAAATCACAAAAAACAATGAAGCTCATATTCACAGTTCAATCCCTTTGGATCCAGAGTCTGCAGTCTGTGGATCCAATAGGCTTCACATTTTTTTAACATCTAAATCCTGTTGCCACCCCTCCGTGGTGGTAGCACTTCAATTATTAGAAAACGCAATTGGGAGACATTGTAGTGACATTGGTCAAAATGTTAAGGGACTGGCAATAGCAAATTATTTTTACGTATCGTTGACTTGTGCTTGCAAAACCTGTCTATCTCCCCAACATACAGTAACCCACACGGACACTTCAGAATGTAAATTACAAAATTACTGGTGGAGACAGGATAGAGTCAGTAGACGGCACTATAGGGCGTCCCGGAGGGTATGTGAGTGACTTATGAATTTTCGGTAAGGTATAAAATACCGGTGTTATCGGATATTGATTAATTAAGAAGCTACATAATTTATTATCCAGCATATCTCTATCCTTGAATTCTTCTATGATATCAATGTTTTTGTTTAAAACTATAGACCGGATCCTGTCTCAAGGGTTGGTAGGTGTTCCTATCTGCCAATTGGCTTAAAATCTCTGCTACATAGTACTCCTTATCCTTGAGGACAAAGGCACCCCCCTTATCCGCAGGTTCGAATATTACAGAATCATCACTTAACATAGAATGTAAAGCATCCCTTTTAGATAATGTCAGATTGTGAGATATAGACAGTTTACCCTGTTTTCAGTCTTGCAACAGTTGTGAAATGTCTCTTTGGACCAGCGATATAAATGTCTCCACTGGATGGTGTGTTGCCATGGTGTGTTAATCCTAAGATTAAATTGTTGTAATGTTAGCTTACTGGTATCTGTTACTACCTCTTGGGGAGACATCTCATCGGTGGTACAAAAATGTGCCTTTAAACGAATATTACGAAAAAAACGTTGACGATCCATTTCTAATTCAAAAGTATCTAAATGTCCTGTTGGACTAAAGGATAATCCTTTTTGCAATACTTGCAACTGAATAGGACTCAAATTTTTAGAAGAGATATTAAAATTTAAAGTCTCATTTCTACCTGGACCACGTTGTCCTTGGAGCATTTATTCCTCCTATGATGACGTCCTGCCCTTCTGGTTTTCTTTTTGTGTTGCGTTGTTTTCTCCCTAAAAAGGAGTGCAGCAGGAGTATAATCGCTTCCAGAGCTAGAGGACTGGGAGTCTATTCGCCTTATGTAACGTCTGGACAATGGAATCGCGATACCCAAGGAGTCTTGCATTTATAAATTCTTTTGGTCTGATAGTCCTCAGAGTCTCTAATAAATGTATTATGCTTAGTATTTTCTATGTCCTGTTTAGAAACATAGAAACATAGAATGTGTCGGCAGATAAGAACCATTTGGCCCATCTAGTCTGCCCAATATACTGAATACTATGGATAGCCCCTGGCCATATCTTATATGAAGGATGGCCTTATGCCTATCCCATGCATGCTTAAACTCCTCCACTGTATTTGCAGCTACCACTTCTGCAGGAAGGCTATTCCATGCATCCACTACTCTCTCAGTAAAGTAATACTTCCCGATATTACTTTTAAACCCTTGCCCCTCTAATTTAAAACTATGTCCTCTTGTAGCAGTTTTTCTTCTTTTAAATATTCTCTCCTCTTTTACCTTGTTGATTCCCTTTATGTATTTAAAAGTTTCTATCATATCCCCCCTGTCTCGTCTTTCTTCCAAGCTATACATGTTAAGGTCTTTTAATCTTTCCTGTTAAGTTTTATCCTGCAATCCATGTACCAGTTTAGTAGCTCTCCTCTGAACTCTCTTCAAAGTATCAATATCCTTCTGGAGATATGGTCTCCAGTACTGAGCACAATACTCCAAATGAGGTCTCACTAGTGCTCTGTAGAGCGGCATGAGCACCTCCCTCTTTCTACTGGTAATTCCTCTCCCTATACACCCAAGCATTCTGCTAGCATTTCCTGCTGCTCTATGACATTGTCTGCCTACCTTTAAGTCTTCAGAAATAATGACCCCTAAATCCCTTTCCTCAGATACTGAGGTTAGGACTGTATCACTGATTTTATATTCTGCTCTTGGGTTTTTACGTCCCAGGTGCATTATCTTGCACTTATCAACATTAAATTTTAGTTGCCATATTTTTGACCATTCCTCTAGTTTTCCTAAGTCCTTTTCCATTTGGTGTATCCCTCCAGGAACATCAACCCTGTTACAAATCTTTGTGTCATCAGCAAAAAGACACACCTTACCATCGAGGCCTTCTGCAATTTCGCTGATAAAGATATTAAACAATATGGGTCCCAGAACAGATCCCTGAGGTACCCCACTGGTAACAAGACCTTGGTCTGTTTGAGATCAGAACAAGTTTTGTCAGTCTTAGTTTTTGGCAGTACTCTGCCAAGGTAGCCTCGTGAAGTTTCCACGCTACCAGCTTTCTGTATTTTTGCATTTTCAGATAATTGAAGAAGTGTTACCACCACATAGGGGTGGCGACGGGATTCAGATGTTAATAAAACGTGAAGCCGTTTGGATCCACAGACTGCAGACTCTGGATCCAAAGGGCTTGAACCGTGAATATGAGCTTTATTGTTTTTTGTGATTTATTCATTTATTATATTTTAGTTCACAGTATTTTTGTTTTCTTTTTCACAGAATGTGTGATGGACACTGAAATTTCCTTATGTATCTCCTCAGGTCTTTATGATTATATTTACTATATCACTAACAACTAATTATGTCTTGTGTTTTTATATTAGACGTTTATATTAGACATTTGCAACATTACCAATATCTATATTGATCTAATTCTTATGTACATTGTATCTTGTCTCGTCTATATTTGCTGTTAGCTGCATGTTACCTTTTGTATTGCCGCATGTAATTGTAGCCCGCATGGTTACATTGTTTGTTTATATGTTTCCTTGACAACCTGACATCACGGTTGGGGACGTCAGATCCGGAGGGCTATTTTGCATTTATTTTTGTGAGTGCCGGTCACTTTCCTTCGTGTATTTCTCAGCATTGAGGATACCATTATTCTTACTGCAGGAGGTTAAAGACACGTCATGCCTACTTCCTTTCTAAATTGAAAGATTTCCAGCAGTGCCATCAGCTCAGAACTGACAGAAACCAGTGGGACCCAGGTATACAGTTCAGAGAAATCTGGTCAGAAATGGTCTTCACAATTGCGGCCAATAAGCCATACCTTCAAAGTAAAAACAAGGCCAAGCAACTCGAACCCGAACTCGAACCCCATTGAAGTCAATGGGGACCCGAACTTTTGGGCACTAAAAAGGCTGTAAAACAGCCCAGGAAAGAGCTAGAGGGCTGCAAAAGGCAGCAACATGTAGGTAAATCCCCTGCAAACAAATGTGGATAGGGAAATGAATTAAAATAAAAATTAAAAAAATAAAAATGAACCAATATCAATTGGACAGAGGTCCCATAGCAGAGAATCTGGCTTCACGTCAGCAGAGAATCAGTCTCTTCATGCCATAGCAAAGAATCTGGCTTCATGTCAGCAGAGAATCAGTCTCTTCATGCCATAGCAAAGAATCTGGCTTCATGTCAGCGCAGAATCAGTCTTCATGTCATAGCAGAGAATCAGGCTTCACGTCACCCACCACTGGAACAGGCCACTGTCACACATTTAGGCCCCGGCACCCAGACAGAGGAGAGCGGTCCCGTAACAGAGAATCTGGCCTTATGTCAGCGCAGAATCTGTCTTCATGTCATAGCAGAGAATCAGGCAGCACGTCACCCACCACTGGAACAGGCCACTGTCACACATTTAGGCCCAGGCAGAGGAGAGAGGTCCCGTAACAGAGAATCTGGCCTTATGTCAGCGCAGTATCTGTCTTCATGTCATAGCAGAGAATCAGGCTTCACGTCACCCACCACTGGAACAGGCCACTGTCACACATTTAGGCCCCGGCACCCAGACAGAGGAGAGCGGTCCCGTAACAGAGAATCTGGCCTTATGTCAGCGCAGAATCTGTCTTCATGTCATAGCAGAGAATCAGGCATCACGTCACCCACCACTGGAACAGGCCACTGTCACACATTTAGGCCCAGGCAGCCAGGCAGAGGAGAGAGGTCCCGTAACAGAGAATCTGGCCTTATGTCAGCGCAGAATCTGTCTTCATGTCATAGCAGAGAATCAGGCTTCACGTCACCCACCACTGGAACAGGCCACTGTCACACATTTAGGCCCCGGCACCCAGACAGAGGAGAGCGGTCCCGTAACAGAGAATCTGGCCTTATGTCAGCGTAGAATCTGTATTCATGTCATAGCAGAGAATCAGGCTTCACGTCACCCACCACTGGAACAGGCCACTGTCACACATTTAGGCCCAGGCACCCAGGCAGAGGAGAGAGGTCCCGTAACAGAGAATCTGGCCTTATGTCAGCACAGAATCTGTCTTCATGTCATAGCAGAGAATCAGGCTTCACGTCACCCACCACTGGAACAGGCCACTGTCACACATTTAGGCCCAGGCACCCAGGCAGAGGAGAGAGGTCCCGTAACAGAGAATCTGGCCTTATGTCAGCGCAGAATCTGTCTTCATGTCATAGCAGAGAATCAGGCTTCACGTCACCCACCACTGGAACAGGCCACTGTCACACATTTAGGCCCAGGCAGAGGAGAGAGGTCCCGTAACAGAGAATCTGGCCTTATGTCAGCGCAGAATCTGTCTTCATGTCATAGCAGAGAATCAGGCTTCACGTCACCCACCACTGGAACAGGCCACTGTCACACATTTAGGCCCAAGCAGAGGAGAGAGGTCCCGTAACAGAGATTCTGGCCTTATGTCAGCGCAGAATCTGTATTCATGTCATAGCAGAGAATCAGGCTTCACGTCACCCACCACTGGAACAGGCCACTGTCACACATTTAGGCCCAGGCACCCAGGCAGAGGAGAGAGGTCCCGTAACAGAGATTCTGGCCTTATGTCAGCGCAGAATCTGTCTTCATGTCATAGCAGAGGATCAGGCTTCACGTCACCCACCACTGGAACAGGCCACTGTCACACATTTAGGCCCAGGCACCCAGGCAGAGGAGAGAGGTCCCGTAACAGAGAATCTGGCTTATGTCAGCGCAGAATCTGTCTTCATGTCATAGCAGAGAATCAGGCTTCACGTCACCCACCACTGGAACAGGCCACTGTCACACATTTAGGCCCAGGCACCCAGGCAGAGGAGAGAGGTCCCGTAACAGAGAATCTGGCCTTATGTCAGCGCAGAATCTGTCTTCATGTCATAGCAGAGAATCAGGCTTCACGTCACCCACCACTGGAACAGGCCACTGTCACACATTTAGGCCCAGGCAGAGGAGAGAGGTCCCGTAACAGAGAATCTGGCCTTATGTCAGCGCAGAATCTGTCTTCATGTCATAGCAGAGAATCAGGCTTCACGTCACCCACCACTGGAACAGGCCACTGTCACACATTTAGGCCCAGGCAGAGGAGAGAGGTCCCGTAACAGAGATTCTGGCCTTATGTCAGCGCAGAATCTGTCTTCATGTCATAGCAGAGAATCAGGCTTCACGTCACCCACCACTGGAACAGGCCACTGTCACACATTTAGGCCCAGACACCAAGTCAGTGGTGTAGTACAGTCGATATGAACCACATGAAGTTTCACCAAATATCCAGTCTGCAGGTTTGCAATAGGGTCATACCAATATACAGAAGCTGCAGCAATGATCACTTGTTAAATATAGTTCCATATATTCATAAGCTGTTAGCAGAGAGTCAGGACATGCTAAATAAACCTCTTCAAATGTGCTATTAGATAACTGAGGAAAGTTTTAACAGACAGAGTCTTTACAGTGGACTCTTCCAGAAAGCCCCCTGTGTATTCTGCTACTTGGTTTGGTCTCCTCAGTGCAGACATTTACTGTGAAGGAGGTAGGATCTCTGTCTAAGTTCTCTAAAGCTAAAGTTCATTTATCTATTGTAAAAAGTTATAATATATACCCATAATAGTTCTGTAGAATGTAAAGAGGTGACTGTATGTTTTTTAGCAGCCTTTAAACCCTGCAGCACATGCTAGGCTGAGTAGATGATGTACAGTTAGAGAGCCATGTGTTCTTCCTAAAATGGCTGCAAGACATGCTGTATTCCAGGTCACCCTGCTGCAATATCTTTGTAAATGATTTTCTCTTGTTCATTTTTCTGTATGCTTTGTTATATCCTGTAACATGTATGTGGGAATGTAATATAATGACTGCCTGTTATGATATAGGTGGGCTGGTGACCTGGCTGTATACCACATAGTGGCAGTGTTTCCCTGTTGTATTACAGGCTCCAGCCAAGTGCACTACACCTCAATAAAGCTTTAAACCACAGAAGACCTGAGTGTCGTCCCTTAGAGTCCACTTAGAGTTTATGCCTGGAGGAGCTGGTGACCGAGTGAGTGTGAAAGCTGGAGGTGTCGCAGATGGTGCAAGGAAAAGAGGGTTACATTTGGTGCCGTGACTCGGATGTCATCATTCTGCTCAAAGTGACCAGTGAAGATACCTAAAGTCACCAGTGTGCGAGTTCTGAGGTGATTGTGCCACGGCGGAGCTGCTAGGCGGCAGATTGACCTTATTAGCGGTTTATATCCTCTCAGGAATAGAAGATGAGTGGACGAGCCAGAGCCCGCGGAAGAGCACGTGCCAGGGGGCAGCCCAGCCAAGGACAGCCTGGACAGGAGCAAGAGGCTCAAGAACCTAGAAGCATTGAAAGACCCCAGCAGCCACCAGCCGAGCCTTTGCTTGTGGGAAGAGGGCGCCAGTAGTGGAGAGACCTCCGACTGATGTTCTGCAGCTTTCAGCTGGATTTCAGGACATATCCCTCGGAGAACGGGGTGGCCGCAGGCGTGACTTCCATGACCTTGGAGTGAACACCCGGCAGACCATTGAATAGAAATGTGAGACCTGTTTTTTTTTTGCACTGTGTGACAGGTTAAGGTTTAATCACAGAATCAGACTTCTATCTGCACGGTAGCGTGTGTCTTAGGTTTTTCTGAATGACACTATCAATAACTTCAATGTAAGATTTTCTTTTTGGGATAGATTTCAAGTAGGCCTGAAATACCACAAACTAGTTATTTTCAGAATGGCAAATTTGGGAATGCTTTTTCAACCCAGAACAAAAAGTCTGCTTTGACGGTCACTACAAATAACTTGACCAGCTAAAACTGTGCAGATTTGGTTGAATAGAGATGTGAGACCTGTTTTTTTTTGCGCTGTGTGACAGTTATAGGTTTAATCACAGAATGACACTTCTATCAGCACGCTAGCGTGTGTCTTAGGTTTTTCTGAATGACACTATCAATAACTTCAATGTAAGATTTTCTTTTTGGGATAGATTTCAAGTAGGCCTGAAATACCACAAACTAGTTATTTTCAGAATGGCAAATTTGGGAATGCTTTTTCAACCCAGAACAAAAAGTCTGCTTTGACGGTCACTACAAATAATTTGACCAGCTAAAACTGTGCAGATTTGGTTGAATAGAGATGTGAGACCTGTTTTTTTTTGCGCTGTGTGACAGTTATAGGTTTAATCACAGAATGACACTTCTATCAGCATGCTAGCGTGTGTCTTAGGTTTTTCTGAATGACACTATCAATAACTTCAATGTAAGATTTTCTTTTTGGGATAGATTTCAAGTAGGCCTGAAATACCACAAACTAGTTATTTTCAGAATGGCAAATTTGGGAATGCTTTTTCAACCCAGAACAAAAAGTCTGCTTTGACGGTCACTACAAATAACTTGACCAGCTAAAACTGTGCAGATTTGGTTGAATAGAGATGTGAGACCTGTTTTTTTTTGCGCTGTGTGACAGTTATAGGTTTAATCACAGAATGACACTTCTATCAGTACGCTAGCGTGTGTCTTAGGTTTTTCTGAATGACACTATCAATAACTTCAATGTAAGATTTTCTTTTTGGGATAGATTTCAAGTAGGCCTGAAATACCACAAACTAGTTATTTTCAGAATGGCAAATTTGGGAATGCTTTTTCAACCCAGAACAAAAAGTTTGCTTTGACGGTCACTACAAATAACTTGACCAGCTAAAACTGTGCAGATTTGATTGAATAGAGATGTGAGACCTGTTTTTTTTGCGCTGTGTGACAGTTATAGGTTTAATCACAGAATGACACTTCTATCAGCACGCTAGCGTGTGTCTTAGGTTTTTCTGATGACACTATCAATAACTTCAATGTAAGATTTTCTTTTTGGGATAGATTTCAAGTAGGCCTGAAATACCACAAACTAGTTATTTTCAGAATGGCAAATTTGGGAATGCTTTTTCAACCCAGAACAAAAAGTCTGCTTTGACGGTCACTACAAATAACTTGACCAGCTAAAACTGTGCAGATTTGGTTGAATAGAGATGTGAGACCTGTTTTTTTTTGCGCTGTGTGACAGTTATAGGTTTAATCACAGAATGACACTTCTATCAGTACGCTAGCGTGTGTCTTAGGTTTTTCTGAATGACACTATCAATAACTTCAATGTAAGATTTTATTTTTGGGATAGATTTCAAGTAGGCCTGAAATACCACAAACTAGTTATTTTCAGAATGGCAAATTTGGGAATGCTTTTTCAACCCAGAACAAAAAGTCTGCTTTGACGGTCACTACAAATAACTTGACCAGCTAAAACTGTGCAGATTTGGTTGAATAGAGATGTGAGACCTGTTTTTTTTTGCGCTGTGTGACAGTTATAGGTTTAATCACAGAATGACACTTCTATCAGCACGCTAGCGTGTGTCTTAGGTTTTTCTGATGACACTATCAATAACTTCAATGTAAGATTTTCTTTTTGGGATAGATTTCAAGTAGGCCTGAAATACCACAAACTAGTTATTTTCAGAATGGCAAATTTGGGAATGCTTTTTCAACCCAGAACAAAAAGTCTGCTTTGACGGTCACTACAAATAACTTGACCAGCTAAAACTGTGCAGATTTGGTTGAATAGAGATGTGAGACCTGTTTTTTTTTGCGCTGTGTGACAGTTATAGGTTTAATCACAGAATGACACTTCTATCAGCACGCTAGCGTGTGTCTTAGGTTTTTCTGATGACACTATCAATAACTTCAATGTAAGATTTTCTTTTTGGGATAGATTTCAAGTAGGCCTGAAATACCACAAACTAGTTATTTTTAGAATGGCAAATTTGGGAATGCTTTTTCAACCCAGAACAAAAAGTCTGCTTTGACGGTCACTACAAATAACTTGACCAGCTAAAACTGTGCAATTTTGGTTGAATAGAAATGTCAGGTCTATTTTTTAGGCGCTGGGTGACATGCTCAACTTGCCCCTGATGTAATATATGGCCAAAAAATAACCACACTGTTGATGGTTAAATGCACTTGCGTGACACAGGCTCAGCCTGCAGCTGATGTAGTATATGGCCAAAAAATAATCAGACTGTTGATGGTTAAATGCACTTGGGTGAAACAGGCTCAGCCTGCAGCTGATGTAGTATATGGCCAAAAAATAATCAGACTGTTGATGGTTAAATGCACTTGGGTGAAACAGGCTCAGCCTGCAGCTGATGTAGTATATGGCCAAAAAATAACCAGACTGTTGATGGTTAAATGCACTTCGTGACACAGGCTCAGCCTGCAGCTGATGTAGGATATAGCACAAAATAACCACACTATCGATGGTTAAATACACTTGGTGATAGCTCGTGCTGGCGCACAACAAGTCACGAAATGGCCGCCGATCACCCCAGAAAAAAAGTGATCTAAAAACGCTCTGGGCAGCCTCAAAAAAGTGAGCAAGTCAATAATAGCACTTCAATGATCCACAGCTGCAGATCGATCACAGAATGAAGTCTTTTGGAGGAGTTAATCTGCCTAATCTCGCCCTAACGTCGCAGCTGCAACCTCTCCCTATGCTTGAATCAGCAGAGTGACGTGCAGCGCTACGTGACCCAAGCTTATATAGAGGCTGGGTCACATGCTGCACTGGCCAATCACAGCCATGCCAATAGTAGGCAAGGCTGTGATGGCCTCTTGGGGCAAGTAGTATGACGCTTGTTGATTGGCTGCTTTGCAGCCTTTCAAAAAGCGCCAAGAAAGCGCCGAACACCGAACCCGAACCCGGACTTTTACGAAAATGTTCGGGTTCGGGTTCGTGTCACGGACACCCCAAAATTCGGTACGAACCCGAACTATACAGTTCGGGTTCGCTCTTCCCTACTGATGAGTAAAAATGTGAACTTGAACTATTTGACTGCAATAGTGTTTGCAGACAATAGTGAAGCATAGTGGAGGTTCCTTGCAAGTTTTGGGCTGCATTTCAGCAAATGGAGTTGAAGATTTGGTTTGGATTAAGGTGTCCTCAATGCTTAGAAATACAAGCAGATACTTATCCATCATGCAATACCATCAGCCTATGTAATTTAGAACTATCTTCAGCATAAAGAGGAACACGGAGTCCTGTAAATGATGACATGCCCCCACAGAGCCATCACCTCAACATTATCAAGTCTGTCTGGGATTACATGAAGAGACAGAACGACTTGAGCAAGCATACATCCACAGAATATATGTGGCTAGTTCTCCAAGGTGTTTCTTCAGAGCTTGCATTCAAGAGTACCTAGGAGAATTGATGCTATTTTTTTATTTTACTTTTTAATAAAATTTCAGTGCTGGGTCCGAGTACATTCATACATGATCTGCCAACACAGCAGAAATGTCACATTATATCTCACACTGAACAGAAAATAAAATACAGAGCTATCCAAAGTATTTAACAGACTCTCCGTTCAGTACTTCAATTAACTCGGATCTCCCGCTATCTATCCATCTTGTCATACACCCCCCCTCCCACCCCCTTGGTGATCATCTCAGTAAAAGTCGCCAAAGGTCGTCCCGATCTCTCCCCCCCCCCCCCCTTCCCCCGGGCAGCGGCAGCACTCATTCAGTGCCTACCGCATATTCCTCATACCTCTCAATCCTTGCCAATAGATTCTTCCATTCCGTAATATTAGGTGCTCTTTTTGATCCCCACTCTCTTGCGATAATAACTTTTGACGCCATGAGACCTCTTATTCAAATCCTTTTTTTCTTTTGTCCCCTAATTAATAATGGAAAACAACCAAGGATGGCCACTTCCAATTTATATGGAAGAGATATTAAGGACTCTGCACTTAGGAAGCCATAGACCTCTCGCCAGTACAATTGCATATCTGGACAGGTCCATATAATATGGATGTAGTCAGCAAACTCTTCTCTGCATTTCCAACATCTTGATTCTCGTTCTTTATCAATCTTACTTATCAGTATTGGGGTCAAATAAATTCGGTGGATAATGTTAAAATAAATAATCCTAAAGTTGCTAGAAATCATTGTCTTTTTTATATTTTTATATATATTGCCCCATTCTATTGTGTTTGATCCTATATCTTTTGCCCATTTTTCCTCACTATTAAATTTTAATATTTTCCCCAATCCCTTCCTTATTATCCTGTACACTTGAGAAGTAGTCAGTCACCCTTGTTGTTATGTGTTGATAACAAAAGTCTATAAATTCGAGTTTTGTAGTGATAAAATACTCCCTATTTTGTGTTGCTTCAAATGCATGTTTTAATTGATAATATCGATATTGACTCATCAAATCTATATTTATTCCAGGGCATAATTCTGTTAGTACTCTTATTATCCCATCCTTCACTAACTGTGATACATAAATAAGACCGTGATTTTCCCAATATTTATAGTCCCTGACTGATTGAAATTCTACAATATTGCTATTACACCACAAAGGTGAAAAATACAAAGTGTTCGAGATTCCCAATATTCTTTTTATCTTTCCCCAAGACAAGTCCACCATTCGACATATTGGGCATTTTTTACTCCCCCCCCCCCCCCGTATAAATATCGCCAAATATCTGTCAATGCCATTTCCCAGGAGACCCCTCTTAGCAGTGTTGATATTTCCTTATCTACTTTATAAACATGGTCCTTAGAGTACCTATCTGCCTCCAAGTCCATGACATCAATTAAAGTCACCAGTTTCCAAAACCGGACACCGTGCTCTAGAGCCAATAAAGTCTGCCAGGTTTGACATGACTGACATCGAGAAGGGAGGAGAAACATACACAAATGCCAATATACAAACAATACCATTTAAATAACAGTGCAGGAAAACAAATCTACCTTCTTTATCAATTCTATGGGCTATTGGGATATAATCCACACTTCTATGCACGTAAACACTAACACCCCGGGAATACGACGAACAACAAGCGTGGTAGTCATATTTGGCCCATTTCCTTTTTACTTTATTAATGTTCTCATCTATAAGATGTGTTTCTATAAGGCATACTATTGCAGGAAGATGTCCCGCAACTACATAAAATATGACCACCCGCTTGGCTCTCTCGGCCATTCCACGTATATTCCAAGTTAGTATTCTATTCATGTACTTTCGTGTATTCTTGCACAGCCCCTAGGACCCACCACAGAGGCGGGCCGAGGAGGGGGGAGAGAGAGAGCACCCCACAGCGACCACCAAGACCCCATCCACCCACCCAATCCATCCCACCACCCAATTCCCCCCCCCCCCCATTCTGGCCGGACCAACCAAACAGTTCCCCAACCTATTAACCTTCATCCCTCCAACCCACCCCCCCACCCGGCCCCCTTTATATTCACTCCACCAATATCATATTTACTCATTCAGGAACCTATCCCCAAATCATCCAACTATTCTTGAACCTCTTTAGGGTGAGTAAAGAAATGCACTTGTTCCTGATGAATCACTCAGTTTAGTGGGATAGAATAAGGAGTATTTAATCTTGGCTGCCGCCATTCTCTTCTTGACTTCCCTTAATTCTGGACGCTTAGCTTGGGTTACCCTCGAGTAATCCGGGTAAATTTGTATTTCCCTGCCATTGTATTCTAGAGGCGAGAGATTTCTTTTATTTTTCATAATAATGTCTCTATCCTGGGCATTCATCATTTTAACCAAGATTGCTCTTGGCGGGCTCCTGGCCGGTGGCTGTTTATTTGGTATTCGGTGGGCTCTCTCCACCGAAAACCACTCAGAAAATCGATCCGCACCAGCCACTTCTAATAACCATTTCTGATCACACCCGCTTGGGTCTTCATTTTCAGCCCCTTCAGGGAACCCAACCAAGCGAAAATTCGCTCTGCGGGATCTATCCTCCATTTCCGTTCCTCTTTCCTGTAGTGCTTTCTTTTCAGTTTCTATACCCTCCACACTCTTTTTAATCCCATCCACCTCCCTCTTTAATTCCCTTAAAACCACCTGTAAGTCCTTAACTTTCTCACAGACTTTGTTAATCTCGTTCTTAACCACTTAAGGACCACAGGTTTATATCCCCTAGTGACCAGGCCCTTTTTTACAAATCGGCACTTCACAACTTTAATGGTTTATTGCTCGGTCATGCAACTTGGCACCCAAATGAATTTTACCTCCTTTTCTTTTCACAAATACAGCTTTCTTTTTGTGGTATTCGATTGCTGCTGACATTTTTAGTTTTTCTGATATTAATCAAAATAGACCGCATTTTTCCCCAAAAAAGTGTATTTTTTACTTTTTCTGGTAAAATTGTTCAAATATAATTACATTTCTATACAAGTTTGTGTTAGAATTTATTGTGCTCCATGTCTTTGATAAAAAAAAATCCAATAAGTGTATATTTATTGGTTTGCACAAAAGTTATAGCGTTTACAAACTATGGTACAAAAATGTGAATTTCCGCATTTTGAAGCAGCTCTGACTTTCTGAGCACCTGTAATGTTTCTTGAGATGCTAGAATGCCAAGGATAGAATAAATACCCCCCGAATGACCCCATTTTAGAAAGAAGACACCCCAAAGTATTCGTGGAGGGGCATGGTGAGTTCATGTATTATTTTAAAAAAAATTCACAAGTTAGCGGAAAATTACACTTTCTGAGGAAAAATAAATAAATAATAAAGTTTCCATTTCTGCTAACTTCTGACAAAAAAAAAAAAAATCTCCCACGGACTCACTATGCCCCTCAGTGAATACCTTGGGGTGTCTACTTTCCGAAATGGGGTCATTTGTGACGTGTGTTTACTGTTCTGGCATTTTGGGCGGGGCTAAATTGTGAGCAACCCTGTAAAGCCTAAAGGTACTCGTTGGACTTTAGGCCCCTTTACGCACCTAGGCTGCAAAAAAGTGTCACACATGTGGTATCGCCGTACTCAGAAGAAGTAGGGCAATGTGTTTTGGGGTGTATTTTTACATATACCCATGCTGGGTGAGAGAAATATCTCTCTAAAAGTCAACTTTTCCCATTTTTTTATACAAAGTTGTCAATTTACAGAGATATTTCTCTCACCCAGCATGGGTATATGTAAAAATACACCCCAAAACACATTGCCCAACTTCTCCTGAGTACGGCAATACCACATGTGTGACACTTTTTTGCAGCCTAGGTGCGCAAAGGGGCCCAAATTCCAATGAGTACCTTTAGGATTTCACAGGGCATTTGGATTCCAAACTACTTCTCACGCTTTAGGGTCCCTAAAATGCCAGGGCAGTATAAATACCCCACAAGTGACCCCATTTTGGAAAGAAGACACCCCAAGGTATTCCTTGAGGGGCATGTCGAGTTCATAGAAGTTTTTTTTTTTGGCACAAGTTAGCGAAAAATGATTTTATTTTTATTTTTTTCTTACAAAGTCCCATATTCCACTAACTTGTGACAAAAAATAAAATTTTACATGAACTCGCCATGCCCCTCATGGAATACCTTGGGGTGTCTTCTTTCCAAAATGGGGTCACTTGTGGGGTATTTATACTGCCCTGGCATTTTAGGGGCCCTAAAGCGTGAGAAGAAGTCTGGAATCCAAATGTCTAAAAATGCCCTCCTTAAAGGTACTCATTGGAATTTGGGTCCCTTTGCGCACCTAGGCTGTAAAAAAGTGTCACACATGTGGTATCGCCGTACTCAGGAGAAGTAGGGCAATGTGTTTTGGGGTGTATTTTTACATATACCCATACTGTGTGTGATAAATATCTCTGTAAATGACAACTTTTTCCATTTTTTTATACAAAGTTGTCAATTTACAGAGATATTTCTCTCACCCAGCATGGGTATATGTAAAAATACACCCCAAAACACATTGCCCCACATGTGTGACACTTTTTTGCAGCCAAGATGCGCAAAGGGGCCCAAATTCCAATGAGTACCTTTAGGATTTCACAGGGCATTTTTACACATTTGGATTCCGTGAGGGGTATGGTGAGTTCATGTAAGATTTTATTTTTTGTCACAAGTTAGTGGAATATGAGACTTTGTAAGAAAAAACAAAAAAACAAAAACACAAAAAAAATCTATTTCCGCTAACTTGTGGCAAAAAAAAAATATCTTCTATAAACTCGCCATGCCCCTCAAAAGTGATCTTTATAGCGCCGCAGCGATTTTACTGTGTTTTTGCAGTGATCAGAAAAAAAATAATTCTGTCACTGCGGTGGGGCGGACTGAACGCAAGTGTGCGCACAAGATCAGGCCTGATCGGGCGAACACTGCGTTTTTTGTAGAGCCTATAGAACATGTCCTATTCTTGTCCGCAATTGCGGACAAGAAAAGGCATTTTCTATATAGTTCTGGCAATGTGCGGATCCGCAAAATGTGGAAAGCAAATTGCCGGTGTCCGTGTTTTGCGTATCCGCGGATCCGCAAAACACATACGGACGTCTGAATGGAGCCTAACAGGAGGGTGATCAATGACAGGGGGGTGATCAGGGAGTCTATATGGGGTGATCAGGGGTTAATAAGTGGTTAATAAGTGACAGGGGGGGGGCCTAGTGTAGTGTGGTGATTGGTGCTACTTACAGAGCTGCCTGTGTCCTCTGGTGGTCGATCCAAGCAAAAGGGACCACCAGAGGACCAGGTAGCAGGTATATCAGACGCTGTTAACAAAACAGCATCTAATATACCTTTTTGGGGTTAAAAAAATCGCATCTACAGCCTGCCAGCTGCTGGAAAGCTGTAGATCAACTTCTCAGCTGCGCGTCGCTGTGAACGCGCGCGTTCACGTGAAATCTCGGATCTCGCCTTTCGGCGTTAGTGTGACCTGAGAGAGCCGCCGCACTCACGCCTTTCGGCGTTAGTGTGACGGCAAGCGGTTAATCAAAGACAAATCTACTTACATTGTAGATATTTTAACTGACAGTTCTCTCAGTGATACACTCGACAGCTGCACAGCACTAAGGATATCTGTCAGTTTCTTGTCCATTACTTCTATTTTCTCCTCCATTAGAACATTCTTATCACTTTTCCCCTCTATTCTGTCACTCACTTCCGCTGCTTCCACAAAATTTTGTGAATCTATTAGATCGGTTTTGTTTTCTCTATAACTCTTCTGATTTGTTCTGCTCTTATATTGTGGTGATTTCAGAAATGTTTCCATCTTTGAGATTGGGCTACTCCCACTTACACACAAAGATTTCCTGTTTTGTACCTTTGATGACATTATATTATCCGGAAGATACCTTGTGTATAATGGGGGTGAGAGAGGGGGGGGGGGGGGAGAAAAAAAGAAAGAAAAAAAAAGCTAGGAGGGAAACAGGGACACAAAGAGGAATGCAGAGAGAAACAAACACTTCAGATAAGTACACAGTTTAAACCGCGGGACATTTCCACTCAGCACTAATGATCCGCAGTCAATTTTTGGCTTTGCTGGGTGAAAAGTTCCCCAAACAACCAGAAAACAGCCTAAAACATTTAAAGGATATTAGTATTCTAGGAGTTTTCCGATATATTAGTGCTTTAGGGTCGTCCTTCAGAGCGCTTGCTCTCCGATCAGCTACAGTTCCATTCAGAACTTCAAGAGTTCTTTGGGAGGGACGGTGTCACATTCGGGAGTGGGGAAAACCCCCCACCGTACGATGACTCAGGGATAAGGAAAGCAACTAGGCCTGAACACAAGGATAAGGGAGCAGGTCACCTCCTAATGCATCCATATACCTAGCCCTAACTCCTCACCGTATGAGCGGACCTGGATAGTAGGACGGCTCATACCCTGGATACCTAAGGCTCTGAGTCGCTCTGAGAATCCCTCACAAAGGAGCTGAGGAGAGGCGCCCTTTTCTTCCAGGACACGGAAGAACAGGAGTCTCAAAAGGCCTAGAAGCAGGGAAAGGAAAAGACAATATGCAGCAAGAGAATCGGCAGGTAAGAAAACAAGACGACACACTTACCTGCCGCTGCCACCATGACTGTAACCCGTGAATACATACCGGAGCCCTAACACCAAACAGGACACCATACCAGCAACTCACACAGGTATCCAGCACACCAGACTCCACCAGGACCCCCATGCCAGGTGGCACTGCATACAGGCTAGGAAGTCTAGCAGCCATGCTGGAAGATTTCACCAAAAATAGCAGACAAGGAACACCAGGCTAGACATTACAACACACCAAATCATAACCCGACACCAAACATACAATACATGTAAGGGAGAGAAGACATCGCTGGAGACCTCAATGTCTCACTATGAGGCCCTCAATTTGGGAGATGAAGTATGAAGACCAGGAGCATAACTCCAGCACACACCATGGCTGGAGTACCACTGACTCCTGGCCTCTAGCCACAGGTAAGATGAAGCACCTAGTGACCACGCCCAACAAGGTGGTTAACCCCTCCAGCACCGGACAGAGGAGGAAACAACTGAAAGGGAACAACATGCAAGGCAACCATGTCACGGAACACACCACAAAGGCCATGACACTGCCCCCACATGCTGAAACAGCAACACGTTGCCACAGGCAACAGCAAGCGTGGCATAAGTGTCACAGCGCACACCAAAGGCCGTGACAGACGGTACCCCTGTAAATGGGCTGGTTTCTTGTGCCAATGTGTGCCAATGAGGGGGGGCGCCCACTCTCCCAGACAAATAATCGCCGCCTACCTGTTCAGGACCATACAGCGCAGGATACAGATGCTCGAATATCTGTAGTGCCTCTGGATTCAGGCACAGACATCTATCAATCCGTTCCCGCCAGCCTCCTAATTCCGGTATGTTTAAACCGACAGCCTTTCCCTTGCATCAAAAGTCCATCTCAAAAAATCAGCGCACCCCCATACACATCCTCTTACCAGTCAGGTGCAATTGCGATCAGAATGAAGGGGGAAACGCCAAGACAGGACCAAGGCTTGAACTGCTGGAGGAACAGGCTGGATCAGCTGGATCAGCAGGTAGCCGCGCTGCAGGAGAACACCGGACAGGCACAGAGGCAAAGCAGGTACAATGGAGCAGATGCCAGGCAGCGGAAGAATGTCCACACACCGCACTCCGACACAAGGCAGCGGGACCGCAGTTGGGGCGACGTCAAGAGGTCAGCAGGGAAGCAGCAAGGAAGCCGGCGTTCGCAGCACTCACATCGCCGAGATCGAATCAGGAGCCGGGTAAGGGGAGGGAGGTGCTATTTTAAAGGCAAATGGTGGTAACACCAAATATTGATTTTATTTAGATTTCTTTTATTTATTCACTTTGCATTAAATGATAAAAATAAAGTAATACTTTTATTTTTGAAAGCGTTCTTACTTTTTAGCATTATTTCCACACCTGCCTAAAGCTTTTGCACAGTACTGTGTGTGTGTGTTTGTGTGTATATATATATACACTTCTCAAAAAAAAAAAGGGAACACTTAAACAACACAATGTAACTCCAAGTCAATCACACTTCTGTGAAATCAAACTGTCCACTTAGGAAACAACACTGAGTGACAATCAATTTCACATGCTGTTGTGCAAATGGGATAGACAACAGGTGGAAATTATAGGCAATTAGCAAGACACCCCCAATAAAGGAGTGGTTCTGCAGGTGGTTACCACAGGCCACTTCTCAGTTCCTATGCTTCCTGGCTGATGTTTTGGTCACTTTTGAATGCTGGCGGTGCTTTCACTCTAGCGGTAGTATGAGACGAAGTCTACAACCCACACAAGTGGCTCAGGTAGTGCAGCTTATCCAGGATGGCACATCAATGCGAGCTGTGGCAAGAAGGTTTGCTGTGTCTGTCAGCATAGTGTCCAGAGCATAGAGGCGCTACCAGGAGACAGGCCAGTACATCAGGAGACATGGAGGAGGCCGTAGGAGGGCAACAACCCAGCAGCAGGACCGCTACCTCCGCCTTTGTGCAAGGAGGAACAGGAGGAGCACTGCCAGAGCCCTGCAAAATGACCTCCAGCAGGCCACAAATGTGCATGTGTCTGCTCAAACGGTCAGAAACAGACTCAATGAGGGTGATATGAGGGCCCGAAATCCACTGGTGGGGGTTGTGCTTACAGCCCAACACCATGCAGGACGTTTGGCATTTGCCAGAGAACACCAAAATTGGCAAATTCGCCACTGGCACCCTGTGCTCTTCACAATTGAAAGCAGGTTCACACTGAGCACATGTAACAGATGTGACAGAGTCTTGAGACGCCGTGGAGAACGTTCTGCTGCCTGCAACAAACATCCTCTAGCATGACCGGTTTGGCATTGGGTCAGTAATGGTGTGGAGTGGCATTTCTTTGGAGGGCCGCACAGCCCTCCATGTGCTCGCCAGAGGTAGCCTGACTGCCATTAGGTACCGAGATGAGATCCTCAGACCCCTTGTGAGACCATATGCTGGTGTGGTTGGCCCTGGGTTCCTCCTAATGCAAGACACTGCTAGACCTCATGTGGCTGGAGTGTGTCAGCAGTTCCTGCAAGACAAAGGCATTGATGCTATGGACTGGCCCGCCCGTTCCCCAGACCTGAATCCAATTGAGCACATCTAGGACATCATGTTTCGCTCTATCCACCAACGTCACGTTGCACCACAGACTGTCCAGGAGTTGGCAGATGCTTTAGTCCAGGTCTGGGAGGAGATCCCTCAGGAGACCGTCCACCACCTCATCAGGAGCATGCACAGGTATTGTAGGGAGGTCATACAGGCACGTGGAGGCCACACACACTACTGAGCCTCATTTTGACTTGTTTTAAGGACATTACATCAAAGTTGGATCAGCCTGTAGTGTGTTTTTCTACTTTAATTTTGAGTGTGACTCCAAATCCAGACCTCCATGGGTTGAAAAATTTGATTTCCATTTTTTTATTTTTGTGTGATTTTGTTGTCAGCACATTCAACTATGTAAAGAACAAAGTATTTCAGAAGAATATTTAATTAATTCAGATCTAGGATGTGTTATTTTTGTGTTCCCTTTATTTTTTTGAGCAGTGTATATATATATATACACTGCGTGCAGAATTATTAGGCAAATGAGTATTTTGACCACATCATCCTCTTTATGCATGTTGTCTTACTCCAAGCTGTATAGGCTCGAAAGCCTACTACCAATTAAGCATATTAGGTGATGTGCATCTCTGTAATGAGAAGGGGTGTGGTCTAATGACATCAACACCCTATATTAGGTGTGCATAATTATTAGGCAACTTCCTTTCCTTTGGCAAAATGGGTCAAAAGAAGGACTTGACAGGCTCAGAAAAGTCAAAAATAGTGAGATATCTTGCAGAGGGATGCAGCACTCTTAAAATTGCAAAGCTTCTGAAGCGTGATCATCGAACAATCAAGTGTTTCATTCAAAATAGTCAACAGGGTCGCAAGAAGCGTGTGGAAAAACCAAGGCGCAAAATAACTGCCCATGAACTGAGAAAAGTCAAGCGTGCAGCTGCCAAGATGCCACTTGCCACCAGTTTGGCCATATTTCAGAGCTGCAACATCACTGGAGTGCCCAAAAGCACAAGGTGTGCAATACTCAGAGACATGGCCAAGGTAAGAAAGGCTGAAAGACGACCACCACTGAACAAGACACACAAGCTGAAACGTCAAGACTGGGCCAAGAAACATCTCAAGACTGATTTTTCTAAGGTTTTATGGACTGATGAAATGAGTGCGTCTTGATGGGCCAGATGGATGGGCCCGTGGCTGGATTGGTAAAGGGCAGAGAGCTCCAGTCCGACTCAGACGCCAGCAAGGTGGAGGTGGAGTACTGGTTTGGGCTGGTATCATCAAAGATGAGCTTGTGGGGCCTTTTCGGGTTGAGGATGGAGTCAAGCTCAACTCCCAGTCCTACTGCCAGTTTCTGGAAGACACCTTCTTCAAGCAGTGGTACAGGAAGAAGTCTACATCCTTCAAGAAAAACATGATTTTCATGCAGGACAATGCTCCATCACACGCGTCCAAGTACTCCACAGCGTGGCTGGCAAGAAAGGGTATAAAAGAAGAAAATCGAATGACATGGCCTCCTTGTTCACCTGATTTGAACCCCATTGAGAACCTGTGGTCCATCATCAAATGTGAGATTTACAAGGAGGGAAAACAGTACACCTCTCTGAACAGTGTCTGGGAGGCTGTGGTTGCTGCTGCACGCAATGTTGATGGTGAACAGATCAAAACACTGACAGAATCCATGGATGGCAGGCTTTTGAGTGTCCTTGCAAAGAAAAGTGGCTATATTGGTCACTGATTTGTTTTTGTTTTGTTTTTGAATGTCAGAAATGTATATTTGTGAATGTTGAGATGTTATATTGGTTTCACTGGTAAAAATAAATAATTGAAATGGGTATATATTTGTTTTTTGTTAAGTTGCCTAATAATTATGCACAGTAATAGTCACCTGCACACACAGATATCCCCCTAAAATAGCTAAAACTAAAAACAAACTAAAAACTACTTCCAAAAATATTCAGCTTTGATATTAATGAGTTTTTTGGGTTCATTGAGAACATGGTTGTTGTTCAATAATAAAATTAATCCTCAAAAATACAACTTGCCTAATAATTCTGCACTCCCTGTATATATATATTGTGACACTGCGAGAGGTTTTGTCTGGGAAGGCAGGTATTTTCCTCCCAACATATGTGGCTGGGCTGGTTTCCAGCCAGGTGAGGTCAAATACCGGACCGGAGTTTCAGTCCCGATCCAGGTTTTGGCAGCACCTGGCTGTCCTTAAATAGGCAGCTGGGCTCAGCAGCTGAGTCTCTGTGTTGGGATCTGAGGTTTTGTGCCGGACTGGAGGGCTGAGACCCATGTGCAGGAGGAACAGGCCCCCTAAAGCCTGCTGCGGACTACTGGAGGCAGAACTGCCATCAAGGTGACTTGTGCAATATGAACTTTTCATTGTGTGTGAATTAACACCAAAGATTGCAAAGTGACATGCTGTTCTGTGCAAATTGAACTTTTTATTTGTGTGTGAATTAACACCAAAGACTGCAAAGTGACGTGTTGTTTTATGCAACTACCGCAAGTGTGAATAAACACGAAGTTTGAGTTAAAAACTTGTATTTTGCCTCTGTACTGCGTCCCCTTACCCTATCTACCATAGCGAAACCCCAAATATATATATATATATATATATATGTGTATATATAAATATATATATACACTGCTCAAAAAAATAAAGGGAACACAAAAATAACACATCCTAGATCTGAGTTAATTAAATATTCTTCTGAAATACTTTGTTCTTTACATAGTTGAATGTGCTGACAACAAAATCACACAAAAATAAAAAAATGGAATTCAACTTTTTCAACCCATGGAAGTCTGGATTTGGAGTCACACTCAAAATTAAAGTGGCAAAACACACTACAGGCTGATCCAACTTATGATGTAATGTCCTTAAAACAAGTCAAAATGAGGCTCAGTAGTGTGTGTGGCCTCCACGTGCCTGTATGACCTCCCTACAACGCCTGTGCATGCTCCTGATGAGGTGGCGGACGGTCTCCTGAGGGATCTCCTCCCAGACCTGGACTAAAGCATCTGCCAACTCCTGGACAGTCTGTGGTGCAACGTGACGTTGGTGGATAGAGCGAAACATGATGTCCTAGATGTGCTCAATTGGATTCAGGTCTGGGGAACGGGCGGGCCAGTCCATAGCATCAATGCCTTCATCTTGCAGGAACTGCTGACACACTCCAGCCACATGAGGTCTAGCATTGTCTTGCATTAGGAGGAACCCAGGGCCAACCGCACCAGCATATGGTCTCACAAGGGGTCTGAGGATCTCATCTCGGTACCTAATGGCAGTCAGGCTACCTCTGGCGAGCACATGGAGGGCTGTGCGGCCCTCCAAAGAAATGCCACCCCACACCATTACTGACCCAATGCCAAACCGGTCATGCTGGAGGATGTTTGTTGCAGGCAGCAGAACGTTCTCCACGGCGTCTCCAGACTCTGTCACGTCTGTCACATGTGCTCAGTGTGAACCTGCTTTCATCTGTGAAAAGCACAGGGCGCCAGTGGCGAATTTGCCAATCTTGGTGTTTTCTGGCAAATGCCAAACGTCCTGCACGGTGTTGGGCTGTAAGCACAACCCCCACCTGTGGACGTCGGGCCCTCATATCACCCTCATGGAGTCTGTTTCTGACCATTTGAGCAGACACATGCACATTTGTGGCCTGCTGGAGATCATTTTGCAGGGCTCTGGCAGTGCTCCTCCTGTTCCTCCTTGCACAAAGGCGGAGGTAGCGGTCCTGCTGCTGGGTTGTTGCCCTCCTATGGCCTCCTCCACGTCTCCTAATGTACTGGCCTGTCTCCTGGTAGCGCCTCTATGCTCTGGACACTATGCTGACAGACACAGCAAACCTTCTTGCCACAGCTCGCATTGATGTGCCATCCTGGATAAGCTGCACTACCTGAGCCACTTGTGTGGGTTGTAGACTCCGTCTCATGCTACCACTAGAGTGAAAGCACCACCAGCATTCAAAAGTGACCAAAACATCAGCCAGGAAGCATAGGAACTGAGAAGTGGTCAGGTCACCACCTACAGAACCACTCCTTTATTGGGGATGTCTTGCTAATTGCCTATAATTTCCACCTGTTGTCTATCCCATTTGCACAACAGCATGTGAAATTGATTGTCACTCAGTGTTGCTTCCTAAGTGGACAGTTTGATTTCACAGAAGTGTGATTGACTTGGAGTTACATTGTGTTGTTTAAGTGTTCCCTTTATTTTTTTGAGCAGTGTATATATATATATATACACTGCTCAAAAAAATAAAGGGAACACAAAAATAACACATCCTAGATCTGAATTAATGAAATATTCTTCTGAAATACTTTGTTCTTTACATAGTTGAATGTGCTGACAACAAAATCACACAAAAGAAAAAAATGGAAATCCAATTTTTTAACCCATAGAGGTCTGGATTTGGTGTCACCATCAAAATTTAAATTGGAAAAACACACTACAGGCTGATCCAACTTTGATGTAATGTCCTTAAAACAAGTCAAAATGAGGCTCAGTAGTGTGTGTGGCCTCCACGTGCCTGTATGACCTCCCTACAACGCCTGTGCATGCTCCTGATGAGGTGGCAGACGGTCTCCTGAGGGATCTCCTCCCAGACCTGGACTAAAGCATCTGCCAACTCCTGGACAGTCTGTGGTGTGGATAGAACGAGACGTGATGTCCCAGATGTGCTCAATTGGATTCAGGTCTGGGGAACGGGCGGGCCAGTCCATAGCATCAATGCCTTCGTCTTGCAGGAACTGCTGACACACTCCAGCCACATGAGGTCTAGCATTGTCTTGCATTAGGAGGAATCCAGGGCCAACCGCACCAGCATATGGTCTCACAAGGGGTCTGAGGATCTCATCTCGGTACCTAATAGCAGTCAGGCTACCTCTGGCGAGCACATGGAGGGCTGTGCGGCCCTCCTAAGAAATGCCACCCCACACCATTACTGACCTAATGCCAAACCGGTCATGCTGGAGGATGTTGCAGGCAGCAGAACGTTCTCCACGGCGTCTCCAGACTCTGTCACGTCTGTCACATGTGCTCAGTGTGAACCTGCTTTCATCTGTGAAAAGCACAGGGCGCCAGTGGCGAATTTGCCAATCTTGGTGTTTTCTGGCAAATGCCAAACGTCCTGCACGGTGTTGGGCTGTAAGCACAACCCCCACCTGTGGACGTCGGGCCCTCATATCACCCTCATGGAGTCTGTTTCTGACCATTTGAGCAGACACATGCACATTTGTGGCCTGCTGGAGATCATTTTGCAGGGCTCTGGCAGTGCTCCTCCTGTTCCTCCTTGCACAAAGGCGGAGGTAGCGGTCCTGCTGCTGGGTTGTTGCCCTCCTATGGCCTCCTCCACGTCTCCTAATGTACTGGCCTGTCTCCTGGTAGCGCCTCCATGCTCTGGACACTACGCTGACAGACACAGCAAACCTTCTTGCCACAGCTCGCATTGATGTGCCATCCTGGATAAGCTGCACTACCTGAGCCACTTGTGTGGGTTGTAGACTCCGTCTCATGCTACCACTAGAGTGAAAGCACCACCAGCATTCAAAAGTGACCAAAACATCAGCCAGGAAGCATAGGAACTGAGAAGTGGTCAGGTCACCACCTACAGAACCACTCCTTTATTGGGGGTGTCTTGCTAATTGCCTATAATTTCCACCTGTTGTCTATCCCATTTTCACAACAGCATGTGAAATTGATTGTCACTCAGTGTTGCTTCCTAAGTGGACAGTTTGATTTCACAGAAGTGTGATTGACTTGGAGTTACATTGTGTTGTTTAAGTGTTCCCTTTATTTTTTTGAGCAGTGTATATATATATATATATATATATATATATATATATACATACACAGGTGAAACTCGAAAAATTAGAATATTGTGCAAAGTTCATTTATTTCAGTAATCCAATTTAAAACGTAAAACTATCATATGAGATAGACTCATTACATGCAAAGTGAGATATTTCAAGCCTTTATTTGTTATAATTTGGATGATTATGGCTTATAGCTTAAGAAACCCCAAAGTCACAATTTTGGGGTACCCTTTGCTCAGGGGGTATGAATTAATTAGCTGACTAGAGTGTGACACTTTGAGCCTAGAATATTGAACCTTTTCACAAAATTGTGAAAGCATGCACAGGCGTTGTAGGGAGGTCATACAGGCACGTGGAGGCCACACACACTACTGAGCCTCATTTTGACTTGTTTTAACCGCCTCACGTCCGCCCATAGACTATAAACGTCCTATGGGTGGACGTCTATTTCTGACAGCATGTTTTAAAACGTCCTGTCAGAAATAGCAGCTGCACGCTAATCGTGCAGCTGCTGATCGGGTTGCCCGCTGTCAGTGACAGCAGAGCAACCCTAAGACAAGGCAGGGACAGTGCCCAGGTGTCCCTGCCTTCCGGATCGCTGCAGACACAGCGTTCACCGAGCGCTGTGTCTGCAGAGAAGGAAGCGCTATGCGCCTCCTGTTCCGGCCCGGCGGTCATGTGACCGCCGTGACCGGAGAGTGCAGGAGCTGTGTGAGGTCTCTCAGTGACCTCGATCAGCCCTGCTCTGAGGCTGTACAGCGCTGGATTGCTGCTGTACAGCCTCTATAGGGGTGTATTTGTCCTGTAACTGGGGCTACTATGTCAGCCCCAGTTACAGGAGAAATCAACAGTGGGAAAAAAAAAGAAAAAGTGAAGTAAATGTCTCCCAGAGGTCTTGTATGACCTTATGGGGGACGAAAAGTGTAAAAAAATAAATAAAAAAATAAAAGGTTGAAAATAAAAAAATAAAAAAAAGTTTCACATGTAAAAAAAAAAAAGTCTCCAAGTAAGGAATGAAAAAAAAAAGTTAAAAATAGAAAAAATAAAAAAAAGTATACATATTAGGTATCGCCGCGTCCGTATAAACCAGCTCTATAAAAATATCACATGACCTAACCCCTCGGGTGAACACCGTAAAAAAAAAAAAAAACTGTGTCAAAACAAGCAATTTTTGTCACCTTGCATCACAAAAGGTGCAACACCAAGTGATCAAAAACGCGTATGTCCCACAAAATAGTACCAATAAAACCGTCACCTCATCCCGCAAAAAATGAGCCCCTACATAAGAAAATCTCTCAAAAAATAAAAAAACTATAGCTCTCAGAACATGGACACATTAAAACATAATTTTTTTGTTTCAAAAATGCTATTATTGTGTAAAACTTTAATAAATGAGAAAAAGTATACAAATTAGGTATCGCCACGTCCGTAACAATCTGCTCTATAAAAATGTCACTTGACTGAACCCCTCAGGTGAACGCTGTAAAAATAAATAAATAGAAACTGTGCTAAAACAACCAATTTTTTGGTCACCTTGCCCCATAAAGTGTTATAATGAATGATCAAAAAATCATATGTACCCAAAAATAGTACTAATAAAACTGGCACCTTATCCCCTAGTTTCCAAAATGGGGTCACTTCTTGGGAGTTTCTACTGTAAGGGTGCATCAGGGGGCTTCAAATGGGACATGGCATCTAAAAACCATGTGGAGTTCCTTTTCTTCTGCGCCCTGCCGTGTGCCCATACAGCAGTTTATGACCACATGTGGGGTGTTTCTGTAAACCGCAGAATCTGGGTAATAAATATTGAGTTTTGTTTGGCTGTTAACCATCGATGTGTTAAAGAAAAAAATTGATTAAAATGGAAAATCTGCCAAAAAAGTGAAATTTAAAAATTTGATCTCCATTTTCCTTTAATTCTTGTGGAACGCCTAAAGAGTTAACAAAGTTTGTAAAATCGGTTTTGAATACCTTGAGGGGTGTAGTTTCTACAATGGGGTCATTTATGGGGGTATCCACTATGTAGGCCCCACAAAGTGACTTCAGACCTGAACTGGTCCTTATAAAGTGGATTTTGGCAATTTTCTTAAAAATTTTAAGAATTCCTTCTAAACTTCTAAGCCTTCTAACGTCCTAAAAAAATAAAATGACATTTCCAAAATGATGCCAACATAAAGTAGACATATGGGGAATGTTAAATAATAAATATTTTATGAGGTATCACTTTCTGTTTTAAAAGCAGAGAAATTGAAATTTAGAAAATTGCGAATTTTTCAAATTTTTGGGTAAATTTGGGATTTTTTCATAAATAAAGGTGAAATATTTTGACTCAAATTTATGACTATCATGAAGTACAATGTGTCATGAGAAAACAATCTCTGAATGACTTGGATAAATAAAGGCGTTCCAAAGTTATTACCACATAAAGTGAGATATGTCAGTTTTGCAAAATTTGGCCTGGTCAGGAAGGGGGCAAAGGGCCCAGATGGGAAGTGGTTAAGGACATTACATCAAAGTTGGATCAGCCTGTAGTGTGTTTTTCCACTTTAATTTTGAGTGTGACTCCAAATCCAGACCTCCATGGGTTGAAAAATTTGATTTCCATTTTTTTATTTTTGTGTGATTTTGTTGTCAGCACATTCAACTATGTAAAGAACAAAGTATTTCAGAAGAATATTTAATTAATTCAGATCTAGGATGTGTTATTTTTGTGTTCCCTTTATTTTTTTGAGCAGTGTATATATATATATATATATATATATATATATATATTGTGACACTGCGAGGGGTTTTGTCTGGGAAGGCAGGTATTTTCCTCCCAACATATGTGGCTGGGCTGGTTTCCAGCCAGGTGAGGTCAAATACCGGACCGGAGTTTCAGTCCCGATCCAGGTTTTGGCAGCACCTGGCTGTCCTTAAATAGGCAGCTGGGCTCAGCAGCTGAGTCTCTGTGTTGGGATCTGAGGTTTTGTGCCGGACTGGAGGGCTGAGACCCATGTGCAGGAGGAACAGGCTCCCTAAAGCCTGCTGCAGACTACTGGAGGCAGAACTGCCATCAAGGTGACTTGTGCAATATGAACTTTTCATTGTGTGTGAATTAACACCAAAGATTGCAAAGTGACATGCTGTTCTGTGCAAATTGAACTTTTTATTTGTGTGTGAATTAACACCAAAGACTGCAAAGGGATGTGTTGTTTTATGCAACTACCGCAAGTGTGAATAAACACGAAGTTTGAGTTAAAAACTTGTATTTTGCCTTTGTACTGCGTCCCCTTACCCTATTTACCATAGCGAAACCCCAAATATATATATGTGTATATATATATATATATATATATATATATATATATATACACTGCTCAAAAAAATAAAGGGAACACAAAAATAACACATCCTAGATCTGAGTTAATTAAATATTCTTCTGAAATACTTTGTTCTTTACATAGTTGAATGTGCTGACAACAAAATCACACAAAAAAAAAAAATGGAAATCAACTTTTTCAACCCATGGAAGTCTGGATTTGGAGTCACACTCAAAATTAAAGTGGAAAAACACACTACAGGCTGATCCAACTTATGATGTAATGTCCTTAAAACAAGTCAAAATGAGGCTCAGTAGTGTGTGTGGCCTCCACGTGCCTGTATGACCTCCCTACAATGCCTGTGCATGCTCCTGATGAGGTGGCGGACGGTCTCCTGAGGGATCTCCTCCCAGACCTGGACTAAAGCATCTGCCAACTCCTGGACAGTCTGTGGTGCAACGTGACGTTGGTGGATAGAGCGAAACATGATGTCCCAGATGTGCTCAATTGGATTCAGGTCTGGGGAACGGGCGGGCCAGTCCATAGCATCAATGCCTTTGTCTTGCAGGAACTGCTGACACACTCCAGCCACATGAGGTCTAGCATTGTCTTGCATTAGGAGGAACCCAAGGCCAACCGCACCAGCATATGGTCTCACAAGTGGTCTGAGGATCTCATCTCGGTACCTAATGGCAGTCAGGCTACCTCTGGCGAGCACATGGAGGGCTGTGCGGAGTCTACAACCCACACAAGTGGCTCAGGTAGTGCAGCTTATCCAGGATATTCGAATTTTAAGCTGCATTAATGCAATTTCTTTTAATTTGCATTACTGAAATAAATGGACTTTTGCACGATATTCTAATTTTTCGGGTTTCACCTGTAGAGATATATAGAGATTGATAGATAAAAATCTTTGTTGTGCAAAAGTATATTCAACAGATGAGTTGGCAAAAAATAATCCAAGGAACAAATGATACTATTGTAATTTATCAAGGTCTATAAAAGTAAACTAGTTAAAAATATGTAAACTTGGTGGTAATAAAGCTTGTCATTTTAGTCTTTCCTCCACATGATATGAGATTGCTAGGGTAGTTATAAGCTCCCTCATTAAGAACTATTTCATGGAATAAGCCATAAGAACGCTCACTGGGAAAGACAGGGTAGAAGACACATTAGCTGTGCATTAACTTTATTGCGCTTTTGCCTGTAGGGATGACAACGTGAACTTGTCTTATTACAGGTAGAGCCATTAACAATGCCAGTGATTACAGCTAATGGAATGCATCCTGCAGTAAATTAAAATTAAAACCCTGGTGCTAAATGTGAATCATTGCTCATTACAGCCTACTCCAAACATAAAAGTGAAATGTTCAGCTCTTTCTCTTCCTGTATTTCCAAGTCAAATGTATATTTCAGTGTCTCAAGGTGAAGAGTGATAATAAACATGGGATAAAATGGTTCACCTCTGCTAAATAGGAATAGTGGTCACCTCTATAAATACAACTTCAGTTCTGAAAAGTTTTGAAATAGAAGATAAACAATATAAAATAAAATAAAAAATCTATACACCATAATGTTTGTTTCCACAAATAATCTAAACATGGTCTAACATCTAACAACAGAATATTGCCACTCATGCTTTGGCTACAAAAGTGTATTGTGACTCTGTGAAGCTTCAGAGATGTAAGGAGCTCTATTACCGTAGTTACCAACAGAAATGTATGCTGCCCTACTCTGCCACTGTATGCCTCAAATTCCATATAGAGGCAAAATGAGTTATTATGGCAATTGGAAATTTCTCCATACTACAATAATATAGAGCCACAGGGACTTCGTGTTCCTCCATGCAGGCTTCATGCATATCGCTTTGCCATGACTATGAAGCTTAAAGGGGTTTTCCAAGACTTATATACTGATGACCTATCCAGTATTTGATCGTGGGGGTCCGACACCCGGGACCCCCACCGATAAGCTGTTAAACCACCTCCGGACCGGTGAACGCAGGGACGCGTCCTGGAGGCGGTAGATTCATTCCTCCTGGATGCATATACGCGTCCTCTCGCGAGACGCGAGATTTCCTGTGAACGCGCGCACACAGGCGCGCACGTTCACAGGATCGGAAGGAAAGTGAGTGGATCTCCAGCCTGCCAGCGAACGATCGTTCGCTGGCAGGCTGGAGATGCGATTTTTTTAACCCCTAACAGGTATATTAGACACTGTTTTGATAACAGCGTCTAATATACCTGCTACCTGGTCCTCTGGTGGTCCCTTTTGTTTGGATCGACCACCAGAGGACACAGGCAGCTCTGTAATATGTAGCACCAAACACCACTACACTACACCCACCCCCTGTCACTTATTAACCCCTTATTAACCCCTGATCACCCCTGATCACCCCATATAGACTCCCTGATCACCCCCCTGTCATTGATCACCCCCTTGTAAGGCTCCATTCAGACGTCCGTATGTTTTTTACGGATCCACTGATACATGGATCGGATCCGCAAAACACATACGGACGTCTGAATGGAGCCTTACAGGGGGGTGATCAATGACGGGGGTGATCACCCCATATAGACTCCCTTATCACCCCCCTGTCATTGATCACCCCCTTGTAAGGCTCCATTCAGACGTCCGTATGTTTTTTTACGGATCCACAGATACATGGATCGGATCCGCAAAACACATACAGACGTCTGACTAGAGCCTTACAGGGGGGTGATCACCCCATATAGACTCCCTGATCACCCCCCTGTCATTGATCACCCCCCTGTCATTGATAACCCCCTTGTAAGGCTCCATTCAGACGTCCGTATGTTTTTTACGGATCCACGGATACATGGATCGGATCCGCAAAACACATACAGACGTCTGACTAGAGCCTTACAGGGGGGTGATCACCCCATATAGACTCCCTGATCACCCCCCTGTCATTGATCACCCCCCTGTCATTGATCACCCCCCTGTTAGCCTCCATTCAGACGTCCGTATGTTTTTTACGGATCCACGGATACATGGATCGGATCCGCAAAACACGTACGGACATCTGAATGGAGCCTTACAGGGGGGTGATCAATGACAGGGGGGTGATCACCCAATATAGACTCCCTGATCACCCCCCTGTCATTGATCACCTCCCTGTCATTGATCACCCCCCTGTAAGGCTCCATTCAAACGTCCGTATGTTTTTTACGGATCCACGGATACATGGATCGGATCCGCAAAACACGTACGGACATCTGAATGGAGCCTTACAGGGAGGTGATCAATGACAGGGGGGTGATCACCCCATATAGACTCCCTGATCACCCCCCTGTCATTGATCACCCCCCTGTCATTGATCACCCCCCTGTAAGGCTCCACTCAGACGTCCGTATGTTTTTTACGGATCCACGGATACATGGATCGGATCCGCAAAACACATACAGACGTCTGACTAGAGCCTTACAGGGGGGTGATCACCCCATATAGACTCCCTGATCACCCCCCTGTCATTGATCACCCCCCTGTCATTGATCACCCCCCTGTAAGGCTCCATTCAGACGTCCGTATGTTTTTTACGGATCCACGGATACATGGATCGGATCCGCAAAACACCTACGGACATCTGAATGGAGCCTTACAGGGTGGTGATCAATGACAGGGGGGTGATCACCCCATATAGACTCCCTGATCACCCCCCTGTCATTGATCACCCCCCTGTAAGGCTCCATTCAGACGTCCGTATGTTTTTTACGGATCCACGGATACATGGATCGGATCCGCGAAACACATACAGACGTCTGACTAGAGCCTTACAGGGGGGTGATCACCCCATATAGACTCCCTGATCACCCCCCTGTCATTGATCACCCCCTGTAAGGCTCCATTCAGACATTTTTTTGGCCAAAGTTAGCAGAATTTTTTTTTTCTTACAAAGTCTCATATTCCACTAACTTGTGTCAAAAAATAAAATCTCACATGAACTCACCATACCCCTCACGGAATCCAAATGCGTAAAATGTTTTAGACATTTATATTCCAGACTTCTTCTCACGCTTTAGGGCCCCTAAAATGCCAGGGCAGTATAAATACCCCACATGTGACCCCATTTCGGAAAGTACACACCCCAAGGTATTCGCTAAGGGGCATATTGAGTCCATGAAAGATTGAAATTTTTGTCCCAAGTTAGCGGAAAGGGAGACTTTGTGAGAAAAAAAAAAAATATTTCTATGAACTCACCATGCCCCTCATTGAATACCTTGGGGTGTCTTCTTTCCAAAATAGGGTCACATGTGGGGTTTTTATACTGCCCTGGCATTTTAGGGGCCCTAAAGCTTGAGAAGAAGTCTGGGATCCAAATGTCTAAAAATGCCCTCCTAAAAGGAATGTGGGCCCCTTTGCGCATCTAGGCTGCAAAAAAGTGTCACACATCTGGTATTGCCGTACTCAGGAGAAGTTGGGGAATGTGTTTTGGGGTGTAATTTTACATATACCCATGCTGGGTGAGAGAAATATCTTGGCAAAAGACAACTTTCCCATTTTTTTATACAAAGTTGGCAATTGACCAAGATATTTATCTCACCCAGCATGGGTATATGTAAAATGACACCCTAAAACACATTGCCCAACTTCTCCTGAGTACGGCAATACCACATGTGTGACACCTTTTGCAGCCTAGGTGGGCAAAGGGGCCCACATTCCAAATAGCACCTTTCGGATTTCACTGGCCATTTTTTACAGAATTTGATTTCAATTTCCTTACCACACATTTGGGCCCCTAGAATGCCAGGGCAGTATAGCTACCCCACAAGTGACCCCATTTTAGAAAGAAGACACCCCAAGGTATTCACTGATGGGCATAGTGAGTTCATAGAACTTTTTATTTTTTGTCACAAGTTAGTGGAATATGAGACTTTGTAAGAAAAAAAAAAATCAGCATTTTCCGCTAACTTGTGACAAAAAATAAAAAGTTCTATGAACTCACTATGCCCATCAGCGAATACCTTAGGGTGTCTACTTTCCGAAATGGGGTCATTTGTGGGGTGTTTGGACTGTCTGGGCATTGTAGAACCTCAGGAAACATGACAGGTGCTCAGAAAGTCAGAGCTGCTTCAAAAAGCGGAAATTCACATTTTTGTACCATTGTTTGTAAATGATATAACTTTTACCCAAACCATTTTTTTTTTACCCAAACATTTTTTTTATCAAAGACATGTAGAACAATAAATTTAGAGAAAAATTTATATATGGATGTCGTTTTTTTTTGCAAAATTTTACAACTGAAAGTGAAAAATGACATTTTTTTGCAAAAAAATCGTTAAATTTCGATTAATAACAAAAAAAAGTAAAAATGTCAGCAGCAATGAAATACCACCAAATGAAAGCTCTATTAGTGAGAAGAAAAGGAGATAAAATTCATTTGGGTGGTAAGTTGCATGACCGAGCAATAAACGGTGAAAATAGTGTAGTGCAGAAGTGTAAAAAGTGGTCTGGTCATTAAGGGTGTTTAAGCTAGGGGAGCTGAGGTGGTTAAAAAGGCAGTGCCGCTTGCAGTAGAGCTGCTATCTTCTCTTAACTTTTCCTAGGCCAAGTGACGTTACGTTCATCGGTCACATGGCCTAGGTGCAGCTCAGCCCCTTTGAAGTGAATGGGACTGAGCTGTGATACAAAGCACAGCCACTATACAACATAAGGCATGTACCGGATGCCTGACAATCACCTATCAAATACTGATGACCGATCCAGACAATAGGTCATCAGTATATAAGTCTTGGAAAACCCTTTTAAGGCCCTCTGCACACCGAGCTGTATGTAAAATTGCAATATAAAAACAAAAAACATTTGTCTGGTCTCTTATGAAGCTTTTAGTTAAAAGTCTTTGTCATTTCCATGTCATTTCATAAAAATGGATAGTAACTCTTCTAAGATGTGCAAATATTTTTTCTTGCATTTTCACAGTATTCTTCTACCAATGAGACAGGGAGTCTAAACTGCTTTTGAAAACATTTATGGGGTAATTTATTAAGACCGGCACTGGTGCTGGATGCGCCAAAGTTATGTAGATGCACCGCCTCCCTTGCTACTGTAAATTTAGATAAATTTCTACGCCTAAAACAGATGTAGAAAATAATAAATGAGATGGTCCTGCCGGCCCACCCAATTCCCTACCCGGGCTACGCCCCCTTTTAAGACCTACTGTAAGTGGGGAATAGTCACAGATTTGGCCTCAAATACCTTAGAGATGGGACGACGAATCCGTCGAATCCCTCGAATCTTGCTGGATTCGAAGGATTCGTGGACTCGAATCCCGACCTCATTTTCAAAATTCGAATCCGACGAATCCCAATGATCTGTATTGCCGTCCTCAGGACAGCGATACAGATGCCTTGCCTGTGCTGCAGCAGGAGAGAGAGATGGGTGTCTGCTGGGACTCGAAACCACGACCTTCTGTATCAGAGGAAACACACTTACCCACACAGCTATTAGAGCTGTATAGCTACTGACTGAAAAAATATGAGACTTAGACTCTGTTAGCTGTTCTAGCCAGTGTACATCTATACACATAACAGCTGCCCCAACACACCCAGCACTGCTATATCTCTATATGACAGCTGCCCCAACACACCCAGCTCTGCTATCTCTCTATATGACAGATGCCCCAGCACACTCAGCTCTGCTATATCTCTATATGACAGATGCCCCAGCACACTCAGCTCTGCTATATCTCTATATATATGACAGCTGCCCCAGCACACTCAGCTCTGCTACCTCTATACACATGACAGATGCCCCAACACACTCAGCTCTGCTATATCTCTATGTATATATGACAGCAGACCCAGCACACTCAGCTCTGCTACATCTATACACATGACAGCTGCCCCTGCACACTCAGCTCTGCTATATCTATATATCTGTAAGTATTACTATACAGTAGATAGATATATAGAGATATAGCAGAGTTGAGTGTGCTGGGGCAGCTGTCATGTGTTTAGATATAGCACAGCTGGGTGTGCTGGGGCAGCTGTTATGTGTATAGATGTAGCATAGCTGGGTGTTCTGGGGTAGCTGTTATGTGTATAGATGTAGCAGACTGGGTGTGCTGGGGCAGCTGTTATGTGTATTGATGTAGCAGAGCTGGGTGTGCTGGGGCACCTATCATATATAGCGATATAGCAGAGCTGAGTGTGCTGGGGCAGATGTCATGTGTATAGATGTAGCAGAGCTGGGTGTGCTGGGGTAGCTGTTATGTGTATAGATGTAGCAGTGCTGAGTGTGCTGGGGCAGGTGTCATGTGTATGGATGTACACTGGCTATTAAAGCTATAACAGAGTCTACAGTAGAAGTCTCATATTTTTTTCAGGCAGAGGCTATGCAGCTCTTGTAGCTGTGTGGGTTAGTGCCTTATCTCTAATGCGGAAGGTCGTGGGTTCGAGTCCCAGCAGAAACTTTTCTGAAATACACAAGCACTGACTCCATATATGGACATACAGCGTGGGACACAGGCCGGAAGAGGCTGCATCACTGACATGGAGGTAAGTATAAGTGTTTTTTTTATACCAGACTGTTACTGCCACATGGTGGGAGCGGGAGGCACTTGATACTGGCACATGGGGGGGATATTGGCACCTGATACTGGCACATTGGGAGGGGGGAGATGGCACTATGATACTGACACATGGGGGGGGGGGTGGGAAGGAGAGAGGCACTTGATACGGGCACATTGGGGGAAGATGGCACTATGATACTGGCACATGGTGGGGAAAGAGAGAAGCACTTAATACTGGCACATGGGGGGGAGATGGCACTATGATACTGGCACATGGGGAGGTGGGTGGGAAGGAGAGAGGCACTTAATACTGGCACATTGGGGGGAGATGGCACTATGATACTGGGACATAGGGGGGTGGAGGAGAGAGGCAGTTGGTACTGGCACATGGGGGGGTTGGCACTTGATACTGGCACATGATAGGGGGCATCTATAGGGACACTTACTGGCACATTATTGGGGAGCATTATGGGGGTCCATTTTTACTGGCACATTATTGGGGGGCACTATGGGGGCATCTACTGAGGCCACAAAGAAGGGGTATTTTATATGGGGGGCTCTGTGTGGTACTACTATTATCAGGGGGTTTATCTGTTTCTGCAGTATAATATTGGGGAGCACAGTGGCACAGTATTGGGGGTGGTAGGATGATTTGTCCAAAAGATGCGAGAATGATGGAAAAGTAGTAAACTAAGATTTAGTAAACTAAATTGCTGAAAACTGGTGGTCTGTTCTGAAGGTCTGAAAGGAGAAGATGAGGTAGAGGGAAGGAACATCTACAAAGGAGACGTCACTGCATGTAAGAGGTATGTGTGCTGTATTACCCTGTATTTCTAATTTTTTTCAAATCCAAATCCGAATACTTTGTTAAAAAAGTAAGGACTCTTTATTTTTTCATATTAAAAGAATATTGAGTTTGGATCACTTTGTTTCTTACACCGTTCACACAATTCTTTTGTACAGGATTCGTAGGATTCAAGAGATTCGAGAACCTTTTCGGATTCGGATTCGAAAAAAATTTGATTCGTCCCACCTCTAAAATACCTTTTTTGACCAGATCTGCAACAAATATACGCCAAAAATTGGCATATATTTGATAATAAATAACTTCTGTAGTTTCCATCATCTATTTTCCACTCCTTTGCTTGTGACCTGACAATGTCCCATTAAATTATAACATAACCTTTGTCGAATACAATCCTGACATAACAGAATGATACAAACTGTCCATTTATGACTATATACAACACAAGCACTTTGATCTGCTGTTATCATTCTGATGATTCAGTCATACATGTTGATGGAACTACTATATCTATCTACTATAACTGAGTACATAAGTAAAAACACCTCAATTCTCACACTAGAGTAAATAATTCAAACTGCCTTTTGCAAAAAGACAGTCTGGGGTCAAATGACTAAAGGTGAACATACTTGTTAGAATGTCAGTTAAATCTGTCAGTTTTGGTGGGACTAGTCGACCATCTTGATTGAATGTGTATCTTGAGTGTCCTGACAATTCACTGGCAGCCAATGTCAGGAGAAAGAAAGTTTTCAACATGCTTAATCATTTGTTCTCATGGCCGTTAAGATGCTGATTGAGGTGTCTAGCAGTGGTTTATTTCCCTCTCCTTATTAAGAAGGTATGCACACTTGACTAATCCAAGCAAGCATGTAAATGGGGTTGTTTGGGAGGAATAGCTGTCATTCGAGTGTTATCTATTTAGTAACCTAAATATTACAAAACAAGTGAAACCTCTACAAAAGACCACCTTTTTGACAACCCTTCATCAAGTTTTTTTAGGGAAATTGTTCTCTACTTACTTGATTTCGTATATAGGTATGTTTTTTGTGGTTATAAAAATATTAGATTGTAAATAAGCAAATTTCCTAAAATTGTTTTGGTCTGATTCTTCAGCCAAGAAATTCTACCTGAATTGATAGTGCTTTAAATCACTCCCTCTTGAAAAATTATGTCTAAATGAATCTAAAAAAAACCTTTTTTTACCAAGCGGTTAAAATAGGCAAATCAATTAACTCATCTCTAGGTTGGATTTTACTATGAATGTATTGCGACCACAAAGCTAAAACAAAGAACGTCTTTATATAAAAGGGCATAATTATTAGGGAAGTAGGCTCAAAAGTCTATCCATGGCCCAGAAGACTTCCCCAGGGCACCATGTCCTGTGTACTTTGTTTATATCAGTAAGATGGCCAGAGTTGGACAATCCATCTCCATTTTCGTCTACAGGAACAGTTGAGGATTTGGGCACTAGGTCCCATTGATATACCATAAAGGTATATAGTTAGAATAGGGGTGTTCCATCTAAAAAAAATAGTTGCCAGGAGGGTCTGAAGGACTTAAAAACATTCCCCTATTTCTCCTGTTCTAATGCTGTCTGGTCCTTGCTGCTCTCTACTTCTGGTATCCTGTGTCAATGGGAAAAGAATCCCTCAAAATGTACTCTATGCCAATTAATGATTGCAGCAGTGATTTTCCTCAGTCAGTAACTGGCTGAGGGAGCATTTCAAGACATTTCTTGTGTTGAGAAGCAAACTAAAAGTGGAGAACGGAAGGGACCAGGACAGTGGTGGAAGATTGGAGGAGGTGTGTATCTCTTTTAAGTTTTTAAGCCCCGTTAACCATGCTGCTAGGGAAAGTAGAATCAAAGGTGTCACTTTTTATTCTACAGGGTGGGCCATTTATCTGGATACACCTTAATAAAATGGGAATGGTTGGTGATATTAGCTTCCTGTTTGTGGCACATTAGTATATGTGAGGGGGGAAACTTTACAAGATGGGTGGTGACCATGGTGACCAACTTTTGTTTTTTCAATAGGAAGAGGGTCATGTGACACATCAAACTTATTGGGAATTTCACAAGAAAAACAATGGTGTGCTTGGTTTTAACGTAACTTTATTCTTTCATGAGTTATTTACAAGTTTCTGACCACTTATAAAATGTGTTCAATGTGCTGCCCATTGTGTTGGATTGTCAATGCAACCCTCTTCTCCCACTCTTCACACACTGATAGCAACACCGCAGGAGAAATGCTAGCACAGGCTTCCAGTATCCGTAGTTTCAGGTGCTGCATATCTCGTATCTTCACAGCATAGACAATTGCCTTCAGATGACCCCAAAGATAAAAGTCTAAGGGGGTCAGATCGGGAGACCTTGGGGGCCATTCAACTGGCCCACGACGACCAATCCACTTTCCAGGAAACTGTTCATCTAGGAATGCTCAGACCTGACACCCATAATGTGGTGGTGCACCATCTTGCTGGAAAAACTCAGGGAATGTGCCATCTTCAGTGCATAAAGAGGGAAACACATCATCATGTAGCAATTTCGCATATCCAGTGGCCTTGAGGTTTCCATTGATGAAGAATGGCCCCACTATCTTTGTACCCCATATACCACACCATACCATCAATGGTGCAGCACCTGAAACTACGGATACTGGAAGCCTGTGCTAGCATTTCTCCTGTGGTGTTGCTATCAGTGTGTGAAGAGTGGGAGAAGAGGGTTGCATTGACAATCCAACACAATGGGCAGCACATTGAACATATTTTATAAGTGGTCAGAAACTTGTAAATAACTCATGAAAAAATAAAGTTACGTTAAAACCAAGCACACCATTGTTTTTCGTGTGAAATTCCCAATAAGTTTGATGTGTCACATGACCCTCTTCCTATTGAAAAAACAAAAGTTGGATTCAAAATGGCCGACTTCAAAATGGCCACCATGGTCACCACCCATCTTGAAAAGTTTCCCCCCTCACATATACTAATGTGCCACAAACAGGAAGTTAATATCACCAACCATTCCCATTTTATTAAGGTGTATCCATATAAATGGCCCACCCTGTACTTGCCTTGGATCCTGACATTTGGCCTGCTCATGCTGACCAAGATACTATATACCAGGGGTACTCAACTGGCGGACCGCGGTCCGAGTCCGGACCGTGGTGGCCAGCTGTCTGGACCCCTCCTCTCAACTGTATCTGTGCCCTTGGGGAACAGATAGAATTGAATAAACTGGTAAAGCAGGAAGCCATCGGCTCCTTGCTTTACTGTTCATAAACTGGTAAAGCAGGAAGCCATCGGCTCCTTGCTTTACTGTTCACCTGCCACCGGTGATTCAGTGCCGGCAAGCGCCATGCGATGATGTCATGTAAGAGGAGGCACTATGGGTAATTTCACACTAGCGTTTTTCTTTTCCGGTATTGACTTACGTCTCAGGGGCTCAATACCGTAAAAAAACTGATCAGTTTTATCCTAATGCACTCTGAATAGGGAGCATTCCATTCAGTATGCATCAGGATGCATCAGTTAAGTCCCTCTTACATTTTGTGGCCTCAACATGCTGTATTTTTCTCTCCGGCCAAAAATCCTGAACACTTGCCGGAATGCCGGATTCAGCATTAATTTCAATTAAAATGTATTAGTGCCGCATTGACGGATCCGTTCTTCCGGTCCACGCATGCGCAGACCTTTAAATCAGTGAAAAAAATATATACCGGATCAGTTTTTCCAGATGACACCGGAGAGACTGATCCGGTATTTCAATGCATTTGTCAGACAGATCCACATCCGGATCCATCTGACAAATGCCATCCGTTTGCGTCCGGAACTGCCTGCCGGAATCCTCTGCCGCAAGTGTGGAAGTACCCTAAAAGGGGCATTATACTGTTAGGGAAGGTACTAAAGGGGTATCATATTGTGAGAGAAGGCACTAAAGAGGGCATCATACTGTGAAGGGAGGTACTAAGAGGACATTGAATTCTGCGAGGAGGCACTGTGGGGAATCATATTCTGTGGGGGACACTAAAAGGCATCATATTGTCTGAGGGGCACTAAGGGGGCATCATTAGTGGCACTAAGGGTACATTCTTATTGTGTTGGGGCCCTAAGAGGATTGGGTTGGAATAAAGGTATTGCTAAAAATAGCCGTACAGCAGTACACACCACTGTTGTCCCTCCTTAAAAAATGTTTTTGTGCCTCGGACCTTCACCCAGAGGCAGAACTAAGTATGTGGACTTACAAAAAGTACTTGAGTACCCCTGCTATATACTATGCGATACAACCTGTGGTGATACTCACATGCCTTTCTAAGTGTTTCGCCTCCTGCACATCACATTTAGGTGATTACTAATCACTATGTATAAATATATCAGGGGTCAATACAGAAGTCTCTCCCATCATCTATTTATCCCCAGAACTGTGACTGTGATGAGGGGACATCCTCTGCGTCTGGAGGAAAGAAGGTTTGTACACAAACATAGAAAAGGATTCTTTAAGAGCAGTGAGACTATGGAACTCTCTGCCTGAGGAGGTGGTGATGGTGAGTTCAATAAAGGAATTCAAGAGGGGCTTGGATGTATTTCTGGAGCGTAATAATATTACAGGCTATAGCTACTAGAGAGGGGTCGTTGATCCAGGGAGTTATTCTGATTGGCTGATTGGAGTCGGGAAGGAATTTTTTCCCCTAAAGTAAGGAAAATTGGTTTCTACCTCACAGGGTTTTTTAGGCCTTTATCTGGATCAACCTGCAGGATAACAAGTTGAACTGGATGGACAAATGTCTATGTTACTACAGTATGTTACCTATTTGGCAGTTTCAGACGTTTTTCTAGCTGTCTTTCCCATGTGCACTCCTTTCTTTTGCATGAGCCTGCTGCTAACTATTCTGATTAGTGTGAGAACCCATTTAATAGTTCTTATGACCATAAAAGACCAGAGATTTATAATTAAAAATTTTACTCATTACCCCAATGTTTGAAGATAATATACTGTTGGGGGTATTTAGTCATTACTGTGCCGTTGAAAAGCGGGAGATATGTGGATAATAGGTGGAGAGATACATTAAACTAGGGCAAAAATTGAGTAATGTCTATAATAGTAATAAAGTAGAGCACATGTATGCCAGACCTAATACAGATATTGGAGAGAATTTGCCAATCTATAAAATCCCAGCTCTGCCAGTCTGTGCACCTAAACTAAAACAGGGTCTGATGTATGTAGATTTCAGTTTTCTTTTATACCAGAAAATTGGTGTAAAAGTAGATAAATATTCTTCCACCACTGTCCCCGTCACCTCACCTCACCCTCTTTTCGAGAAAGTGGCGGGAGTGGCAGAGAAAGGCCACTTGTGCAAAAACTTTTGTACAAGTATTGTTAAAAAAAGTTGCAGACACAGTGTTTGTGACTTTATATTGCCAGAAAACTGGTGTTAGAGGGATGATAACTTCCCCCTTATCATGTCTGCTGTATAAGAAAGCGCTGTATAAATAAGAAATCGCTGTTCCTGAGGCAATATTAATGAATCTTCTAGTATATTCTGCATTCATTTGGATGGCTTGACATTTCTTTAGCATGAAGTAATAAATTATAGAGGTAGCTGCTATCCAGGGTTCTGCAGGGTTCGTCCCTATGAGAACTATAAGATAATAAGTCGTATTTTCACAGTAAATAGTTTTATAATGGCCGAGGTAATGTTGCAGATGAGATACTGGTGTGAGGAACGGAGGATTCTAACTTTATGTATATTAATTACACAGAAATGCAGGCTTGTAGTTTATATATCTTATGACCCTGATTTCGGCTAAGCTCCATCTTTCTTGTCATTACGCACTATTTCCCATGATAATATAATGCTTGACCCTCTATCACTGTTCATCTTATTAGGCCTGTACTGCTAAATACTAGTAAATAGATTGTCATTATTCAGCTCTGTAAGTTTGGAATTCAGAGTCTACTAAACAATTTATTAAATGTTTCTACTTAGGCCTCATGCACACGACCGTTGTGTTCCGTTCCGCAAAATGGGGTTCCGTTGTTCTGTGATCCGTTTCCGTTTTTGTTTCCGTGTGTCTTCCTTTATTTTTGGAGGATCACCAGACATGAAGGAAAGTAAAAAAGAAGTCTAAGTCAAGTTTGCCATGCAAATGATAAGAAAAAAACGGACGCGGATGACAATCTTGTGTGTCTCCGCGTTTTTTCACGGTCCCATTGACTTGAATGGGTCCACGAACCGTTTTCCGTGAAAAAAATAGGACAGGTTATATTTTTTTGACGGACTGGAACCACGGATCACGGACGCGGATGACAAACGGTGCATTAGCCGAGTTTTCAACGGACCCATTGGAAGTCAATGGGTCCGCAGAAAATCACGAGAAATAGAACAACGGACACAGAATAAAACAACAGTCGTGTGCATGAGGCCTTATACTGCTTATCTTTGTATTATGGTTTCCCTCAGCTTGGTTATCTGCAGAAGAAACCATACCGACTTTCATTATTTTAATCAATGCATACATTTCATCCATTACAGTTAGGTGTTTTACAGTGTACGTTCGTCAATGCTTTTGAATTATTCACTGCAGTCTGTTTGCTACGCCTGTCATTGCTATTACCAAGCATCATGCCAAATATTATCAATAACATTGTGTTTTAACTGCGGCAAATACCATGGGCATCTTTATTTAAGGTTTTATTAGGGACACATAGCCTAAAGGGGTCTCCACAGGACCATGAAGTGGCTGAGTCTGATGACCTCTGCAAACAATCACAGGCCTCAGTAGTCACATCACATAGGGAATGGTACCCAGTGGCGTCGCCAGGGGGGGGGGGGCAGAGGGGGCCACGGCCCCCCCTACATCACGCTGTGCCCCCCATGTGCCCCCCAACTAAAATGCCCCTCCAACAGGGAGATGAGCGCTTCCATTGCGCTCATCTCCATAGTCATCTGCCTGTGCTGCAGCAGGGGAGGGAGAGGCGTGTCCCTTCCCCTTCCTCTGATAGGCTGCAGGCATTAGGCCGGCAGCCTATCAGAGACCGGCGCAGGCCTGAGCCATACAGCGCGGGACACAGGCCGGAAGAGGCCTGCATCGCATCGCTGACATGGAGGTAAGTATAAGTGTTTTTTTTTTGTTTTTTTACAATAGTTTTACAGGCACATTAGGGGGGCTCTTGTTACTGGCACATTGGGGGGGCTTATTACTGGCACATGATGGGGGGCTTATTAATGGCACATGATGGGGGGCTTATTACTGGCACATGATGGGGGGCTTATTGGGCTTATTACAGGCACATTAGGGGGGTTCTTGTTACTGGCACATTGGGGGGCTTATTACTGGCACAATGGGGGCTTATTACTGGCACATGATGGGGGCCTTTTACTGGCACGTGATGGGGGTTTATTACTGGCACATGATGGGGGGCTTATAACTGGCACATGATGGGGGGCTTATTACTGGCACATGATGGGGGGCTTATTTCTGGCACATGATGGGGGACTTATTACTGGCACATGATGGCGGGCTTATTACTGGCAAATGATGGGGGGCTTATTACTGGTACATGATGGGGGGCTTATTACTGGCACATGATGGGGAGCTTATTACTGGCACATGATGGGGGGCTTATTACTGGCACATGGTGGGGGGCTTATTGCTGGCACATGATGGGGGGCTTATTACTGGCACATGATGGGGGGCTTATTACTGGCACATGATGGGGGGCTTATTACTGGCACATGATGGGGGGCTCTTGTTACTGGCACATGATGGGGGGCTCTTGTTACTGGCACATGATGGGGGGCTCTTGTTACTGGAACATTGGGGGGCTCTTATTACTGGCGCGTGATGGGGGCTGGGCTCTTATTACTGGCACGTTATTGGGGGCACTTATTACTGGCATATTATTGGGGGCACTTAATTCTGGCACATTATTGGTGGACACTTATTACTGGCACATTATTGGTGGGCACTTATTACTGGCACATTATTGGGGGCTCTTGTTACTGGTACATTATTGGTGGGTACTATAGGGGCATCTATTGAGGCAACAAAGAAGGGGTATTTTATATGGGGGGCTCTGTACAGTAGCATTTTATACTGGGACACATTATGGTGGGTACTATGGGGAAGGGGGGAGAGGAGTACTATGGAGTCATCTACGGGGGGCACTAAGAAGGGGAATTTTATACTTGCAAATTATGGGGGACACTGAGGGCATCTACTGGGGCACAATATATGGGGTATTTTATACTGGTACATTATGGGGCACTAAGAGGAAGGGGGGAGAGGAGCACTATGAGGGAATTTACTGGGGGCACTATATAGGGGTATTTTATACTGGCACATTATGGGGACATTAGCTCAACTGGAGGCATTACAAGACGGTATATTTTGCACTGTCACATTATAAGGAGAATTATTTCTACTGGGGGGGGCATTATGGTGGGCTTTATTACTTCCCCCATTGTATGACCCCCTAGTAGCAGCACCAGCCTCTCCCTGCTCTGCTATCCCTCTGCCCCTTCTCCAAATCCTTATTATGAAATCTTTCTCATTAGGATAAAACACAACATCAGCTCAGCCGAGCCCCTCGGCCAAGTGTTGAAGTGGTGTCTGAGATCCCGAAGGGTCAAGCCAAGTAATTGTAAGTTTTCATGTGAAATATGTTTGTTATACACATATAGCATACACTGTGCCACACAATATACAGTATACCGCTACACTGTGCCACACAATATACAGTATACCTCTACACTGTGCCACACAATGTACAGTATACCTCTACACTGTGCCCCACAATATACAGTATACCTCTACACTGTGCCCCACAGTATACCTCTACACTGTGCCACACAATATACAGTATACCTCTACACTGTGCCACACAATATACAGTATACCTCTACAGTGTGCCCCACAATATACAGTATACCTCTACACTGTGCCACAATATACAGTATACCTCTACACTGTGGAGCCTGTTCTATAAGCACCCTTGTTCTGTGGCGGCGGACAGAAAATAATCTGGAAGTGCCCCTCCCGAGACCAGGCTCTGGATCCGCCACTGGACCGCTCACAGGAGTGTACATTTCTTTTAAACTGTAATCCGTATCCAATGACCTGCAGAAATCATCACTCGCTCGGTAACAACTAACAGGCAGTGCCTGTAGGCTGTAGCCTGGCCCTGTTACCGAAGCTAGCCGAGTGGTGTAAGGTTAAGGTACTAGCAGAGATGAGCGGCCGCTGAATCCTGATTTAAAGTTAAAGTTACTGCAGGATATGGATTACAGTTTAGAAATGTCAAATGTACACTCCTGTGAGAGGCAGGGAGGGGGATCTGTGGATGACACTGTTATAGGGAGGGAAATCTGTGGATGACACTGTTATAGGGAGGGGGATCCGTGGATGACACTGTTATAGGGTGGGGGATCTGTGGATGACACTGTTATAGGGAGGGGGATCTGTGGATGACACTGTTATGGAGGGGAAAATGGGGATGACACTGTTATGGAGGGGGAAATGGGGATGACACTGTCATGGGTTGGATCTGTGGATGACACATATAGCATAAGATGCTATATACGGTATGTGTCATCCACAGATCCCCCCCATAGCAGTGTCATCCACAGATCCCCCTCCCTATAAAAGTGTCATCCACAGGCAACTAGGACATGTTGAAATCTGAGTGATTGTTTTTTTTTTTTAAAAACCAAAGACAGCAGGACTTTTCTTCCCTGTTGCGGTTTTAGGTATTGGGTAAAGTATCGCAGCTTTTGTAAGCATACTTGTGTAAATGTATCGTTGTTATAGCTGCCCCCCCCCCCCTACTTTTGTCTTGGCCCCCAGTGTGCCCCCCCCCCAAAAAAAATTGAAAGCTAGAGACGCCACTGATGGTACCTCACAGTTGTGATGTAAGATTCCTTGCCTGGTGGGAACTGGTATTGGAAGGTAACAGAGCAGGGGCAGGATCACAGTCAGGTGAGTCTACTTTTTCACATTCAGGACCGCAGGTCCGTAGCATAGGGGTTGTCACTCCAAGGCAACTCCTTTAAGCCATTAAGGATAAAGCCAAATTTGGCAGCAACATTCTTAGTTTTCCACTACTTCTTTTTTCTAACAACATAGCCATGTGAGGGTTGTATTCTTCATTTTCAATGGAGCCTATAAATGTTTCATATAATATATTGAAAAACTGAAAATAAATTACTTATGGGGTGGCATGGGGAAAAACACCATTCTGCCATAGTTTTTTTGGTTTTGCTTTTATGTTGCCCTAAGTGTAAAAATTGTATATTACATTTATTCTGCAGGTCAGTATGATTATGGCAAAAACAAATTTATATAGCTTTTAATAAGTTTTACTACTTTTAAAAATTTGTAAAAACTTGGGGAAAAATTGATTTGTGTTACCATATTCTGACACTGAAGTTGAGAAAATTTACCAAAATCTATTTTAGGTCTAATGAGATCTTCTAGGACTTTATCCAATGCCTTTCAATCTCTTTAATGCCAAGAAAGTGACAGTGACATATATGGCTTTGGGTAAATGGACGGTAGCTGGCGATAATAGCTTGTTTAATAACACTCTGCAGAAACCAGTACAAGTTAAAAACCAGTACAAAAATAATCCTTTTTTGGGAGATGCCTTCTTCTCTGTCTTCTGAGATGTAAAATGGTGGTTGATAATTTCATGCAGGACAAATCACAAAAGATTCAGACTTGTCAAAAAAAGAATCTTTTGGGAAATTTGCAACAAACCTGATTCTCGGAGAATCAATTTGCTCATATCAATCCATAACTTTTTGATATTTTCCATCAATGAAGCTGTGCAAGAGCTATTTATACCATTTTGGTTTTGTGCCTTTTAAAAAATATATTTTTCTATTTTTTGGGGAAGGTGAAGTGAACAAAGAACATCATTACTGACACTGCAAATTTAATTTTAACAGCATTCACCATGTGGGATAAATAATATGATATTTCTATACACTGTATTTTGGACTCAGCAATAACAGCTATGTTTATTCTTTACAGCTATTCTTCCCAACTCTTTCATACACATGCATGCTCAGCTGAGTGTGCATGTGTTCTTAATAGGGAAAGGTTAGTAAGTTGCTGCCAGGGATTAGGCATTTAAATTTAACATAACCCATCCTTCTACAAATGATGACAGGGGACAGTAGGCACACCCATATACACATAAGATATTTTGCAGGCCCAACTAAAATTGGATGGAGAGTGGCTAAAAGCAGTGGCTCTGGAGGATCCAGCACATTCATGTATCACATGGGCAGCCCGTTATTTCAGGTGCTGAAGGGGAATAAAGAACTTAAAATTTGTCACTCGAGAAAACTTGTGACCAGCTTATTCTTGGATTAACCTTCTAAAAAAACAGACTTGTTACTTTGGAAGAAGTTGCAATAATGAAAATCAAAGATGGATCCAAATAGTTCTGGAAAAGCATAGTAGTTATCATGTGCAGACAAAACAAGACGGTATAACATAAAAGGAGCTGTCCAGCATGTTGGGTGAGGGGAGCTGTATTTATAGGTACCGTATGATGTTACCAAACATCTTGAATCTGCTCTAGAAGTTATGCACTATTTAATAATACTAGAGATGATAGAATTTTTCTAAAATTCGATTAGCCAGTTCGCCGAATTGTTTTGGAAAAATTTGGTTTGATCAGAATTTATTTACGGCAAATTACATTAAAAAAAACTGCCATTTCCTGGCTGCACAAAGCCTTTATAGTGGTGTAGAACACTGTGCCTTGCAGTAACATGCATAGGGAGTCTGCTTTGGTAGTGAAATAATATTGTGAGCCGTATGACATGCAGATGACAGGCGTCACACTTAAAATCACTTCACACTTCACTTATTTAAGCAGTCACAGGGCGAAAACTGACCAAATAACTCAAGTATGAACTCAGCCTTACAGGTTATTGTTAGCACCAAGAAGAAGTGCACTCCTTTTACAATGTCACCAGCTGATTCCACAAAGATGTCTACAGAACTTGTTCTTTTACAAGCTGATACAAGTAGTACCCCCCATGACAGAGTGGAGAGGGTGTCAGAAGTAAGTTTGTGTTGACGTCACTGATTATTTTACCCTTCGTCTGATCCGTTATAAGAACAACACCCAAAAAACGGACCCTGTCTTTTGAGAATCCACCTTCACATGGTTAGCATTTGGTCAGTAATCCATCAGTATTGCTAATGCCCAAAAAAACAGATGTGGATCCAAAACAGAGATGACATGTGAATGGAAGAGTTGCATGTCTTCTGTGTTTTGTACCCACTCCCACTTTGGGCTACCAAATCACAAACTATTTTTTTTTTAAAGGGGGAGAAAAAACAACGTTTATTTAACAAACAGGATATTAACACGCATAAAATACAACACAGAAGGGGCTAAACCACTAGATTTAAAAGACAAACTGGAAAAACAAAGTGCTTCATCAACAAGAATGGATTGATGACCAGTGTTGGGTTGACCACAAGGGTAATGCATACGGATCAAGAAATGCATGGGGTTATGGCTGATAACTGGAGTGGAGGACAGTCCAACAAACAAGCCGACTTGGGCTCATTCTGTGACGAGCTAGGTTGCTGATAAGTGGATTTGATTCTAAAGTGTCTGAAGAAATGCGAGTAAAGACATAGGAATAAATTGTCCACTTCCTCAAACGTGACCTCGTCTTTTGATTTATGAATATTATTCCATAAAGTCTTGAAGTCCTCTGCGTGGATGGCATAAGAAATGTCCATGTGAGGTTCGACGGGCACAGAGAAAACAAACTCTGTGGCCGCCACTGATCCAGACACGTCATACCTGGTCCACATCGCTGCTAGCTACGTAAGGTCCTGAGAACTGATCACCAGATTACTGAAACAACAGTCAAAGTTTCTTTGGAACCACATCCCTACGATAACCGTGAGCGCCTCGGAGCCGTTATACAGGAAGAGAGGGAGGCAAGTAAATATCTTAGGTAACACCTCCAATAGATTGTCCTCTTTGTACGTCCTGCAGAACCATCCTGTCCACACAACCCTCTGTGCTTGCCTTGGTGAGTGGAGGCTTGGATGAAATCTCTATGAGCACAGCCAGTGGATCTCTGTCCTTTCCTTTGAGTCTGAGTAAACAGGAAAATTTGGCTTTTAGGTTCAGCTCTGAGCCCACTTCAATGGCAACACCCTTCTGCTTCTCGGCACCTATGTCTGCAGAGAGGTGCTTGAAATACAGTGTCACACCTGTGCTTAAAATACAGTGTCACACCTGTGCCGGATCAAGAGTTTTCAACAAGGAGGTGCACTGCAAGATTTTTCTTTTAGACAAGCTTCGCAATGCATACCGTCGACATGCAGAGGTCAAGCTTCTGGGAGGATACCTCGAGCTGTGAAAATGACTGCTCCTTTGTGCCGATGGTCTTCTTCTGGGGGTTAACACCTCATCGGTTGGTGTCTGCATATCCTAGCAATAAATTATGTTCCCGTTCACTGACTGTAAACAGAGATATTGACAGACAAGCATATCAAACTCTGCCACCCTCTTTCTAGGCGCCACGTCTCCAGTTACCTGACCAGCCAGATTTACCAGCATCTGTTCCAGGACATGAAGCAGTGGAATGAAATAGTTCATCCCATAGTCCTGGTGACTAACAAATAACGTGGCCTCCTCAAAGGGCCTGAGCAAACGGCAGGTGTCACGCATGAGCTGCCACTGGCTGACATCAAAGTTACACAGGGGGCTTCCTGTCCGCTTGGGTCATCAGGAAATCATTTATGTCCTCTCTGTTTATACAGTCTGTCCAACATATGGAGGGTAGAATTCCAAAGGTTGGAAGCGTTGCATATCGGCCCATGTTGGGGGATGCCAATCTGCCGCTGCAGCTCAAGGAGGGTGTGCTTTGCGGTGTACTAGTGGCTGAAGTGCATGCAAAGTTTCCTGGCCATTGTTGAGATGTCTTGCAGATGGGTGGAACACTTCAGGAACCGCTTGACAACCAGATTGAACACGTATGCCATGCAGGGCGCATGGCTCAGCCATCCTTGACGCAGCACCGACAACATGTTCTTCCCGTTGTCGGTCACCATGGTTCCGATTCTGGGTTGCCGTGAGGAAAGCAAGGATTTGATTTCTTGCTAAAGGACACGGAGCAGTTCCTCCCCTGGGTTATTCCGTTTGCCCAGGCAAACCAGGTGCAGAACAGCGTGAGAGTGATGAGAGGGGTCGCACAAGGCTTGCATACACTACATGCCTCCAACATAATTGTTGGATCTCTACATGAAAACAATGTATTTGGTGTAAATCGCGAGAGGGACATTGCTGGAGAAATTGACTTCACAAGAGATATAGAGCAGCTGAGTTTACTTTGAAATTTAAAATTTCAACACTGTGTAATTCACCACATATAGCAAAAGGAGGTATACAGTCACCCATAAATTTTCAAAAAAAAAGCCAATTTCACATAACACATTTCACCACTATGTAATTTGACCCATACCACAAAAGGAGGTGTGCATTCACCCATACATTTTCTGAAAAAAAGCCAGTGTCACAGAAAGAATTTCACCACTAAGTGAGTCATTCCATACCGCAAAAGGAGATGTACATTTACCCATACATTTTCCAAAAATAGCCAGTGTCACAGAAAGAATTTCACCACTAAGTAAGTCATTCAATTCTGCAAAAGGAGGTATACAGTCACCCATGCATTTTCAGAAAAAGGGCCAGTGTCAAATAAAGGATTTCACCACTAAGTAAGTCGTCACATACCGCAAAAGAAGATGTACATTTACCCATTTTCCGAAAAAGAGCCAGTGTCACATAAAGAATTTCACCACTAAGTCGTTCCATACCGCAAAAGGAGGTGTACATTCACCCATACATTTTCCGAAAAAGAGCCACTGTCACATAAAGAATTTCACCACTAAGTACGTCGGTCCATACTGCAAAAGGAGGAGTACATTCACCCATACATTTTCCAAAAAAGAGCCAGTGTCACATAACAAATTTCACCGCAAAAAGGGCTTTACCATATATAACTGCACCGCTGAACGGCAGGTAGGCCCTTAATTGAGAAGGGTCGCACATGACTTGCATACAATACATGAATCCCACATAATTTTTGGATCTCTACATGAAAATAATGTATTTGCTGCAAATCGCGAGAGGGGCATTGCTGGAGACATGGACTCCACAAGAGATACATAGCAGCAGAGATCAGCCACCTCTATTTGCTTCCCGCTGTTTACTGTTCCTGAATTAAAATTGGGGCAACCAGCTTTAGATTCCTCTGATGTGTATGCCTACGGAGTCCTTTTGTTATGGCTTTGCACAGAGAGCAAGATTGTTACGCACAATTCTAATGGAACTCCTGATCTCTAGAAACTGGATTTGGACTCCAAGGCAGAGGCTCTCCTGTCGTGTCTTGTGTGCTGTGGAGATTGAATGCAGACGGAGTAGATAAAAACACATTAATGTTTTCAACTTAGTGAAGCTGCTTTATTTAATTGTGAATAGATGGTAAAGGGAAAGTCTGCTGGTGTGTTGTCATCAGCGTTTTCATTATGTTTACTGCAGTACTCACTACAACATACTTTGGGCCATACTGCAAAAGTATGTGTGTAATCACCCATCAATTTTCCCAAATAAAAATTGGTTGAAATAAAAATTTTCACCAAAGAAAGGATAATGGAATTCAGTTAATACAGAACCCAGCAATTTCCCCTAAAACAGCCTGTTTCACATAAAGATTTCACCACTACTTAATTCGGTCCATACCGCTAATGGAGTTGTACTATCACCCATCTATTTTACCGAAGAAAACATAGTTGAAATAAAAATTTTCACCAAAGAAAGGATAATGGAATTCAGTTCATACAGAAGAAAGTCTAATATCACCCAGAAATTTTCCCCAAAAAAGACTGTTTCACATAAAAAATTTCAATACTACGTAATTCGGTGCACCCTGAGAAAAGTGCTTCACCGCATATAACAGCACCGCTAAACGACTATTAGGCCCAAATTTTTTCTATTTTTACACGAAAGGCTTTTATAAGATAAGCACAACAAAGAAAGGCAAACATATTTGCGTTTCACCAGTAATACATGGCAAACTGGGCTTTAAAATATCTGACTGCACTGCTGAACGGCAATTAGACCCACATTTTTTTCTATTTTTACACAATAGGCTTTTCAACAGATAAGTACAACAATGAAAGTCGAATATAGTAGTATGTCGCCAGTAATACACGGCAAACTGGGCTATAAAATATCTAACTGCACCGCAGAACGGCTATTAGGCCCAAAAAAAATTCTATTTGTACACAAAAGGCTTTTCAACTGAGAAGTGCAACAATGAAAGGTAAATATAGTTGTATGTCGCCAGTAACACACGGCAAACTAGGCTGTAAAATATCAAATTGGCACAAATTATTATAATTTTTTTACACAAAAGGCTTTTCAACAGATAACTACAACCATGAACGGCAAATATATTTGTATTTCACCAGTAATACAGTCCTGATCAAAAGTTTAAGACCACTTGAAAAATGGCAAAAAATCATATTTAGCATGGCTGGATCTTAACAAGGTTCCAAGTAGAGCTTCAACATGCAACAAGAAGAAATGGGAGTGAGACAAAACATTTTTTGAGCATTCAATTTAATGAAAACAACGAATAAACTGAAACAGGCTGTTTTTCAGCTGATCAAAAGTTTAGGACCACACCTCCAAAAAAATTAAAATAAAACCGAAAACAGAAATCCAACTTCCAAACATGAACTGAGTAATGAGTAGCTCCGCCGTTATTATTGATCACTTCAAAAATTTGTTTCGGCATGCTTGATGCAAGCGTTTCCATGAGGTGAGTGGGAACATTTCTCCAAGTGGTGAAGACGGCCGCACGAAGGCCATCTACTGTCTGGAACTGTTGTCCATTTTTGTAAACTTCCCTTGCCATCCATCCCCAAAGGTTCTCAATTCGATTTTGATCAGGGGAACACGCAGGATGGGCCAAAAGAGTGATGTTATTCTCCTGAAAGAAGTCCCTTGTCCTGCGGGCATTGTGTACTGTAGCGTTGTCCTGTTGAAAAACCCAGTCGTTACCACACAGACGAGGGCCCTCAGTCATGAGGAATGCTCTCTGCAACATCTGGACATAGCCAGCGGCCGTTTGACGCCCCTGCTCTTCCTGAAGCTCCATCGTTCCACTGAAGGAAAAAGCACCCCAGACCATTATGGCGCCTCCTCCACTGTGGCGCGTAGAAAACATCTCAGGTGGGATCTGCTTGTCATGCCAGTAACGTTGGAAACCATCAGGACCATCAAGGTAAAAAATTTTCTTATCAGAGAATAAAACTTTCTTCCACCTTTGAATGTCCCAAGTTTGGTGCTCTCTTGCAAAGTCCAAACGAGCAGTTCTGTGGCGTTCAAGGAGACGAGGTCTTTGAAGACGTTTTTTGTTATTGAAGCCCTTCAGTCTCAGATGCCGTCTGATGGTTATGGGGCTGCAGTCAGCACCAGTAAGGGCCTTAATTTGGGTCGAGGATCGTCAGTGTCTTGACGGACAGCCAATTGGAGCCTCCGGCTCAGTGCTGGTGAAATTTTTTCGGTCTTCTACTTGACTTTTTTTGTTCCATAACCCTCAGGATCATTTAAGAAATTCCAAATGACTGTCTTACTGCATCCCACCTCAGCAGCGTTGGCGTGCTGTAAGAGACCCTGATTATGCAGTTCAACAACCCGACCTCGTTCAAAAAGGGAGAGTTTTTTTGCGTTTGCCATCACAACGTGTGACTACCTGACAGAAAATGACATTAAATCCACATCTTTGCACAGATTTGGCCTTTTAAAGGCATGTGGTCCTAAATTTTGATCAGCTGAAAAACAGCCTGTTTCAGTTTATTAGTTGTTTTCATTAAATTGAATGCTCAAATTTTTTTTGTCTCACTCCCATTTCTTCTTGTTGCATGTTAAAGCTCTACTTGGAACCTTGTTAAGATCCAGCCATGCTAAATATGATTTTTTGCCATTTTTCAAGTGGTCTTAAACTTTTGATCAGGACTGTAGATGGCAAATTGGGCTGTAAGATGAAAAGCGAATATATTTGTATTTCACCAGTAATACACGGCAAACTTGGCTTTAAAATTTCTCACTGCACTGCAGAACGGCTCTTAGGCCCAAATTTTTTCCTATTTGTACACAAAAGGCTTTTCAACTAAGAAGTGCAACAATGAAAGGCAAATATAGTTGTATGTCGCCAGTAACACACGGCAAACTAGCCTGTAAAATATCTCAGAGCACCGCTGAACGACAAATTGGAACAAATTTTATAAATTTTTTTACACAAAAGGTTTTCAACAGATAACTACAACCATGAACGGCAAATATATTTGTATTTCACCAGTAATACATGGCAAACAGGGCTGTAAAATATCTCACTGCACCGCTGAACGGCAATTAGACCCCCATTTTCTTCTATTTTTTACACAAAAGGCTTTTCAACAAATAATTGCAACAAGGAAAAGCGAATATATTTGTATTTCGCCAGTAATACACGGTAAACTGGGCTGTAAAATATCTCACTGCACCGCTGAACAGCAATTAGACCAATTTTTTTTTCTATTTTTACACAAAAGGCTTTTTAGCAAATAACTGCAAAAATGAAAGGCAAATATAGCCTTATGTCGCCAGCAATACACGGCAAAAACCGCTGATCGGCAAATAAGCCATAATATTTTTCTATTTTTACACAAAAGGGTTTTAACAGATAAGTTCAACAATGAAAGGCGAATATAGTTGTATGTCACCAGTGATACACGGCAAACTGGTCAGTAAAATTTCTCACTGCACCGTTGAACGGCAAATAGGCCCTAATTTTTTTCTATTTTTACACAAAAGTCTTTTCAACTTATAAGCGCAACGATGAAATGCAAATATATTTGTATTTCACCAGTAATACAAGGCAAACTGGGCTATAAAATATCTCGCTGCAACGCAGAACGGCTCTTAGGGCCAAATTTTTTTCCTATTTCTACACAAAAGGCTTTTCAACAGAGAAATGCAACAATGCAAGTCAAATATAGTTGTATGTTGCCAGTAATACACGGCAAACTGGGCTATAAAATATCTCACTGCACCGCTAAACGACAAATTTGCCCAATTATTTTTCTTTTTTGACACAAAAGGCTTTTCAACAGATAACTACAACCATGAACAGCAAATATATTTGTATTTCGCCAGTAATACATGGCAAACTGGGCTGTAAAATATCTCACTGCACCGCTGAACGACATATAGGCCCTAATTTTTTTCTATTTTTACACAAAAGGCTTTTCAACAGATAAGTTCAACAATGAAAGGCAAATATAGTTGCATGTCGCCAGTAATACATGGCAAACTGGGCTGTAAAATATTTCACTGCACCGCTGAACAGCAATAAGACCCCAAAAAAATTATATTTTTACACAAAAGGCTTTTCAACAGATAAGTTTAACAATGAAAGGCAAATATAGTTATATGTCACCAGTAATAGACGGCAAACTGGGCTGTAAAATATCTTACTGCACTGCTAAACGGCAAATAGGCCCTCATTTTATTTATTTTTTTACACAAATGGCTTTTCAACAGATAACTACAACCATGAACAGCAAATATATTAGTATTTTGCCAGTAATACACCTCAAATTGGGCTGCAAAAAATCTCACTGCACCGCAGAACGGCAATTAGACCCAATTTTTTTTCTATTTTTACACAAAAGGCTTTTCAACAGATAAGTGCAACAATGAAAGGCGAATATAGTTGTATGTCACCAGCAATACACGGCAAAATGGGCTATAAAATATCTCACTGCACCGCTGAATGGCAAATAGGCCCTAATTTTTTAGCTTTGGGCAATTGTGTGAGTGACTACTTTAAAAAAAATATTGAAAAATATAAACAATATCAATATATCAATAGAAGATGAAGAATATATATTCTAGCATTTTGTACTGTTAATCGTTAATTTCTAACGATAATTTGTTTTCCCTTAGTCCTAACAGCAGCACAGATGGGGTTAACTGCCCCCCGTGGACTGGTAGGACCGGCAGAATTTTTAATGAGCCCAAAGAAGAACCAATGAACAAACTCCAGCTCCCCTAAAGGGAGGGGTTCGCCCCCCAGCTCACCGTGTCTATAACAAGAAAGTACTTAGGGCGGGAAAATTTGTGTGCTGCTGTTAGGACTAAGGGAAAACAAATTATCATTAGAAATTAACGATTCCCTTACGTCCTACCAGCAGCACAGATGGGGAGATAGCAAGAAGAATCCCCTAGGGAGGGTCCTCATGCCTGGCAGAAGTAAGAACTGTCTGCCCAAAGGCCGAAAACTCTGCTACCTTAGCATCTATTCTATAATGAGAGATGAAGGTTGATTCAGAGTTTCAGGAAGCCGCCTTACAGATCAACTTTAAGGGGAGAAGGCTTCTCTCCGCGACAGAGGTAGCTACGGCCCTAGTAGAATGGGCCCTCACAAACTCCGGAGGATCTAAAGATTGGGAAGTGAAAGCTTCCCTAATGGCCTCCTTGACCCAGCGACTAATAGTAGTTTTAGACGCTTTACGGCCTTTAGACTTACCGGCAAACAGGATGAAGAGGTTCTCATCTATCCTGAACTCTCTGGATCTATCCACATAGATCTGGAGGCATCTCGAGATGTCCAGTGGATGTCTAACTGGAACATCAGAGGAGGAGGCGGAGAATAATACAGGTAGAGAAATTACCTGGTTAATATTTTGAAAAGTTGGAACCTTAGGTCTGAAATAAGGTAGAAATTTCAGAAGGACTCTGTCCTGTAAAAAAATGATGTATGGATGTAAAGCATAGAAAGCTTGCAGCTCAGAAATTCTCTTGGCTGAGGTTATAGCCAGAAGAAAAACTACTTTAAGAGTTAAAAACTTAAAGCTTGCCTCCTCCAAAGGTTCAAAGGGGGGAGATGCTAACCCCTTGAGAACCACTGACAGGTCCCATTGGGGAACAGGTTTCAGTATTGTAGGCTTCAATCTTTCTGCTCCCTTAAGGAAGCGTTTGATGAGTGGGTCCCGAGAATATGGTCTGTTGAGACAGGCCGAGATGGCAAAGACTTGAACCTTCAGGGTAGATGGGGAGAGACCTCTATCTAACCCATCCTGAGGGAACTGTAATATCGCAGGAAGGGGCGGATCTGCAGACGCCACCTGTTTGGAGCTACACCATGATGTGAAGATCCTCATGACCCGGGAGTAGGCCTTCTTGGTAGACTCTGCTCTGGAATGCGACAGGGTTCTCAGGACCGACTCAGAGAGCCCATCCACTCTGGGAAGGGACTGATCAACCTCCAGGCTGTCAGGTTGAATCTGTGCAGATCTGGGCAGAGATGAGTGTCCCACGACACCAGGGTCTGCTCCGGGGGGAGTCTCCAATATTGTCCCCGACTCATCTGAATGAGCTGGGTAAACCAGGATCTCCTGGGCCAAAATGGTATGATGGCTATTACCGAGGCCTGATCCTGACGGATTTTCATCAATACCCTCGGTATCATGGAAAAAGGAGGGAAGATGTAAGCCAGCCTGAACCTCCACGGTATCGTCAGAGCATCTATCGCCAGAGGGTTGTCCTCCCTGTATAGGTAACAGAACCTCTGCACCTTGTCGTTGAACCTGGTTGCCATGAGATCAACCTCTGGCATGCCCCATCTGAGGACTAGCTGTCTGAAGATCTCCGGATGCAGTGACCACTCCATGGTCGGTAAGCCGCGACTTAGGCGATCCGCAATGATGTTGAGGGAGCCTCGGATGTGAGTGGCAGATAGATGGGATAGGTTTAGCTCTGCCCACCGCAGAATTACCCCAATCTCTGAAAGAAGGGGTAAGGATCTTGTGCCTCCCTGCTTGTTTATGTAAAGCACTGCAGTCGTGTTGTCTGACTGGACTTTCACTGCTTTGCCCCGGATCTGAGGGGCGAAGTGGAGGAGGGCTAGCCGGATAGCACGCATCTCGCGGAGATTCGAAGAAAGATGCCGCTCCTGAGGAGACCAAGATCCCCGAACTGGGGATCCGTCAAAATGGGCACCCCAGCCTACAAGGGACGCGTCTGTTGTCAAACTGGTTGGGTCATAGACTTCCCTGCTGGTAGATGGAACCACCATCTGAGGGAATTCCGGGTTTGGTTGGATAGGGAGCACAGGGAATCTAGCCCCGCAGGGCTGCCGTTCCATTTGTCTAAGACCTCCGATTGAAGAGGACGGAGGTGCCATAAAGCCCAAGGGACTGCATCCGCAGCCGCTGACATGAGCCCCAGCATCTTCATGAGAGTCCGGATGGAGACTCGTCGTGGGACAGAAAGGAACCTTGCGAGGTCCTGAATTCACGCTCCTCTTTCTGGCGTCAACTGGAGGGACATCTCCAGAGAGTCGACCACGAATCCTAAATAATGGATTGAAGTTGATGGGTTCACGTTCGACTTCTGCCAGTTGATGATCCAGCCTAGGCGGAGCAGAAAGGAAATTGCGACATGAAGATGATGAGTAAGTCTGATGAGTAAGAGGCTAGAAGAAGCCAATCATCCAGGTAGGGAACAATGGTCAGTCCCTGGAGTCTCAGAGCTGCCACCACCGACACTACCACTTTGGTGAAGATAAGGGGGGCAGATGAGATTCCGAAAGGGAGGGCGGAAAATTGAAAATGCCTGCGCACTCCTAAAATCTGGACCGCGATCCTGAGAAATTTCCGGCCGGAGGGGTGGATCGGGATGTGGAGGTAAGCATCCTTGAGGTCCAGATTAGCCATCACGTCCCCAGAGCTGAGGATGTGGCTGACTGACCTTATGGTTTCCATACAGAACCTGGTTCTCCTTACGAAACGATTGAGGAATCTCAAATCTATGATCATCCGGAGATCTCCTGTCTTCTTGGGTACCAGGAATACTGGAGAATAAATCCCTAGACCCCTCTCCCCTGCCGGTACCTCCTCCAGGGCTCCCTTGGAAATGTAGTCCTGAATATAGGACTCTAAGATCTTTGGCCGGTAGAAAACTTCAAGTGGCGACGAATCTTTCTGGGGGGAGAGAAACAAGATCTATTAGATAACCAGTAGCCACTATGCTTTGAACCCAGGAATTTGAAATTTCATGGGCCCATACATGCTTGAAATGGGAAAGACGACCCCCCACGCGGAGTTGAGGGAGGGGTACGGGAAAATCCAGAGGCGTAACGACAGGGGTAGCAGGGTTTAACCAAGAGCCTCTGAGAGGCCCATAGACAGGAGGGTTTTGCCTCCTTGGTGGGTTTACGGGAGCGTCTCGAAAATCTTCTAGACTGCCCCCCCATCTCTACGTCTGGCCTGCTGTCTGGATCTGCCTCCGCGATCTTGCCTGCCCCGAGTCCGAAAGGGCTGTTGGGGGAGACTCTTCCCCTTTTTATCGGAGAGTCCTTCCATGATGTTGTCTAATTCCGAACTGAGCAAGCGGTCCGGCTCGAAAGGGAGCCCACACAGATTATACTTAGAGGCGTTATCCGCATTCCAGGGTTTTAGCCATAGAGGTCTCCTGGCAGCTGACACTAGTGCCATTGTCTTGGCTGCCAACTTCAGCTGTAACTGGGACGTGTCACATAGGAAGTCCATGGCCAGATTGACTGATTTAAATGCGGCCAGGATATCGTCCCGGGAGACACTCTGGTCGACATCTGTCTGAATCTGGTTCAGCCTAGTACGTAAAAAGGAAGTGACCTCCGTGGCTGCAATAGATGTTGAGGCCGAGGCTGCGGCCGCCGAGTAGCTCCTTCTCAGGGTGCACTCTGCCCTCCTATCGAGAGGGTCCTGCAGGCTAGACCCATCGTCTGCAGGGACCAGAGTGCGCCTGGACAATTTGGCTATAGCCATGTCCACCTTAGGAATGGAACCCCATGATTCCACCAAGGGTTTAGCCATAGGGAACATCAGTTTAAACCTTTTGGTGAGGACTGGACCTTTTTCCGTTTTTTTCCATTCTGCGCGCATCACAGAAAGAAGGGTCTCATCCTCCTTAAAGACCCGCTGATTCCGACAGGCGGGATCGGAGGACTCCCCTATGTCAACATCATGGTCCCCCGACCTAATGGACATCAATAACTTCTGTGTTTTTTCGGGTGGGAAAAAACACGAAGTTGATTCTTCCTCATCAGAGGAAGATGACCCCACTGAGAGGGGCATGGGTCTGTCAGAAGGGGCAGCAACTTCCATCGGAGTCTGGGAGGGGACCGGTAGCCTCTCATTCAGTAACCGTACGACCCCCTTGATGGAGTCATCTGCATACGTCTTCGCCCACTGGTACATGTCTTGCATCGTAGGTTCCGTGGCGGTACCGGAATGGCAACTGTCACACCTGGAGTAGGGGCAACTGTCGTCTAATGGCGTGTTGCAGTCATAACAGGCCAGGTGTTTCCTCTTGGCCGCAGACTTCCGCTGCTGGTCTGACTCTCTAGGAGAAGCCATAGCTGTAACGAAAGAAAAGATTAAAACATCCCTAAAGCCCAATGACAGGGAGTTTATAACAGACAAATTAACCTAACGGTATGCCCACCAACCAGAGGAGTAACGACAGGCACTTGAAAAAATTAGAGGCTGAAGAAATCAGAGAGATAGAGAACTCTCAGCCAAGCACAAGGGGACTCTGGAGCTAGCTTGTTAAAGCAGCGCAACCAGAGACAGAATGATGGGATCAGGGAGCTTAAAAGGGAAAAGCTCCGCCCAGGGGAGGGATTTCCTGTAGTAATCCCTCCCCTAGAAACGTCACTGCCACAGATATTTTGATAAAACTTATACTGTGGTAATAAGAGGAATACCTCACCCCCCCTCCCTGTGGGAAAAAATCCGGCCGGCAACCTTTCCAGTTTGTTTAAAAACAAAGACGCCGCCGGCCAGAACCGAGAGACCGGAAGTGACGCCGCAGCCGGCTGCGCGTCACTTCCGGTCATGGCGGCGCCCGTGCCACGCCGGCAACAGAGCGCCGCTGAATCGCACACAGGAAGGGGCGCAGCACCGGTAAGGAAAAGCACTACCCCCAGGTACGCTAGTCAAGAAGTTCCAAATGGGGGGAAAAAATAAGAAATAAAGCGCATAGCATAAGTGCTGCCTGCAATGCCTTATTAGAGAAAAAAAGGAGGCTAAAATGGAGGTTATAATAAACCCCAATAGAATAAAACAACCTCCAATTCCCCCAAGAGAGGGGAGAAAGAAAAAAAAATCGCCAGTCCACCTGTCCAAAGGACAGAAAAAAAACACGGTGGGCTGGGGGGCGAACCCCTCCCTTTAGGGGAGCTGGAGTTTGTTCATTGGTTCTTCTTTGGGCTCATTAAAAATTCCGCCGGTCCTACCAGTCCACGGGGGGCAGTTAACCCCATCTGTGCTGCTGGTAGGACGTAAGGGAACACTGTTTTGCTCTCTGTTCTATGGTTTCATGTATTTTGCTATGTTCACATTATATAATGTGCAGCACTTATTACTAGTTCAGTTCACCCAAGGTTGTCTGACAGACTACAGACTTCTTGCCTCTCCTGCGCTGTCAGACTGTCTCCTTGGTCTTGAAAGCTTTCCTGGCAGCCAGCAACTTTACGCCATCAACAATTGCTGTATTAAATCTCAAACTGAGCAGAACATTTTAATATGTTCATTGAAATTGCTGCAATTACTTTACAATGGTAGCTTGAAAGTAGTAACATTTTTTTTTTTTGTGAAACCTGTAAGTATTCTTTGATGTTCCTTGTTTGTCCATTAGGCCTAACCTCGTGATGTACTAAACAGCATTTGAAAAATAAAATACTATGTTAGGTAAAGGAATAACTAACAAAATCCTATATGTAATGTGACATAGAATAGAGACTACTATAAATGGAGGCTTATACTCTAAGGTATCACCATTATTTTAATTAAAAGTGGATACTGAAATAGATTGATTCTTTCTGGACATCTGAAAACTAAATCATAAAATGACTCATTGACTGGTGGACTTTGTCATGTAGAGTAGCCACTTGGACGAGTTGTGTCCATCAGGTATTGTAAATGGTTCCCATGTTATCTACCTCCACCTTTGCATTGCTATAGATAAGCTTCATTATAATTTTGGCCACTGATAATGAGACTCTGTCCCCAGTGTACACAGTACAAGTTAAAAATGATATGGTGTGCTTATTGTAAGAGTCAGTTGCCACTGCAAAGATACTTCCTAAAGATAAAAAATAATATCAATGATAATCAAAATTATATATTTTTTTCAAAGCATGTTTGATATGAAGAGTTCATTTAAGCAATAGGTAACAGTAATTACAGGTTCCTTTTAAAGGAAACTCACTGTCCTTGTTAACTGTACTTTGATTGATGGCAATGACAGATTAAGTTACTTATTGCTAAAGAACACCATAGGCATGCAAAATAAATGATGATATAATTTCTTTGTTGCCAGTACCACAGATTGCTTCATGTTTACGTGTGGGAAAACATTAATTAAACATGTAATGTGATAATGGGTGTGTGCTTTCAACCCTAAAATAATTGGAAAGGTTTCTGAGTATTTATTACAGTTCCCAGTTTAACAAATTAACATAAAAATAATTATAGGGAAACTTGCACCTAGAGCCGTTTGCTAATAAATAGTTGCCATGGATATTGCTTTAAAGATGTGCCAAAAGGTAATTGCAATGTAAATACCAGTTTAAAAATAGGTCAAATAGCAGGAATGAGCAAAGACTGAAATTTATTTTGCCATTTAAGTAAAAGCTGACTCACTTTCTATCTCTCCCAGTTTCTTTTTTTTCTCCCTATTTGTCCCCCTTCCTCTCTCTCTCTCATATTCACTTAATTTAGTTATAGCCACTCTAGGCAACTAATTTAGTGAGCAAAGGATTATATATACAGTACAGACCAAAAGTTTGGACACACCTTCTCATTCAAAGAGTTTTCTTTATTTTCATGACTATGATAATTGTAGATTCACACTGAAGGCATCAAAACTATGAATTAACACATGTGGAATTATATACATAACAAACAAGTGTGAGACAACTGAAAATATGTCATATTCTAGGTTCTTCAAAGTAGCCACCTTTTGCTTTGATTATTGCTTTGCACACTCTTGGCATTCTCTTGATGAGCTTCAAAAGGTAGTCCCCTGAAATGGTTTTCACTTCACAGGTGTGCCCTGTCAGGTTTAATAAGTGGGATTTCTTGCCTTATAAATGGGGTTGGGACCATCAGTGGCGTTGAGGAGAAGTCAGGTGGATACACAGCTGATAGTCTTACTGAATAGACTGTTAGAATTTGTATTATGGCAAGAAAAAAGCAGCTAAGTAAAGAAAAACGAGTGGCCATCATTACTTTAAGAAATGAAGGTCAGTCAGTCAGCCGAAAAATTGGGAAAACTTTGAAAGTAAGGGCTATTTGACCATGAAGGAGAGTGATGGGGTGCTGCGCCAGATGAGCTGGCCTCCACAGTCACCGGACCTGAACACAATCGAGATGGTTTGGGGTGAGCTGGACCGCAGAGTGAAGGCAAAAGGGCCAACAAGTGCTAAGCATCTCTGGCAACTCCTTCAAGACTGTTGGAAGACCATTTCAGGTGACTACCTCTTGAAGCTCATCAAGAGAATGCCAAGAGTGTGCAAAGCAGTAATCAAAGCAAACGGTGGCTACTTTGAAGAACCTAGAATATGACATATTTTCAGTTGTTTCACACTTGTTTGTTATTTATATAATTCCACATGTGTTAATTCATAGTTTTGATGCCTTCATAGTCATGAAAATAAAGAAAACTCTTTGAATGAGAAGGTGTGTCCAAACTTTTGGTCTGTACTGTATATATATATATATATATATATATATAATATATATACAGTACAGACCAAAATTTTGGACACACCTTCTCATTCAAAGAGTTTTCTTTATTTTCATGACTATGAAAATTGTAGATTCACTTTGAAGGCATCAAAACTATGAATTAAAACATGTGGAATTATATACATAACAAACAAGTGTGAAACAACTGAAAATATGTCATATTCTAGGTTATTCAAAGTAGCCACCTTTTGCTTTGATTACTGCTTTGCACACTCTTGGCATTCTCTTGATGAGCTTCAAGAGGTAGTCCCCTGAAATGGTTTTCACTTCACAGGTGTGCCCTGTCAGGTTTAACCACCTCAGCCCCTATGGCTTAAACACCCTGAAAGACCAGGCCACTTTTTACACTTCTGACCTACACTACTTTTACCGTTTATTGCTCGGTCATGCAACTTACCACCCAAATGAATTTTACCTCCTTTTTTTCTCACTAATAGAGCTTTCATTTGGTGGTATTTCATTGCTGCTGAAATTTTTACTTTTTTTGTTATTAATCGAAATTTAACGATTTTTTTGCAAAAAAATGACATTTTTCACTTTCAGTTGTAAAATTTTGCAAAAAAAACCGACATCCATATATAAATTTTGCTCTAAATTTATTGTTCTACATGTCTTTGATAAAAAAAAATGTTTGGGTAAAAAAAAAAATGGTTTGGGTAAAAGTTATAGCGTTTACAAACTATGGTACAAAAATGTGAATTTCCGCTTTTTGAAGCAGCTCTGACTTTCTGAGCACCTGCCATGTTTCCTGAGGTTCTACAATGCCCAGACAGTACAAACACCCCACAAATGACCCCATTTCGGAAAGTAGACACCCTAAGGTATTCGCTGATGGGCATAGTGAGTTCATAGAACTTTTTATTTTTTGTCACAAGTTAGCGGAAAATGATGATTTTTTTATTTTATTTTTTTCTTACAAAGTCTCATATTCCACTAACTTGTGACAAAAAATAAAAACTTCCATGAACTCACTATGCCCATACCTTGGGGTGTCTTTTTTTCCAAAATGGGGTCACTTGTGGGGTAGTTATACTGCCCTGGCATTCTAGGGGCCCAAATGTGTGGTAAGGAGTTTGAAATCAAATTCTGTAAAAAATGCCCTGTGAAATCCGAAAGGTGCTCTTTGGAATGTGGGCCCCTTTGCCCACCTATGCTGCAAAAAAGTGTCACACATGTGGTATCTCCGTACTCAGGAGAAGTTGGGGAATGTGTTTTGGGGTGTCATTTTACATATACCCATGCTGGGTGAGAGAAATATCTTGGCAAAAGACAACTTAGTATAAAAAAATGGGAAAAGTTGTCTTTTGCCAAGATATTTCTCTCACCCAGCATGGGTATATGTAAAATGACACCCCAAAACACATTCCCCAACTTCTCCTGAATACGGAGATACCACATGTGTGACACTTTTTTGCAGCTTAGGTGGGCAAAGGGGCCCATATTCCAAAGAGCACCTTTCGGATTTCACTGGTCATTTTTTACACATTTTGATTTCAAACTTCTTACCACACATTTGGGCCCCTAGAATGCCAGGGCAGTATAACTACCCCACAAGTGACCCCATTTTGGAAAGAAGACACCCCCAGGTATTTCGTGAGGGGCATGGCGAGTTCCTAGAATTTTTTATTTTTTGTCACAAGTTAGTGGAAAATGATGATTTTTTTAATTTTTTTTATTTTCTTACAAAGTCTCATATTCCACTAACTTGTGACAAAAAATAAAAACTTCCATGAACTCACTATGCCCATCAGCGAATACCTTGGGGTGTCTTCTTTCCAAAATGGGGTCACTTGTGGGGTAGTTATACTGCCCTGGCATTCTAGGGGCCCAAATGTGTGGTAAGGAGTTTGAAATCAAATTCTGTAAAAAATGACACTTTTTAGCAGCCTAGATGCGCAAAGGGGCCCACATTCCTTTTATGAGGGCATTTTTAGACATTTGGATCCCAGACTTCTTCTCACGCTTTAGGGCCCCTAGAATGCCAGGGCAGTATAAATACCCCACATGTGACCCCATTTAGGAAAGAAGACACCCCAAGGTATTCAATGAGGGGCATGGCGAGTTCATAGAAATTTTTGTTTTTTTTGGCACAAGTTAGCGGAAATTGATTTTATTAATTTTTTTCTCACAAAGTCTCCCTTTCCGCTAACTTGGGACAAAAATTTCAATCTTTCATGGACTCAATATGCCCCTCACGGAATACCTTGGGGTGTCTTCTTTCCGAAATGGGGTCACATGTGGGGTATTTATACTGCCCTGGCATTCTAGGGGCCCTAAAGCGTGAGAAGAAGTCTGGAATATAAATCTCTAAAAAATTTTACGCATTTGGATTCCGTGAGGGGTATGGTGAGTTCATGTGAGATTTTATTTTTTGACACAAGTTAGTGGAATATGAGACTTTGTAAGAAAAAAATAATAATTTCCGCTAACTTGGGCCAAAAAAATGTCTGAATGGAGCCTTACAGGGTGGTGATCAATGACAGGGGGGTGATCAATGACAGGGGGGTGATCAGGGAGTCTATATGGGGTGATCACCCCCCTGTCATTGATCACCCCCCTATAAGGCTCCATTTAGATGTCCGTATGTGTTTTGCGGATCCGATCCATGTATCCGTGGATCCGTAAAAATCATACGGACATCTGAATGCAGCCTGACAGGGGGGTGATCAATGACAGGGGGGGTGATCAATGACAGGGGGGGTGATCAATGACAGGGGGGTGATCAGGGAGTCTATATGGGGTGATCACCCCACCTGGAAGGCTCCAGGGAGACGCCTGTATGTGTTTTGCGGATTCGATCCATCTATCAGTGGATCCGTAAAAATCATGCGGACGTCTGAATGGAGCTTTACAGGGGGATGATCAATGACAGGGGGGTAATCAATGACAGGGGGATGATCAGGGAGTCTATATGGGGTGATCACCACAGTCATTGATCACGCCCCTGTAAGGCTCCATTCAGACATCCGTATGCGTTTTGCGGATCCGATCCAACTATCAGTGGATCCGTAAAAATCATGCGGACGTCTGAATGGAGCTTTACAGGGGGGTAATCAATGACAGGGGGGTGATCAGGGAGTCTATATGGGGTGATCACCACAGTCATTGATCACGCCCCTGTAAGGCTCCATTCAGACGTCCGTATGCGTTTTGCGGATCCGATCCATCTATCAGTGGATCCGTAAAAATCATACGGACATCTGAATGGAGCTTTACAGGGGGGTGATCAATGACAGGGGGGGGGTGATCAATGACAGGGGGGTGATCAGGGAGTCTATATGGGGTGATCACCCCCCCTGGAAGGCTCCAGGGAGACGCCTGTATGTGTTTTGCGGATCCGATCCATCTATCAGTGGATCCGTAAAAATCATGCGGACGTCTGAATGGAGCTTTACAGGGGGGTGATCAATGACAGGGGGGTAATCAATGACAGGGGGGTGATCAGGGAGTCTATATGGGGTGATCACCACAGTCATTGATCACGCCCCTGTAAGGCTCCATTCAGACGTCCGTATGCGTTTTGCGGATCCGATCCAACTATCAGTGGATCCGTAAAAATCATGCGGACGTCTGAATGGAGCTTTACAGGGGGCTAATCAATGACAGGGGGGTGATCAGGGAGTCTATATGGGGTGATCACCACAGTCATTGATCACGCCCCTGTAAGGCTCCATTCAGACGTCCGTATGCGTTTTGCGGATCCGATACATCTATCAGTGGATCCGTAAAAATCATGCGGACGTCTGAATTGAGCTTTACAGGGGGGTAATCAATGAAAGGGGGGTGATCAGGGAGTCTATATGGGGTAATCACCACAGTCATTGATCACGCCCCTGTAAGGCTCCATTCAGACGTCTGAATGCGTTTTGCGGATCCGATCCATCTATCAGTGGATCCGTAAAAATCATGCGGACATCTGAATGGAGCTTTACAGGGGGGTAATCAATGACAGGGGGGTGATCAGGGAGTCTATATGGGGTGATCACCACAGTCATTGATCACGCCCCTGTAAGGCTCCATTCAGACGTCCGTATGCGTTTTGACAGGGGGGTGATCAGGGAGTCTATATGGGGTGATCAGGGGTGATCAAGGGTGAATAAGGGGTTAATAAGTGACAGGGGGGGGGTGTAGTGTAGTGGTGCTTGGTGCAACATATTACTGAGCTACCTGTGTCCTCTGGTGGTAGATCCAAACAAAGGGGACCACCAGAGGACCAGGTAGCAGGTATATTAGACGCTGTTATCAAAACAGCGTCTAATATACCTGTTAGGGGTTAAAAAAATCACATCTCCAGCCTGCCAGCAAACGATCGCCGCTGGCAGGCTGGAGATCCACTCGCTTACCTTCCGATCCTGTGAACGCGCGCGCGCCTATGTGCGCGCGTTCACAGGAAATCTTGCGTCTCTCGAGAGGACGCGCCGGCGCGTCCACTCAGAATGAATCAACCACCTCCAGGACGCGTCTGTGCGTACAGCGGTCCGGAGGTGGTTAATAAGTGGGATTTCTTGCCTTATAAATTGGGTTGGGACCATTAGTAATTGTTGAGGAGAAGGTGGATACACAGCTGATAGTCCTACTGAATAGACTGTTAGAATTTGTATAATGGCAAGAAAAAAGCAGCTAAGTAAAGAAAAACTAGTGGCCATCATTACTTTAAGAAATGAAGGTCAGTCAGTCAGCCGAAAAATTGGGAAAACTTTGAAAGTAAGCGCTATTTGACCATGAAGGAGAGTGATGAGGTGCTGCAATCGAGATGGTTTGGGGTGAGCTGGACCGCAGAGTGAAGGCAAAAGGGCCAACAAGTGCTAAGCATCTCTGGGAACACCTTCAAGACTGTTGGAAGACCATTTCAGGGGACTACCTCTTGAAGCTCATCAAGAGAATGCCAAGAGTGTGCAAAGCAGTAATCAAAGCAAAAGGTGGCTACTTTAAAGAACCTAGAATATGACATATTTTCAGTTGTTTCACACTTGTTTGTTATGTATATAATTCCACATGTGTTAATTCATAGTTTTGATGCCTTCATAGTCATGAAAATGAAGAAAACTCTTTGAATGAGAAGGTGTGTCCAAACTTTTGGTCTGTACTGTATATATATATATATATATATACACTCACCTAAAGAATTATTAGGAACACCATACTAATACGGTGTTTGACCCCCTTTTGCCTTCAGAACTGCCTTAATTCTACGTGGCATTGATTCCACAAGGTGCTGATAGCATTCTTTAGAAATGTTGGCCCATATTGATAGGATAGCATCTTGCAGTTGATGGAGATTTGAGGGATGCACATCCAGGGCACGAAGCTCCCGTTCCACCACATCCCAAAGATGCTCTATTGGGTTGAGATCTGGTGACTGTGGGGGCCATTTTAGTACAGTGAACTCATTGTCATGTTCAAGAAACCAATTTGAAATGATTCGAGCTTTGTGACATGGTGCATTATCCTGCTGGAAGTAGCCATCAGAGGATGGGTACATGGTGGTCATGAAGGGATGGACATGGTCAGAAATAATGTTTAGGTAGCCCGTGGCATTTAAACGATGCCCAATTGACACTAAGGGGCCTAAAGTGTGCCCAGAAAACATCCCCCACACCATTACACCACCACCACCAGCCTGCACAGTGGTAACAAGGCATGATGGATACATGTTCTCATTCTGTTTACGCCAAATTTGGACTCTACCATTTGAATGTCTCAACAGAAATCGAGACTCATCAGACCAGGCAACATTTTTCCAGTCTTCAACAGTCCAATTTTGGTGAGCTCGTGCAAATTGTAGCCTCTTTTTCCTATTTGTAGTGGAGATGAGTGGTACCCGGTGGGGTCTTCTGCTGTTGTAGCCCATCCGCCTCAAGGTTGTGCGTGTTGTGGCTTCACAAATGCTTTGCTGCATACCTCGGTTGTAACGAGTGGTTATTTCAGTCAACGTTGCTCTTCTATCAGCTTGAATCAGTCGGCCCATTCTCCTCTGACCTCTAGCATCCACAAGGCATTTTCGCCCACAGGACTGCCGCATACTGGATGTTTTTCCCTTTTCACACCATTCTTTGTAAACCCTAGAAATGGTTGTGCGTGAAAATCCCAGTAACTGAGCAGATTGTGAAATACTCAGACCGGCCCGTCTGGCACCAACAACCTTGCCACGCCCAAAATTGCTTAAATCACCTTTCTTTCCCATTCTGACATTCAGTTTGGAGTTCAGGAGATTGTTTTGACCAGGACCACCCCCTTAAATGCATTGAAGCAACTGCCATGTGATTGGTTGACTAGATAATTGCATTAATGAGAAATAGAACAGGTGTTCCTAATAATTCTTTAGGTGACTGTATATATATATATATATATATATATATATATATATATATATAATGTCAATTGGCTACTTATCTATATATTTTATATCGATATTAGAGATTAAGCAAGATTCTTGACATTCGTTTTGGGTCTGAATTGCACAAATCAGTCATCAGATTTAATTTTGTCTGACAAATACATCAGGTATACTAGTCTGTGATCAACTGAAGTTTTTTTCATTTTTTTTTACAAAATGGTCAGTTGGGCAGAGTTCAAGACAAGGCAACTTATGCACAAAAATGTGTTATCATCAGGAATAATATTGTTAAGATTTGTGTCTGTAATTGTGAATTATGTGATATATAGTGTTGAGCGAAGCATTTGAAGCAGAATTCTGTCCAAAGTTTAGGAAAACTTTAATTCTAAATGAATTTGAGTTTCCTTCCGCTTTGGCGGCTGCACGTGTTAAAAAGTAAAAGTAAGTGTAGAGGAAACAAGCCCAGAAACGCGAAATCAGCGATAATGCAGAGCTAATCCGTTATGTTAGCGAAATAGTTACTGTGCGTCATTAATTAAAGGCAGGTCAACTATATTGCTCAGTGCATCACTGTACAGTGCACATTCAAATCCAATTCGTTCTATTAGCAATACAGTTGTTATACACTATGGACAACCAACAGTTGTCTGGGCCCTCCAAAGCAACGGGCAGTGGCAAGATGATGTAAAATATATACTTAATCACCAGTCCGCAAAAAACTGCTGCAGGTCCGAGGAGTGTTGCGGGGTCGATTACACATTTTCAAGGAATGTACATTAGGGGTTCGGACCGCGCGTATCATAAATATACAGTATAAAACAGGTATTTTCTCTTTCTCCCTTCAAAAAGGTACCGAGGTCTGCAGATCTCCTATTGGTGGATATCCTGCAACTTATAAAAGAATACAATAGGGTAGATCCGTATGGTTGTGCTGCCCTGTAATGCACAGATTGTACTTACACGGCACTCCACCAATAACAAGCGTATGACTGATATCCTCCGCAACAACTTGGTTCTCCGCAGTGAAGATCCACGCTCACACGCTGGTGCACAGGGCTCAACCATTGGTGGAGTGCCGTGTAAGTACAATCTGTGCATTACAGGGCAGCACAACCATACGGATCTACCCAATTGTATTCTTTTATAAGTTGCAGGATATCCACCAATAGGAGATCTGCAGACCTCGGTACCTTTTTGAAGTGAGAAAGAGAAAATACCTGTTTTATACTGTATCTTTATGATACGCGCGGTCCGAACCCCTAATGTACATTCCTTGAAAATGTGTAATCGACCCCGCAACACTCCTCGGGACCTGCAGCAGTTTTTTGCGGACTGGTGATTAAGTATATATTTTACATCATCTTGCCACTGCCCGTTGCTTTGGAGGGCCCAGACAACTGTTGGTTGTCCATAGTGTATAACAACTGTATTGCTAATAGAACGAATTGGATTTGAATGTGCACTGTACAGTGATGCACTGAGCAATATAGTTGACCTGCCTTTAATTAATGACGCACAGTAACTATTTCGCTAACATAACGGATTAGCTCTGCATTATCGCTGATTTCGCGTTTCTGGGCTTGTTTCCTCTACACTTACTTTTACTTTTTAACACGTGCAGCCGCCAAAGCGGAAGGAAACTCAAATTCATTTAGAATTAAAGTTTTCCTAAACTTTGGACAGAATTATGCTTCAAATGCTTCGCTCAACACTATATATCACATAATTCACAATTACAGACACAAATCTTAACAATATTATTCTTGATGATAACACCTTTTTGTGCATAAGTTGCCTTGTCTTGAACTCTGCCCAACTGACCATTTTGTAAAAAAAAATGAAAAAAACTTCAGTTGATCACAGACTAGTATACCTGATGTATTTGTCAGACAAAATTAAATCTGATGACTGATTTGTGCAATTCAGACCCAAAACGAATGTCAAGAATCTTGCTTAATCTCTAATATCGATATAAAATATATAGATAAGTAGCCAATTGACATTATATATATATATATATATATACACTCACCTAAAGAATTATTAGGAACACCTGTTCTATTTCTCATTAATGCAATTATCTAGTCAACCAATCACATGGCAGTTGCTTCAATGCATTTAAGGGGGTGGTCCTGGTCAAAACAATCTCCTGAACGCCAAACTGAATGTCAGAATGGGAAAGAAAGGTGATTTAAGCAATTTTGAGCGTGGCAAGGTTGTTGGTGCCAGACGGGCCGGTCTGAGTATTTCACAATCTGCTCAGTTACTGGGATTTTCACGCACAACAATTTCTAGGGTTTACAAAGAATGGTGTGAAAAGGGAAAAACATCCAGTATGCGGCAGTCCTGTGGGCGAAAATACCTTGTGGATGCTAGAGGTCAGAGGAGAATGGGCCGACTGATTCAAGCTGATAGAAGAGCAACGTTGACTGAAATAACCACTCGTTACAACCGAGGTATGCAGCAAAGCATTTGTGAAGCCACAACACGCACAACCATGAGGCGGATGGGCTACAACAGCGAAAGACCCCACCGGGTACCACTCATCTCCACTACAAAAAGGAAAAAGAGGCTACAATTTGCACGAGCTCACCAAAATTGGACTGTTGAAGACTGGAAAAATGTTGCCTGGTCTGATGAGTCTCGATTTCTGTTGAGACATTCAAATGGTACAGTCCAAATTTGGCGTAAACAGAATGAGAACATGTATCCATCATGCCTTGTTACCACTGTGCAGGCTGGTGGTGGTGGTGTAATGGTGTGGGGGATGTTTTCTGGGCACACTTTAGGCCCCTTAGTGTCAATTGGGCATCGTTTAAATGCCACGGGCTACCTGAACATTATTTCTGACCATGCAGATCTCCTATTGGTGGATATCCTGCAACTTATAAAAGAATACAATAGGGTAGATCCGTATGGTTGTGCTGCCCTGTAATGCACAGATTGTACTTACACGGCACTCCACCAATAACAAGCGTATGACTGATATCCTCCGCAACAACTTGGTTCTCCACAGTGAAGATCCACGCTCACACGCTGGTGCACAGGGCTCAACCATTGGTGGAGTGCCGTGTAAGTACAATCTGTGCATTACAGGGCAGCACAACCATACGGATCTACCCTATTGTATTCTTTTATAAGTTGCAGGATATCCACCAATAGGAGATCTGCAGACCTCGGTACCTTTTTGAAGGGAGAAAGAGAAAATACCTGTTTTATACTGTATATTTATGATACGCACGGTCCGGACCCCTTATGTACAGTGGCAAGATGATGTAGGAGGTAGTAGCAGCAGCAGCAACAGGCCAGAGCTGCCACTGTCATTCAGAAGTAGAGTTGAGCGAACCTGAACTGTAAATTTTGGGTTCGTACCGAACTTTAGCTTTTTTTGGACCCAAACATTTAAGTAAAATTTCGGGTTCGTGGTCGGTGCTCAGCGATTTTTATGGCGCTTTTTGAAAGGCTGCAAAGCAGCCATTCAATAAGCGTTTAACTGTGTGCCCTTAGAAGCCATCACAGCCATGCCTACTATTGGCATGGCTGTGATTGGCCAACTGCAGCATGTGACCCAGCCTCTATATAAGGCTGAGTCACGTAGCGCTGCACGTCACTCTGCTATTCTTAGTGTAGGGAGAGGATGCTGCTGCTGTCAGGGACAGATCAGGGATAAATACTAAGAAGAACTGCCTTATAACTCAGCGATCTCAATCCAATATGTTTTGTGGGTGCAGTGCACAGTTTTTTTAAGCCTGCACTGGGACAACTTCTGTTGAAAACGCTTTTTTTTTTACTTCAGTTTGTCACTATGAATACCTAATCGGCAGCCATTTTATGCAGACATGCACTATCTATCTGCATGTCTGCTAGTCCAGAAATACAGCTTTTTTGCTGACTGTGTTTAAAAATTTATTTTTTTCATATAGTGCACCAGCACTATCCATCAGCATGTCTGCTAGTCCAGAAATACATCTTTTTTGCTGACAGTGATTAAATTTTTTTTTTCCATATAGTGCACCGGCACTATCTATCTGCATGTCTGCTAGTCCAGAAATACAGCTTTTTTGCTGAATGTGTTTAAAAAATTATTTTTTTCATATACTGGTCATCATTGATTACACGTGCATAAGTGACTGTCACATTTAGGCCACAAATACTGCCATTAGGTTACTGCGTTTAAAAAAAAATCTTTTTTTCATATACTGGTCATCTTTGATTACACGTGCATAGGTGACAGTCACATTTTGGCCACAAATACGGCCATTCGTTTACTGAGGTTGAAATAAACTGTGTGTTCATATACTGCTCATTTTGAATTTAACATACATAGAATACAGTCACATTTAGGCCATAAATACAGCCATTTGTTTACTGCGGTTTAAAAAAACCGTGTGTTCATATACTGGTCATCTTTGATGACACATGCATAGGTGACAGTCACATTTAGGCCACAAATACGGCGATTCATTTACTGCGGTTGAAATAAACCGTGTGTTCATATACTGGTCATCTTTGATTACATGTGCATAGGTGACAGTCACATTTAGGCCACAAATACGGCCATTCGTTTACGCGGTTGAAATAAACCGTGTATTCATATACTGCTTATTTTGAATTTACCATACATAGAATACATTCACATTTTAGCCACAAATACGGCCATTCGTTTCCTGCGGTTGAAATAAACCGTGTGTTCGTATACTGCTCATTTAGAATTTAACGTACAGAGAATACAGTCACATTTAGGCTACAAATACGGCCATTCGTTTACTGCGGTTGAAATAAACCGTGTTCGTATACTGCTCATTTGAATTTAACGTATAGAATACAGTCACATTTAGGCCACAAATACGGCCATTCGTTTACTGAGGTGGAAATAAACCGTGTGTTCATATACTGCTCATTTTGAATTTAACATACATAGAATACAGTCACATTTAGGCCACAAATACAGCCATTTGTTTACTGCGGTTTAAAAAAACTGTGTGTTCATATACTGGTCATCTTTGATTACACGTGCATAGGTGACAGTCACATTAAGGCCACAAATGCGGCGATTTGTTTACTGCGGTTGAAATAAACTGTGTGTTCATATACTGCTCATTTTGAATTTAACGTACATAGAATACAGTCACATTTTGCCCACAAATAAGGCCATTCTTTTTCTGTGGTTTAAATAAACTGTTTGTTCATATACTGCTCATTTTGAATTTATCGTACATAGAATACAGTCACATTTAGGCCACAAATACGGCCAATCGTTTACTGCAGTTGAAATAAACCGTGTGTTCATATACTGGCCATCTTTGATTACACGTGCATAGGTGACAGTCACATTTAGGCCACAAATACGGCCATTCGTTTACTGCGGTTGAAATAAACCGTGTGTTCATATACTGCTCATTTTGAATTTTTCGCACATAGAATACAGTTACATTTTGGCCACAAATACGGCCATTCGTTTACTGGGGTTGAAATAAACCGTGTGTTCATATACTGCTCATTTTGAATTTAACTTACATAGAATACAGTCACATTTTGGCCACAAATATGGCCATTCGTTTACTGCGGTTGAAATAAACCGTGTGTTCATATACTGGTCATCTTTGATTACACGTGCATAGGTGACAGTCATATTTAGGCCACAAATACGGACATTAGTTTACTGCGGTTGAAATAAACTGTGTGTTCATATACTGCTCCTTTTGAATTTAACGTACATAGAATACAGTCACATTTAGTCCACAAATACGGCCATTCGTTTACTGTGGTTAAAATAAACCGTGTGTTCATATACTGGTCATCTTTGATTACACGTGCATAGGTGACAGTCACATTTAGGCCGCAAATACGGCCATTCGTTTACTGCGGTTGAAATAAACCGTGTGTTCATATACTGCTCATTTTGAATTTAACGTACATAGAATACAGTGACATTTAGGCCACAAATACGGCCAATCGTTTACTGTGGTTTAAATAAACCGTGTGTTCAAATACTGCTCATTTTGAATTTAACGTACATAGAATACAGTCACATTTTTGCCACAAATACGGCCATTCGTTTACTGCGGTTGAAATAAACCGTGTGTTCATATACTGGTCATCTTTGATTACACGTGCATAGGTGACAATCACATTTAGGCCACAAATACGGCCATTCGTTTACTACGGTTGAAATAAACCGTGTGTTCATATACTACTCATTTTGAATTTAACTTACATAGAATACAGTCCCAGTTAGGCCACAGATACGGCCATTCATTTACTGCGGTTGAAATAAACTGTGTGTTTATATACTGGTCATCTTTGATTACACGTGCATAGGTGACAGTCACATTTAGGCCACAAATACGGCCATTCCTTTACCGTGGTTGAAATAAACCAGGTGTTCATATACTGCTCATTTAGAATTTAACGTACATCGAATACAGTCACATTTTGGCCACAATTACGGCCATTCGTTTACTGCGATTGAAATAAAGCGTGTGTTCATATACTGGTCATCTTTGATTACACGTGCATAGGTGACAGTCACATTTAGGCCACAAATACGGCCATTCGTTTACTGCGGTTGAAATAAACCGTGTATTCATATACTGCTCATTTTGAATTTAACGTACATAGAATACAGCCCCATTTAGGCCACAAATACGACCATTCATTTACTGCGGTTGAAATAAACCGTGTGTTCATATACTGCTCATTTAGAATTTAACATACATAGAATACAGTCACATTTAAGCCACAAATACGGCCATTCGTTTACTGCGGTTGAAATAAACCGTGTGTTCATATACTGGTCATCTTTGATTACACGTGCATAGGTGACTGTCACATTTAGGCCACAAATATGGCCATTCGTTTACTGCGGTTGAAATAAACTATGATCATATACTGCTCATTTTGAATTTAACATACATAGAATACAGTCACATTTTGGCCACAAATACGGCTATTCGTTTACTGCGGTTGAAATAACCCGTGTGTTCATATACTGGTCATCTTTGATTACACGTGCATAGGTGACTGTCACATTTAGGCCACAAATACGGCCATTCGTTTACTGCGGTTGAAATAAACCATGTGTTCATATACTGCTCATTTTGAATTTAACGTACATAGAATACAGTCACATTTTGGCCACAAATACGGCCATTCGTTTTCTGCGGTTGAAATAAACCGTGTGTTCATATTCTGGTCATCTTTGATTACACGTGCATAGGTAACAGTCACATTTAGGCCACAAATACGGCCATTCGTTTACTGCGGTTGAAATAAACCGTGTGTTCATATACTGGTCATTTTGAATTTTTCGCACATAGAATACAGTCACATTTTGGCCACAAATACGGCCATTCGTTTACTGGGGTTGAAATAAACCGTGTGTTCATATACTGCTCATTTTGAATTTTACTTACATAGAATACAGTCACATTTTGGCCACAAATACGGCCATTCGTTCACTGCGGTTGAAATAAACCATGTGTTCATATACTGCTCATTTTGAAATTAACGTACATAGAATACAGTCACATTTAGGCCACAAATACGGCCATTCGTTTACTGCAGTTGAAATAAACCGTGTGTTCATATACTGGTCATCTTTGATTACATGTGCATAGGTGACAGTCACATTTTAGCCACAAATACGGCCATTCGTTTCCTGCGGTTGAAATAAACCGTGTGTTCGTATACTGCTCATTTTGAATTTAACGTACAGAGAATACAGTCACATTTAGGCCACAAATACGGCCATTCGTTTACTGCGGTTGAAATAAACCGTGTTCGTATACTGCTTATTTTGAATTTAACGTACATAGAATACAGTCACATTTAGGCCACAAATACGGCCATTAGTTTACTGCGGTTTAAATAAACCGTGTGTTCATATACTGGTCATCTTTGATTACACGTGCATAGGTGACAGTCACATTTAGGCCACAAATACGGACATTCATTTACTGCGGTTGAAATAAACTGTGTGTTCATATACTGCTCCTTTTGAATTTAACGTACATAGAATACAGTCCCATTTAGGCCACAAATACGGCCATTAGTTTACTGCGGTTGAAATAAACCGTGTGTTCATATGCTGGTCATCTTTGATTACACGTGCATAGGTGACAGTCACATTTAGGCCACAAATACGGCCATTCGTTTACTACGGTTAAAATAAACTGTGTGTTCATATACTGCTCATTTTGAATTTAACATACATAGAATACAGTCACATTTAAGCCACAAATACGGCCATTCGTTTACTGCGGTTGAAATAAACCGTGTGTTCATATACTGGTCATCTTTGATTACACGTGCATAGGTGACTGTCACATTTAGGCCACAAATATGGCCATTCGTTTACTGCGGTTGAAATAAACTATGATCATATACTGCTCATTTTGAATTTAACATACATAGAATACAGTCACATTTTGGCCACAAATACGGCTATTCGTTTACTGCGGTTGAAATAAACCGTGTGTTCATATACTGGTCATCTTTGATTACACGTGCATAGGTGACTGTCACATTTAGGCCACAAATACGGCCATTCGTTTACTGCGGTTGAAATAAACCATGTGTTCATATACTGCTCATTTTGAATTTAACGTACATAGAATACAGTCAAATTTTGGCCACAAATACGGCCATTCGTTTTCTGCGGTTGAAATAAACCGTGTGTTCATATTCTGGTCATCTTTGATTACACGTGCATAGGTGACAGTCACATTTAGGCCACAAATACGGCCATTCGTTTACTGCGGTTGAAATAAACCGTGTGTTCATATACTGCTCATTTTGAATTTTTCGCACATAGAATACAGTCACATTTTGGCCACAAATACGGCCATTCGTTTACTGGGGTTGAAATACACTGTGTGTTCATATACTGCTCATTTTGAATTTTACTTACATAGAATACAGTCACATTTTGGCCACAAATACGGCCATTCGTTTACTGCGGTTGAAATAAACCATGTGTTCATATACTGCTCATTTTGAAATTAACGTACATAGAATACAGTCACATTTAGGCCACAAATACGGCCATTCGTTTACTGCGGTTGAAATAAACCGTGTGTTCATATACTGGTCATCTTTGATTACATGTGCATAGGTGACAGTCACATTTTAGCCACAAATACGGCCATTCGTTTCCTGCGGTTGAAATAAACCGTGTGTTCGTATACTGCTCATTTTGAATTTAACGGACAGAGAATACAGTCACATTTAGGCCACAAATACGGCCATTCGTTTACTGCGGTTGAAATAAACCGTGTTCGTATACTGCTTATTTTGAATTTAACGTACATAGAATACAGTCACATTTAGGCCACAAATACGGCCATTAGTTTACTGCGGTTTAAATAAACCGTGTGTTCATATACTGGTCATCTTTGATTACACGTGCATAGGTGACAGTCACATTTAGGCCACAAATACGGACATTCATTTACTGCGGTTGAAATAAACTGTGTGTTCATATACTGCTCCTTTTAAATTTAACGTACATAGAATACAGTCCCATTTAGGCCACAAATACGGCCATTAGTTTACTGCGGTTGAAATAAACCGTGTGTTCATATGCTGGTCATCTTTGATTACACGTGCATAGGTGACAGTCACATTTAGGCCACAAATACGGCCATTCGTTTACTACGGTTAAAATAAACCGTGTGTTCATATACTGCTCATTTTGAATTTAACGTACATAGAATACAGTCACAGTTAGGCCACAAATACGGCCATTCATTTACTGCGGTTGAAATAAACTGTGTGTTTATATACTGGTCATCTTTGATTACACGTGCATAGGTGACAGTCACATTTAGGCCACAAATACGGCCATTCCTTTACCGTGGTTGAAATAAACCGTGTGTTCATATACTGCTCATTTTGAATTTTTCGCACATAGAATACAGTCACATTTTGGCCACAAATACGGCCATTCGTTTACTGGGGTTGAAATACACCGTGTGTTCATATACTGCTCATTTTGAATTTAACTTACATAGAATACAGTCACATTTTGGCCACAAATACGGCCATTCGTTTACTGCGGTTGAAATAAACCGTGTGTTCATATACTGCTCAATTTTAAATTAACGTACATAGAATACAGTCACATTTAGGCCACAAATACGGCCATTCGTTTACTGTTGTTGAATTAAACCGTGTGTTCATATACTGGTCATCTTTGATTACATGTGCATAGGTGACAGTCACATTTTAGCCACAAATACGGCCATTCGTTTCCTGCGGTTAAAATAAACCGTGTGTTCATATACTGCTCATTTTAAATTTAACGTACAGAGAATACAGTCACATTTAGGCCACAAATACGGCCATTCGTTTACTGCGGTTGAAATAAACCGTGTTCGTATACTGCTCATTTTGAAATTAACGTATATAGAATACAGTCACATTTTTGCCACAAATACGGCCATTCGTTTACTGCGGTTTAAATAAACCGCGTGTTTATATACTGATCATTTTGCATTTAACGTACATCGAATACAGTCACATTTAGGCCAGAAATACGGCCATTCGTTTACTGCGGTTGAAATAAACCGTGTATTCATATACTGCTCATTTAGAATTTAACGTACAGAGAATACAGTCACATTTAGGCCACAAATACGGCCATTCGTTTACTGCGGTTGAAATAAACCGTGTATTCATATACTGCTCATTTAGAATTTAACGTACATAGAATACAGTCCCATTTAGGCCACAAATACGACCATACATTTACTGAGGTTGAAATAAACCGTGTGTTCATATACTGCTCATTTAGAATTTAACATACATAGAATACAGTCACATTTAGGCCACAAATACGGCCATTCGTTTACTGCGGTTGAAATAAACCGTGTGTTCATAAACTTGATTACACGTGCATAGATGACAGTCCAATTTAGGCCACAAATACGGCCATTCGTTTACTGCGGTTGAAATAAACCGTGTATTCACATACTGCTCATTTTGAATTTAACGTACATAGAATACAGTCCCATTTAGGCCACAAATACGACCATTCATTTACTGTGGTTCAAAATAAACCGTGTGTTCATATACTGCTCATTTAAAATTTAACATACATAGAATACAGTCACATTTTGGCCTCAAATACGGCCATTCGTTTACTGCGGTTGAAATAAACCGTGTGTTCATATACTGGTCATCTTTGATTACACGTGCATAGGTGACTGTCACATTTAGGCCACAAATACGGCCATTCGTTTTTTGCGGTTGAAATAAACCATGTGTTCATATACTGCTCATTTTGAATTTAACGTACATAGAATACAGTCACATTTTGCCCACAAATACGGTTATTCGTTTACTGCGGTTGAAATAAACCGTGTGTTCATATACTGCTCATTTTGAATTTAACGTACATAGAATACAGTCACATTTTTGCCACAAATACGGCCATTCGTTTACTGCGGTTTAAATAAACCGCGTGTTTATATACTGATCATTTTGCATTTAACGTACATCGAATACAGTCACATTTAGGCCACAAATACGGCCAATCGTTTACTGCGGTTGAAATAAACCGTGTATTCATATACTGCTCATTTTGAATTTAACGTACATAGAATACAGTCCCATTTAGGCCACAAATACGACCATTCATTTACTGCGGTTGAAATAAACCGTGTGTTCATATACTGCTCATTTTGAATTTAATATACATAGAATACAGTCACATTTAGGCCACAAATACGGCCATTCGTTTACTGCGGTTGAAATAAACCGTGTGTTCATATACTGGTCATCTTTGATTACACGTGCATAGGTGACTGTCACATTTAGGCCACAAATATGGCCATTCGTTTACTGCGGTTGAAATAAACTATGATCATATACTGCTCATTTTGAATTTAACGTACATACAATAAGTCACATTTTGGCCACAAATACGGCCATTCGTTTACTGCGGTTGAAATAAACCGTGTGTTCATATACTGGTCATCTTTGATTACACGTGCATAGGTGACTGTCACATTTAGGCCACAAATACGGCCATTCGTTTACTGCGGTTGAAATAAACCATGTGTTCATATATAGGGATGAGCGAGCCCGAACTGTATAGTACGGGTTCGTACCGAATTTTGGGGTGTCTGTGACACAGACCCGAACCCGAACATTTTCGTAAAAGTCCTTGTTCGGGTTCGGTGTTCGGCGCTTTCTTGGCGCTTTTTGAAAGGCTGCAAAGCAGCCAATCAACAAGCGTCATACTACTTGCCCCAAGAGGCCATCACAGCCTTGCCTACTATTGGCATGGCTGTGATTGGCCAGTACAGCATGTGACCCAGCCTCTATACAGGGAGTGCAGAATTATTAGGCAAGTTGTATTTTTGAGGATTAATTTTATTATTGAACAACAACCATGTTCTCAATGAACCCAAAAAACTCATTAATATCAAAGCTGAATATTTTTGGAAGTAGTTTTTAGTTTGTTTTTAGTTTTAGCTATTTTAGGGGGATATCTGTGTGTGCAGGTGACTATTACTGTGCATAATTATTAGGCAACTTAACAAAAAACAAATATATACCCATTTCAATTATTTATTTTTACCAGTGAAACCAATATAACATCTCAACATTCACAAATATACATTTCTGACATTCAAAAACAAAAACAAATCAGTGACAATATAGCCACCTTTCTTTGCAAGGACACTGAAAAGCCTGCCATCTATGGATTCTGTCAGTGTTTTGATCTGTTCACCATCAACATTGCGTGCAGCAGCAACCACAGCCTCCCAGACACTGTTCAGAGAGGTGTACTGTTTTCCCTCCTTGTAAATCTCACATTTGATGATGGACCACAGGTTCTCAATGGGGTTAAGATCAGGTGAACAAGGAGGCCATGTCATTAGATTTTCTTCTTTTATACCCTTTCTTGCCAGCCACGCTGTGGAGTACTTGGACGCGTGTGATGGAGCATTGTCCTGCATGAAAATCATGTTTTTCTTGAAGGATGCAGACTTCTTCCTGTACCACTGCTTGAAGAAGGTGTCTTCCAGAAACTGGCAGTAGGACTGGGAGTTGAGCTTGACTCCATCCTCAACCCGAAAAGGCCCCACAAACTCATCTTTGATGATACCAGCCCAAACCAGTACTCCACCTCCACCTTGCTGGCGTCTGAGTCGGACTGGAGCTCTCTGCCTTTTACCAATCCAGCCACGGGCCCATCCATCTGGCCCATCAAGACTCACTCTCATTTCATCAGTCCATAAAACCTTAGAAAAATCAGTCTTGAGATATTTTTGGCCCAGTCTTGACGTTTCAGCTTGTGTGTCTTGTTCAGTGGTGGTCGTCTTTCAGCCTTTCTTACCTTGGCCATGTCTCTGAGTATTGCACACCTTGTGCTTTTGGGCACTCCAGTGATGTTGCAGCTCTGAAATATGGCCAAACTGGTGGCAAGTGGCATCTTGGCAGCTGCACGCTTGACTTTTCTCAGTTCATGGGCAGTGATTTTGCACCTTGCTTTTTCCACACACTTCTTGCGACCCTGTTGACTATTTTGAATGAAACGCTTGATTGTTCGATGATCACGCTTCAGAAGCTTTGCAATTTTAAGAGTGCTGCATCCCTCTGCAAGATATCTCACTATTTTAGACTTTTCTGAGCCTGTCAAGTCCTTCTTCTGACCCATTTTGCCAAAGGAAAGGAAGTTGCCTAATAATTATGCACACCTAATATAGGGTGTTGATGTCATTAGACCACACCCCTTCTCATTACAGAGATGCACATCACCTAATATGCTTAATTGGTAGTAGGCTTTCGAGCCTATACAGCTTGGAGTAAGACAACATGCATAAAGAGGATGATGTGGTCAAAATACTCATTTGCCTAATAATTCTGCACGCAGTGTATAAGCTTGGGTCACGTAGCGCTGCACGTCACTCTGCTGATTCAAGCATAGGGAGAGCTTGCAGCTGCGACGTTAGGGCGAGATTAGGCAGATTAACTCCTCCAAAAGACTTCATTCTGTGATCGATCTGCAGCTGTGGATCATTGAAGTGCTAATATTGACTTGCTCACTTTTTTGAGGCTGCCCAGAGCGTTTTTAGATCACTTTGGTGACTTGTGGTACGCCAGCACAAGCTATCACCAAGTGTATTTAACCATCAATAGTGTGGTTATTTTGTGCTATATCCTACATCAGCTGCAGGCTGAGCCTGTGTCACCGAAGTGCATTTAACCATCAACAGTCTGGTTATTTTTTGGCCATATACTACATCAGCTGCAGGTTGAGCCTGTGTCACCGAAGTGCATTTAACCATCAACAGTCTGATAATTTTTTGGCCATATACTACATCTGGTGCAGGCTGAGCCTGTGTCACCCAAGTGCATTTAACCATCAACAGTGTGGTTATTTTTTGGCCATATACTACATCAGGGGCAAGTTGAGCCTGTCACCCAGCGCCTAAAAAATAGACCTGACATTTCTATTCAACCAAATCTGTACTGTTTTAGCTGGTCAAGTTATTTGTAGTGACCGTAAAAGCACACTTTTTGTTCTGGGTTGAAAAACTATTCCCAAATTTGCCATTCTCAAAATAACTAGTTTCTGCTATATGAGGCCTACTTGAAATCTATCCCAAAAAGGATATCTTACATTGAAGGTGCTGATAGTGTCATTCAGAAAAACCTAAGACACACGCTAGCGTGCAGATAGAAGTCTGATTCTGTGATTAAACCTATACCTGTCTGTCATGGTCTTACCTTCTTGCTGTTCTCCTTCGTTTGACATGTGCTGGCGGCCATCTTGGTTTCTGGGTTTCTTGTAGCCTTCCACCCTGCGGCTCCTCTTTCCCACTGGGAGGAGCTGGATGCCTAGCTCATATATATAGGAGGTCTGTGGCTTCAGTTCCTTGCTTGGTCCTCTTGTGTTCACATGCTTCTAAGACTGCTGCTGCTTCTGGTTCCTGATCCTGGCTTCGTCTGACTACCCTGCTGGTTCCTGATCCTGGCTTCGTCTGACTACCCTGCTGGTTCCTGATCCTGGCTTCGTCTGACTACCCTTCTGGTTCCTGACCTCTGGCTTCGCAAAGACTCTGCTCGGTTTCACCATCCGTTTGGACTTTTGCTTTACAGCTTTATTTGCAATAAAGCCTTCTTATTTTCACTTATCTCTTGTTGTACGTCTGGTTCATGGTTCCGTGACATTAGGACCAAGCCATGAATTCTGACGGTACAGGGCCATCCTCGCTACCCACGCTGGTTGCCAGACTTGATCAGCAGGATCACCTGTTGGGTCGGTTCGCTGTGGCGTTGCAAACCCTGCTTGAACACTCGGCTCATTTCGCTCCCGTTGCCGATGGGTCGGTTGTCGCTCCTGGGCTCGCTCCTACTGCCGCTCCGGTTGTTGCGCCAGAGTCTACCCCGACACCTGTTGTTGCGCCTGCGGTGTTTCGGGGTATGACCAGTTCTGCCCCTCTTCCACAGCGCTTTGGGGGAGAGCCAACTCAGTGCCGAGGTTTCCTTAACCAGGTGGGCATTTATTTCGAGTTGCTGCCACATGCCTTTCCCACTGAGAGATCAAAGGTGGGCTTCTTGATCTCGCTGCTCTCGGACAAGGCCTTGGCCTGGGCCAGCCCTTTATGGGAGAACAACAATCCGGTGGTTGCCGAGTTTTCCGGTTTTGTTGCTTCTCTTCGGAAGGTATTCGATGTGCCGGCTCGTGCTGCCTCTGCTGCGAAGCTCCTTATGTCCATCAAACAGGGTTCACGATCCGTAGCTGAATACGCCATTGAGTTTCGTACCCTGGCAGCAGAGGTGGGCTGGAATAATGAGGCTCTGGTCGCTGCTTTCTCTCATGGTCTCTCGGATGCCTTGAAGGATGAGGTTGCAGCTAAGGACCTACCAGTTGAGCTCGAGTCTCTTATTTCTTTCCTGATTTTGATTGACACCAGACTCAGGGAGAGACCTTCCTTTAAGGAGAACCTGCGGAGGTCTTCTAACAGATTGGTGCCTACGTTTGCTGTCCCACCCGTGCCTCCCTCTCCTCCCACGCCTCCTGGGGATGACTTGTCTGGGGGTGAACCCATGCAGCTGGGGTTTGCTCGCCTGTCCGAGGGGGAGAGGGCACTCCGGAGACGCGAGGGCCGATGCATGTACTGTGGTCTCGGTGGGCATTTTCGGTTGGCATGTCCGAACCGTCCGGGAAAACGCTCGTACCTGAGATCCTGTCGGGGGCAGATCTTGGGTGGAGTCTCCTCGTCCCCGGTTTCCCGTGTTGACAAACCACTGATCACTGTTGTCCTCTCCTGGGTTGGGGGCTCGGTGACGACCCAGGCGTTGGTGGACTCTGGTGCTGGTGGTTTGTTCATTGATAGTGTGTTCGCTGCCGCCAATTCCATTCCTCTGCAGGCTCGAGGTTCCCCACTGGCTCTTGAGGCGATAGACGGCAGACCCCTTCTGCCGCCACACGTGACTCATGAGACCCTTCCAGTGGGGATAGCCATTGGTGCCGTTCACAGAGAGTCGGTCTGTCTCCAGGTTATTTCGTCTCCACACTACTCGGTGGTCTTGGGGTACCCCTGGCTCCAGAAGCATAATCCGACTTTCGATTGGAGATCGGTCGAGATCCTCTCGTGGTCACCGCAGTGTGGGGCTAGTTGCATCCATGGGTCTGTCAAGTTGCTGTGTACTTCCTCGGACTCTCTGTTGCCTCCTGAATACGAGGAGTACCGGGATGTATTCGATAAGGTGCGCGCGGTTGCCCTACCTCCGCACCGCCCATACGATTGTGCCATAGAGTTACAACCTGGTGCCGTTCCTCCTCGTGGCAAAGTCTATCCACTGTCGGTAGCGGAGAATGAGGCCATGGAGGAGTATGTGAGGGAGGCGCTTTCACGCGGACACATTCGCAAATCTTCGTCCCCGGCAGGGGCTGGATTTTTCTTTGTGAAAAAGAAGGGCGGTGAGTTGAGGCCTTGCATCGATTACAGGGGTCTCAATCGCATCACGATCAAGAACGCTTACCCGATACCCTTGATTTCCGAGCTGTTTGATCGCCTTAAAGGGGCCACGGTCTTTACCAAACTCGACCTGAGGGTGGCATATAACCTGGTAAGGATCAAGGCGGGCGATGAGTGGAAGACCGCGTTTAACACCAGGACCGGCCATTACGAATCCTTGGTTATGCCCTTTGGGTTGTGCAATGCGCCCGCAGTCTTTCAGGAATTCATCAATGATGTTTTCCGTGACCTGTTGCAGCAGTGTGTGGTGGTCTATTTGGATGACATCTTGGTATATTCTGAATCCATGGAGGCCCACATTCTGGATGTCAGACGAGTGTTGCAACGGTTACGAGAGAACGAGCTGTTCGGTAAGCTTGAGAAATGCGAATTTCACCGATCCCAGGTAACCTTCTTAGGTTACATCATTTCCGCTGAGGGGTTCTCCATGGATCCTGAAAAAGTTTCGGCTGTCTTACAGTGGCCCCAGCCCAGTGGTCTTCGTTCCCTGCAGCGCTTTTTGGGCTTCGCCAATTATTATCGGAGGTTCATCAGGGACTTTTCCATGCTGGCCAAGCCTCTCACGGATCTGACCAGGAAGGGCAGTAATTCCCAGGTCTGGCCGCTCGAGCCCATCCGAGCTTTTGAGGCCCTAAAGTCCGCCTTTGTGTCGGCTCCGATTCTGTCGCATCCCAACCCTGGGTTGCCCTTTGTTCTCGAGGTGGACGCGTCTGAGACGGGAGTAGGCGCCCTTCTGTCTCAGCGTAGAACACCAGAGGGTCCTCTGCTTCCTTGTGGGTTTTACTCCCGGAAACTGTCTTCCGCGGAGTGCAACTATCAGATTGGTGACAGGGAGTTATTGGCCATCGTGCAGGCCCTTAAAGAATGGAGGCACTTGCTCGAGGATTCGGTGGTTCCGGTTCTCATCCTGACGGACCACAAGAATCTGACCTACCTTTCTGAGGCCAAGAGATTGACACCACGTCAGGCCAGATGGGCTCTGTTCTTGTCACGTTTTAATTACGTGGTATCCTACCTACCCGGTTCCAAGAACATCAGGGCGGATGCCTTATCACGGCAGTACTCCGAGCTGTCCAGGGAGGAGTCGATTCCGACTTCGGTCATACCTCCGAATCAGATCCTGGCCGCCATTCGCACCAGCCTGACCTCTCCCCTGGGTGAGCAGATTTTGGCGGCTCAATCTGGTGCTCCCTCTGGAGACCCAACGGCAGATGTTTTGTGCCTGAGGAGTTGCGCACTCGGTTGTTGCGAACCTACCATAACTCCAAGACCGCGGGGCATCCTGGAAAGAATCAGCTGTCCTGGGCTGTTTCACGTCTGTTCTGGTGGCCTTCCCTACGTTCCGACATCGCCGCATATGTAGCGGCATGCTCCGTTTGTGCCCAGAGTAAGTCCCCTCGGCACCTTCCGTTGGGCCTTCTGCAACCCATAGCCACCGGGGAGCGCCCATGGTCACACCTGGGGATGGATTTCATTGTGGACCTCCCTGCATCCCGAGGCCATACGGTCATTCTCATGATTGTGGATCGGTTTTCCAAAATGTGCCACTGTGTTCCTCTCAAGAAGTTACCCTCTGCACAAGAGTTGGCCACGATTTTTGCCAGGGAGGTCTTCCGGTTGCACGGTTTGCCCAAGGAGATTGTGTCGGATCGGGGGAGTCAGTTTGTGTCCAGGTTCTGGCGCGCCTTTTGCTCCCAGTTGGGGATTCATCTCTCCTTCTACTCGGCCTACAACCCTCAGTCCAATGGGGCCGCAGAACGATCCAATCAGGCCTTGGGACGTCTCCCTTCAAGGCCAATTATGGGTTCCAACCTGCCGTGTTACCGGAGGTATTCTCTCCCCAGGATATTCCGGCTGTGGAGGATCACCTTTCCGTCCTACGTGCTTCTTGGGTACAGATCCAGAAGTCCCTTGAGGTCTCTGCGCAGCGCCAGAGACTCCAGGCTGATCGCAGACGAGCGCCTGCTCCTTCCTACCAGGTCGGAGACCGTGTATGGTTGTCCACCCGCAACCTCAACCTTCGAGTGCCCACTCCCAAGCTGGCGCCTCGCTTTGTTGGTCCCTTCCGAGTGCTTCGCAGGGTAAACCCGGTAGCCTATGCCCTTGCGCTTCCTCCTGGCATGCGGATCTCCAACGTGTTTCATGTCTCCCTGTTGAAGCCACTGGTGTGTAATCGTTTCACTTCCTCGGTTCCTCGGCCTCGTCCGGTCCAAGTGGGCAATCGTGAGGAATATGAGGTGAGCAATATCCTGGACTCACGCCTGGTCCGCGGTCGGTTGCAGTTTTTGGTCAATTGGCGTGGTTATGGTCCAGAGGAGCGTTCCTGGGTTCCCTCCGCAGATGTCCATGCTCCTGCCTTGCTCCGAGCCTTCCACGCACGCTTCCCTCAGAAACCGTTTTGTGCTCCGCGGAGGAGGGGCCCTTTAGGGGGAGGTACTGTCATGGTCTTACCTTCTTGCTGTTCTCCTTCGTTTGACATGTGCTGGCGGCCATCTTGGTTTCTGGGTTTCTTGTAGCCTTCCACCCTGCGGCTTCTCCTTCCCACTGGGAGGAGCTGGATGCCTAGCTCATATATATAGGAGGTCTGTGGCTTCAGTTCCTTGCTTGGTCCTCTTGTGTTCACATGCTTCTAAGACTGCTGCTGCTTCTGGTTCCTGATCCTGGCTTCGTCTGACTACCCTGCTGGTTCCTGATCCTGGCTTCGTCTGACTACCCTGCTGGTTCCTGATCCTGGCTTCGTCTGACTACCCTTCTGGTTCCTGACCTCTGGCTTCGCAAAGACTCTGCTCGGTTTCACCATCCGTTTGGACTTTTGCTTTACAGCTTTATTTTCAATAAAGCCTTCCTATTTTCACTTATCTCTTGTTGTACGTCTGGTTCATGGTTCCGTGACACTGTCAAACAGCGCAAAAAAAAACAGGCCTCACATCTCTATTCAACCAAATCTGTACTGTTTTAGCTGGTCAAGTTATTTGTAGTGACCGTAAAAGCACACTTTTTTTCTGGGTTGAAAAACTATTCCCAAATTTGCCATTCTCAAAATAACTAGTTTCTGGTATTTGAGGCCTACTTGAAATCTATCCCAAAAAGGATATCTTACATTGAAGGTACTGATAGTGTCATTCAGAAAAACCTAAGACACGCGCTAGCGTGCAGATAGAAGTCTGATTCTGTGATTAAACCTATACCTGTCACACAGCGCAAAAAAAAAAAACAGGCCTCACATCTCTATTCAACCAATTCTGTACTGTTTTAGCTGGTCAGCTGGTCAAGTTATTTGTAGTGACCGTAAAAGCACTTTTTATTTTCTGGATTGAAAAACTATTCCCAAATTTGCCATTCTCAAAATAACTAGTTTGTGTTATTTGAGGCCTACTTGAAATCTATCTCAAAAAGGATATCTTACATTGAAGGTACTGATAGTGTCATTCAGAAAAACCTAAGACACACGCTAGCGTGCAGATAGAAGTCTGATTCTGTGATTAAACCTATACCTGTCACACAGCGCAAAAAAAAACAGGCCTCACATCTCTATTCAACCAAATCTGTACTGTTTTAGCTGGTCAAGTTATTTGTAGTGACCGTAAAAGCACACTTTTTTTTCTGGGTTGAAAAACTATTCCCAAATTTGCCATTCTCAAAATAACTAGTTTCTGGTATTTGAGGCCTACTTGAAATCTATCCCAAAAAGGATATCTTACATTGAAGGTACTGATAGTGTCATTAAGAAAAACCTAAGACACACGCTAGCGTGCAGATAGAAGTCTGATTCTGTGATTAAACCTATACCTGTCACACAGCGCAAAAAAAACAGGCCTCACATCTCTATTCAACCAAATCTGTACTGTTTTAGCTGGTCAAGTTATTTGTAGTGACCGTAAAAGCACACTTTTTTTTCTGGGTTGAAAAACTATTCCCAAATTTGCCATTCTCAAAATAACTAGTTTCTGGTATTTGAGGCCTACTTGAAATCTATCCCAAAAAGGATATCTTACATTGAAGGTACTAATAGTGTCATTCAGAAAAACCTAAGACACACGCTAGCGTGCAGATAGAAGTCTGATTCTGTGATTAAACCTATACCTGTCACACAGCGCAAAATAAAACAGGCCTCACATCTCTATTCAACCAAATCTGTACTGTTTTAGCTGGTCAAGTTATTTGTAGTGACCGTAAAAGCACTTTTTATTTTCTGGATTGAAAAACTATTCCCAAATTTGCCATTCTCAAAATAACTAGTTTGTGGTATTTGAGGCCTACTTGAAATCTATCCCAAAAAGGATATCTTACATTGAAGGTACTGATAGTGTCATTCAGAAAAACCTAAGACACACGCTAGCGTGCAGATAGAAGTCTGATTCTGTGATTAAACCTATACCTGTCACACAGCGCAAAAAAAACAGGCCTCACATCTCTATTCAACCAAATCTGTACTGTTTTAGCTGGTCAAGTTATTTGTAGTGACCGTAAAAGCACACTTTTTTTTCTGGGTTGAAAAACTATTCCCAAATTTGCCATTCTCAAAATAACTAGTTTCTGGTATTTGAGGCCTACTTAAACTGTATCCCAAAAAGGATATCTTACATTGAAGGTACTGATAGTGTCATTCAGAAAAACCTAAGACACACGCTAGCGTGCAGATAGAAGTCTGAATCTGTGATTAAACCTATACCTGTCACACAGCGCAAAAAAAAAACAAGCCTCACATCTCTATTCAACCAAATCTGTACTGTTTTAGCTGGTCAAGTTATTTGTAGTGACCGTAAAAGCACTTTTTATTTTCTGGATTGAAAAACTATTCCCAAATTTGCCATTCTCAAAATAACTAGTTTCTGGTATTTGAGGCCTACTTGAAATCTATCCCAAAAAGGATATCTTACATTGAAGGTACTGATAGTGTCATTCAGAAAAACCTAAGACACACGCTAGCGTGCAGATAGAAGTCTGATTCTGTGATTAAACCTATACCTGTCACACAGCGCAAAAAAAAACAGGCCTCACATCTCTATTCAACCAAATCTGTACTGTTTTAGCTGGTCAAGTTATTTGTAGTGACCGTAAAAGCAGACTTTTTGTTCTGGGTTGAAAAACAATTCCCAAATTTGCCATTCTCAAAATTGTGGTGAACGGGAACAATGAGGAAAACATCTAATAAGGGACGCGGACGTGGACATGGTCATGGTGGTGTTAGTGGACCCTCTGGTGCTGGGAGAGGACGTGGCCGTTCTGCCACAGCCACACGTCCTAGTGTACCAACTACCTTAGGTCCCAGTAGCCGCCAGAATTTACAGGGATATTTGGTGGGGTCCAATGCCGTTCTAAGGATGGTAAGGCCTGAGCAGGTACAGGCATTAGTCAATTGGGTGGCCGACAGTGCATCCAGCACGTTCACATTATCTCCCACCCAGTCTTCTGCAGAAAGCGCACAGATGGCGCATGAAAACCAAGCCCATCAGTCTGTCACATCACCCCCATGCATATCAGGGAAACTGTCTGAGCCTCAAGTTATGCAGCAGTCTCTTATTCTGTTTGAAGACTCTGCTGGCAGGGTTTCCCAAGGGCATCCACCTAGCCCTTCACCAGGGGTGGAAGAGATAGAATGCACTAACGCACAACCACTTATGTTTCCTGATGATGAGGACATGGGAATACCACCTCAGCACGTCTCTGATGATGACGAAACACAGGTGCCAACTGCTGCGTCTTTCTGCAGTGTGCAGACTGAACAGGAGGTCAGGGGTTTAAGACTGGGTGGAAGACGATGCAGGGGACGATGAGGTCCTAGACCCCACCTGGAATGAAGGTCGTGCCACTGACTTTCAGAGTTCTGAGGAAGAGGCAGTGGTGAGACCGAGCAAACAGCGTAGCAAAAGAGGGAGCAGTGGGCAAAATCAGAACACCCGCCGCCAAGAGACTCTGCATGCTACTGACCGCCGCCATCTGGGACCGAGTACCCCAAAGGCAGCTTCAAGGAGTTCCCTGGCATGGCACTTCTTCAAACAATGTGCTGACGACAAGACCCGAGTGGTTTGCACGCTGTGCCATCAGAGCCTGAAGCGAGGCATTAACGTTCTGAACCTTAGCACAACCTGCATGACCAGGCACCTGCATGCAAAGCATGAACTGCAGTGGAGTAAACACCTTAAAAACAAGGAAGTCACTCAGGCTCCCCCTGCTGCCTCTTCTGCTGCTGCCGCCTCGGCCTCTTCTGCTGCTGCCGCTGCCTCGGCCTCTTCTGCTGCTGCTGCCGCCGCCTCGGCCTCTTCCTCCGCCTCTGGAGGAACGTTGGCACCTGCCGCCCAGCAAACATGGGATGTACCACCAACACCACCACCTGCGTCACCAAGCATCTCAACCATGTCACACGGCAGCGTTCAGCTCTCCATCTCACAAACATTTGAGAGAAAGCGTAAATTCCCACCTAGCCACCCTCGATCCCTGGCCCTGATTGCCAGCATTTCTAAACTACTGGCCTATGAAATGCTGTCATTTAGGCTGGTGGACACACACAGCTTCAAACAGCTCATGTCACTTGCTGTCCCACAGTATGTTGTTACCAGCCGCCACTACTTCTCCAAGAGAGCCGTGCCTTCCCTGCACAAACAAGTGTCCGATAAAATCAAGTGTGCACTGCGCAACGCCATCTGTGGCAAGGTCCACCTAACCACAGATACGTGGACCAGTAAGCACGGCCAGGGACGCTATATCTCCCTAACTGCACACTGGGTAAATGTAGTGGCGGCTGGGCCCCAGGCGGAGAGCTGTTTGGCGCACGTCCTTCCGCCGCCAAGGATCGCAGGGCAACATTCTTTGCCTCCTGTCTCCTCCTCCTCCTACTCAGCTTCCTCCTACTCTTCTTCCACCTGCTCATCCAGTCAGCCACACACCTTCACCACCAACTTCAGCACAGCACGGGGTAAACGTCAGCAGGCCATTCTGAAACTCATATGTTTGGGGGACAGGCCCCACACCGCACAGGAGTTGTGGCGGGGTATAGAACAACAGACCGACGAGTGGTTGCTGCCGGTGAGCCTCAAGCTCGGCCTGGTGGTGTGCGATAATGGGCGAAATCTCGTTGCAGCTCTGGGACTAGCCGGTTTGACGCACATCCCTTGCCTGGCGCATGGGCTGAATTTGGTGGTGCAGAAGTTCATTCGCAACTACCCCGACATGTCAGAGCTGCTGCATAAAGTGCGGGCCGTCTGTTCGCGCTTCCGGCGTTCACACCCTGCCGCTGCTCGCCTGTCTGCGCTACAGCGTAACTTCGGCCTTCCCGCTCACCGCCTCATATGCGACGTACCCACCAGGTGGAACTCCACCTTGCATATGCTGGACAGACTGTGTGAGCAGCAGCAGGCCATAGTGGAGTTTCAGCTGCAGCACGCACGGGTCAGTCGCACTGTGGATCAGACACACTTCACCACCAATGACTGGGCCTCCATGCGAGACCTGTGTGCCCTGTTGCGCTGTTTCGAGTACTCCACCAACATGGCCAGTGGCGATGACGCCGTTATCAGCGTTACAATACCACTTCTATGTCTCCTTGAGAAAACACTTAGGGCGATGATGGAAGAGGAGGTGGCCCAGGAGGAAGAGGAGGAAGAGGGGTCATTTTTAGCACTTTCAGGCCAGTCTCTTCGAAGTGACTCAGAGGGAGGTTTTTTGCAACACCAGAGGCCAGGTACAAATGTGGCCAGACAGGGCCCACTACTGGAGGACGAGGAGGACGAGGATGAGGAGGAACTGGAGGAGGATGAGGATGAAGCATGTTCACAGCGGGGTGGCACCCAAAGCAGCTCGGGCCCATCACTGGTGCGTGGCTGGGGGGAAACACAGGACGATGACGATACGCCTCCCACAGAGGACAGCTTGTCTTTACCTCTGGGCAGCCTGGCACACAAGAGCGACTACATGCTGCAGTGCCTGCGCAACGACAGCAGAGTTGCCCACATTTTAACGTGTGCGGACTACTGGGTTGCCACCCTGCTGGATCCCCGGTACAAAGACAATGTGCCCACCTTACTTCCTACAGTTGAGCGTGATAGGAAGATGCGCGAGTACAAGCGCACGTTGGTAGACGCGCCACTGAGAGCATTCCCAAATGTCACAGGGGAACCAGTGGAAGCCCAAGGCGAAGGCAGAGGAGAAGCAAGAGGTCGCCAACGCAGCTGTGTCACGGCCAGCTCCTCTGAGGGCAGGGTTAGCATGGCAGAGATGTGGAAAAGTTTTGTCAACACGCCACAGCTAAGTGCACCACCACCTGATACGGAACGTGTTAGCAGGAGGCAACATTTCAATAACATGGTGGAACAGTACCTGTGCACACCCCTCCACGTACTGACTGATGGTTCGGCCCCATTCAACTTCTGGGTCTCCAAATTGTCCACGTGGCCAGAGCTAGCCTTTTATGCCTTGGAGGTGCTGGCCTGCCCGGCGGCCAGCGTTTTGTCTGAACGTGTATTCAGCACGGCAGGGGGCGTCATTACAGACAAACGCAGCCGCCTGTCTACAACCAATGTGGACAAGCTGACGTTCATAAAAATGAACCAGGCATGGATCCCACAGGACCTGTCCATCCCTTGTGCAGATTAGATATTAACTACCTCCCCTTAACAATATATTATTTTACTCCAGGGCACTTCCTCATTCAATACTATTTTTAATTTCATTTTACCATTATATTGCGGGGCAACCCAAAGTTGAATAAACCTCTCCTCTGTCTGGGTGCCGGGGCCTAAATGTGTGACAGTGGCCTGTTCCAGTGGTGGGTGACGTGAAGCCTGATTCTCTGCTATGACATGAAGACTTATTCTGTGTTGACATAAAGCCAGATTCTCTGTTACGCGACCTCTCTCCTCTGCCTGGGTGCCTGGGCCTAAATATGTGACAGTGGCCTGTTCCAGTGGTGGGTGACGTGAAGCCTGATTCTCTGCTATGACATGAAGACTTATTCTGTGCTGACATGAAGCCAGATTCTCTGTTACGCGACTTCTCTCCTCTGCCTGGGTGCCTGGGCCTAAATATGTGACAGTGGCCTGTTCCAGTGGTGGGTGACGTGAAGCCTGATTCTCTGCTATGACATGAAGACTGATTCTGTGCTGACATAAGGCCAGATTCTCTGTTACAGGACCTCTCTCCTCTGTCTGGGTGCCGGGGCCTAAATGTGTGACAGTGGCCTGTTCCAGTGGTGGGTGACGTGAAGCCTGATTCTCTGCTATGACATGAAAACAGATTCTGCGCTGACATAAGGCCAGATTCTCAGTTACGGGACCGCTCTCCTCTGTCTGGGTGCCGGGTCCTAAATGTGTGACAGTGGCCTGTTCCAGTGGTGGGTGACATGAAGCCTGATTCTCTGCTATGACATGAAGACTGATTCTGTGCTGACATAAGGCCAGATTCTCTGTTACGGGACCTCTCTCCTCTGCCTGGGTGCCTGGGCCTAAATGTGTGACAGTGGCCTGTTCCAGTGGTGGGTGACGTGAAGCCTGATTCTCTGCTATGACATGAAGACTGATTCTGCGCTGACATAAGGCCAGATTCTCTGTTACAGGACCTCTCTCCTCTGTCTGGGTGCCGGGGCCTAAATGTGTGACAGTGGCCTGTTCCAGTGGTGGGTGACGTGAAGCCTGATTCTCTGCTATGACATGAAGACTTATTCTGTGTTGACATGAAGCCAGATTCTCTGTTACGCGACCTCTCTCCTCTGCCTGGGTGCCTGGGCCTAAATATGTGACAGTGGCCTGTTCCAGTGGTGGGTGACGTGAAGCCTGATTCTCTGCTATGACATGAAGACTTATTCTGTGCTGACATGAAGCCAGATTCTCTGTTACGCGACCTCTCTCCTCTGCCTGGGTGCCTGGGCCTAAATATGTGACAGTGGCCTGTTCCAGTGGTGGGTGACGTGAAGCCTGATTCTCTGCTATGACATGAAGACAGATTCTGCGCTGACATAAGGCCAGATTCTCTGTTACGGGACCGCTCTCCTCTGTCTGGGTGCCGGGTCCTAAATGTGTGACAGTGGCCTGTTCCAGTGGTGGGTGACGTGAAGCCTGATTCTCTGCTATGACATGAAGACTAATTCTGCGCTGACATAAGGCCAGATTCTCTGTTACGGGACCTCTCTCCTCTGCCTGGGTGCCTGGGCCTAAATGTGTGACAGTGGCCTGTTCCAGTGGTGGGTGACGTGAAGCCTGATTCTCTGCTATGACATGAAGACTGATTCTGAGCTGACATAAGGCCAGATTCTCTGTTACAGGACCTCTCTCCTCTGTCTGGGTGCCGGGGCCTAAATGTGTGACAGTGGCCTGTTCCAGTGGTGGGTGACGCGAAGCCTGATTCTCTGCTATGACATGAAGACTGATTCTGCGCTAACATAAGGCCAGATTCTCTGTTACAGGACCTCTCTTCTCTGTCTGGGTGCCGGGGCCTAAATGTGTGACAGTGGCCTGTTCCAGTGGTGGGTGACGTGAAGCCTGATTCTCTGCTATGACATGAAGACAGATTCTGCGCTGACATAAGGCCAGATTCTCTGTTACGGGACCGCTCTCCTCTGTCTGGGTGCCGGGTCCTAAATGTGTGACAGTGGCCTGTTCCAGTGGTGGTTGACGTGAAGCCTGATTCTCTGCTATGACATGAAGACTGATTCTGCGCTGACATAAGGCCAGATTCTCTGTTACGGGACCTCTCTCCTCTGCCTGGGTGCCTGGGCCTAAATGTGTGACAGTGGCCTGTTCCAGTGGTGGGTCACGTGATGCCTGATTCTCTGCTATGACATGAAGACAGATTCTGTGCTGACATAAGACCAGATTCTCTGTTACAGGACATCTCTTTCCTCTGTCTGGGTGCCAGGGCCTAAATGTGTGACAGTGGCCGGTTCCAGTGGTGGGTGACTTGAAGCCTGATTCTCTGCTATGACATGAAGACAGATTCTGCGCTGACATAAGGCCAAATTCTCTGTTACGGGACCGCTCTCCTCTGTCTGGGTGCCAGGGCCTAAATGTGTGACAGTGGCCTGTTCCAGTGGTGGGTGACGTGAAGCCTGATTTTCTGCTATGACATGAAGACAGATTCTGTGCTGACATGAAGCCAGATTCTCTGCTATGGCATGAAGAGACTGATTCTGTGCTGACATGAAGCCAGATTCTTTGCTATGGCATGAAGAGACTGATTCTCTGCTGACGTGAAGCCAGATTCTCTGCTATGGGACCTCTGTCCAATTGATATTGGGTCATTTAAATTTTTTTTATTTTTATTTTAATTCATTTCCCTATCCACATTTGTTTGCAGGGGATTTACCTACATGTTGCTGCCTTTTGCAGCCCTCTAGCTCTTTCCTGGGCTGTTTTACAGCCTTTTTAGTGCCCAAAAGTTCGGGGCCCCATTGACTTCAATGGGGTTCGGGTTCGGGACGAAGTTCGGATCCCGAACCCGAACATTTCTATGATGTTCGGCCGAACTTCTCGAACCCGAACATCCAGGTGTTCGCTCAACTCTATTCATATACTGTTTATTTTGAATTTAACGTACATAGAATACAGTCACATTTTGGCCACAAATATGGCCATTCGTTTACTGCGGTTGAGATAAACTGTGTGTTCATATATTGCTCATTTTGAATTTAACATACATAGAATACAAACACATTTTGGCCACAAATACGGCCATTCGTTTACTGCGGTTTAAATAAACCGCGTGTTTATATACTGATCATTTTGGATTTAACGTACATCGAATACAGTCACATTTAGGCCACAAATACCGCTGTCATATAGAGTTAAAAAAAAAAATTAGTGCAATACCCTACATCAGGGTTTATATTAGCGGTTAATTTTTTTTAACATACTTAACCAATTTTTACTTTGCTTTGTGACTGCTAACTATGAGGCAAACATCTAATAAGGGACGCGGTCATGGTCGTGGTGGTGGTGTTGGTGGAGCCTCTGGTGCAGGGAGAGGACGTGGCCGTTCTGCCACAGCTACACGTCCTACTGAACCTACTACATCAGGTCCCAGTAGCCACCAGAATCTACAGCAATATTTGGTCGGGCCTAATGCCGTTCTAAGGATGGTAAGGCCTGAGCAAGTACAGGTGCTAGTCAATTGGGTGGCCGACAGTGGATCCAGCACGTTCACATTATCTCCCACCCAGTCTTTTGCAGAAAGCGCACAGGTGGCGCCTGAAACCAATGCCCATCAGTCTGTCACATCACCCCCGTGCATATCGGGGAACCTGTCTGAGCCTCAAGTCATGCAGCAGTCTCTTATGCTGTTTGAAGACTCTGCTGTCAGGGTTTCCCAAGGGCATCCACCTAGCCTTTCCCCAGGGGTGGCAGACATAGAATGCACTGACGCACAACCACTTATGTTTCCTGATGAGGACATGGGAATACTACATCAGCACGTCTCTGATGATGACGAAACACAGGTGCCAACTGCGTCGTCTTTCTGCAGTGTGCAGACCGAAAAGGAGGTCAGGAAGAAAGATTGGGTGGAAGACGTTGCAGGGGACGATGAGGTCCTAGACCCCACATGGAATGAAGGTCGTGCCACTGGCTTTTAGAGTTCGGAGAAAGAGGCAGTGGTGAGACCGAGCCAACAGCGTAACAAAAGCGGAAGCAGGAAGCAAAAGCAGAGCAGCCGTCGCCGAAACAGTTCGCCTGCTACTTGCCACCGCCACCAGGGACCGAGCACACCAAAGGCAGCATCAAGGAGTTCCTTGGCATGGCACTTCTTCACACAATGTGCTGACGACAAGACCCGAGTGGTTTGCACGCTGTGCCATCAGAGCCTGAAGCGAGGCATTAACGTTCTGAACCTTAGCACAACCTGCATGACCAGGCATCTACATGCGAGACACGGGCTGCAGTGGACTAAGCACCTTCAAAACCAAGAAAGGGTTTAGTCCCCTCCTGCTCCCTCTTCTGCTGCTGCCTCGGCCTCTTCCTCCGCCTCTGGAGGAACGTTGGAACCTGCCGCCCAGCAAACAGAGGATGTGCCACCAACAACACCACCTCCGTCTCCAAGCATCTCCACCATGTCACACGGAACCGTTCAGCTCTCCATCTCACAAACATATGAGAGAAAGCGTAAATTCCCTCCTAGCGACCCTCGATTCCTGGCCCTGAATGCCAGCATTTCTAAACTACTGGCCTTTAAAATGCTGTCATTCAGGCTGGTGGAGACGGACAGCTTCAAACAGCTCATGTCGCTTGCTGTCCCACAGTATGTCGTTCCCAGCCGCCACTACTTCTCCAGGAGAGCCAAGCCCTCCCTGCACAACCAAGTATTGGATAAAATCAAGTGTGCACTCCATCTGTGGCAAGGTCCACCTAACCACAGATACGTGGACCAGTAAGCACGGCCAGGGACGCTATATATCCCTAACTGCACACTGGGTAAATGTAGTGGCGGTTGGGTTCCAGGCGGAGAGCTGTTTGGCGCACGTCCTTCCGCCGCCAAGGATCGCAGGGCATCATTCTTTGCCTCCTGTTGCTTCCTCTTCCTACTCGGCTTTCTCCTCCTCTTCTACCACCTCCTCATCCGGTCAGCGACAGACCTTCAACACCAACTTCAGCACAGCCAGGGGTAAACGTCAGCAGGCCGTTCTGAAACTGATGTGTTTGGGGGACAGGCCCCATACCGCGCAGGAGTTGTGGCGGGGTATAGAACAACAGACCGACGAGTGGTTGCTGCCAGTGAGCCTCAAGCCAGGCCTGGTGGTGTGCGATAATGGGCGAAATCTCGTTGCAGCTCTAGAACTAGCCGGTTTGACACACATCCCTTGCCTGGCACAAGTGCTGAATTTGGTGGTGCAGAAATTCATTCACAACTACCCATACATGTCAGAACTTCTGCGTAAAGTGCGGGCTGTCTGTGCGCGCTTTCGGCGTTCTCACCCTGCTGATGCTCACCTGTCAGCGCTGCAGCGTAATTTCGGCCTTCCCGCCCACCGCCTCATATGCGACGTGCCAACCAGGTTGAACTCCACCTTGCACATGCTGTCCAGACTGTGCGATAAGCAGCAGGCCATAGTGGAGTTTCAGCTGCAGCACGCACGGGTGAGTCGCACTGCGGAACAGCACCACTTCACCACCAATGACTGGGCCTCCATGCGAGACCTGTGTGCCCTGTTGCACTGTTTCGAGTACTCCATCAACATGGCCAGTGGCGATGACGCCGTTATCAGCCTTACAATACTACTTCTATGTCTCCTTGAAAAAACACTCCGATGATGGAAGAGGATGTGGACCAGGATGAGGAGGAAGAAGAGGGGTCATCTCTAACACTTTTAGGCCAGTCTTTTAGAAGTGGCTCAGAAAGAGGATTTTTGCAACAGCAGAGGCCAGGTACAAATTTGGCCAGCCAGGGCTCACTACTGGAGGACGAGGAGGAGGAGGATGAGGAGGAGGAGAAGGATGGGTATGAAGCATGTTCACAGCGTTTGGCATCCAACGCAGCTCGGGCCCATCACTGGTGCGTGGCTGGGGGGATATGGAGGACGCAGACGATACGCCTCCCACAGAGGACAGCTTGCCCTTACCTCTGGGCAGCCTGGCACACATGAGCGACTACATGCTGCAGTGCCTGCGCAACGACAGCAGAGTTGCCCACATTTTAACGTGTGCTGACTACTGGGTGGCCATACTGCTGGATCCCCGTTACAAAAACAATGTGCCGTCCTTAATTCCCTCAATGGAGCGTGATCGGAAGATGCGCGACTACAGGCGCACGCTGCTAGACGCGATCCTGAGAGCATTCCCAACTGACGCCGGGGGACAAATGGAAGCACAAGGCGAAGGCAGGGGAGGAGGAAGTTGTTGCCAACACAGCTGTGTCGGCGCCAGCACCTCAGAAGGCAGGGTTAGCATGGCCGACATGTGGAAAAGCTTTGTCACCTCGCCGCAACAACCGGCCCCAACTGCTGATATGGAGCGTTAGCAGAAGGCAGCATTTGAACAACATGGTGGAACAGTACCTGTGCACACGCCTACACGTACTGACTGATGGTTCTGCCCCATTCAACTTCTGGGTCTCCAAATTGTCCACATGGCCAGAGCTTGCCCTGTATGCCTTGGAGGTGCTGGCCTGCCCTGCAGCCAGTGTACTCTCTGAACGTGTATTTAGCACGGCAGGAGGCGTCATTTCAGACAGACGCAGCCGCCTGTCCAGAGCCAACGTGGACAAGCTCACGTTCATTAAAATGAACCAGGCTTGGATCCCACAAGACCTGTCTGTACCTTGTGCAGAATAGATATTTATACCACCATCAAACATACATTCTTGTACTCAAGTCAAGTGCAATGATTCTTTGTTTTCTTTTTTTTCATTTGTCCCAATATTTTGGGGGCTTCCTACCCCAATAATAAAAATAAAAAAACATTGTTGGCTGCCTCCTCCTCCTCCTCTATTGCTGCCTCCACCTACAACACCACATTCACCGCCTCCTCAACTTCCGACTCCATATCCACCTCCTTCTCTGAGTTGCAGTTTAATAATTTGTAATTTTTAGTTATTTTATTTTAAGTTATTTCCCTATCCACATTTGTTTGCAGAGCAGTTGCCATGCTCTTAAGCACATTTTACTGCCTTTTATATCCCTCTAGCCTTTTCAAGGACTATTTTTGAGCCATTTTAATGCAAAAAAAGTGCCAATTTTAGTGCCCTAAATTGAAAAAATTCTTATTTTCAATTGTCGGGTGACATTTTACCATTTTTGGCGTATACAAATCCCTGCTGTGCCTGGGTGACAGGGGCCTAAATCTCTCAAAATCGTCTGTTCCATTGCTGGGTGACAAGAACCCCCTTTTGCCGTGAATGAACCCCTGCTGTGCCTGCGTGACAGGGGCCTAAATCTCTCAAAATCCTCTGTTCTATTGCTGGGTGACATTAACCCCCTTTTTCCTTGAATGTACCCCTGCTGTGCCTGGTTGACAGGGGCCTAAATCTCTCAAAATCATCTGTTCTATTGCTGGGTGACATGAACCCCCTTTTGCCGTGAATGAATCCCTGTTGTGCCTGGTTGACATGGGCCTAAATCTCTCAAAATCGTCTGTTTTATTGCTGGCTGACATGAACCCTCTTTTTCCATGAATGAACCCCTGCTGTGCCTGGGTGACAGGGGCCTAAATCTCTCAAAATCATCTGTTCTATTGCTGGGTGACATGAACCCCATTTTGCCGTGAATGAACCCCTGCTGTGCCTTGTTGACATGGGCCAAAATCTATCAAAATCGTCTGTTCTATTGCTGGGTTACATGAACCCCCTTTTTTCATGAATGAACCCCTGCTGTGCCTGGTTGACAGGGGCCTAAATCTCTCAAAATCGTCTGTTCTATTGCTGGGTGACATGAACCCCCTTTTGCCGTGAATGAACCCCTGCTGTGCCTGGGTGACATGGGCCTAAATCTCTCAAAATCCTCTGTTCTATTGCTGGGTGACATGAACCCCCTTTTGCCGTGAATGAACCCCTGCTGTGCCTGGTTGACAGGGGCCTAAATCTCTCAAAATCGTCTGTTCTATTACTGGGTAACATGAACCCCCTTTTGCTGTGAATAAACCCCTGCTCTGCATTGCTGATAGGGAACTAAATTTAGAGAAAACATTACTGATCGGAAGATGCGCGACTACAAGCACACGCTGCTGATGGCATTCCCACCTGACAGCGGGGGCACAGTGGAAGCACAAGGCGAAGGCAGAGGAGGAGGAAGAGGTCGCCAAGGCAGCTGGGGCACCGCCAGCCCCATGAGAAGGCAGGGTTAGCATGGCCCAAATGTGGAAAAACTTTGTCAGCCTTGGAGGTGCTGTCCTGCCCTGCAGCCAGTGTATAATGTGAACGTGTGTTTATCACGGCAGAGAGCATTATCACAGGCCGCAGCCAATGTGGACAAGCTTACGTTTATTAAAATTAACCAGGCATGGATCCCACAGGACTTGTCCGTACCTTGTGCAGAATAGACATTTATACCAGCCTCAACCATCCATTCTTGTACTTAAGTGCACTTATTCTTTGTTTTATTTTGTTATATGTCCCAATATTTTGGGGGATACCCCAATTTAAAAAAAAAAAATAACACAAATCAGTGTTGGCTACCTATTCCTCCTTCACCGCCGCTTCCACCTACACCGCCACGTCAACCTACACCGCCACATCCACCGCCTCCTCAAACTCCTACTCCTAGATCCAGATTGTTATTTTGAATTTTTCTGTATTTTATGTTATTTTAAGTCATTTCCCTATCCATATTTGTTTGCAGAACAGTTGCCATGCTCTTAAGCACATTTTGATGCCTTTTGCAGCCCTCTAGCCTTTTCCAGGACAATTATAGAGCCATTTTAGTGCCCAAAAGTTTGTGTCCCCATTGAATTCAATGGGGTTCGGGTTCGGGGTCAAGTTCGGGTCCCGAACCCGAACTTTTTTTTCAAGTTCGGCCAAACTCGTCGAACCCGAACATCCAGGTGTCCGCTCAACTCTAACGACTACGTGTTATCGAATTTTAACTATTATCATTAGTTTTTTTTTCAAGAGCGGCGATTTCGTTAACCATGTTTTTAATCCAATTTTATATATTTAGTTCTTTTAACCATATGTATTTGACCTGTATTTGTACTGTCCTGCAGTAAAATTGATATCCATTGACCGTGTAATCTACCTCCAGCCACATACTTACTTTATCTTTCATGTTTGGTGAATGCCAAATGTTTGGGGCTTGTAGTCCAGTGGCCTACAGTAAAAGTTTTATCCATTGTCCGCATAATGTACCTCCAGCCACATAATCACTTGATGTTTTCTGTCCGGGGAATGCCTAATGTTTGGGACCTGTACTCCCGTGGCCTAAAATAACATTTTTCTAGGCTCCAATAGGCCACATTTTTGACAGTTTCCCTTTAAGATGCATAAAAATGGATCCTGATTGAAATACATATTTTTGCCATTGATCCATATGTCACTGTCCATGCTCTGGAAAAATGTGTGCACTTCTTGTAAGTACACTGTTCAAAAAAATAAAGGGAACACTTAAACAACACAATGTAACTCCAAGTCAATCACACTTCTGTGAAATCAAACTGTCCACTTAGGAAGCAACACTGAGTGACAATCAATTTCACATGCTGTTGTGCAAATGGGATAGACAACAGGTGGAAATTATAGGCAATTAGCAAGACACCCCCAATAAAGGAGTGGTTCTGCAGGTGGTGGCCTGACCACTTCTCAGTTCCTATGCTTCCTGGCTGATGTTTTGGTCACTTTTGAATGCTGCCGGTGCTTTCACTCTAGTGGTAGCATGAGACGGAGTCTACAACCCACACAAGTGGCTCAGGTAGTGCAGCTTATCCAGGATGGCACATCAATGCGAGCTGTGGGAAGGTTTGCTGTGTCTGTCAGCGTAGTGTCCAGAGCATGGAGGCGCTACCAGGAGACAGGCCAGTACATCAGGAGACGTGGAGGAGGCCGTAGGAGGGCAACAACCCAGCAGCAGGACCACTACCTCCGCCTTTCTGCAAGGAGAAACAGGAGGAGCACTGCCAGAGCCCTGCAAAATGATCTCCAGCAGGCCACAAATGTGCATGTTTCTGCTCAAACGGTCAGAAACAGACTCCATGAGGGTGATATGAGGGCCCGACGTCCACAGGTGGGGGTTGTGCTTACAGCCCAACACCGTGAAGGACGTTTGGCATTTGCCAGAAAACACCAAGATTGGCAAATTCGCCACTGGCGCCCTGTGCTCTTCACAGATGAAAGCAGGTTCACACTGAGCACATGTGACAGACGTGACAGAGTCTGGAGACGCCGTGGAGAACGTTCTGCTGCCTGCAACATCCTCCAGCATGACCGGTTTGGCATTAGGTCAGTAATGGTGTGGGGTGGCATTTCTTTGGAGGGCTGCACAGCCCTCCATGTGCTCGCCAGAGGTAGCCTGACTGCCATTAGGTACCGAGATGAGATCCTCAGACCCCTTGTGAGACCATATGCTGGTGTGGTTGGCCCTGGGTTCCTCCTAATGCAAGACAATGCTAGACCTCATGTGGCTGGAGTGTGTCAGCAGTTCCTGCAAGACGAAGGCATTGATGCTATGGACTGGCCCGCCCGTTCCCCAGACCTGATTCCAATTGAGCACATCTGGGACATCACGTCTCGCTCTATCCACCAACGTCACGTTGCACCACAGGCTGTCCAGGAGATGGCAGATGCTTTAGTCCAGGTCTGGGAGGAGATCCCTCAGGAGACCGTCCGCCACCTCATCAGGAGCATGCACAGGCGTTGTAGGGAGGTCATACAGGCACGTGGAGGCCACACACACTACTGAGCCTCATTTTGACTTGTTTTAAGGAAATTACATCAAAGTTGGATCAGCCTGTAGTGTGTTTTTTCACTTTAATTTTGAGGGTGATTCCAAATCCAGGCCTCCATGGGATAAAAAATTAGATTTCCATTATTTTTTTTTGTGTGATTTTGTTGTCAGCACATTCAACTATGTAAAGAACAAAGTATTTCAGAAGAATATTTAATTAATTCAGATCTAGGATGTGTTATTTTTGTGTTCCCTTTATTTTTTTGAGCAGTGTATTTGGTGGCTACAATAATAACCTGAAGGTTTTTCAGGTTCGTCTGATATTAAAGTGAATGGGGCCCGCCGCAAACTTGCGGCTCGCGAACATTTGATCGCGTTCTCACGCTCGTGAATCATCCCGGCCGATGTTCATCCATCACTACTCTTGAATATTTGGTGCACTGCACAGTTATGTACATGACAATAAATTGTAAAAGAGTCTGTAGTTCAGCAGTCTCCTATTCTCTCCCTCCACTCTCCTTGCTCTCTTCCTGCACTCTCCCTGTAGTTTAACTTCCAAGCCTTCACACTGAGATTGAGCCACCAAGTGGGAAGAATATGATTAGGTAAATTGACGTGGGTATACCTGATTTATCTTGTTTTTTGACCAATTATGGAACAAATCAAATTTCTTGTCAAACTTTGACGAAGCTGCTGAATTAAATGTTTCAAAACTTTCCCCATCTCTAGCGATGTAGGTTGGGGTGATACACATTAATAAAATTGAGTGGCATAGCTTTAGATGCTGCTGCAGCACTTACTGGGAATTACTGGCTCCCTGTCTGAGCTAAAGAGTGACACACTACACTAACTCCTTTCCTTTCCCTAACTAAAACCCATCTATTTGTCAATTAATTAAATCTACTGTCTCACTGAATTCTTTCTGAATCTTTTTATTTTTTTTGAATAGTTTTATTTATCGAGATTTTTCATACAATACTTGACATTTACATCCAATTCATTTGTATAATACAATAGAAAATTATCATTCATAATGTACATTGACATACATTTTTAAACCCTGACCCTATTACTCCATTTGATATGCTTGTTGTTGCCCTAGTGTCGCCAGGAGTGCGGCGCAGCCACACATCCTCCCCACATTTTATCTATATCTGAAATCACCTCAGGACTTATGATTTTAACTAAAATCATAAATAATTCTATTAATCATGAGTCCTATCTCCAGTCTTCCCAGGTTCGTTCCCAATCGGATATCTTTTGGGATCCATCAAATAATATCTTTTCATAACTCTTGATCCTATTCATTAATCCTTCTCATATTTCATATTCCGGGTGCTTTTCAGAGCCCCAGACTCTAGTAATGATAACCCGGGCTATCATTAATCCTTTCAACCATAGCGATTTACGCTATTTATTTACCATGTTATCAGGTAGTTGTCCTAACAATACCGATGATAGCTCCATTGGATATTTTTGGGAAGTAACTCTATGTAATTTCTCATATATTTGGTCCCAGAAATTTTGTATAACTGTTCAATTCCATAAAATATGTTTGAAATCTGCCTTTTTCGTGGCGACATTTGAGACATTTATCATCAGCATTGTTTTTAAACCTACCAAGCAACGATGGAGTATAATATAGCCTATGTGTGATGTTAAATTGTACCAGCCGGGGATTTTTGGATATAGATGCTTTCTTTATATTGCTATATATACTGTGCCAATTAAGTATCCTCTCGTATCCGGCATCTTGCTGCCACCTAAATTTACTCGTGAATTTAACAACTTTACCTAAACCTAATAAGATTTTCTGATATACAGGGTGGGCCATTTATATGGATACACCTTAATAAAATGGGAATGGTTGGTGATATTAACTTCCTGTTTGTGGCACATTAGTATATGTGAGGGGGGGGACTTTTCAAGATGGGTGGTGACCATGGCAGCCATTTTGAAGTCGGCCGTTTTGAATCTAACTTTTGTTTTTTCAATAGGAAGAGGGTCATGTGACACATCAAACTAATTGGTAATTTCACAAGAAAAACAATGGTGTGCTTGGTTTTAACGTAACTTTATACTTTCATGAGTTATTTACAAGTTTCTGACCACTTATAAAATGTGTTCAATGTGCTGCCCATTGTGTTGGATTGTCAATGCAACCCTCTTCTCCCACTCTTCACACACTGATAGCAACACCGCAGGATAAATGCTAGCACAGGCTTCCAGTATCCGTAGTTTTAGGTGCTGCACATCTCGTATCTTCACAGCATAGACAATTGCCTTCAGATGACCCCAAAGATAAAAGTCTAAGGGGGTCAGATCGGGAGACCTTGGGGGCCATTCAACTTGCCCACGACGACCAATCCACTTTCCAGGAAACTGTTCATCTAGGAATGCTCGGACCTGACACCCATAATGTGGTGGTGCACCATCTTGCTGGAAAAACTCAGGGAACGTGCCAGCTTCAGTGCATAAAGAGGGAAACACATCATCATGTAGCAATTTCGCATATCCAGTGGCCTTGAGGTTTCCATTGATGAAGAATGGCCCCACTATCTTTGTACCCCATATACCACACCATACCATCAATTTTTTTGTTCCAACAGTCTTGGAGGGATCTATCCAATGTAGGTTAGTGTCAGACCAATAGTGGTGGTTTTGTTTGTTAACTTCACCATTCACATAAAGTGTTTGCCTCATCACTGAACAAAATCTTCTGCGTAAACTGAGGGACCTGTTCCAATTTTTGTTTTGCCCATTCTGCAAATTCAGTGCGCCGATCTGGGTCATCCTCGTTGAGATGCTGCAGTAGCTGGAGTTTGTAAGGGTGCCATTTGTGAATAGCTAATATCCGCCGAAGGGATGTTCGACTAATGCCACTCTCCAGTGACATGCTGCGAGTGCTACGCTGTAGGCTCTTGCTGAATGAAGCTAGGACAGCCACTGATGTTTCTTCATTAGAGACAGATTTCATGCAACCACATTTTGGCAAATCCAACACTGAACCAGTTTCATGAAACTTAGCAAGCAGTTTGCTAACTGTAGCATGGGAGATGGGTGGTCTCGTAGGGTGTCTTGCATTGAAATCTGCTGCAATGACCCGGTTACTGCGTTCACCAGACATCAACACAATTTCTATCCGCTCCTCACGTGTTAACCTCGGCGACATGTCAATGGCTGTAAACAAAGAGAAACTTGTAAATAACTCATGAAAGAAAAAAGTTACGTTAAAACCAAGCACACCATTGTTTTTCTTGTGAAATTCCCAATAAGTTTGATGTGTCTCATGACCCTCTTTGTATTGAAAAAACAAAAGTTGGATTCAAAATGGCCGACTTCAAAATGGCCGCCATGGTCACCACCCATCTTGAAAAGTTTCCCCCCTCACATATACTAATGTGCCACAAACAGGAAGTTAATATAACCAACCATTCCCATTTTATTAAGGTGTATCCATATAAATGGCCCACCCGGTACTTGTGAAACAGATACCCTCGTGCCTCGAAAAGTATAACATAAATTAGTGAATTCATCTTCTTTAACTATTACAGTTCCAAGAAAAAGTATGTGAACCCTTTGGAATGATATGGATTTCTGCACAAATTGGTCATAACATGTGATCTGATCTTCATCTAAGTCACAACAATAGACAATCACAGTCTGCTTAAACTAATACCACACAAAGAATTAAATGTTACCATGTTTTTATTGAACACACCATGTAAACATTCACAGTGCAGGTGGAAAAAGTATGTGAACCCTTGGATTTAATAACTGGTTAAACCTCCTTTGGCAGCAATAACTTCAACCAAACGTTTCCTGTAGTTGCAGATCAGACGGGCGCAACAGTCCGGAGTAATTCTTGACTATTCCTCTTTACAGAACTGTTTCAGTTCAGCAATATTCTTGGGATTTCTGGTGTGAATTGCTTTCTTGAGGTCATGCCACAGTATCTCAATCGGGTTGAGGTCAGGACTCTGACTGGGCCACTCCAGAAGGCGTATTTTCTTCTGTTTAAGCCATTCTGTTGTTAATTTACTTCTATGCTTTGGGTCGTTGTCCTGTTGCAACACCCATCTTCTGTTGAGCTTCAGTTGGTGGACAGATGGCCTTAAGTTCTCCTGCACAATGTCTTGATAAACTTCGGAATTCATTTTTCCTTCGATGACAGCAATCCGTCCAGGCCCTGATGCAGCAAAGCAGCCCCAAACCATGATGCTCACACCACCATACTTCACAGTTGGTATGAGGTTTTAATGTTGTTGTGCTGTGCCTCTTTTTCTCCACACATAGTGTTGTGTGTTTCTTCCAAACAACTCAACTTTGGTTTCATCTGTCCACAGAATATTTTGCCAGTACTGCTGTGGAACTCTTGTGCGAACTGTAAATGTGCAGCAGTGTTTTTTTTGGACAGCAGTGGCTTCCTCTGTGGTATCCTCCCATGAAATCCATATCATTCCAAAGGGTTCACATACTTTTTCTTGCAACTGTATATAGTGTTTATCTTTAATTGTGCGAAAAGCATGTTGTAATTGTGCATATCTATATTTAACCATAGTCTTAATCTCACTCCCTAAAAAGAGCTCCTCCAGTGCACACAAACCTAGAGCATTAACTATTTGCGAAATTAGAAAAATACCCCTCTTTTCCCAAAATGTATGTTCTATAAACCTCAACTCTATTAAATTATTATTATGCTAGATTAGAGAGAAAATTACACTATTCTTAATATCCAATATCTTTTTGATTTTCTTCCAAACTTGATGAAGCATATTACTTATTGGGCAAGATTTTCCCTTGCTACCAAAAAAACCAGACTCCAATACCGTAAATATATCACGATGGGTCCCTTCAAAATAAATTGTTAACATCTGCATAAAATTCTGAAAGCTTTATCCCATACACCACTGTATCTGCGCCTCCAGGTAATATCCTTGCATGTAAGGAACGGATAATCCGCCCTGTTATTCTGTTAACCATAGATATTTCTGGCGGATTCAGACCCTTTTTCTCCCCCATATGACATAATTTAATTCTTGTTCTAAAGAGTAGAAGAAAGGGTCTCCAATCCAAGTTGGGCAGGCGGTGAGTGGGTACAATATTTGTGGTAATGAAACCATTTTTATTAATGCGATCCTATCCGACTGAGAAAGATGTAGCTTTTGCCATGTCCTTATTTTGCCCTTAATTTTTTCCATTAAAGGAATCAAACTATCGCGAGACGCTGGGGTGCTCGCTCTCCTCAGCGCCGCCGGCATCCCATTTTTGCACAGTAACGAGGACGCACACTGCGTCCTCGTCTCCTTGGAGGTAGGGGGCGGGACGGACCGGCCGCGCACATCTTCTCTGCGCGGCCGGCGTCCTCAGTTTCCCCAACAAACTGAGGGGAGGTCTGAGCACCGAGCTGGGCACTTGGTGCTCAGCTGTTCTTCCTAGTGCGGGTCATGTGGCGCTGGCCACGTCACATGACCCCAGCTAGCCAGAATTTAACAGGAAGCCTGCTGGCCACAGGTTGCCTGTTAATTTAGGTTCCTGGTGATTGTTTGATTCCTGTTTGCTTACCTGATCCTGTTCCCTGACGATCCTCTGCCTGCTCCTCCTGTACTGCTCATCCCTCCTGGTAGTCTGACCTCGGCTTCCACTTGACTATTCTTTGCGGACTCCTGTTGTACTTCACTACTCTCCTGGTATTTGACCTCGGCTTCTCCTGACCATTCTTTGCTTATCCCTCTGTACTACGCTGCTCTCTTGGTATTGACCCGCTCCGTTCACTATCCGATATTTGTCTTGTCTGTCCTCCTAGCACGTATCCTAAGTTAGGGACTGCCGTCCAGTTACCCTCTGTCATCAGGACTCGTGAGGCAAGTAGGCAGGGCCAGGGGGGAGGGTGGAGCGCAGTGGTCACTATCCTCCCCCCTGTGTGTGTGTACGTGACCGTTACACAAATATAATTTATAGTAATACGATGGTCTGGTCCCTATCTTAATCCCCAGGTATTCAAAGTGTGCAGTGGGTTTGAGTACCCTAACTCTGGTATTTATATTAGAGGTCATATGAAATAGGGGCAGCAGGACTGATTTTGTCCAATAGATTTCGTATCTAGAGATGCTTCCGAAGTCGTTTATTAATGTCATTATATATTCCAGCACCTTTCATCCCTGTTTCATATACAAACCGGATTCCAAAAAAGTTGGGACACTAAACAAATTGTGAATAAAAACTGAATGCAATGATGTGGAGATGGCAAATGTCAATATTTTATTTGTAATAGAACGTAGATGACAGATCAAACGTTTAATCCGAGTAAATGTATCATTTTAAAGGAAAAATACATTGATTCCAATTTTCACAGTGTCAACAGATCCCCAAAAAGTTGGGACAAGTAGCAATAAGAGGCTGGAAAAAGTAAATTTGAGCATAATGAAGAGCTGGAAGACCAATTAACACTAATTAGGTCAATTGGCAACATGATTGGGTATAAAAAGAGCTTCTCAGAGTGGCAGTGTCTCTCAGAAGCCAAGATGGGTAGAGGATCACCAATTCCCACAATGTTGCGCAGAAAGATAGTGGAGCAATATCAGAAAGGTGTTACCCAGCGAAAAATTGCAAAGACTTTGCATCTATCATCATCAACTGTGCATAACATCATCCGAAGATTCAGAGAATCTGGAACAATCTCTGTGCGTAAGGGTCAAGGCCGTAAAACCATACTGGATGCCCGTGATCTCCGGGCCCTTAAACGACACTGCACCACAAACAGGAATGCTACTGTAAAGGAAATCACAGAATGGGCTCAGGAATACTTCCAGAAACCATTGTCAGTGAACACAATCCACCGTGCCATCCGCCGTTGCCAGCTGAAACTCTACAGTGCAAAGAAGAAGCCATTTCTAAGCAAGATCCACAAGCTCAGGCGTTTTCACTGGGCCAGGGATCATTTAAAATGGAGTGTGGCAAAATGGAAGACTGTTCTGTGGTCAGACGAGTCACGATTCAAAGTTCTTTTTTGGAAATCTGGGAGGCCATATCATCTGGACCAAAGAGGACAAGGACAACCCAAGTTGTTATCAACGCTCAGTTCAGAAGCCTGCATCTCTGATGGTATGGGGTTGCATGAGTCCGTGTGGCATGGGCAGGTTGCATGTCTGGAAAGGCACCATCAATGCAGAAAAATATATTCAGGTTCTAGAACAACATATGCTCCCATCCAGACGTCATCTCTTTCAGGGAAGACCCTGCATTTTTCAACAAGATAATGCCAGACCACATTCTGCATCAATTACAACATCATGGCTGCGTAGGAGAAGGATCCGGGTACTGAAATGTCCAGTCTGCAGTCCAGATCTTTCACCTATAGAGAACATTTGGCGCATCATAAAGAGGAAGGTGCAACAAAGAAGACCCAAGACGATTGAACAGTTAGAGGCCTGTATTAGACAAGAATAGGAGAGCATTCCTATTTCTAAACTTGAGAAACTGGTCTCCTCGGTCCCCAGACGTCTGTTGAGTGTTGTAAGAAGAAGGGGAGATGCCACACAGTGGTGAAAATGGCCTTGTCCCAACTTTTTGGGGATTTGTTGACACCATGAAATTCTGATTCAACATATTTTTCCCTTAAAATGGTACATTTTCTCAGTTTAAACTTTTGTTCCGTGATTTATGTTCTATTCTGAACAAAATATTAGAAGTTGGCACCTCCACATCATTGCATTCAGTTTTTATTCACGATTTGTATAGTGTCCCAACTTTTTTGGAATCCGGTTTGTATATAAGAACATCGTCTGCATACAGACTAATCTTGTCCTGTATACCCCCCACCCCAAAACCCTCGATACTCGGGTCTGTTCTTATTTTGATAGCCAAAGGTTCTACAAAAATAGCGAAAAGCAGGGGGGGAAAGTGGGCAACCTTGTCTAGTTCCCCGGCTTAATGCAAAGGGCATAGACCAATCTCCATCCACTAATATTCTCGCAGTGGGACGACTGTATAGCATTCGAACACATTTAATAAAATGCTCACCCAGGTTCATCTTCCTCATAACCTGCCAGAGATAGCTCCACTCCACCCTGTCAAATGCCTTTGTGGCGTCAAGTGACAGGATGGAGAGGAGCCGCCCCTCTCCAAACTGAATGTTAGCAAATAACCTGTGGATATTTGTTTGTATATGTCTACCCGGGATGAACCCAGTCTGATCCGGGTGTATTAATTTAGTAATCACACTCTTGAGACGCACTGCGAGGATTTTTGCTAATATTTTATAGTCTGTATTAAGCAATGAGATCAGCCAATAAGAGCCAACCTCATGCACATCCTTATCCTTCTTAAGAATCAGAGTGATAAGCGCCTCAGACATGGAAGGTGGTAGTCTATCCACGTCCACCGACTCATCAAAAACTCGCTGCAACAAAGGAAGAAGAGTCTCTCCATATTTCCTATAAATTTCAAAGGGTAAGCCATCAGAAACCGAAGCGGTGTTCCCCTTAATAGTACCAAGTGCCTCCCTATATTCAATTAATTGAAATGGAGTATTTAATTTAGTGCTTTCCTGTCTGGAAAGTGCCGGAATATCCAATAAATCAAGATAGACATCATCCTCCTTATCTTCCTGCTCGGTTTTATATATGAGAATATGCTTAGGCAAAAAATGGAGTGGGTGCACCTGCAGGAAGATTACACCCAATCTTCAAAGAAATTAAACGAATAGAAAGTGTAGTAGGGCACACCTACACTTAAGGTCACACAGGAGAGTATGATATACAATAATATATTTTATTTATATGAAATATAGTACCAAATTGATACAACAAAAAATTATAAAAGAATACTTATAAAATTATTATTAAACAATATGCTATATAGACTTATAATTCTCTAAAATGGGTATCGCTAAAAATATAAAAACACATGTATGATCCTATGGGATGGATATCCTGATGGTCAAGTTCGTTACTACTGATAGTGTCCTCAAGTGTAGGTGTGCCCTACTACACTTTCTATTCGGTTTTATATATGTTTGCAAAATATTCTGTCAATAATTGTTTAATAGACTCTGTTTCTGTTAGCAAACTTCCCTCCCTATTTCTCAAGCTCGTTATTTTACTAGCAGGTCTTTGATTTTGTACAATAGACGCAAGCATTCCGCCAGCACGACCCGACTCACAAAAATACCTCTGTCCCATAAAAAAACGTTTTGTTGGGCTTTGTTTCTTAAGTAATTGTTAAATTCCTCCTGAGCTTGCTTTAATCGAAGTGCGGCAGACATACAATTGCAAGAAACAGTATGTGAACCCTTTGGAATGATATGGATTTCTGCACAAATTGGTCATAAAATGTGATCTGATCTTCATCTAAGTCACAACAATAGACAATCACAATCTGCTTAAACTAATAACACACAAAGAATTAAATTACCATGTTTTTATTGAACACACCATGTAAACATTCACAGTACAGGTGGAAAAAGTATGTGAACCCCTAGACTAATCACATCTCCAAGAGCTAATTGGAGTGAGGTGTTAGCCAACTGGAGTCCAATAAATGAGATGAGATTAGAGGTGTTGGTTACAGCTGCCCTGCCCTATAAAAAATACACACCAGTTCTGGGTTTGCTTTTCACAGGAAGCATTGCCTGATGTGAATGATGCCTCACACAAAAGAGCTCTCAGAAGACCTACGATTAAGATTTGTTGACTTGCATAAAGCTGGAAAGGGTTATAAAAGTATCTCCAAAAGCCTTGCTGTTCATCAGTCCACGGTAAGACAAATTGTCTATAAATGGAGAAAGTTCAGAACTGCTGCTACTCTCCCTAGGAGTGGCCATCCTGTAAAGATGACTGCAAGAGGACAGCGCAGACTGCTCAATAAGGTGAAGAAGAATCGTAGAGTGTCAGCTAAAGACTTACAAAAGTCTCTGTCATATGCTAACATTCCTGTTAGCGAATCTATGATACGTAAAACACTAAACAAGAATGGATTTCATGGGAGGATACCACAGAGGAAGCCACTGCTGTAAAAAAAAAAACATTTCTGCGCGTTTACAGTTTTCACAAGAGCACCTAGATGTTCCACAGCAGCACTGGCAAAATATTCTGTTGACAGATGAAACCAAAGTTGAGTTGTTTGGAATAAATGCACAACACTATGAAAACCTCATCCCAGCTGTGAAGTATGGTGGTGGGGGCATCATGGTTTGGGGCTGCTTTGCTGCGTCAGGGCCTGGACGGATTGCTATGATCGAAGGAAAAATTAATTCCCAAGTTTATCAAGACATTTTGCAGGAGAACTTAAGGCCATCTGTCCACTAGCTGAAGCTCAAATGAAGATGGGTGTTGCAACAGGACAACGACCCAAAGCATAGAAGTAAATCAACAACAGAATGGCTTAAACAGAAGAAAATACGCCTTCTGGAATGGCCCAGTCAGAGTCCTGACCTCAACCCGATTGAGATGCTGTGGCATGACCTCAAGAAACCGATTCACACCAGACATCCCAAGAATATTGCTGAACTGAAACAGTTCTGTAAAGAGGAATGGTCAAGAATTACTCCTGACCGTTGTGCACGTCTGATCTGCAACTACAGGAAACTTTTGGTTGAAGTTATTGCTGCCAAAGGAGGTTCAACCAGTTATTAAGTCCAAGGGTTCACATACTTTTTCCACCTGGACTGTAAATGTTTACATGGTGTGTTCAATAAAAACATGGTAACATTTAATTATTTGTGTGTTATTAGTTTACGCAGAATGTGATTGTCTATTGTTGTGACTTAGATGAAGATCAGATCACATTTTATGACCAATTTGTGCAGAAATCCATATCATTCCAAAGGGTTCACATACTTTTTCTTGCAACTGTATTTTGGTCTTTAGACACTTCACCCATTGCTATTTTAACTTGTTCGGCTAGTTGTTTTCCCTCTCTGGCGAACTCAACTTTCAAATTTTTGTTTTAACCAAATAGAGGCCTATAAAAATGTTTTTAATGCGTCCCATACAAAATGTATGTGGGTCGATTCGAAATTTGTATTCCAAAACTCCTGTATGGCCTCAACTATGTTGGTGTGTTTTTTCACAATATTTATCCAGTGGGGATTTAATCTGAATCGTACTGCCTTCCTCAATTGCTCCTTTTTCCATATCGTTACTAAAATGGGTGAATGATCCGAAATACTATGTACCTCATATTTCATCCCCACTATTAATTGCAAAAACTATCCATTTGTAAGCACCAGATCAATCCTGGACATGGACCTGATTAAGCGACTAAAACAGGAGTATTCCCTCCTATTTCCATACAAGGACCGCCATACATGCACCAGTGCCATCTCTGGAGACATCCTTGTGTCACGAGGGTGTCAAGAACCACGCCTGACTCCGTTATACCCGGGGTCAGGAAGTCGCAGCGGTTGGCTGCGCGCTCTATGTAAGATAGGGCGGTTTCCTTATGGTAGCTTTCTGGGTTTGCTTTGCAAACCCTTTTGGCTCACTCAGGGATCCGTAGCTCCTTCTCCTCAGCTGTTCCTTGTCCAGCACTCCCAACCTCCTTATATTCCCCTCTCACACTTCTCTGGTTGCCAGATATAGAGTTTCCTGCCTGGACATCTATTCTGACCCTCTGGAGCTGTGTTGCTGCGTTCTCTGGTTGTTGGTCCAGAACGCTACCCTCCGGATCCCTGTTGGACCTTTGAGGTCTGCTGTGGTCGCCCACCTGGGTGTATGTGTTTGTCTGTATTGTCTGTCCTCTCCCTGGTGTTTCCCTCTTAGTGTCAGTGGTGCGGACTAGTGATCCCACCGGCCCGTTCACTATCTAGGGCTCATTTTAGGGAAAGCCATGGTTTAGGCACGTGATCGCCGCACGGGTGAGGAACCCGTCTAGGGATGTCAGGGCAGTCAGGTGCCAGCCGCAAGGTGAGTCAGGGGTCCCCACCTTTCCCTCTCCCTTAGGCAGGGCTTTCCCTTTTCCCTCCCTGTGCGTGACGCCGGTCATTACATTATATCTGGCCCTTATTTTGTGTAGGTAAAAAAAAAATATATATTTTTTTTTACCTACTTAGAATCCAGTATGGATCAATTTGCTGCTCTGTCCAAACAATTTCATGGCCTGTCTTTGGAGGTGGCAGGATTGAAGGCGTCGGTCCTCCAGCAACAGCAGCAATTACAACTGACCGCAAGCCCAGCGGTTGCTACTGGTAACCAGGTTGTTGCGGAACCCAAGGTCCCTCTCCCTGACAGATTTTCTGGGGGAAGGGACAAGTTTTTGACATTCCGTGAGGCCTGTAAATTATATTTTAAACTGCGCCCTTACTCCTCAGGTAATGAAGAACAGTGGGTGGGGGTTGTTATTTCCCTGCTGCAGGGGGACCCGCAGTCCTGGGCGTTCTCTTTACCTACTGATTCCCAGGCTCTTCGGTCAGTGGATGAGTTTTTCGGGGCCTTGGGTCTCATATATGACGACCCTGACCGAGTCACACTGGCTGAATCAAGATTACGGAGACTCCTACAAGGAGAGCGGCCGGTAGAGGAGTATTGCTCTGACTTCCGTAGGTGGGCTACGGAAACCCAATGGAACGACCCGGCTCTCAGGAGTAAGTTCTGCTCTGGGTTATCCGAAAGGGTTAAGGATGCGCTTGCATTATATGAGACCCCCTTTTCCCTTGATGCGGTTATCTCCCTTTCTATCCGAATAGATAGACGCCTTAGGGACAGGTTGAAAAAACCGGAGCCATTGGTAACCCCTCCCAAGCAGCAGTTAGTCTGTACGGACTTAGACGAGCCTATGCAGCTAGGAGGAACTACTCGTCAGGTTCGTCCTCCTGAGGCTCGCTGTAGGCGTGGAGTTTGTTTTTTTTGTGGGGAGAGGGGTCATTTCATTAATGTCTGTCCTTCTTTCCTCAGAAACAAAAGACCGTCGGAAAACTACTAACCCCAGGCTGTGTGGAGGATGTCAGCCGGGGGGTATACGTTTCCTCCATACGTACATCGCAATTTGTGTTACCAGCGGTTATTGTTTTTGGTGATAAGACGTAGACTATTTCTTTCTTTCTAGACAGTGGAGCAGGGGTAAATTTGATAGATGCCCATTTTGCCCGCACTATGGGTTTGTCTCTCTGTACGCTACAGAGACCTATTCCCATATTCGCTATTGATTCTGCTCCTCTGTCTCAGAGAAACCTCACCCACATTTTTCATAATTTACACCTTCGGGTAGGGGACCACCATAACGAGATGCTTTCATGTTATGTTCTGGAGGGGCTTCCCACTCCGGTGGTGTTGGGTCTTCCCTGGTTGGTAGAGCACAATCCAGTGGTGGATTGGCAGGCCAGGGAGATATTGGAGTGGAGTGAGCAGTGCAGAGAAAATTGCTTAAATAGCAATTGCTTAGTCGCCTCCTTAACTACCCTACCTACATTTATTTTGGATTTTGAGGACGTTTTTTCTGAAAAGGGTTGTCAGAAGTTACCGCCTCATCGTCCTTATGATTGCCCGGTTAACCTTATTCCCGGCGCAAAATTACCCAAGACCAGGTTATATAATCTTTCAGGTCCAGAGAGACAAGCCATGAAAGATTATATCTCCGAGAGCTTGGCTAAGGGACACATCAGACCCTCTTCTTCACCCGTGGCTGCAGGGTTTTTCTTCGTTAAAAAGAAAGATGGGGGCCTGCGTCCTTGCCTAGATTTTCGCGTATTAAATCGGATAACCATCCGAGACCCATACCCTCTTCCTCTCATTCCTGACCTGTTTAACCAGATTGCGGGTGCTAGGTGGTTCTCCAAACTTGATCTTAGGGGGGCCTACAATCTGATTCGTATTAAGAAGGCGGATGAGTGGAAGACAGCTTTTAACACCCCTGAGGGGCATTATGAAAATCTAGTTATGCCTTTCGGTCTGACCAATGCTCCTGCCGTCTTTCAACATTTCGTTAATGACATTTTTAGTCATCTAATCGTCAGGTTTGTGGTAATATACCTAGATGATGTTTTAATTTATTCGCCTGATCTGAGAACACATGAGTTGCATGTCAGACAAGTACTGCAGGTCCTACGGACGAATAAATTATATGCTAAAATTGAAAAATGTGTCTTCGCCGTTCAGGAGATACAATTCCTAGGTTATTTTTTATCTGCTTCAGGTTTCCGTATGGATCCTAGGAAGGTCCAGGCAATTTTAGATTGGAATCTTCCTGAGAACCTCAAAGCACTGCAACGGTTCTTGGGCTTCGCGAATTTCTATAGGAAATTCATAAAAAATTATTCACTTATTGTAAAACCCCTTACTGACATGACTAAGAAGGGGACAGATTTTTCTAAATGGTCTGACGCCGCTAAAGTTGCTTTTTCCTCTCTAAAAGAGAGGTTTACCTCAGCACCTGTACTAGTCCAACCTGATGTCTCCCAGCCTTTTATTGTTGAAGTCGATGAGTCAGAGGTGGGAGTGGGGGCGGTGCTGTCTCAGGGTCCGTCTCCTGGCAAATGGCGTCCTTGTGCTTTCTTTTCTAAAAAACTATCTACAGCAGAAAAGAACTACGATATTGGCAATAGGGAACTATTAGCTATTAAACTAAAGAATGGCGTCACTTTTTAGAGGGGGAAATCCACCCCGTCACTGTGATTACGGACCACAAAAATCTTCTGTACCTCGAATCAGCTAAGCGTCTCACCCCTAGACAAGCTAGGTGGTCGCTATTTTTTAAAAAGGTTTAACTTTGTGATTACCTATCGTCCTGGGGCAAAGAATACCAAGGCTGATGCACTATCTCGTTGTTTCCCTGGAGGGGGTTAATGTGAGTGATCCGGTGCCCATTCTTCAAAGAGGAATGGTTGTTTCTGCGGTACACTCTGTTCTGGAGGGGAAGGTATTAGAGGCCCATGGTGACGCCCCGATCTCTTGCCCCTCAGAGAAATTGTTTGTACCGTTGAACCTGCGTTTCGAATTATTAAAGGAACATCATAACTCGGCACTTGCTGGGCACCCGGGTAGTATAGCAACCTTGGAGCTATTGTCTCGTCGTTTTTGGTGGCCAAGGTTGCGTCAGGATGTATTGGATTTTGTGTCTTCTTGTTCTACCTGTGCGCACGCAAAAGTTTCACATACACGTCCTGCAGGGTCTCTATTACCACTCGTCATTCCCAATAGACCATGGACACATCTGTCAATGGATTTTATCACGGCCTTACCTTTGTCTGCGGGTAAAACAGTTATTTTGGTAGTAGTAGACAGGTTTAGCAAAATGGTACACTTCATTGCGTTACCCGCACTACCTAATGCTAAGACTCTTGCTCAGGTATTCGTCAGTGAAATCGTGAAGCTTCACGGGGTCCCCTCCGATGTTGTTTCGGATCGGGGTACCCAGTTTATCTGTAATTTTTGGAAAGCTTTGTGTTCCCGTTTGGGGGTACACTTGTCCTTTTCCTCAGCTTTCCATCCTCAGTCGAATGGACAGACTGAGCGTACCAACCAAAACCTGGAGACATATCTAAGATGTTTTGTGTCTGAAAACCAAGAGTTGTGGTCATCATATTTACCGTTAGCTGAGTTTGCCATAAATAATCGTTGTCAGGAATCCACTGGCAAGTCACCATTTCTTGGTGCATATGGTTTTCATCCCCAATTCTGTACTTTCAAAGAGGGGGGGTCTTCTGGGGTTCCCGAAGAGGAACGGTTTTCATCATCTCTTTCATCGGTATGGCAGAAGGTGCAAGCTAACTTGAAAAATATGGGAGGTAAATACAAATGCATGGCTGATAAGAGACGGTCGCCAGGTCCGGACCTAGGAGTGAATGACTATGTGTGGTTGTCTACTAGGAATATTAAATTGAAGGTTCCCTCTTGGAAACTGGGTCCTAGGTTTATTGGTCCTTACAAAATTGTAGCCATCGTCACCCCCGTGGCTTTTCGCCTGGAGTTACCTCAGACTTTTAAAATCCATAATGTCTTTCATAAGTCGTTACTCAAGAAATATGTTCCACCTCTAGAACCGTCACCGCTGCCACCCCCTCCTGTTGTTGTGGATGGTAATCTAGAATTTCAGATATCCAAAATTGTTAATTCTCGTCGGGTCCGCCGCTCTCTTCAATATCTGGTGCATTGGAGAGGTTACGGTCCCGAGGAAAGAATGTGGGTTCCTGCGTCTGAGGTAAACGCCGACAGGCTAGTTCAGGTTTTTCATGCCTCTCATCCTGAGAGACCTGATCCTGAGTGTCCGGAGGCCCCTCGTAGAGAGGGGGGTACTGTCACGAGGGTGTCAAGAACCACGCCTGACTCTGTTATACCCGGGGTCAGGAAGTCGCAGCAGTTGGCTGCGCGCTCTATGTAAGATAGGGCTGTTTCCTTATGGTAGCTTTCTGGGTTTGCTTTGCAAACCCTTTTGGCTCACTCAGGGATCCGTAGCTCCTTCTCCTCAGCTGTTCCTTGTCCAGCACTCCCAACCTCCTTATATTCCCCTCTCACACTTCTCTGGTTGCCAGATATAGAGCTTCCTGCCTGGACATCTATTCTGACCCTCTGGAGCTGTGTTGCTGCGTTCTCTGGTTGTTGGTCCAGAACGCTACCCTCCGGATCCCTGTTGGACCTTTGTGGTCTGCTGTGGTCGCCCACCTGGGTGTATGTGTTTGTCTGTATTGTCTGTCCTCTCCCTGGTGTTTCCCTCTTAGTGTCAGTGGTGCGAACTAGCGATCCCACCGGCCCGTTCACTATCTAGGGCTCATTTTAGGGAAAGCCAGGGTTTAGGCACGTGATCGCCGCACTGGTGAGTAACCCGTCTAGGGATGTCAGGGCAGTCAGGTGCCAGCCGTAAGGTGAGTCAGGGATCACCACCTTTCCCTCTCCCTTGGGCAGGGCTTTCCCTTTTCCCTCCCTGTGCGTGACGCCGGTCATTACACCTGGCTAGTAGGGTGGGTCCCCTAGTTCCCACTCTCTTATGAGCCAAGACGGATGCTCTATTCAGGTCCACGTCCATAACATTGTTAAAATCACCCATCACCAATGTGGGGCAATCCTGACGGGTACTCATAAATTCTGCTAAACTTGTCATTACAGCAACAGAAAAGGGGGGAGGGTTATAAATAAATGCAATTACACAGATAACTCCATTCCATTTAGCATGTAAAAATATATACCTTCCCTCTTTATCAATCTTCTGCTTCAAGAGGTTGTAGTCTACGTTTTTATGAACATATTCACTTATACCTTTTGAATAAGTTGATAGGCAGGTGTGATATTCATGTGAGGACCATTTTTTTTTAACCCGTGCTATATTGTCTGGAGTGAGATGAGTCTCTATAAGGCCTACAATGGCGGGTAAATGCCTGGCTACTTGATCAAACACGATGCACCTTTTAAGTCTATCAGCCAGACCCCGCACATTCCAGGCCAGAATCCGATACATCATATCCCTGGGAAAGTTAGTAAACAATTGGCGCAGTATGGCTGAATACCGCGCTCCGGGCGACACTGGGCTCCAACAAGCAAACCACCCCCTCTTCCCTGCCAACCCCCTCCCTACCCCACCCCGAAATAGTCTACAGGGATAGTACATCCTCGCAAAGCCTCTTTTATCCTGCCTCCCTACTCCCTCTATACCATCCAACCTCCCTTATTTCATCTTAATAAATTTTCAATCCTAATGTCCAATTCCATTGTGATCAAGCCAGTTTAATGCTTCCTCAGGGCTTGACAAAAACTGAACCTGTTCCTGGTAAACTACCCTGAGTTTAGCCGGATATAGTAGTGAAAATTGTATTTTTGCCTTAAACAGCCTTCTCTTTATATCCTGAAATTCTCGTCTTTTTCTCTGCGTTTCTTTGGAGAAGTCGTGGTATATACCGATTCGGTTTCCATCGTATTCTAAACCATGCAAATCCCATTTCCACCGTAGCACGATATCACAGTCTTTTGCGTAAATTAACCGTGCAAGTAATGCTCTGGGTGTCGCACCTGAAGGTGGTTTCTTACTCTGTATCCTATGAGCTCGCTCCATCATGAATCCAGGGGACAGGTGCTCTGAACCAATCTTTTCCAACAACCAACCCTGAATAAAGCCCGGGGGGTCTTCTTTTTCGGACCCCTCAGGAAATCTGACAAAACGGAGAGTGACTCTTTTCGTAACCTGTCCTCCAGATCCATGAGCTTATTCCCCACAATCCCATTTCTATTGCTGATATTCTTTTGTTCATAGTGTTCATTTCTACCTTCATATTAGCCGTATTGGTTTGTAAATCCTGAACTTTCTCCTGTAGTTTATTCATATCATCTCTGATAATCGCAATATCAGATTGGACAGAGGAGATTTTACTCACCAAATCCCCCAATGCATGGTTAGATTGGTTTGCTGCCCCCAATATATCTGAAAATTTTTGGCCTATATCATTTATTCTGTTTTCCGGGTTATCTAGATGTCCTCCTATTTTTCTTCCTTCCTGAGGAATTCCCTCTGCAGGGGCTTGGGCAAACCCCCCACCTTCCTCCAATTGTCCCTGCTGTTTCTGACTAGTGCGTGTTTTAATCTGTGGAGACTTAAAAAAAAAATTCCATATTTGTTACCAAACCTGCATTGTTTCCTTTTGGCGAGTTCAATCCCCCCGATCTCCTGTTTTGTGTCTTTGAAGGCCTTTTTTTGGGGGGGGGGGGAGTTAAGTACTAAATTGAGGTGACTAGATCGTTCTCAGTATTATACCCTCAAATCATATCAAGCCCAGTCCACGATCAAACCAAATATCAGTCCCAAATTCTTCAGAATCAAGATGAACAAACGGTACACACTGTGACAATGATAGTCCCCACCATACGACAAATTCTTGTGGATTACTCAAAAACTCAATACTTTTATGTTCAGGTTCCCCACACAATTTCTTGCGTATTGTAAGCTGTGTATCAAGCACCATAATATTTAGTAATATGGAACATATGGAAAATTGTAGAGGGTTCGTATCAACTTCCAGATAATGCAGATAGTTCCACAAAGTACCTACTAACCAAAAGTTTTTTGGGTATGGTTTTGCTCCTCACATATACCAAACTGAGGAGTAGGGTTCAAACAGGATACTTTTGGAACACTACTGTCAACACATCATATAATCCGCATATTTGACGGATGGTTTCATATAGCTATATAACCTTTAGGGGTAATGTCCCTATCTCCTTCATCACAGCTGCACCCCTCTGAGTAGTACTGTTTGAACTGGTACACTCCACACATTCCAATCTAACTTGTCATCACGCCTGATTGTCAATGGTGATGCCGCGCTCCACCGCGACCATAGCTTCAGTATAACACATCAGGTGCGGATCACAACACAGTCAATATTAAAATGAAAACAGAGAGGAAGTAGATAGGGTAATATCTCCAGTATCCAGTGCAGGGTCAGAGAAAATAAACCCACTGGAGGAGGCCGTCTTTGATTATATCGTTCACTCCAGTGTGCACAATCCAACATCCAAAACCCCACATATAGTGGAGCTAACTTTATGATTCTTGAGCGGTGAATTTCCTCTCCGCTGTAAGTCTCTGGAGTAAAGTATTCATATATGCAGTTTTTCCCCTCTTGGGGTACTCACGACCAGTGGGGAGTCTGGTCAATGATTCACCACTCCAAATTGAGCACGTGGAGCGTGGCTGCATTATGGCGCCGATGGCTTGTTTTCTTCATACGCCGGTCTGTCCTCTATCCAGGATGGCTGCTGGAACCCAATATCTGCACACCGGCTTCTCTCCCTCTGTGGAGCGCTCAAAGGTGCGGGGCAACGTACCCCATTGAGTCACAGGCTGCCCCTACCGCCAAGGCCAGCTCCGCAGATTACAGCTCCCCACGTGGAGACCGAGGGCCTCAAGCTAGGCAGAACGATGGAGGTGAGAGGCACCGCGGTATAGCCATAGCTACTTGAGGTAGTCGGGGAAGCGGTACGGAGACTGGGGAGGCAGGGGAGGGGGCACGGCATGGCTACGTCTTCACGTCATGCCGCATCAGCTTGGAAATTCTTTCTGAATCTTAACAAACTGTATTCTGTGTTTAAAGATAAGATTTATTTTCTCTATCTTTCTGTCAGAGATCCTATCAAAACAATGTATAACCCCCAAAACATGTGTTTCCTAGTTGGGATATTATCTAGTGCCTCTGACATCTGTCTGCATAGTTTCTCTAGATTGGCTGACTCTGACTGCAAGGCATTATGGGCAAACATGCTGGCCAGGGTGCCACCTTTGATCATGTGATTCTCCATCTTCCCTGCTTTGCTGTCTTCTGATCTGTAAAGTGGTGGGTGCCATTTTCAGTGATTTGGCTAAAGCAAATCACAACATTTTTGGATTAGCTAAAATTCAACTTTGTTTGGACATTCATAATGAATTTGAATTTCACTTTAGAATCAATGTGTTTATCTCCAGTACGTATGTGTGCAAATATAGATATATAGTAAATGTATCACAACCAGAAATGTTATGTCTCATATGTACAGTACAGACCAAAAGTTTGGACACACCTTCTCATTCAAAGAGTTTTCTTTATTTTCATGACTATGAAAATTGTAGATTCACACTGAAGGCATCAAAACTATGAATTAACACATGTGGAATTATATACATAACAAACAAGTGTGAAACAACTGAAAATCTATCATATTCTAGGTTATTCAGCCACCTTTTGCTTTGATTACTGCTTTGCACACTCTTGGCATTCTCTTGATGAGCTTCAAGAGGTAGTCCCCTGAAATGGTTTTCACTTCACAGGTGTGCCCTGTCAGGTTTAATAAGTGGGATTTCTTGCCTTATAAATGGGGTTGGGACCATCAGTTGCGTTGAGGAGAAGTCAGGTGGATACACAGCTGATAGTCCTACTGAATAGACTGTTAGAATTTGTATTATGGCAAGAAAAAAGCAGCTAAGTAAAGAAAAACGAGTGGCCATCATTATTTTAAGAAATGAAGGTCAGTCAGTCAGCCGAAAAATTGGGAAAACTTTGAAAGTAAGGGCTATTTGACCATGAAGGAGAGTGATGGGGTGCTGCGTCAGATGACCTGGCCTCCACAGTCAACGGACCTGAACCCAATCGAGATGGTTTGGGGTGAGCTGGACCGCAGAGTGAAGGCAAAAGGGCCAACAAGTGCTAAGCATCTCTGGGAACTCCTTCAAGACTGTTGGAAGACCATTTCAGGGGACTACCTCTTGAAGCTCATCAAGAGAATGCCAATAGTGTGCAAAGCAGTAATCAAAGCAAAAGGTGGCTACTTTGAAGAACCTAGAATATGACATATTTTCAGTTGTTTCACACTTGTTTGTTATGTATATAATTCCACATGTGTTAATTCATAGTTTTGATGCCTTCATAGTCATGAAAATAAAGAAAACTCTTTGAATGAGGTGTATCCAAACTTTTGGTCTGTACTGTATATTTTGTGTATTTTCCTTCTCTCTGTAATTTTTGTTCATTTTCTCTATAACTGATTTGAATGTGTGGGTTCTTCATGGTGTAGAGCTGGAACGCTGGGGAAGATTTTCTAATTAAAATACATCAGAATTCTATCTCAAATTAAAGCAGAAATCTTATTCACATGTTGTGTGCTACATTTACTAGGTGTCTTAAACACTCTTTGAGCCATATATGAAAAGTGGGCGTGCCATAGTCGGAAAGTTGATGTGGCCTAAGTGGTCCCCAGGGGCGTAGCTAAATGCTCACGGGCCCTGGTGCAAGAGTTCAGCTTGGGCCCCCATTCTCTTAGTGCTTGTTGGCAAGGGGCAGGGGAGCACATAGCCTTCCTGCTGCCCGAGGCAAACATTGAAAGGGCACCCCCTTATGCCAAATTCTTCACCTAACCCCTTCCCTTCAGCCAGAGGTGTAAATTGACCAGCATGTACTTTCTATAATGCCAGTGTCTTATGTGGCACAAGGGTTTTTGGGCCCCCTCAGGCTCCTGGGCCCGGTAGCGACTGCTACCTCTGCACCCCCTATAGCTACGCCCCTGGTGGTCCCATTGCGCACCAAAATTCTTGCACAATTCTGCTGCAGAGTAAGCCAAACTAATAGATGATATGAACCCAAACTAGATAGTCCAGAGATGCCTCAAATTCATCATCCAGCATAAGCCATAGTGATAAATCTGGCACAGCAGAAAGTCTAGTCTATGTTTACATATCAAAATATTAGACAGGATTAGTAAATCTACCCCACTGTAAATTTATGCTCTTATCAATCAAATGTATACTCCCTGTTTCTTCATCTCCCCTCTCAAACACATTCTGAGACAGGGAGACTGGTGCAGTTGTCCTGTCTTTTTGCCCTTCTTTACTGTGTCTTTAGTTGCTATAACAATTACGTTTTCTGTCTTTATGTTATTTTTAAAGGGACTAGGAATTTCTACTTTGTTTTAATCTTCCACTTAGCAGTTACTATAAGTACTGTAGATTTCATACCAAAGGTTGGAGAAAATACCATATTTCAGAAGTGTTCTTGCTGCTGTGGAATAATAAGGAATATGGATATCAGAGGAACTTCTAATACTTTTTTATATCTGAAAGTGTAATTTCCTACATTGTTCTAATGCATGAAGCCTATTTGATTCAGGCAATTTCCAGATATCTTTGGTTAGCAAATGTTGGGTTTCTAAATGTGAAAACCATTACCAGCAATGCAATTAAAGGGGTTCTATTATTAAAAATGTTCATCCACCAGCAACCTGTCTTAGAATGTGAGCAGGACTGGTAACTACCACTTGCAGAGTGACAGAATTGCAGACATTGTGATAGATTCTCAGGGGCTCACTGCATGATAATTCAGGAGAATACATTAACCCCTCAGGGACGAAGCCTATTTTGGCTTTAAGGACAAAGCACCATTTTTCACTTTATGCTTTGAAACACTTTTATGTATCCAAGTAAATTTGGCTTTTCCATGAAAGACGATCATACTACACAAAAAAAAATGTCTCTTTAACATTTTTTATGTGTCTACTTTATGTTGGCATCATGTTTGAAAAGTAAACTTCATTTTTTTGAGAAGGGGGGTAGATGGCTTAAAAGTTTAGCAGCAATTTTACAAATGTATTAATGAAAATGTCCAAATCCTATTTTATAGGCACTAATTCGGTTCTGAAGTTGCTTTGAGAGGCCTGTATAATAAAATCCCCCATAAATAATTTCAATTTAAAAACTGTGCCTCTCAAAGTATTCAAAATGACATTTACTGTAGCAAGTATGTTAACTTAACATAAATTAATGCAAAATGGAGGGTGAAATTAAAAAAAATATTTTTTTTGCAGATTTTTCGTTTTACTCAATTTTTTAACACAGCAGTTGATAGAACTGATCATGTCCTTCCACCTCAGTGAGGTGGACAGAGAAATAAGGACGAGAACAAACAGCAGGTGGTGCTATAGAGATATATTTTATTGAATAACACAGTGGCTTTACAAAATTTTTAATTACAAAAGTATTCAGATCCAGGTGCTGGATTGAAAACTAGGAAATAATTTTCATGGGGCAACCCCTTTAACTATGTAAATCCTAAATTGCTGAGCTGGATGTTTGTTTCAATTGTTTCTTCAATAAAAAGAGCTTTAACACAATTCATAGGAAGGGTGTTAAGGAAAAGATATGACATATTGGACACTAATACTAAAATGAACGCCAAAGATGTCGTACTATATTGAATATATGTTTTAAGGAATCAATATCTAGCTAAAATATATGAAATTCCAAATTAATGCACTAAATTGAATTAAGTGCACAGAACTGTAAAGATGTTTTTGTACCTCAGAGCTTAACATTTGTGTAAAATGCTTGGCTTTAATCATGTATTTTATGTCATCATGACTTAGATCCCTGCCTTTGACATATGAGATAGTGTGTTGTCTTTGCTTAGATGGTGTAGTAGAACTTGATGGATGTATTCTCATTCCTAAACTCATTACAACAAGCTTCCCATCCATCTAGTAAAATGCTATGATACAGAGTTGAAAAGTGCTATAAATCATACATCATATGGCCACTTCGAGTTAATTCATTAGAAATCCTCACTAAATATATTACAAATAGAAAGTCAACATACTACATAAGTTTTATAAAATGATTGTATATTAAAGAAGGAAATATTAATATATCCATGGTGCAATAACCAATCCAGAGCATCATTTGGTGGGCGAGTTTCTAAATGGAACCTGTCACCATTAAAATGCAGTGCGGCATGTAATAGAGTAGGAAGTGCTGAGCAGAATGATATATAGTTATTCAGGAAAAGAATTTGGGATAACTTGTAAAATATTCATTTAAATCTCTGCTCATTATGATCTTAGGAGTCGTATGGGAGGTGCTAACCAGTGATTGACAGCTGTCACTAAATAGATCCATTTAGATTACTCCTGAGCTCAGAATAAGCAGAGAGTTAAATTTATATTTTACAAGTTATAATAAATCTTTTTCCATAATACTATATATCAATCTGCTCAGCTCCTCCTAAACTATAACATGCTGTCTTCAGATTACACTGCGTTTTCATGGTGAAATGTTCCCTTTAAGAGACTAGTAAGTAGTTTTGGTGCAAATATTCGAATCGCGAATATCGCCACTTCGAGAATTCGCAAAGAATTAGAATATAGTGCTATATATTCGTATTCTCGAATATTCTATTTTTTTTTTCATCAGTAACCTCCCTTCTTGCATGTGGGCCAATGAGAAGGCTGCAATGTCTTTGTCTGAGCTTAGCAACATCCCTAGCAACCAATAGGAAAGTTGCCTACCCCTTACTATATAAGAACCTCCCCAGCAGCCATTTTCTGTAGTTTTATGGAGTTCTGAGAGAGACAGCAGTATCATTGCTGTACTCTGTGCTTTTCTGTGTCATTACATTAGATAGTTATATAGTTAGTTAGTTAGCTAGTTAGCTTATATATATAATAAAGATAGTTAGTGGGAGATAATCAGTGTAGGTTAGATAGTGATATAGTGTAGCTGATAGGTTCTGCTGTCCATACATACATGCTACAGACATAGTGCTGTGATGTCACAAGTTCACAACAATACTTAGTGCACCAATCAGTAATATGTAGTCAGACCTGCTAAACTGTGAAGTTGCACGTATTGCGCCAAAATATGCGCATCATTAATTATATATTGGAGCACTCTATCTGCATATAAAGCTATTGTAATGTTCTGCCGTGCCAACCATTTTCTCCAGTCTCATCAAACTTCTAGCAGCTTCAAAAATGTAGCAAAAGTGACCCACGTCTGTATTGCGTGCGCAATACGCGCATATTACATTGCCGATTTTTGCAATCAAGAAAATAATGGCAAATTCTCGAATCTTCAAATTTATGACGAATATTTGCCCAAATATTCATGAAATATCGCGAATTCGAATGTTGCCCCTGATGCTTATCATTACTAGTAAGCTCCCATACTATTTTAGATATTCATCAAGGATTTGTCAGGGCTACAGATACAGGGCGGAAGAAGAAGATTCTGTAAACTGTGTAGTTTCTGTAGACACTTGAATGGGAGCTGACGTTCAGTACCCTAGCATGGTCACTACAGAGTGTACAGAGCTGTACACTGTATGCTTTCTGGTTCCGCATCTGCCTTAACCTCTTAATGACCGGGAAATGTTCTATTTATTTTTTTTTTTCACTTTTTACTTTCAGTCTTCCCAAAGCCAAAACTTTTTTGTTTTTTAATTCACATAGTCGTATGAGGGCTTGTTTTTTGCGGGGCAAGATGCACTTTCTAATGGCACCATTTACGATTGCATAAAATGTGTTAGGAAGTGGGGAACAAATTCCAAATGGGGGGGGGGGAATAATAAATAAAAAAAAAACATTTTGCCACAGTTTTATGCTCTGGTTTTTGTTTTACACCATCTGCTATGTGCTATAACTGACTTGTTACTTTTTTTCTCCAGGTCAGTACGATTACAGTGATACCACATATGTATAGTTTTTCTTGTGTTTTAATACTGAAAAAAAATAAAATCTTTAAAAAATTTTATTTTATTTTCACCAGCATATTCAGACACCTATAATTTTTTTGTACTGAAGTTACCGTATGTGTACGGCGCTCTGTGAGGGCTCATTTTTTGCTTGCCAATCTTTACTCTTCAATGATACCAATTTTTATGGGATGTGAAACGACCAAGAAACGTCTAATTGGCGTTTCGCCATTTGCTGCATGGGAAAAATATTTTTATATTTTAATAGGGGGGCAATTTCACATGCGGTGATGCCCATAATGTGTATTTTTTATTGTTTACATATCTTTATTTACATTTTGGGGAAAGGGGGGTTATTTGAATTTTTAAAGTGCCCATAGGGAACTATAACAAACAATCATTAGATTGCTTCTGTCATAGACTCAAATGCATTAGCATTAGCACTGGAGTCTATGAAAAGGGGCGCCATAGTAACTTATATGCAGCAGCGTCCTGTCACACAGGAGCACAGGGACTGCGATATACATCAGAAGGATTAAAAGTCCACGACCAGCATAACCACCAGTTACGTACATTAGTGTGGGTCGTCTGTTGTTTAAAACCATAAACACCCTGCCCGATTTTTATTAAATTTTTTGTGGGAGGTGAAGCAACGAAAAACGAGAAGTGTTCATCTGCACTATCTGATTTCATATGTAAGTCTTGCCGATGTACTTCCTGTTTGGCAGAATTTTATTGTAAACTTCTAGTCTAATTATTGCTGCTTATTTGAGTATCTAATTCAGACTTTTATTGGACTATATTTGTATAACTTTACTATCCATCAAGATATCTTCAGCAAGTGGAATACAATCGTGCTCCCAAACTCAGGGTATTAGGGGAACTTAAAGTGGCCCTTGAAAAAATACTAAAAGTGGCCCTGTTTTGTAGTTGGGTCCAAATTGATGGAGGCAGGGCCAGCAATGCTAATGTGTGGGTGTCAACCTCATCAGGTGGAAAAAATGCTGTTCAATCCTGCATTGATCCGGAGTCAGTCCAAGCTCCTTAGTATAATCAGCAAAATCAAAAGGATGGTTCCAGCAGGTAAAATCCAAATAATGCTTTATTTCTTCATTTAAAATTGGAGTGCAGCACAGTTTTCCGTACCATTCCCATGCCATAACATATTGCAGCACATTATACCACCCAAACAGAGCCAAATCCCACATTCCATCACAAATTACTGCCGCCAGCAGCACAAAATACATTCTCAAAAACTTAAACTGGCCGGCCGTTAGTAGGGCCCAGGCGGCCCCCTGGGCAGCGGCCTACCAGGAAATTTCCCTGTAAAGTCTATGGCCAATCCACCCCTGCAGAGGATTGTATAAAAGGCAGAAGGTTTAATTGAGAATATGCAATGGCATGTTGAGTGCCACTTTGACGTTCCACAACCAGCACCATTGCAGTAAACTATTCCAAATCCTCAAGGTACATAATGAGGAAGATGAGTAATTATGGATAGATATACCGTTGGTGCAACATGTGCAGCTGCACAAGGGCCATATAGGCAAGGGTTGGGGCATATTACTAAAAAAAATGGACACTGAAGTTCTCTTGGTTCAAATTACTGTTATATTCTGAAGCATCAGATAAAGGATGGGCTAGAGAGTCCTAGAAAGGGACAAGGAGAACTATAAGGAGCCCCTTACTCTAGATAAATTAAGCAGCAAGGGATGTCGGGATTCGGACCTCCACCAATGTGATAATGGTGACCTATCCTGAGGATAGGCCATCATTATCTTTACCCAGATAACTGGAATTGTCTTTTCCAAAGGAGCTGAAAAATATGGACCCATGTGGAATCTTGGCATTCAGGGTAATAACTTTCAAAGTGATTATGTTCTTGTTTTAATCTACTTAGGCCTCATGCACAGGACCATTGTTCGTTTTGTGGTCCGCAAACCGCAGATGCGCAAAACACGGATGGCGTCCGTGTGCGTTCCGCAATTTTGAGCCTTTAATATAACTGCCTATTCTTGTCTGCAAAGCACGGACAAGAATAGGACATGCTATATTTTTTTTGCGAACCACGGAACAGAGCAACGAATGCTGTCCGCATCTTTTGCAGCCCCATTGAAGTGAATGGGTCCGCATCCGAGCCGCCAAAACTGCGTGTGCATGAGGCCTTAGAATGAGAAAGAGCCTTATGCCTCATTCACACGTCAGTGTTTTGGTCAGTGATTTCCATCAGTGATCGTGAGCCAAAACCAGGATTGGAGCCTCCACAGACATAAGGTATAAGAGAAAGATCTGCTTCTGTTCTGTGTTTAAAGCCGCACCTGTTATGGCTCAAAATCACTGATGGAAATCACTGACTGAACACTGACTGTGCAAATGAGACTTTAGTTATGAAAATAGAGGGGATCAGATAAGTGGCAAAACATGAAGGACATGAAATTGAGAATGGTTGAGAATGGTCTGATAAAGAAATGTCAACTGAATAGAAGATTAAGGAAAGATGTAATACTTTGGGAGAGGGGCTTAAAGGAAATGTGTCAGGTGATTTATGTTAGCCTGAGCTCATCATATAGTGGAATATATGCTGAACATAATTATATGAGTGTATGTGTATAAAGCAGAAAATCCTGTCAGGACTCCTAGGAGAGGCAGTGCTAGCCCAATACATGCAGAGTTTTTGACAGTCTTCTATGTGCATACAATGAAACAGGAAGAGGGGTCAATCAATTCATGTGGATGGGGTAATCAGGACTCTCACTGACTCTTTAAGGAGTCCTGTGAAGAGGTTCTCTGCTTTTTACTCAAAACCCTGCCTCAAATCATATAACACTATGTATCACAGAGCTCAGCTTCTCTCCTTTTATCATACCCAGCTCTCAGATAGGGCAGCAGAAATCACCTGTCAGGTTTAGTTTTAAAGGATGTGTACTCTGAGAAATGGTGGTAGATGACAAACCTCTGAACTAAAATGCTGTGAAATGCCACAGATTGTACTAATATGTATTATTCAAAGAGCTCAGGGGAAATTTATTAAAGAGGCTGTCTAAGTTATTTTATTGATGACCTATCTGTCACTTCAGCAGCGGTGAGCAGGTGTAATTACTCCAAAGCTGTCCCATTCACTTCAATGGGACAGTTTGTTCCTATACACTTGAATAGGACATGTAACTCCCCAGAGTGGCAGTACCACTACTGCACCCCGCTACTGTCTATGTTGGTTAACATCATGTCATCATATGTAATTATTGTAGGTCTATCTCAATGTGCATTCCTACTGTTTGTAACTGTTATATTCAAGTGTAATGTACCTGGTTCACCAGTAGGTGGAAGCAAGCATGGCAGTGCTACAGTTACAGAGAATGGAACCCTTCTTTCCATTCTAACTCTCCCTCTAAGGAGGAGAGGGGACTAGTTTCTAGGAGCAGTGTAGTACACCCCCAGCTAGGGGAAGGGTGTGCAGCAGGCGCAAGTCCCTGCTGGACGTGCCCCAGCCAAGCAAAGCGAGCCAGCTAGAGCACCTTCAGCTCTTCTGGATAAAGAGGCCACAGCTTGGAGCCTCAGAGGCCAGGAAGAAAGTTCCCTGGATTAAGCTAGAGTCAGACTACAGAGAGAAGTTGCAGCATCCTGCAGAAGCAGAGATTCTATTTAAGCCTGTCAACACAGTAGAGCCAGAGAGCGACAGATGAAGCAAAGAGAAGTTTGTCTGCCACCGTTTTGCTCATGCTAAAGCCTGTTGGGAGCCACGATAAAGTCTGTAAATCATTTGGAGAAGTGTTTATTGAAAGTAAAGCTGCTTTTCAACTTCATCAGAAGGTCTGGACTCAATTTATTCTTCATCCCCAAGTTAACTTATGCCCTTTTTCTGCTGTGGAAGACATCGCCTGGGGTCCAATGTATCCCGGTAGGAGCACCGTGACACGTGCACAAAACATTAAGGGACATTTTTGGCCACCCTATACCACTCGGCCATTCCTACACCTGGGTACCACCACCAACACTGCAACTGGCATCACAAATATTTCTTAAAGGGACCCTTTGTCGGACGTCGTAGATGGAGCTGTCTCTTTGAACTGAATGGGATGGCTTACGTATAATTACATCTGCTCACCGCTGCTTTTGCGATGGTGAGCAGGAAAACAATGAAGAGAAGAATGTGCTGGCATGGCGCACGCCTTCTCTTCAACCAGCTGATCAGTTGGGTTGCCAGGTGTCGGACCCCTGCCGATCTGATATTTATGACCTATCCTGAGGATAGGTCATCAATAAAAATAACTTAGAAAACCTCTTTAAGGGTGCTTTATAGGGGCCAATGATCTGGAAAATTATCTTGAAGAACTGTTTCTAGGAATTTTCCTTTCCAATAATTTCCCTGTCTAAAGGTGCCAACGATCACCCAATGAATGAGCAAACATAAGGTGGAACTATCTCTGATGTGGTCACCTAAATCATCGTGCTGTCTAAATAGCAATCTGGGGCCCAGAAACAATTCTCTATGATGATAAGCGAGCCCTGTAGCAGAAGTGATTAGTGCATGTAAATGCAGATTTCACCTCCTGTAATGCCAGGCAATAATTGGAAATTAATGGTTTGTTCCCGATAATTGACCACTGTGTCAGCCCATGTAAAAGGACCTTAACCAACAGCGAAGTTAACACATAATACAGTAGCAAAGGGTGCATGTATACAGGGCAAAAAACATATAGAAAAGTGCAGTAGCAGCGGTAGTCAAAAGTAATCTGACTAAAAATATTGAAGAACTGAAGTTCTGGAGGACTACTAGTGACATAGCCATACACCCCATGTGACCACTGCAGCCAATCACTGGTGCTGGAGTGGAGGGAGATTGAACCAGTGAGTATAGGATCTTTTGTTATTGTAACACATTCCCTGCCTGTGGTCAATTCATTATCTTGGACAACTCCTTTAAGTTATTTAATGAGGGACTGAACAACTGATCAGATGAGATTCATTTGAGTTAATTGTGATTCATTCCAATCAGTTTTTCAACCTGGTTTAATGGATACTTAGAATTAAGAGGAGAGCACTCCTAATAAAATCAGATGTTTAGTATGTAGTTTAAAGGCCTCCTTACATTGCCCAAGCATCAGGCAGATCATCACTAACAATCGTTCATAGGAGCCTGTGTAAAGGTGGCACTGATTACCCGATGAATGACCAAAACCCTCATTTGTCGGGTCATTGGATTGTTCATTCGGACGCCTAAATCATTGTTTGCCAGCATCAGATCTTGCCGTCTAAACGGCGCTCTGCTGCTAGCAAACAATGCATCTGTGTGGGGACAAGTGATGGCATTAGAGATCGCCCCTTCCCATACTGTGGAGGGGATCATTGCATGTAATAGCAGCGGTCTCCTTCACTGACAAGCAGGCGCTTGTTGGGAAGGAAAGGTGCCTTTAGTAAATGGCCTTATGACATTATAATAGGAGAGATATCATATTCCATTGTATTACCCATGCAGCAGCAGGATATAGAATACTATATAATGACTAGAGTTGAGCGAACCCGAACTGTAAAGTTCGGGTTCGTACTGAACTTTAGGGTTTTCGGCACCCGGACGCGAACCCGAATATTTACGTAAAAGTTCGGGTTCGGTGTTCGGCGATTTTTATGGCGTTTTTTGAAAGACTGCAAAGCAGCCAATCAACAAGCGTCATACTACTTGCCCCAAAAGGCCATCACAGCCATGCCTACTATTGGCATGGCTGTGATTAGCCAACTGCAGCATGTGACCCAGCCTCTATTTAAGCTGGAGTGACGTAGAGCCACCCGTCACTCTGCTCGGATTAGTATAGGGAGAGGCTGCAGCTGCTGTGAGGGAGAGATCAGGGAGAAATCTTATCAAGAACTGGTTTATTTACTCAGCAATCTACAGAAAAAGTGTTTTGTGGGTGCAGTGTACAATTTTTTTAAGCCTGTCCTGACCCAACTACTGCTGAAAACGAACTTTTTTTTCTTCAGTTAGTCAATATCAATACATGATCGGCAGCCATTTTATGCAACGATAGTGCACCAGCATAGGCTATCTGCAAGTCCAGAAATACAGCTTTGGCATACTGGGATGAAAAAACCCTCTAATATACTGCACATCTGGGATTAGACAAGCATAAGTGACGGTCACATTTAGGACAGAAATACAGCTTTTTGGTTAGTGTGAAAAAACCCTCTCATATACTGCACATCTGGGATTACACGTGCATAAGTGACTGTCACATTTAAGACAGAAATACAGCTTTTTGGTTAGGGTGAAAAAGCCCTCTAATATACTGCACATCTGGGATTACACGTGCATAAATCACTGTCACATTTAAGACAGAAATACAGCTTTTTGGTTAGGGTGAAAAAACCCTCTAATATGCTGCACATCTGGGATTAGACAAGCATAAGTGACTGTCACATTTAGGACAGAAATGCAGCTTTTTGATTTGGGTGAAAAAACCCTCTAATATATTGCACATCTGGGATTACACGTGCATAAGTCACTGTCACATTTAGGACAGAAATACAGCTTTTTGGTTAGGGTGAAAAACCCCTCTAATATACTGCACATCTGGGATTACACGTGCATAATTCACTGTCACATTTAGGACAGAAATACAGCTTTTTGGTTAGGGTGAAAATAGCCTCTAATATACTGCACATCTGGGATTACACATGCATAAGTGACTGTCACATTTAGGCCATAAATGCGGCTTTGGCATACTGGGATGAAAAAAGGCTCTCATATACTGCACATCTGGGATTACACGTGCATAAGTCACTGTCACATTTAAGACAGAAATACAGCTTTTTGGTTAGGGTGAAAAAGCCCTCTAATATACTGCACATCTGGGATTACACGTGCATAAGTGACTGTCACATTTAGGACAGAAATACAGCTTTTTGGTTAGGGTGAAAAAAAACCTCTAATATACTGCACATCTGGGATTACACGTTCATAAATCACTGTCACATTTAAGACAGAAATACAGCTTTTTGGTTAGGGTGAAAAACCCCTCTAATATACTGCACATCTGGGATTACACGTGCATAAATCACTGTCACATTTAAGACAGAAATACAGCTTTTTTGTTTAGGGTAAAAAAAACCTCTAATATGCTGCACATCTGGGATTAGACAGGCATAAGTGACTGTCACATTTAGGACAGAAATGCAGCTTTTTGATTTGGGTGAAAAAACACTCTAATATATTGCACATCTGGGATTACACGTGCATAAATCACTGTCACATTTAGGACAGAAATACAGCTTTTTGGTTAGGGTAAAAAAAACTCTAATATACTGCACATCTGGGATTACACGTGCATAAGTGATTGTCACATTTAGGACAGAAATACAGCTTTTTGGTTAGGGTTAAAAACTCTCTAATATGCTGCACATCTGGGATTACACATGCATAATTCACTGTCACATTTAGGACAGAAATACAGATTTTTGGTTAGGGTGAAAAAACCCTCTAATATACTGCACATCTGGGATTACATGTGCATAAGTGACTGTCACATTTAGGCCATAAATGCGGCTTTGGCATACTGGGATGAAAAAAGCCTCTTATATACTGCACATCTGGGATTACACGTGCATAAGTCATTTTTACATTTAGGACAGAAATACAGCTTTTTGGTTAGGGTGAAAAAACCTTCTAATATACTGCACATCTGGGATTACACGTGCATAATTGACCTTCACATTTAGGCCATAAATACGGCTTTGGCATACTGGGGTGAAAAAAGACTCTCATATACTGCACATCTGGGATTACACGTGTATAAGTGACTGTCACATTTAGGACAGAAATACAGCTTTTTGGTTAGGGTGAAAAAGCCCTCTATTATACTGCACATCTGGGATTACACGTGCATAAATCACTGTCACATTTAGGACAGAAATACAGATTTTTGGTTAGGGTGAAAAAACCCTCTAATATGCTGCACATCTGGATTAGACAAGCATAAGTGACTGTCACATTTAGGCCATAAATACGGCTTTGGCATACTGGGGTGAAAAAAGCCTCTCATATACTGCACACCTGGGATTACATGTGCATAAATGACTGTCACATTTAGGACAGAAATACAGCTTTTTGGTTAGGGTGAAAAAACCCTCATATATACTGCACATCTGGGATTACACGTGCATAAGTGACAAGAACCTCCTTTTGCCGTGAATGAACCCCTGCTGTGCCTGGGTGACTGGGGCCTAAATCTCTCAAAATCCTCTGTTGTATTGCTTGGTGACATGAACCCCCTTTTGCCGTGAATGAACCCTTGCTCTGCATTGCTGACAGGGGCCTAAATCTCTCAAAATCCTCCGTTCTATTGCTGGGTGAAATGAACCCCCTTTTGCCGTGTATGAACCCCTGCTGTGCCTGGGTGACAGGGGCCTAAATCTCTCAAAATCCTCTGTTCTATTGCTGGGTGACATGATCCCCCTTTTGAAGTGAATGAACCCCTGCTCTGCAATGCTGACAGGAGACTAAATCTCTCAAAATCGTCTGTTCTATTGCTGGGTGACATGATCCCCTTTTGCCGTGAATGAACCCCTGCTGTGCCTGGGTGAAAGGGGCCTAAATCTCTCAAAATCCTCTGTTCTATTGCTTGGTGACATGATCCCCCTTTTGCTGTGAATGAACCCCTGCTGTGCCTGGGTGACTGGGGCCTAAATCTCTCAAAATCCTCTGTTGTATTGCTGGGTGACATGAATCCCCTTTTGCCGTGAATGAACCCCTGCTGTGCCTGGATGACAGGGGTCTAAATTTCTCAAAATCCTCTGTTCTATTGCTGGGTGACACGAACCCCCTTTTGCCGTGAATGAACCCCTGCTGTGCCTGGGTGACAGGTGCCTAAATCTCTCAAAATCCTCTGTTTTATTGCTGGGTGACATGAACCCCCTTTTGCTGTGAATGAACCCCTGCTGTGCCTGGGTGACAGGGGCCTAAATCTCTCAAAATCCTCTGTTCTATTGCTGGGTGACAAGAACCCTTTTTTGCCGTGAATGAACCCCTGCTGTGCCTGGGTGACAGGGGCCTAAATCTCTCAAAATTCTCTATTTTATTGCGGGGTGACATGATCCCTCTTTTGCCGTGAATAAACCCCTGCTGTGCCTGGGTGACAGGGGCCTAAATCTCTCAAAATCCTCTGTTCTATTGCTGGGTGACATGATCCCCCTTTTGCCGTGAATGAACCCCTGCTGTGCCTGGGTGAAAGGGGCCTAAATCTCTCAAAATCCTCTGTTCTATTGCTTGGTGACATGATCCCCCTTTTGCTGTGAATGAACCCCTGCTGTGCCTGGGTGACAGGGGCCTAAATCTCTCAAAATCCTCTGTTCTATTGCTGGGTGACAAGAACCCCCTTTTGCCGTGAATGAACCCCTGCTGTGCCTGGGTGACAGGGGCCTAAATCTCTCAAAATCCTCTGTTTTATTGCTGGGTGACATGAACCCCCTTTTGCTGTGAATGAACCCCTGCTGTGCCTGGGTGACAGGGGCCTAAATCTCTCAAAATCCTCTGTTCTATTGCTGGGTGACAAGAACCCCCTTTTGCCGTGAATGAACCCCTGCTGTGCCTGGGTGACAGGGGCCTAAATCTCTCAAAATTCTCTATTTTATTGCGGGGTGACATGATCCCTCTTTTGCCGTGAATGAACCCCTGCTGTGCCTGGGTGACAGGGGCCTAAATCTCTCAAAATCCTCTGTTCTATTGCTGGGTGACATGATCCCCCTTTTGCCGTGATTGAACCCCTGCTGTGCCTGGGTGAAAGGGGCCTGAATCTCTCAAAATCCTCTGTTCTATTGCTTGGTGACATGATCCCCCTTTTGCTGTGAATGAACCCCTGCTATGCCTGGGTGACAGGGGCCTAAATCTCTCAAAATCCTCTGTTGTATTGCTGGGTGACATGAACCCCCTTTTGCCATGAATGAACCCCTGCTCTGCATTGCTGACAGGGAACTAAATTTAGTGAAAACATCTGTTACTGATCGGAAGATGCGCGACTACAAACGCACTCTGATGATAGCATTCCCACCTGACAGCGGGGGCACAGTGGAAGCAAAAGGCAAATACAGAGGAGGAGGAAGAGGTCGCCAACGCAGCTGGGGCACCACCAGCACCTGAGAAGGCTCGGTTAGCATGGCCTAATGAGGCGTATGGGAGCTAATGAGGCATATATGGGCTAATGAGGCAAAAGGGGGCTAATGAGGCATATGGGGGCTAATGAGGTATAATTTTTTTTTTATTCGCTCATCTCTAATCATGCAGCAGACATGGACTGTGTTGATCAAAGGGTTCACTGGGGTTATTGGCTACAGCTAGAGATGTCCCTAACTATTCGCCAGCGAACAGTTAGCGGCGAACATCGCTTGTTCGCGTTCGCCGCGGCAGGCGAACATATACGATGTTCAATCTGCCCCCTATACGTCATCATTGAGCAAACTTTGATCCTGTACCTCACAGTCAGCAGACACATTCCAGCCAATCAGTATACCCTCCCTCCCAAACTCTCCCACCTCCTATCAAAAAGCAAGGACAGCATCCATCTTAGATTCATTCTGAAGCTGCAGTGTTAGTTAGAGCAGGGAGAGTGCTGCTGCTGCTGAATTAATAGGGAAATCGTTAGCTAGGCCAGTGTTCTGTGTCCACTCCAGTCCTCAAAGACTCATCTGCTGTAAGGACAGCATCCTGACAGCACCCCAAAAAGCCCTTTTTAGGGCTGGTACATTAGTCTGCTTTTATTTATTTTTTTCTATATATACACTGCTCAAAAAAATAAAGGGAACACAAAAATAACACATCCTAGATCTTAGTTAATTAAATATTCTTCTGCAATACTTTGTTCTTTACATAGTTGAATGTGCTGACAACAAAATCACACAAAAATAAAAAATGGAAATCAAATTTTTCAACCCATGGAGGTCTGGATTTGGAGTCACACTCAAAATTTAAGTGGAAAAACACACTACAGGCTGATCCAACTTTGATGTAATGTCCTTAAAACAAGTCAAAATGAGGCTCAGTAGTGTGTGTGGCCTCCACGTGCCTGTATGACCTCTCTACAATGCCTGTGCATGCTCCTGATGAGGTGGCGGACGGTCTCCTGAGGGATCTCCTCCCAGACCTGGACTAAAGCATCTGCCAACTCCTGGACAGTCTGTGGTGCATAGAGCGAGACATGATGTCCCAGATGTGCTCAATTGGATTCAGGTCTGGGGAACGGGCGGGCCAGTCCATAGCATCAATGCCTTCGTCTTGCAGGAACTGCTGACACACTCCAGCCACATGAGGTCTAGCATTGTCTTGCATTAGGAGGAACCCAGGGCCAACCGCACCAGCATATGGTCTCACAAGGGGTCTGAGGATCTCGTCTCGGTACCTAATGGCAGTCAGGCTACCTCTGGTGAGCACATGGAGGGCTGTGCGGCCCTCCAAAGAAATGCCACCCCACACCATTACTGAACCAATGCCAAACCGGTCATGCTGGAGGATGTTGCAGGCATCAGAACGTTCTTCACGGCGTCTCCAGACTCTGTCACGTCTGTCACATGTGCTCAGTGTGAACCTGCTTTCATCTGTGAAGAGCACAGGGCGCCAGTGGCGAATTTGCCAATCTTGGTGTTCTCTGGCAAATGCCAAACGTCCTGCACGGTGTTGGGCTGTAAGCACAACCCCCACCTGTGGACGTCGGTCCCTCATATCACCCTCATGGAGTCTGTTTCTGACTATTTGAGTAGACACATGCACATTTGTGGCCTGCTGGAGGTCATTTTGCAGGGCTCTTGCAGTGCTCCTCCTGTTCCTCCTTGCACAAAGGCGGAGGTAGCGGTCCTGCTGCTGGGTTGTTGCCCTCCTACGGCCTCCTCCATGTCTCCTGATGTACTGGCCTGTCTCCTGGTAGCGCCTCCATGCTCTGGACACTACGCTGACAGACACAGCAAACCTTCTTGCCACAGCTCGCATTGATGTGCCATCCTGGATAAGCTGCACTACCTGAGCCACTTGTGTCGGTTGTAGACTCCGTTTCATGCTACCACTAGAGTGAAAGCACCGCCAGCATTCAAAAGTGACCAAAACATCAGCCAGGAAGCATAGGAACTGAGATGTGGTCTGTGGTTACCACCTGCAGAACCACTCCTTTATTGGGGGTGTCTTGCTAATTGCCTATAATTTCCACCTGTTGTTTATCCCATTTGCACAACAGCATGTGAAATTGATTGTCACTCAGTGTTGCTTCCTAAGTGGACAGTTTGATTTCACAGAAGTGTGATTAACTTGGAGTTACATTGTGTTGTTTAAGTGTTCCCTTTATTTTTTTGAGCAGTGTATATTGCAGTTGCCTGCCCATGTGTGAAAGGCCACAGGCCCACAGACTGTACTGTGTGCACACCACTCATATCGGGTGGCACAGTACCTTGCAGATAAAAAAGTCATTTAATTTTTACCCTTTAATATAATTGCAGTTGCCTGCCAGTGTGTGTCAGGCCCACAGACTGTACTGTGCCCACTGCCCACCACTCATATAGGGTGGCACAGCACCTTGCAGATAAAAAAGTCATTTAATTTTTTCTCTGTAATATAATTGCAGTTGCCTACCAGTTAGTGTCAGGCCCACAGACTGTACTGTGCCCACTGCCCACCACTCATATAGGGTGGCACAGCACCTTGCAGATAAAAAAGTCATTTAATTTTTTCTCTGTAATATAATTGCAGTTGCCTGCCAGTGTGTGTCAGGCCCACAGACTGTACTGTGCCCACTGCCCACCACTCATATAGGGTGGCACAGCACCTTGCAGATAAAAAAGTCATTTATTTTTTCCTCTGTAATATAATTGCAGTTGCCTGCCAGTGAGTGTCAGGCCCACAGACTGTACTGTGCCCACTGCCCACCACTCATATAGGGTGGCACAGTACATTGCACGGCGCACGCGCAGTGCCCCGAATTGGAAGTAAGAAGACCGGCCAATCATCTTTTTCCATCACCCGGTTCCTAAAATCTATTCGATACATGTCCCTTGATAGGGGACGTAACAGGAATTAAACTGATAGGAATAGTACTACTTAACACACCACTCATATAGGGTGGCACAGTACATTGCACAGCGCACGCTCAGTGCCCCAAATTGGAAGGAAGAGGACCGACCAACCATCTTTTTCCTTCTCCCGGTTCCTAAAATCTATTCCATACACCGGCCCTTGATAGGGGACAAAACAGAGATTAAACTGGTAAGAACAGATTTTTTTTATAAAAAAAAAGAGGACAGCCTCTGCGGAGCTGGGTATTTTTTGGCCGCGTTACTGAACGTTCATGCACAATGGCTGTATTCTCATGCGTCCTTTTGCGGAGGTGACAAACCTGGTCAGTCAAACCCAAGGCAATATCATCGACCTCATCCCATATGCGTTTATTCTGGAGCGTGCCCTGCGAAGAGTGCTGGATCAGGCCGTAGATGAGCATGAAGAGGAAGAGTTGTGGTCACCATCACCACCAGAAGCAGCCTTGTCGTCGTCGATTGCTGGACCTGCGGCAACGCAGAGAGAGGAGACTGAAGAAGAGGAGTCAGAGGAGGAAGGTGGCTTTGAGGAGGTAGAAGACCATCCACAGCAGGCGTCCCAGGGGATTGTTGTCACCTTTTGGGGACCCTTGGTGTTGTACGTGGCTGGGTGGAGGAAGAGACCTTCAATGACGTCAGTGAGGACAAGGAACGGGACATGGCTAGCTTGGTATCCCACCTTGTGCAAATGGGGAGTTTGCGGTTGTGCAAATGGACTGTTTGCGGTTGTTTGCTGTGCGTTAAACGGGGAGTTTGGTCTGTCAGAGTTTGGTCTGTCACTGTGAAGCGGGCGTAACCCTTACACTACCTGATCGATACAACATCATACCTGATCGTATACACACACTGGATGTTTTAAAGCACGTTATTCCAAACAATTTAGGAATGTTCAGTGATTTATGCCCTTTATGGATTAAAACCCGACTCTGCGTCAACTACGTAATTTTAAATGGGAGTTTTGCCATGGATCCCCCTCCGGCATGCCACAGTCCAGGTGTTAGTCCCCTTGAAACAACTTTTCCATCACTATTGTGGCCAGAAAGAGTCCCTGTGGGTTTTAAAATTTGCCTGCCTATTGAAGTCTATGGCAGTTCGCCCCCGGTTCGCCCCTTCGCGAACATTTGCGTAAATTCGCGTTCGCCGTTCGCTAACTGAAAATTTTATGTTCGCGACATCTCTAGTTACAGCCGAAGAGCTCCGATATCTTTTAACTCCCTCTGCCGCAGCTATGCCAAAATAAATTGCTGCAGGTTGGGAACCTGCACAGCACACCGTCCGAAGACAGCAAGTTATCATTAAATGGTTAATGTCAATACGTTAGGAACTGCTAATTTTTCAGTTCCTTAAAGGGATTGTCCGTTTTATCTCATTTTGATGACCTATTTTCAGGACTCCCGGCACCCCCGCCGATCAGCTGTGCTACGTTCTCTTCATTGTTTACCGGCTCGCCAACGACATTGAATCTTCTCCATCCCATTCATTTCGATGGGAAAGAGGCGGTTGTAGTTCCACTCTGTCCCTTTCAAGTGAATGGGACAAAACAGCTGTAATTACACTGCTCGCCACTGCGACGGTGAGCACGAAAACAGTGCATAGAACGTAGCGCTGAAATGAGCGCTGCCTTCTCATCTTACAGCTGATCGGCAGGGGTGGCCAGGCTCAGACCCCAGCCAATATGATTTTGATGACCTATCCTCAGAATGACCTATACTGATGATGTATCCTGAGGATAGGACATCAATACAGGAAAAGACGACAACCTCTTTAATAAATACACAACCTACCTCGGAAAATAGAAATACATTATAATTCAGTTTTAGTATATATAATACATATGGTTAATTAGAAGATACATTTTAAGATGTAGTAGAGTATCTTTAGCTTAGAAATAATTACATTTGTCAAAAGGCAAAACTTCCCCATTAGTTATGCAGAATTTTAACTAGAGCATCTTTTGTCTTTCATAGCAATTAATTATACAACTGTTAATTGATCCATAAAATGTGAATGGCTCGTTCTTCCCTGAAATTGATAAGCAGGTGATGCATTGAAATGGTTTGCTCGTGGAATACAAGGGCTTGCTCCTCTGAGGCTCTCCAGCAATTAGAGCAAGTGGGTTATTTGGCATGTTTCTATTTTATTATGAAGATTGGGTTTCATTTTCTGTAGATCTTAATTTAATATTTTGGCATATCTACAAATAAAACTATGGCAAGTAAATTTGAATACATTAAAACTAATTGCCATGTTATTAAAATAATGACTGTGTTTCATGGCATGTCAATACATCCACCTCACATTATAATTTATGAACACTACAAATCAAACTCTAGTCTACCAGGCACAGTAGACAAATGTTGTGCCCATAGGATAAGGCATGCAATAAATGCAAGCTTAGTTCTTATTAAATCATGAGTGCTGACACAACCAGGCATTGCCGATAAACTGTTCAGAAATATATTCTGGAAGATATTTGGCCCACTATCATCGACTTACAGGTGGATGCATCGCATGAGCTAACTTTATACATTTATATAGTGGTACATTTGTTGCCAAAATCCCTTTAAATCACCTCTTTATTCTCTTTTTTTGCTAGATTATCTTTGGATTCACACTCTGTTCTTTCTAGCATGCATCCTTTATCATGTTCACACTATGACACAACTATTTTACATGTATCCAGTAATATGTATTATGGCCTAAATGCCATAATGAAATATGTAGGTCCTGGGGCTTTGTAAGTGGGTGAACTCAGAGCTAATCTCTCCCCAAGCAATAATACAAAGACCATTACCTCCCCCATACCAGCTTTGACACTTAAAGAATCACTCCCATAAAAAAATATATATTTTTTTCTCTTGCTTGCTTCTTACCTGTGGCTGTAATTTCCTATTACCCACTGTCTTCTGGTCCTCGTCTGTATCATGTGACCGACACCCTGCCTCTGCTACTGACAAAGCAAACCGGAAGTCACTTTCTCATTCATTCCTTTGAGACTTACATGAAGGCTCTCACAGTAATGAATAGAGAAACTGACTTCCTGTCCACAAAGAGGAAGCTATTTCAGTTGGAGAGTCAGCATGTCAGTCACATGACACAAGTGAGGACCAGAATGGAGGACATAATTTGCAAATGTAGTAACATTTAAAAAATAATTACCTTCCCTAAAATTTACTTCATGCACCTTTCTAATGGTACAGAAAATTAAAAAATGTAGGATTAATTCTTTACTTCCTCCAGAGGGAGGTGCCAATACCTTTCTTGTTTGAGATGGTTCCTCCTGTGAGCTTCGTGGCTTCCTCGCAGCTTACCAAGCACTGTGCAGTCCATTGTACAGTGGCTGTGCATGGTATTTCAAATCAGCTGAGCCTAGGCCACATGACCAATGAACATGACGTTATTGCCCTTGGCTCACTGGAGCACCAGGGTCTCTTCAAATAGCTGTTGGTGGATCAGACCCCCACTTACAGTATCTGGTACTGATGACCTTATACCGAGGATAGGACATCAATATCAAAATCTTCGACAAACCCTTTAATCTTTTGTACTGATTACATCTAGATAATTTTGCACTTTTCCCACTATGGACCTGGGAGCTTATTGTTGTGTGCACTGTGCCATGACAGCCTGTCATGGCTTATATAGGGTTTCCACTCTCTACACCATCCCCATTATCTAATGGAAACTGCACAATTCTATAAATATATTCAGGTTCAACTTGAAATTATGGATAGTTTATTTCAAAAGAACCTTGCTTGTTTTTATCCTGAAAGTTTGTTGTTAGCTAACCTTCTTTGTATTAGTATGTGTCATTTTTTAAGGATGTAACTTTATTTATAGATAGTAGAGTCTGGGACAAACCATATGACATTTGCATTCAAGTTTTACAGCCTTTTCATACAGCATGGAAAAAAAATTATTCGTTCTGCTAGGCATGGGTACATTTATTATATGTTCCTCATGATGTGCATGCCAAACAAAAGGTATTTGCGACTGTTCATCATCAAGTAAAATATTCTCACAACCTAATTATACTGTGTGAATGCTGTAATAATCTGTGCAAAGATATACGGGTATGGACTGATCATGAACATTTAAGGCCTCTTTACATGGACCAGAATGAATGCTCATACAAACGCTCAGCCATATAATGGTGCCACCAATCACCAAATGAGTTCCTGATAATTAGCAAATGTAAAGGTGCCACCTATCCCCTGATGAACAGGTAAAAGCTCATTCATTAGGTGAAAGCAGTGTTGATGGGGCACCCAAATCATAATTTCTGGGCAGCAGATTGTCCTGTGCAAACAGTGATCTTCTCCCAGAAACAATGGATTTCTATGGAGATGAGCAATTGCAGTAGCGATAATTCGTCCGCACACAGAAGACATGACTGCTCCATGTAAATGCAGCTCTCACATCCTCTGGCGAGCAGGCAATTATCAGGAATTACCAACCATAACAAATCTTTTTACACTGACTGCAATCTGCAAGCATGAAAATTAATAGCTGAAGTACAAAGGGGGCATAAAAATAGTGCAAAATATTTCACACCATGTTATAATGGTGCAAACGTATTGTGTCATTTGCTTTTCACATACTAGGGAACACCTGAGGCATGAAAGCAAGTATTTACATAATTGACACTTTCATACAATGCAAATTACAGCATGTATTCATTATAGGATAATTACCCTTAGTTGGATCATCTTAATTGCACAGATTATTGTACAGATCATCTATTTGGAAAGCTCAATAACAATTTCAGCTAAACAAAACATATAAAATGTACAAAAATAAATTCTTTCTTGATAGATGAAATGCATTGTTTTCTCCAGTTGGAAATCTCCAGACAAGAAACCTGTGATGAATAGGCAGATTACGGTGCAGGAACTAAATCAATTTTCCAAAACAACATTCCATTCAGTTATGGACAATTATCTACAGTAATTAATGAGTAGTACTGCAGATACGCAGTCCAGATGGCTATTTTTTAAAATTTTCCTACTGCCCCCGTTCCCTTGTTTTCAGCACTCAAAGTTGCACTGAAATACAGAGTCCGGACTACTGTGCTATTCCATCATAATGGACGGGACACGTGCACATGCACGACAGTCTTGACAATGTATTTCAACACAGTTCTGAACGCTGACAACAGGAGAACGGGGGGCAAGAAGAAAATAGAAAATAGTGATCTGGACTCCATATCTACAGTACTACTGTAGGAGGCGGGCACATCCGAGCGCTCGCACATCATCAGTGCATCCGGTGTCGCCCGCGCTCCTGATAATACTATGCATGCCCCCGCGCATCTATGCGCATTCATGCGAATGGTTTTAGGGCTGAGCGCCGAGCTGATCGCTCAGCTGTGTAGTCTGTGTGGAGTCATGTGACGCTAGCCACGTCACATAACCCCTCTGGCTCCCTATTTAAACAGGAAATCTGCTGGCCACAGAATGCCTGTTATTCAGGTTCCACCTGTGTCTCCTTGGATTCCTGGTGTACTTACCTCCTTTTTATCCGACGTCTCCCTGTCTGTTCCTGCTGTGCTGTACTGCTTTCCTGGTTCCTGATCCCGGCCTGTTCCAGACGATCCCTAGTTACTCCTTTGTCATGGGCGAGGGTGGAGCGCAGTGGTCACTCCCTCCCCCCGTCTGTGTGTGTTCATGACCATTACAACTACTTATATATCACTGCAGATAACGGTCCAAAAGCAGGGTGACAGATTCCTTTAACGGGGTGCACTTTTGCAACTATTATTACTTGTCTAATGCATCTATTATAAAAGGTGAAACAGCTCTGAAAATATTGAGTAAAGGTGTTCTGCAAAACCGGGAACCCCTTAAAATATCCTACCATTTTGGGTATACACCATGTTGATGCAGTTGTTTTTTGTGGTTGTAGACTACAAACATATTTTGTGTAGTCTGATCCTGCCGACATATATATTGTAGCCTGATTCTTGCTAAAAAAACTCCAGAGAACTCAAAAGATATCTGTGTTCAGAGCAGGTAAGTATTATTCACACAAGGCAGACCATTAGAAAGCAACTGTCCAATGCCCAGTATCCCTACTGCTCAGCTGTTTCGGGCTGCTGGGGTTCCAGAAATTATACAGGTTATGAAGTGGAATCAGAAGACTCCATACACTTTGTAATATCCAGGACTGTCATACTGCTGCTCAGCTCCTAATCACTTAATTGAGAGCTGAGCTACAGTACTCCGACACGGCTACCATACAGTGTACAGAGGTGTCTGTTTCCAGCTCTATACACTGAATCGTTTCCAGAGGTGGCAGCTGTCTGAGACAGCTGGTTGTTAGATGTGCTAATTGTTGGACCCCCACCAGTCTGATATCAATGACTTATCCTGAAGATAGGTCATCCATACCTATAGTCTGGATAACCCCTTTACGTCAGACAAGAAAAGTGTCAGCCAAAAGGCTCTCCTCTTTCTGCTGTGCATGGCTCCAGTCATAGGATCAAGACCTGGTCTGGCACGTAACATCAACTTTCCAGGAACTACTTCAGTAATCCCATTGCTTGGTTATAAGCCCTGGTGATAGGTTTTGTGCCAATTTTTTTTATTTTGTATTCTATGGACTTTCAATGTTTTTGACCAAGCTTGGCTGACTCCTCTTGATTTTGGATATCCATAGTCCAACCCTGCCCTGACCTCTTGACAATGTCTTCTGCTACTAATTTGATCCTAACTGTACAGGCCTATTTCTGTCCTGAATCAGTTGTGACGATGTCTCTCACCCAGTTCCTACTATCCTGGGAACGGCAACCTGACTGGTAAATCCCCCTCCTACCTGCTTGTATAGGTTAAGGGTGAAAAATAATAGGATACCTTAGACTCTCAGGTTAGCTAGTTTCAACCCAATAGCCCTCTCTAGGAGCTGTTCTCTACATTTGCTGTAAATCTTCTTCCATTACCCTCAAGTTATACTTGGTGATGCTTTTTTGCTGTGCCCCTCCATGCTCCTGTTTAATAGCCTGCATACACACTAAGCATGGACTAAGCAACATTTTTCCAGAGAGTGTGTGCTCTGGGTAGGTAGACCACTTCCTGTCCAAACATAATTTCAGTAAATATTTCCTGGATGTCTGTCTACTTATTTTCATTTGACTGGGAAGCAGCAAGGTAGATTGACTTGAGTCCAAAAAAAGTAACATATACATAATGGAAGGAGACTAACTCAAGAAATTCTAGCTAGTACAGTAATGCCACTGTAAGTGAGGGGAGAAAGAGAAGATTCAGGCATATAGACTGGTGTAATAGCGACTGCTGTGCGCCGCTGTTCCCCTGCTTACTGTCACGGTCCCGGGCACCTTGTTCAGCGTTGATCTGCTGCCAGTGCTTCTCCATTCGCCGCTGCAGTCCTGGGCTCTGTCCATGTAGGTACTGTTGTTCTGGGATCCGCTCCACAGTTTCCTTTCAGTCCTGGCCACAGCATGCTTGCTTCTTGTTCCCTGCAGCACTTCCTTAAGGGCCGGCGCGTGTCACTTCCTGTGCTTTTTGGGTTAGATCATGTGACCTCGCTGACCAATCCTAGCCCTCCTGCACTTATATAAGTGTCTCAGCCCCCTTCCCAGAAGCCTCAGCGTCAAGGTTCTTGTGTCCTGCTATGGTTGCTGTTTTCTCTGCTTGTGTTCCTGTGTACCTGACCCGTGCTTGTGTTTCTGGACTCTGCCCTGACCTATTGCTTGTTTGACTTTGCATCTGCCTAATCCTTCGGTCCTGCACTGTTGCTCCTGGTTATGACTCGGCCTACTGACTACGTCTGTACCTCTGGTACCTTGCTCAGATACCTCCTGGTCCACCTGGACCAGCTGACTTATTTGCCAATCCTCCTCAAGAAGTAGCGACCTGGTGTTGCCTTCGGTGTATCCCCACCATCAGGGGTACTGGGAAGATCGAGGGGTTCAGTTAGATAATGTCCTCAAAGGAGGTAGGACACGTGGCACAGTTGGTTCACACCTGCTGGTTCGTGACAACTAGAACCCTGAGCTCTGAACTAGCAGTTCCATATGAATGAATATATATATAGACCAAGGAATGTGGGCAGCACCACTGTCTGAAAGGTACAGACGGAGTGCCAGCGGCTGAGTCGGCGATCCACCTCCAAACAATATAGAATAAATGAACTCCGCAGCACATCCGAGTAGTGAAGAAGTAAAAGAAGCTTTAATCACCAAGCATGCGACGTTTCAATCCTCTCAATGGGATTTTTCTCAAGCAGTGACATTGTGGGCAGTGCAAAGTACATATTTAAACACATTGACATAATTAAACAATCAATGAGTAAATTACAAGCATTTAAAGTGATATATTAAAAAACTGACAACAACAGTGTTATCAATACAAAATAGCATTTCATGAAATTACATACAGTGTTACAGTGCAAACGATACCTGTATCAAATCCAACGTACAGTGTACAGACAAAATACTTTACTAACAATCATGATTAATTCAGGTGTATGCCATTATAATAACCAAAAATGTGCAGGTGTACCTCAGTAGAATGATGAGTTAGATCACAGGAGTGTGCGATGGAGTCAGAACATATGGGTCACGGCGTCTCAGACATACCAATGCGCATGTCGCAGGACCTTCCTGGGGATTCCGATCACGTGATCACCCATTCTGGTCATTCGATGTAGTGCGCATGTCGCAGGACCTGTGAGCAGCGGGTTATACTGTCATGTCTTATGCATAGCATGACATATGATTGTTCACCGCACTGATGCACGGATATATTGATTTCCTAGACATTATACACAGGTGGTGTTGGATTACCTGAGATGGTTTAGTTGCTATACCCATGTGCTCGGATTTACATTTGGACAGGCCTTTTGAGCCATCAGTCTCGAGGAGAAGATTGACATATTTTATGGATATATATTAATGTGCCGCCGGAATCTAGAGGATGATCCCGGGTCTGCCATGTTGGATTTCCAGGGATGGTATCCAACGGACAGGGGGGACTAGTCAGGTTGGGACTTTGTGATAACCACATAAGTCGCATATACTGAATTCCTCGTTTAGACTAGGGGGCTACTCAACAACTAATAAACTAAGTCCTTATATAGCAAGGAAAGCGGCGGTACTTCCGCACAGTACATATAGCTTTCCTGTACACAACAATGGTACTTCCAGTTGTATACAGTTATTTTTTCTCCCAGATTGATGGGTGACTCATAAATGGTACTGTCCATGTGATTCGATGCGCCTGGGTCGGCAATGATCCTATACCGGGTGCCCACACTGCCATATGTACTCCGCTACTGCTTATGCCTGCATACATATTCTTATATTTGTAAGATGACATATTTCTTTATACTTTGCATATTTATAGCTTACTTTAGGTGTTATATATATGTCCCCTATAATGATTTTTGGAAATATAACTGTGGAATCATGCTTTCCTATGTGTTTTGAATACCACTGAACACTTGAATCTTTAAGTTCGTTTATTCCGGTCATGTGACACACTGAATCACATGACCTGATGATTTACCTGAACACATGACCTGATGATTTACCTGAACACATGACCGGAAGAGTGATCACATGCTGTGATCACATGCTCACAGGTCCTGCGACATGCGCACTACATCGAATGACCAGAATGGGTGATCACGTGATCGGAATCCCCAGGAAGGTCCTGCGACATGCGCATTGGTATGTCTGAGACGCCGTGACCCATATGTTCTGACTCCATCGCACACTCCTGTGATCTAACTCATCATTCTACTGAGGTACACCTGCACATTTTTGGTTATTATAATGGCATACACCTGAATTAATCATGATTGTTAGTAAAGTATTTTGTCTGTACACTGTACGTTGGATTTGATACAGGTATCGTTTGCACTGTAACACTGTATGTAATTTCATGAAATGCTATTTTGTATTGATAACACTGTTGTTGTCAGTTTTTTAATATATCACTTTAAATGCTTGTAATTTACTCATTGATTGTTTAATTATGTAAATATGTTTAAATATGTACTGTGCACTGCCCACAATGTCACTGCTTGAGAAAAATCCCATTGAGAGGATTGAAACGTCGCATGCTTGGTGATTAAAGCTTCTTTTACTTCTTCACTACTCGGATGTGCTGCGGAGTTCATTTATTCTGAATATATCTATATATATATATATCTATATATATATATATAGATATATATAGATATATAGATATATATATAGATAGATAGATAGATATATCCCCTTAACCACCTCAGCTCCCCTAGCTTAAACCCCCTTAATGACCAGACCACTTTTTACAATTCTGCACTACACTACTTTCACGGTTTATTGCTCGGTCATACAACTTACCACCCAAATGAATTTTACCTCCTTTTCTTCTCACTAATAGAGCTTTCATTTGGTGGTATTTCATTGCTGCTGACATTTTTACTTTTTTTGTTATTAATCGAATTTGACCGAAATTTTTGCAAAAAAATGAAAATTTTCACTTTCTGTTGTAAAATTTTTCAAACAAAACTACATTTCTATATAAGTTTTTCTCAAAATTTATTGTTCTACATGTCTTTAATAAAAAAAATGCAATAAGTGTATATTTATTGGTTTGCGCAAAAGTTATAGCGTTTACAAACTATGGTACAAAAATGTGAATTTCCGCATTTTGAAGCAGCTCTGACTTTCTGAGCACCTGTCATGTTTCCTGAGGTTCTACAATGCCCAGACAGTAGAAACACTCCACAAATGACCCCATTTTGGAAAGTAGACACCATAAGGTATTTGTTGATGGGCATAGTGAGTTCATGGAAGTTTTTATTTTTTGTCACAAGTTAGCGGAAAATGATTTATTTATTTTTATTTTTATTTTTTTCTTAAAAAGTAGTTTGGAATCCAAATGAGTAAAAAATGCCCTGTTAAATCGTAAAGATACTCTTTAGAATTTGGGCCCCTTTGCGCACCTAGGCTGCAAAAAAGTGTCACACATGTGGCATCGCCGTACTCAGGAGAAGTAGGGCAATGTGTTTTGGGGTGTCTTTTTACATATACCCATGCTGGGTGAGATAAATTTCTCTGTAAAAGACATCTTTTCCCATTTTTTTATACAAAGTTGTCGTTTCACAGAGATATTTCTCTCACCCAGCATGGGTATATGTAAAAAGACACACCAAAACACATTTCACTACTTCTCCTGAGTACGGCGATACCACATGTGTGACACTTTTTTGCAGTCTAGGTGCGCAAAGGGGCCCAAGTTCCAAAGAGTATCTTTACGATTTCACAGGGCATTTTTTACGCATTTGGATTCCAAACGCTTTAGGTCCCCTAAAATGCCATTTTGGAAAGAAGACACCCCAAGGTATTCCGTGAGGGGCATGGAGAGTTCCTAGAATATTTTTTTTTGGGCACAAGTTAGCGGAAAATGATTATTATTATTATTATATTTTTTTCTTACAAAGTCTCATATTCCACTAACTTGTGACAAAAAATAAAATTTTACATGAACTCACCATACCCCTCACGGAATACCTTGGGGTGTCTTCTTTCCAAAATGGGGTCACATGTGGGGTATTTATACTGCCCTGGCATTTTAGGGGCCCTAAAGCGTGAGAAGAAGTCTGGAATATAAATGTCTAAGATTTTATTTTTTGTCACAAGTTAGTGGAATATGAGACTTTGTAAGAAAAAACTAAAACAAAACATGTGACAAAAAAATCTTCTATGAACTCGCCATGCCCCTCAAAGGTGATCTTTTTATAGCGCCGCAGCGATTTTACGGTGTTTTTGCAGTGATCAGAAAAAAAAAAATTCTGTCACTGCGGTGGGGCGGACTGAACGCAAGTATGCACACAAGATCAGGCCTGATCGGGCGAACACTGCGTTTTTTGTAGAGCCTATAGAAAATGTCCTATTCTTGTCCGCAATTGCGCACAAGAAAAGGCATTTTCTATATAGTTCTGGCAATGTGCGGATCCGCAAAATGCGGAAAGCACATTGCCGGTGTCCGTGTTTTGCAAAACACATACGGACGTCTGAATGCAGCCTTACAGAGGGGTAATCAATGACAGGGGGGTGATCAGGGAGTCTATATGGGGTGATCACCCCCTGTCATTGATCACCCCCCTGTAAGGCTCCATTCAGATGTTCGTATGTGTTTTGCGGATCCGTGGATCCACGGATCCACAAAACACATACGGACGTCTGAATGGAGCCTTACAGGGGGGTGATCAATGATGGGGGGTGATCAGGGAGTCTAATATGGGGTGATCAGGGGTTAATAAGGGGTTAATAAGTGACAGGGGGGGTGTAGTGTAGTGGTGTTTGGTGCTACTTACAGAGCTGCCTGTGTCCTCTGGTGGTCGATCCAAGCAAAAGGGACCACCAGAGGACCAGGTAGCAGGTATATCAGACGCTGTTAACAAAACAGCGTCTAATATACCTTTCAAGGGTTAAAAAAATCACATCTACAGCCTGCCAGCGAATGATCGCCGCTGGCAGGCTGTAGATATACTGGTTTACCTTCCGATCCTGTGAACGCGCGCTCCTGTGTGCGCGCGTTCACAGGAAATCTCGTCTCTCGCAAGATGACGCGCCGGCGCGTCCAGGAGGAATAACCCGACCGCCGACAGGACGCAATCCTGTGTTAGGCGGTTGGGAGTTGTTTAAGTACCGGGCACATTTATGTTTTTGCATGTTTGCTTTGTCCTCCCTGCATTACAAGAGCCAATTTATTTATTTTTTTCGCATTTTCTGTTATTTTTTTGTGGGCCAAGTTGTATTTTTAGTGGCACCATTTCATTTACCATGTCTTGTATTGGAAAATAGTAACTTTTTTTGTGGAGTAAAATTGAAAAAACCTACAATTCTGCCAAAGTTTTTGGGGTTTTTATTTTACAGCGCTCTCTGTGTGCTAAAAGTGACATGAAATACTTATTCTGCGGGTCAATACGATTACGTTGATACCAAATTTGTATCGTTTCTATTTTGTTTTACTTAAAAAAATAATAATTGAAAAAAAAGCTAAAGTTTCTTTGCATCTCCACTTTCTGACAGCCATAACTTTTTCCAGGGCTTTTTTTTTTTTAATGGACAAACTATGGTTTTTATTATTACTTTTATTATTTTTATGGTACAAAGTTTTTTGATCACTTGTTTTTAATTAATTCGTGGGGACAAGATGAACAATCCATCCAGGCCCTGACGCAGAAAAGCAGCCCCAAACCATGATGCCCCCACCACCATACTTCACAGTTGGGATGATGTTGGTGTGCTGTGCCTCTTTTTCTCCACACATAGTGTTGTGTGTTTCTTCCAAACAACTCAACTTTGGTTTCATCTGTCCACAGAATATTTTGCCAGTACTGCTGTGGAACATCCAGGTGCTCTTGTGCAAATTGTAAACGTGCAGCAATGTTTTTTTGGGACAGCAGTGGCTTCCTCTGTTCTATCCTCCCATGAAATCCATTATTGTTTAGTGTTTTACGTATCGTAGATTCGCTAACAGGGATGTTAGCATATGCCAGAGACTTTTGTAAGTCTTTACCTGACACTCTAGGATTCTTCTTCACCTCATTGAGCAGTCTGTGTTGTGCTCTTGCAGTCATCTTTACAGGACGGCCACTCCTAGGGAGAGTAGCAGCAGTGCTAAACTTTCTCCATTTATAGACAATTTGTCTTACCGTGGACTGATAAACAGCAAGGCTTTTGGAGATACTTTTATAACTCTTTCCAGCTTTATGCAAGTCACCAATTCTTAATCATAGGTCTTCTGAGAGCTCTTTTGTGCGAGGCATCATTCACATCAGGCAATGCTTCTTGTGAAAAGCAAACCCAGAGCTGGTGTGTGTTTTTTTTTTATAGGGCAGGGCAGCTGTAACCAACACCTCCAATCTTATCTCATTGATTGGACTCCAGTTGGCTGAAACCTCACTCCAATTAGCTCTTGGAGATGTCATTAGTCTAGGGCAGTGTTGGCAAACCTATGGCACGGGTGCCAGAGGTGGCACTCAGAGCCCTCTCTGTGGGCACCCACACCCTGGAAAAAGTCTATGGTGTACCAATATGCCTTAGACTTTTCCTGCCATTGATCAGTGCAGGGCACACTATGAACGGCACAGGCAGCGCACTGAATGTAGGCAGGCTATTATAGCTAAATGATAAAGTACATGGAAGATATACTATATTGGTGTAATGACCGGCGTCACGCACAGGGAGGGAAAAAAGAAAGCCCTGCCCAAGGGAGAGGGAAAGGTGGTGACCCCTGACTCACCTTGCGGCTGGCACCTGACTGCCCTGACGTTTCTAGACGGGTTCCTCACCCGTGCGGCGATCACGTGCCTAAACCCTGGCTTTCCCTAAAATGAGCCCTAGATAGTGAACGGGCCGGTGGGATCGCTAGTCCGCACCACTGACACTAAGAGAGAAACACCAGGGAGAGGACAGACAATACAGACAAACACATACACCCAGGTGGGCGACCACAGCAGACCACAAATGTCCAACAGGGATCCGAAGGGTAGCGTTCTGGACCAACAACCAGAGAACGCAGCAACACAGCTCCAGAGGGTCAGAATAGATGTCCAGGCAGGAAGCTCTATATCTGGCAACCAGAGAAGTGTGAGAGGGGAATATAAGGAGGTTGGGAGTGCTGGACAAGGAACAGCTGAGGAGAAAGAGCTACGGATCCCTGAGTGAGCCAAAAGGGTTGCAAAGCAAACCCAGAAAGCTACCATTAGGAAACAGCCCTATCTTACATAGAGCGCGCAGCCAACCGCTGCGACTTCCTGACCCCGGGTATAACGGAGTCAGGCGTGGTTCTTGACACCCTCGTGACAATTGGACTGTTGTATTCAGGGTAAATTGCTGTGTTGGCACTTTACGATAAATAAGTGGGTTTTGGGTTGCAGTTTGGGCACTTGGTCTTAAAAAGGTTCACCATCACTGGTCTAGGGGTTCACATACTTTTTCCACCTGCACTGTAAATGTGTACATGGTGTGTTCAATAAAAACATGGTAACATTTAATTCTTTGTGTGTTATTAGCTTAAGCAGACTGTGATTGTCTATTGTTGTGACTTAGATGAAGATCAGATCACATTTTATGACCCATTTGTGCAGAAAACCATATTATTCCAAAGGGTTCACATACTTTTTCTTGCAACTGTGTATATTTATATAATTTTGTCACGATTAATGCCTCAATTCTGAGAGATACAAGTAGATACTTATCCATTATGCAATACCATCACTAAGACATCTTATTCTTATTCTGCAGAAGGACATTGACCCCAAACATACAGTCAAGCTTCTCAAAGGAAATTTTAACTTCTAACAAACATTTTATCTGGAGTTAAAACCAGATAGTAACACATTACACATATCCTTTTTTTAAATCATTTTTTTTTTATTGTAGATGTTTTTATTTTATTTCCTGAACATTATTATGAAGACTGCCATCTTGTCAGAGCTGTTCTTAACAGCATTTACAAGGCATAAAAAAATTGCTTTTTTGGCAGCCCTATGGTCCATAATCACAATGGACAGGAGGGGACCTTATTGACTTCTATGGAAAAGTTTTCTAGGCGTGCTCTGTGACGTGTGCAGAGGTTATCGTACAAGGAAAGAATAGATAAGCTTTGACAATCATCTATTGTGAATGTTGGATCCTGTATTATCTTTGCACAGAAGTGATATGATTACAGGCAGGATTAAAATGAGTTAATTGCAGTAAAGTGCTATCTGTATAAACTAAGAAGTGGCGTCAATTATTAGACATAGTGGCCCATGCAAAAACTGCAGGATTTTTGGTTTTAGTTTAAATACAGGGTGGGCCATTTATATGGATACACCTTAATAAAATGGGAATGGTTGGTGATATTAACTTCCTGTTTGTGGCACATTAGTATATGTGAGGGGGGAAACTTTTCAAGATGGGTGGTGACCATGGCGGCCATTTTGAAGTCGGACATTTTGAATCCAACTTTTGTTTTTTCAATAGGAAGAGGGTCATGTGACACATCAAACTTATTGGGAATTTCACAAGAAAAACAATGGTGTGCTTGGTTTTAACGTAACTTTATTATTTCATGAGTTATTTACAAGTTTCTGACCACTTATAAAATGTGTTCAATGTGCTGCCCATTGTGTTGGATCCCTTTTCTCCCACTCTTCACACACTGATAGCAACACCGCAGGAGAAATGCTAGCACAGGCTTCCAGTATCCGTAGTTTCAGGTGCTGCACAGCTCGTATCATCTGAAGGCAATCGTCTATGCTGTGAAGATATGAGATGTGCAGCACCTGAAACTACGGATACTGGAAGCCTGTGCTAGCATTTCTCCTGCAGTGTTGCTATCAGTGTGTGAAGAGTGGGAGAAGAGGGTTGCATTGACAATCCAACACAATGGGCAGCACATTAAACACATTTTATAAGTGGTCAGAAACTTGTAAATAACTCATGAAAGAATAAAGTTACGTTAAAACCAAGCACACAATTGTTTTTCTTGTGAAATTCCCAATAAGTTTGATGTGTCACATGACCCTCTTCCTATTGAAAAAACAAAAGTTGGATTCAAAATGGCTGACTTCAAAATGGCCGCCATGGTCACCACCCATCTTGAAAAGTTTCCCCCCTCACATATACTAATGTGCCACAAACAGGAAGTTAATATCACCAACCATTCTCATTTTATTAAGGTGTATCCATATAAATGGCCCACCCTGTACAGTATAACAAGTGACATGGAAAATTAAAAATATCATCAAAAATGATTTAAAATATGTTAAACATAGGTCATTTTCTAATGACACATTCCCTTTAATAACTAGCTTCAGCATAAAGAAGATCAAGGAGTCCTGGAAGTGATGATTTGGCCCCCATAGAGCCTTGATCTCAACATCATTGAGTCTGTCTGGGATTACATGAAGAGACAGAAGGTTTGAGCAAGCCTTTATCCACATAAAATCTGTGGTTACTTCTAAAAAATGTTTGGAACAACCTCCTTTCTGAGTTCCTTCAAAAACTGTGTACCTAGAAAAACTATGCTTTTTGAAGGCAAAGGGTGGTCACACTAAATGTTGGTTTGATTTAGATTTATTGTGTTCATTCACTTTGCATTTTGTTAATTCATGCAAATTAACTATTAACATTTCTATTTTGTAAAACATTCTTACTTTTTCCACACCTGCCTAACTTTTGCATGTCATTGTTAGTGATGAGCGGCAGGGGTCATATTCGAATTCGCAATATTTCACAAATATTTTTTAGAATATTCGTTGAATATTTGCGAATTCGAATATTCATTATATTATATATAAAAAAATTGAACTCGAAAAATCGGCAAGGTAATGATCGTGTAATATGCGAATATAACACGATCATTACAGGCATGGGTCCAAAGCAAATATATAGCACTATAGAATGTAGTGCTATATATTAGTTTTTTAGAATATTCGTCATTTTTTCATCTGAAGTCATGATCCCTCCCTGCTTAAGTTACTTAAGCAGGGAGGAATCATGACTTCAGATGGAAAAAAATGACGAATATACAAAAAAACGAATATATAGAGCAACATAGCTAATATAGTGCTTTATTTGTTTTTCAGAATATTCGTAATATTCTAAAACAAGAATATATAGCAATATAGCGAATATTTGAAAAAAAAAATTATTATAGAGTAATTTATCTAATATAGTGCTATAATCTTTTTTTTTTTAATAGTCGTAATTTTTTTCCAATCTGAACTTCAGATAAGAAAAAAATTACAACTACTAGACAAAGAAGATTATAGCACTGTATTAGCTAAATTGCTTTACATTTGTTTTTTCAAATATTCGCTATATTGCTATATATTCTTGTTTTAGAATATTACGAATATTCTAAAAAACAAATATATAGCACTATATTGAATATATTAGTTTTTTAGAATATTCATCTATTTTTTTTTTCAGTCTGTACAGTTTTTCCACTTCGGCATACTCCTCCCCAACAAGCGTCCTCGTCACCATTGGAAAGCCTGGGGTTAGAATATACCATTGGATCTGAGTTTTCATGATCTCAGTGAAAACTCAGATGTGATGGTATATTCTAACCCCCAGGCAAGCTTCCCTGTCACCATGGGAACGCCTGCGGGTTAGAATATATCATTGGATCTGAGTTTTCACGATCTCACTGAGATCGTGAAAACTCAGATCTGATGGTATATTCTAACTCCCAGGCGTTCCCATGGTGACGTGGATGCTTGTCGGGGAGGAGTATGCCGAAGTGGAACAACTGCACAGATTGGAAAAAAAAAGATGAATATTCTAAAAAACGAATATACAATATTCTATATAGTGCTATATATTAGTTTTTAGAATATTTGTCATTTTTCCCATCTAAAGTCATGATTCCTCCCTGCTTAAGTTGCTTGTAGGCCAATGACTCAAGCAGGGAGGAATCATGTGTTCAGATGGGAAAAAAATGACGAATATTCGCGATAACGAATATATAGCACTATATTCAAAATATTCGCAAATTCTCGAAGTTGCGATATTCGAGATAAAAATTAGCTGTTCGAATTATATTAATCTCCTTATCTGCGAGCCACTATGTGGAAAACTAATGAAGATATGAACATATATTTATGAATTTTTTTTACTTTACATTTATGTGCAGCACCCAGGACAGAGTTACTACAAAAAGGTTAATTGTTGTAATGTTGTATTGCTAAGTGAAAAGTTCTAACCAAACAGCAATGCATGGATAAGTCAGAATCAACACTCTGACTTAGCCTCTTTAGGTTGCTAAGAGATGGACCTGGGTCTACCCCCTGGTTAGTCAGTTAGTTGAGAGTCTGAGCTTAGCTAAGGAAGAGAAAGAATCTACATGTCTTTAATTCTCAGAACTAGACCTGACCACAGAGAACCTTCATCTGTGAGGCATCTAGAGCCATTGCTACAACAAAGTACTCCAGAGATAGAGAAAAGAAACTAGAAGGTCCAGAATCTACAAGGCTGCATGGACATGATTGGAGTTAGACAGTAAGGTATTGTTCATGTTTACGGCAGAGAGGGACTGTGCTAATGTGAGCGGGAACATTGCTAACACACCCTTCTACACTTTGAGATGGTTTGACCTGTCATATCTTAAAGGAGTATTCAGTTTAGATTAAGATCCCTAAACACAGTGTATTCGGCTCTCTCTACGGAGCTCCCATATAAATAACACACATGTGCGACCTGCTGCTCCGGAGATACTGAGCCTCCATTCTCATGATTGGTGGGGGTCCCAGCTTTAGGATCCCCTCTGATCTTATAGTTATCCTGTGGATAGGGGATAACTTAATCAAAACAGAATACCCCTTTGGATCTATACCGCTCAGCTTGGGAATTACAGGACATATACCAGAACATCAATTCCCTGCCTAAGGTTCTGTAGAGACTTTTTAGAAACACAGAGAGAAAGAGTATCAAAACCACCATCATTTCTGCTATCCATACATTGCTATTGGTGAGGAACTCTGTGATTTGCTTGGAACTGAGCCTCGATACTGTTGGATGTGCTACTACTCCAACCCTGTACTTTAGTAAAGACAGACTAATCTTTTACTACAACTTACACCTCTTGCCTTGCACCTGGAACAATACTTAAAGAGAATTTGTCACCAGTGACCTTCTTATCAAACTGTTTGCATAGACACATAGGTGTGGGTCACCTGATTAAAATGCTGTTTTTCTTTTGTTGATCAGAGGTTCCATTACCAAGTTATGATACTTTTTCTTAGGGCTCATGCACAAGAACATATTTTTTTTTTACGCGCCTGTTCCATTTTGTTTTGCAGAACAATTGTAGCAAAGAATTGGCAGATCTCTAGATCCATGCGGGATATGAGGCTGGTTCCAGTTTTGTTTGAAAGAGACTGTCATGTCCTATATGATATTTAATTATCATTTTTACATTAATCATGGGATAACTCCTTTAATTTTCAACATACAATACCTTTAACATTGCAAAAGATGAGGTAATCTTGAAAACTCTGTTCATCGATTCCCTGAACTGTGAATTACTGATTTCCTGCAAAACCTAAACCTGACAAATCTATTCTGTCATCTCTATAGATAAGCGCATCATTAAAAATTATACTGTCCATTGATTCTCAGAAATGCAAATCACTTTAAGCCACTGCGATTCTAAAACCCGGAGAGCTGCTGTTTAACGTTGGAGTTTATTGCACAGGTGCGTTGTGAAATTTCATACGTGGCAATTGCAAATATTAATAAGACACAACAGGAAGAATATCATAAAGAGAGACAAATGCAAGCGTTCTTACCTTCAAGCCCAAAGATAATGGAGCTATTTGAAATATGAAGACAATTTTTCGTAATACAAAAATAATTTTAGCAAATGGTGTGTAGAACTTCTAGCAATATACAGTAAATGACAATTTAGAAGTGCACACATTCAAGACACCCAGTGGGGTAGAAGGATATGCCAAAACACAGCATTATATCGGATAAAGTCTATGACTTTGTAACAAGTAAGCAAAACGAGTCAACCAAAAAAATCAATGGCCCTTAGCTGTCATCAAGTTATATATTTTCATCTTTTTCTCCGTTCTCATTATACACTCAGTCAGCACTGATGATAATATCTGCAGAATGTGTATTCGTGTGTTACTTTCAATTTAAAAACATGATAGTTTCATTCAATTGTATAAATGCCTGCTGAGAAAAACTCATGTAACTGGAGAGTTGGAAGAAATATGAAACCTCCATCTCTAGCTGAAGGTAATCATTCATTGTAATGAGAAGTGGGATAATTACATATTGAATATCGCTAAATACAAACAGGCATTTTTATAAAAATAATGACAAGACAGAATATTATTGGAAAGCAGACAGAACAGGAGATATAATGATAAGGTGATAAACAAATGCAAGACATTATTATCACCATTATGGAAGCAGAAGGTCAGAAAGAAAATCATTAAATGTATCTTCTCCTTATATTTAGGTTGACAGCAAATCTGTACAACGGGGCCTCTTCAATCTTTCTATGGATTTACATGTAAAACGTGAATATAATAAGATGCATAGTTTGTCATTAGCTAAAATTGAATATTTACTGAATGTAAGACTATAAGAGGGTAATTATCGTGCAGTTCACTACGCTACAATGTGTACTGAAGATACACAGCTGATTATAAACTAATTGGGCAATCTGCAATTTTCTTTCTTTTTTTTAAAAAAAACTTTAGATGATACATTTACTAATTACTTCCTAATTAATACAAGTGGATATCTTGCTAATTTCAGATCAGCAAGCTAATCCTTGTTTCATAAATTAAATAGCTCATTACGTTCTGCTGTTCAAATTGATAATGAAGGGGTCATTTGCAAGAATTTAAAGAGAAAAACATATTTGTGGATAAATAGGATGCAATATGACAGGGCACATAAAAGGTGTTTGCAAATGCAAATTTAATTCATGTTGCCATTAGTGGATGCATATTTCTCAGTCATTTGTAGCATGAACTGTGGTAGATGGAATCCCAGTATTTATCCTCGACCTCTTAATCTTTAGAATGAATATATACTACATATTTCTAATGTAAAGTAGATTGTAACTATTGGGCCCATATTAAAGGGTTTTTTCATGGGTTACTATGCTTTTTAACAGAAATTGTCATGTAGTTGCTTACCTTCAGTTTGGACTCTCTTGATCCGTTTTCACCTGTACGTAGCTTTTCCTGTTGCTGTATGCGATAACACTTCTCTTTTCTCTGCCACAGCTCCAGCACCGCCCCTAACAATGCCCAGCTAGTTTATAGCTCCTCCCATCCAGTTAGTTACATAGACACTCCCCTCTCAATGCCCCACCCATGGCATAACATCAGAAATAAAAAGATGCATGAACATGGTCATGGGATGACAGCCTAGAACGAAAGGAGTGATAAATGACAGCTACCTTTAAAAATGATTATTTTACAGGATAAAAACCGTAAAACCCCTTACTGAGTTTAATTTCAAACCACTCTTATAAAGGTAGAAAGGGGAAATGAAAGAAAAAAAAAATCAAGAATTCATCTTATTTTTTCTATGTGAACATGTTGTTGACCAAGACTGTCCATAGCATTATGTAGAATGAAATGGCCGGCACTGCTCTCTTTAGTTGTTCGGCGGTGCACGTGTCAGCGGGCAGGCATCCCAGTAGTACAGCTGTAAAGGAAGGACCGGCACTCGCACTTGATTTTTTTTATGCAGAATTTAATTTCAGTCACATATTAATGCATAGTGACGCGTTTCAGCACTCAAACGTGCTTTCATCAGACTATACACAAGTATCCTCAGAAGATGTCTTAAATAGCAAAAAAAGAATGAAAAAATTACAAAGGAACTGGCGTCATACCACTGACTCCTCCCCCTGACCAGATACAATAATGGATAAGGAAGCTCCATGTGTCTCCATTTGTTGCAATGAGAAAAGTCCCATAGTTAATTCCGCTGAAAAGAAAAGAAGCAAAGGAATTTTAAATATCAGATCAGACTGCTTATGTTGTATTCACGGTTCAAACCTCTTGGCTCCATCGTTTGCAAACGATGGATCCAATACGCTTCTTTTTGCAAAAGTAATTTATTTAGATCGCCGCCACGGCGAGGTAGTGGGACACCTTCAATCACCTGGTAACGTAATTGTGCTATTGTATGCTTTTTCTCATGAAAGTGATATGGTACGGGGAGCAATAAATTACCCTTTCTAATGGTGGACTTGTGTTTGCTCAACCTGTCTTTAATTCTCATAGAGGTTTCCCCCACGTATAATAGTACACATGGACATTTCAAAATATAAACAACAAATCTGCTGTCACACGTGAATATACCTCTTATGGGAATTCTCTCCCCAGAATGCGGGTGTGAGAAAAGAGTCCCCCTGATCACGCTTGAGCAATTTACACAATTCAGACATGGGACTGTACCCTGTCTGGGAGAGGACAACACACTCTGTCTTAAATCTCGCTTATTACTGCCACTGTCGGCCCTGACTATTTTATCTTTAATATTATCAGCCCTTTTAAAACATAACATGGGGGGTCTCTGAAATTCCTCAATCTGAGGATATGATTTTGAAATTGTATTCCAATGTTTATTAACAATACACCTTATTTGTTGAGTCAATGGGTGATATTTGACCACCAATGGGATGTGTGGTTGCTTCTCTGTCCTCATTTTTTCTGGAGTATCTACCTTCTTCCTCTGTTCTTGTAAAAGTTGCCTAGGATAACCTCTGGCTAGGAATTTATTTTCCATTTCCTGTAGCCTAGTTTCACAGACCTCCGTATTGCTAACGATTTTCCTAACCTGCTAAAATTGAGAAAAAGTAATAGATTTCTTGGTAGAGACCGGATGACTACTGGAAAATGCAAGTAAGCTATTGCGATCGGTCTTCTTTGTGAACAAGTCAGTATATAATCTACCCTCTTCACCCTTCAGAACCCATGTATCTAAAAAGGAAATTCTTTCCATGTCATGGTGCATGACGAACTGTAGCTCCGCCCAGATTGAGTTCAGGTGGGTAGAAAATTCCGTAAGGGATCGAATGTCGCCCCGCCATAGTATAGTGGATCAGGATAAACAAAATGACTCTCAAAATATGACATATAGCTATTTGCGTACGGCGGTGCGACATTCGATCCCATCGCGGTCCCGCAGCACTGTTGGTAAAATCTTTTAAGGCACTAAAAAGCACTAAAAAGTTGGTACAATATTTTAAGGCACTAAAAAGCACTAAAAAGTATTACACAAGTTCCTGGTTTTCTTAAGAAATAGTACATGGACATATTATTTGTGTATACCATATAAAATGTATGAGTACTTTTGGGAGTTGTTAAAACACAGAATACTGAAAAACCCAGAACAATAAGGGCTATCTGGGTCAATCTGTCAATTTTTAATATAGTTGAGCATAACATGGCTTGATTCCATATAACCATGGCAGTTCTGAACATTAATACATATTGAATATGAACAGTAACTGCAGTAGATGTTTTCCTACAAAAACACTATATAACAATACATTGATATTATGGAGAAAAAAAGAACAAAAGTTAAAATGTTATAATATTTTACAAAACTGTTTTAATGAGACATGCCAATAACCCATTGTAATAATTAGAGTTGAGCGAACACCTGGATGTTCGGGTTCGAGAAGTTCGGCCGTACTTCCTGGAAATGTTCGGGTTCGGGATCCGAACCCGACCAGAACTTAGTCCCGAACCCGAACCCCATTGAAGTCAATGGGGACCCGAACTTTTCGGCACTAAAAAAGCTGTAAAACAGCCCAGGAAAGGGCTAGAGGGCTGCGAAAGGCAGCAAAATGTAGTTAAATCCCCTGCAAACAAATGTGGATAGGGAAATAAATAAAAAAAAAAAAAAATAAAAAAAATTAAAATTAACCAATATCAATTGGAGAGAGGTCCCATAGCAGAGAATCAGGCTTCATGTAAGAAGAGAATCAGTCTTCATGTCATAGCAGAGAATCAGGCTTCACGTCACCCAAAACTGGAACAGTCCATTGTCATATATTTAGGCCCCGGCACCAAAACAGAGGAGAGAGGTCCCATAGCAGAGAATCTGGCTTCATGTCAGCAGAGAATCAGTCTTCATGTCATAGCAGAGAATCAGGCTTCACGTCACCCACCACTGGAACAGTCCATTGTCACATATTTAGGCCCAGGCACCCAGGCAGAGGAGAGAGGTCTCATAGCAGAGAATCTGGCTTCATGTCAGCAGAGAATCAGTCTTCATGTCATAGCAGAGAATCAGGCTTCCCGTCACCCACCACTGGAACAGTCCATTGTCACATATTTAGGCCCAGGCACCCAGGCAGAGGAGAGAGGTCCCATAGCAGAGAATCTGGCTTCATGTCAGCAGAGAATCAGTCTTCATGTCATAGCATAGAATCAGGCTTCATGTCACCCACCACTGGAACAGGCCACTGTCAGATATTTAGGCCCCGAACCCAGACAGAGGAGAGAGGTCCCATTGCAGAGAATCAGGCTTCATGTCACCCACCACTGGAACAGGCCACTGTCAGATATTTTTAGGCCCCGGCACCCAGACAGAGGAGAGAGGTCCCATAACAGAGATTCAGGCTTCATGTCAGCAGAGAATCAGTCTTCATATCATAGCAGAGAATCAGGCTTCATGTCACCCACCACTGGAACAGGCCACTCTCAGATATTTTTAGGCCCCGGTACCCACACAGAGGAGAGAGGTCCCATAACAGAGATTCAGGCTTCATGTCAGCAGAGAATCAGTCTTCATGTCATAGCAGAGAATCAGGCTTCATGTCACCCACCACTGGAACAGGCCACTGTCAGATATTTTTAGGCCCCGGCACCCAGACAGAGGAGAGAGGTCCCATAACAGAGATTCAGGCTTCATGTCAGCAGAGAATCAGTCTTCATATCATAGCAGAGAATCAGGCTTCATGTCACCCACCACTGGAACAGGCCACTGTCAGATATTTTTAGGCCCCGGCACCCAGACAGAGAAGAGAGGTCCCATAACAGAGATTCAGGCTTCATGTCAGCAGAGAATCAGTCTTCATATCATAGCAGAGAATCAGGCTTCATGTCACCCACCACTGGAACAGGCCACTGTCAGATATTTTTAAGCCCCGGCACCCAGACAGAGGAGAGAGGTCCCAGAACAGAGATTCAGGCTTCATGTCAGCAGAGAATCAGTCTTCATGTCATAGCAGAGAATCAGGCTTCATGTCACCCACCACTGGAACAGTCCATTGTCAGATAATTAGGCCCAGGCAGAGGAGAGAGGTCCCATAGCAGAGAATCTGGCTTCATGTCAGCAGAGAATCAGTCTTCATGTCATAGCAGAGAATCAGGCTTCATGTCACCCACCACTGGAACAGGCCACTGTCAGATATTTTTAGGCTCCGGCACCCAGACAGAGGAGAGAGGTCCCATAACAGAAATTCAGGCTTCATGTCAGCAGAGAATCAGTCTTCATATCATAGCAGAGAATCAGGCTTCATGTCACCCACCACTGGAACAGTCCATTGTCAGATAATTAGGCCCAGGCAGAAGAGAGAGGTCCCATAGCAGAGAATCTGGCTTCATGTCAGCAGAGAATCAGTCTTCATGTCATAGCAGAGAATCAGGCTTCATTTAACCCACCACTGGAACAGGCCACTGTCAGATATTTTTAGGCCCCGGCACCCAGACAGAGAAGAGAGGTCCCATAACAGAGATTCAGGCTTCATGTCAGCAGAGAATCAGTCTTCATATCATAGCAGAGAATCAGGCTTCATGTCACCCACCACTGGAACAGGCCACTGTCAGATATTTTTAAGCCCCGGCACCCAGACAGAGGAGAGAGGTCCCATAACAGAGATTCAGGCTTCATGTCAGCAGAGAATCAGTCTTCATGTCATAGCAGAGAATCAGGCTTCATGTCACCCACCACTGGAACAGTCCATTGTCAGATAATTAGGCCCAGGCAGAGGAGAGAGGTCCCATAGCAGAGAATCTGGCTTCATGTCAGCAGAGAATCAGTCTTCATGTCATAGCAGAGAATCAGGCTTCATGTCACCCACCACTGGAACAGGCCACTGTCAGATATTTTTAGGCTCCGGCACCCAGACAGAGGAGAGAGGTCCCATAACAGAGATTCAGGCTTCATGTCAGCAGAGAATCAGTCTTCATATCATAGCAGAGAATCAGGCTTCATGTCACCCACCACTGGAACAGTCCATTGTCAGATAATTAGGCCCAGGCAGAGGAGAGAGGTCCCATAGCAGAGAATCTGGCTTCATGTCAGCAGAGAATCAGTCTTCATGTCATAGCAGAGAATCAGGCTTCATTTCACCCACCACTGGAACAGGCCACTGTCAGATATTTTTAGGCCCCGGCACCCATACAGAGAAGAGAGGTCCCATAACAGAGATTCAGGCTTCATGTCAGCAGAGAATCAGTCTTCATATCATAGCAGAGAATCAGGCTTCATGTCACCCACCACTGGAACAGGCCACTGTCAGATATTTTTAAGCCCCGGCACCCAGACAGAGGAGAGAGGTCCCATAACAGAGATTCAGGCTTCATGTCAGCAGAGAATCAGTCTTCATGTCATAGCAGAGAATCAGGCTTCATGTCACCCACCACTGGAACAGTCCATTGTCAGATAATTAGGCCCAGGCAGAGGAGAGAGGTCCCATAGCAGAGAATCTGGCTTCATGTCAGCAGAGAATCAGTCTTCATGTCATAGCAGAGAATCAGGCTTCATTTCACCCACCACTGGAACAGGCCACTGTCAGATATTTTTAGGCCCCGGCACCCAGACAGAGGAGAGAGGTCCCATAACAGAGATTCAGGCTTCATGTCAGCAGAGAATCAGTCTTCATATCATAGCAGAGAATCAGGCTTCATGTCACCCACCACTGGAACAGGCCACTGTCAGATATTTTTAGCCCCGGCACCCAGACAGAGGAGAGAGGTCCCATAACAGAGATTCAGGCTTCATGTCAGCAGAGAATCAGTCTTCATGTCATAGTAGAGAATCAGGCTTCATGTCACCCACCACTGGAACAGTCCATTGTCACATATTTAGGCCCAGGCACCCAGGCAGGAGAGAGATCCCATAGCAGAGAATCTGGCTTCATGTCAGCAGAGAATCAGTCTTCATGTCATAGCAGAGAATCAGGCTTCACGTCACCCACCACTGGAACAGTCCATTGTCACATATTTAGGCCCAGGCACCCAGGCAGAGGAGAGAGGTCCCATAGCAGAGAATCTGGCTTCATGTCAGCAGAGAATCAGTCTTCATGTCATAGCAGAGAATCAGGCTTCATGTCACCCACCACTGGAACAGGCCACTGTCAGATATTTTTAGGCCCCGGCACCCAGACAGAGGAGAGGTTCGTTCAACTTTGGGTTGCCCCGCAATATAATGGTAAAATGAAAATAAAAATAGGATTGAATGAGGAAGTGCCCTGGAGTACAATAATATATTGTTAAGGGGAGGTAGTTAATGTCTAATCTGCACAAGGGATGGACAGGTCCTGTGGGATCCATGCCTGGTTCATTTTTATGAACGTCAGCTTGTCCACATTGGCTGTCGACAGGCGGCTGCGTTTGTCTGTAATGACGCCCCCTGCCGTGCTGAATACACGTTCAGACAAAACGCTGGCCGCCGCGCAGGCCAGCACCTCCAAGGCATAAAAGGCTAGCTCTGGCCACGTGGACAATTTGGAGACCCAGAAGTTTAATGGGGCCGAACCATCAGTCAGTACGTGGAGGGGTGTGCACAGGTACTGTTCCACCATGTTAGTGAAATGTTGCCTCCTGCTAACACGTTCCGTATCAGGTGGTGGTGCAGTTAGCTGTGGCGTGGTGACAAAACTTTTCCACATCTCTGCCATGCTAACCCTGCCCTCAGAGGAGCTGGCCGTGACACAGCTGCGTTGGCGACCTCTTGCTCCTCCTCTGCCTTCGCCTTGGGCTTCCACTTGTTCCCCTGTGACATTTGGGAATGCTCTCAGTAGCGCGTCTACCAACGTGCGCTTGTACTCGCGCATCTTACTATCACGCTCCAGTGCATGAAGTAAGGTGGGCACATTGTCTTTGTACCGTGGATCCAGCAGGGTGGCAACCCAGTAGTCCGCACATGTTAAAATGTGGGCAACTCTGCTGTCGTTGCGCAGGCACTGCAGCATGTAGTCGCTCATGTGTGCCAGGCTGCCCAGAGGTAAGGACAAGCTGTCCTCTGTGGGAGGCGTATCGTCATCGTCCTGCGTTTCCCACCAGCCACGCACCAGTGATGGGCCCGAGCTGCATTGGGTGCCACCCCGCTGTGAACATGCTTCATCCTCATCCTCCTCCACCTCCTCCTCATCCTCGTCCTCCAGTAGTGGGCCCTGTCTGGCCACATTTGTACCTGGCCTCTGCTGTTGCAAAAAGCCTCCCTCTGAGTCACTTCGAAGAGACTGGCCTAAAAGTGCTAAAAATGACTCCTCTTCCTCCTCCTCCTCCTGGGCCACCTCCTCTTCCATCATCGCCATAAGTGTTTTCTCAAGGAGATAAAGAAGTGGTATTGTAACGCTTATAACGGCGTCATCGCCACTGGCCATGTTGGTGGAGTACTCGAAACAGCGCAACAGGGCACACAGGTCTCGCATGGAGGCCCAGTCATTGGTGGTGAAGTGGTGCTGTTCCGCAGTGCGACTGACCCGTGCGTGGTGCAGCTGAAACTCCACAGTCTGTCCAGCATGTGCAAGGTGGAGTTCCACCTGGTGGGCACGTCGCATATGAGGCGGTGAGCGGGAAGGCCGAAGTTACGCTGTAGCGCAGACAGGAGAGCAGCGGCAGGATGTGAACGCCGGAAGCGCGAACAGACGGCCCGCACTTTATGCAGCAGCTCTGACATGTCGGGGTAGTTGTGAATGAACTTCTGCACCACCAAATTCAGCACATGCGCCAGGCAAGGGATGTGCGACAAACCGGCTAGTCCCAGAGCTGCAACGAGATTTCGCCCATTATCGCACACCACCAGGCCAGGCTTGAGGCTCACCGGCAGCAACCACTCATCGGTCTGTTGTTCTATACCCCGCCACAACTCCTGTGCGGTGTGGGGCCTGTCCCCCAAACATATGAGTTTCAGAATGGCCTGCTGACGTTTACCCCGTGCTGTGCTGAAGTTGGTGGTGAAGGTGTGTGGCTGACTGGATGAGCAGGTGGAAGAAGAGGAGGAGGAGGAAGCTGAGTAGGAGGAGGAGACAGGAGGCAAAGAATGTTGCCCTGCGATCCTTGGTGGCGGAAGGACGTGCGCCAAACAGCTCTCCGCCTGGGGTTCAGCCGCCACTACATTTACCCAGTGTGCAGTTAGGGAGATATAGCGTCCCTGGCCGTGCTTACTGGTCCACGTATCTGTGGTTAGGTGGACCTTGCCACAGATGGCGTTGCGCAGTGCACACTTGATTTTTATCGGATACTTGGTTGTGCAGGGAAGGCACGGCTCTCTTGGAGAAGTAGTGTCGGCTGGGAACAACATACTGTGGGACAGCAAGCGACATGAGCTGTTTGAAGCTGTCTGTGTCCACCAGCCTAAATGACAGCATTTCATAGGTCAGTAGTTTAGAAATGCTGGCATTCAGGGCCAGGGATCGAGGGTGGCTAGGTGGGAATTTACGCTTTCTCTCAAATGTTTGTGAGATGGAGAGCTGAACGCTGCCGTGTGACATGGTTGAGATGCTTGGTGACGCAGGTGGTGGTGTTGGTGGTACATCCCATGTTTGCTGGGCGGCAGGTGCTAACGTTCCTCCAGAGGCGGAGGTAGAGGCCGAGGCGGCGGCAGCAGCAGAAGAGGCCGAGGCGGCAGCAGCAGAAGAGGTAGCAGGGGGAGCCTGAGTGACTTCCTTGTTTTTAAGGTGTTTACTCCACTGCAGTTCATGCATTGCATACAGGTGCCTGGTCAAGCAGGTTGTGCTAAGGTTCAGAACGTTAATGCCTTGCTTCAGGCTCTGATGGCACAGCATGCAAATTACTCGGGTCTTGTCGTCAGCACATTATTTGAAGAAGTGCCATGCCAGGGAACTCCTTGAAGCTGCCTTTGGGGTGCTCGGTCCCAGATGGCGGCGGTCAGTAGCAGGCGGAGTCTCTTGGCGGCGGGTGTTCTGCTTTTGCCCACTGCTCCCTCTTTGTCTTTTGCTACGCTGTTGGCTCGGTCTCACCACTGCCTCTTCCTCCGAACTGTGAAAGTCAGTGGCACGACCTTCATTCCATGTGGGGTCTAGGACCTCATCGTCCCCTGAATCGTCTTCCACCCACTCTTGATCCCTGACCTCCTGTTCAGTCTGCACACTGCAGAAAGACGCAGCAGTTGGCACCTGTGTTTCGTCATCATCAGAGACGTGATGAGGTGGTATTCCCATGTCCTCATCATCAGGAAACATAAGTGGTTGTGCGTTAAAGCATTCTATGTCTTCCACCGCTGGGGAAGGGCTAGGTGGATGCCCTTGGGAAACCCTGCCAGCAGAGTCTTCAAAAAGCATAAGAGACTGCTGCATAACTTGAGGCTCAGACAGTTTCCCTGATCTGCATGGGGGTGATGTGACAGACTGATGGGCTTGGTTTTCATGCGCCATCTGTGCGCTTTCTGCAGAAGACTGGGTGGGAGATAATGTGAACGTGCTGGATCCACTGTCGGCCACCCAATTGACTAATGCCTGTACCTGCTCAGGCCTTACCATCCTTAGAACGGCATTGGGCCCCACCAATATGGTTGTCAATTCTGGCGGCTACTGGGACCTGAGGTAGTTGGTACACTAGGACGTGTGGCTGTGGCAGAACGGCCACGTCCTCTCCCAGCACCAGAGGGTCCACTAACACCACCACGACCGCGTCCCTTACTAGATGTTTTCCTCATTGTTACCGTTCACCACAATAAGAAAAATATTATTCGGGCCAATGTATTGAATTCAAATTCAGGCCTTTTTTTACAGACACCTAACACTATCTGGCTATCTATTTAGGTACCGTATTACACTAATACAGGCACACCAGCAATGACAGATTTAGCCAAATATAAATTTGAGGCCTATTATTTAGGCGCTGGGTGACAGGTATACATTTACGGACAGAATTAGACTTGGATCTGCACGGTAGCGTGTGTGTGAAGTTCTTGAGAATTACCCTATCAGCACCTTGAATCTAATATACCCTTTTAGGGATAGATTTAAAGTAGGCCTGATACAGCTGAAACCACTAATTTAGAGAATTGCAAAATTGGGAATTGTATTTCAACCCATAACAAAAACTGTGCTTTGACGGACACTAAATAACTTGACCAGCTAAAGCAGTAATGACAGATTTGGAAGAATATAAATGTGAGGCCCATTTTTTAGGCGCTGGGTGACAGGTATACGTTTAATCACAGAATTAGACTTGGATCTGCACTGTAGCGTGTGTGTGAAGTTCTTGAGAATTACCCTATCAGCACCTTGAATCTAATGCACCCTTTTAGGGATAGATTTAAAGTAGGCCTGATACAGCTGAAACCACTAATTTAGAGAATTGCTAAATTGGGAATTGTATTTCAACCCAGAACAAAAACTGTGCTTTGACGGACACTAAATAACTTGACCAGCTAAAGCAGTAATGACAGATTTGGAAGAATATAAATGTGAGGCCTATTTTTTAGGCGCTGGGTGACAGGTATACGTTTAATCACAGAATTAGACTTGGATCTGCACTGTAGTGTGTGTGTGAAGTTCTTGAGAATTACCCTATCAGCACCTTGAATCTAATATACCCTTTTAGGGATAGATTTAAAGTAGGCCTGATACAGCTGAAACCACTAATTTAGAGAATTGCAAAATTGGGAATTGTATTTCAACCCAGAACAAAAACTGTGCTTTGACGGACACTAAATAACTTGACCAGCTAAAGCAGTAATGACAGATTTGGAAGAATATAAATGTGAGGCCTATTTTTTAGGCGCTGGGTGACAGGTATACATTTAATCACAGAATTAGACTTGGATCTGCACTGCAGCGTGTGTGTGAAGTTCTTGAGAATTACCCTATCAGCACCTTGAATCTAATATACCCTTTTAGGGATAGATTTAAAGTACGCCTGATACAGCAGAAACCACTAATTTAGAGAATTGCAAAATTGGGAATTGTAGTTCAACTCAGAACAAAAACTGTGCTTTGACGGACACTAAATAACTTGACCAGCTAAAGCAGTAATGACAGATTTGGAAGAATATAAATGTGAGGCCTATTTTTTAGGCGCTGGGTGACAGGTATACGTTTAATCACAGAATTAGACTTGGATCTGCACTGTAGCGTGTGTGTGAAGTTCTTGAGAATTACCCTATCAGCACCTTGAATCTAATGCACCCTTTTAGGGATAGATTTAAAGTAGGCCTGATACAGCTGAAACCACTAATTTAGAGAATTGCTAAATTGGGAATTGTATTTCAACCCAGAACAAAAACTGTGCTTTGACGGACACTAAATAACTTGACCAGCTAAAGCAGTAATGACAGATTTGGAAGAATATAAATGTGAGGCCTATTTTGTTAGGCGCTGGGTAACAGGTATACGTTTAATCACAGAATTAGACTTGGATCTGCACTGTAGCGTGTGTGTGAAGTTCTTGAGAATTACCCTATCAGCACCTTGAATCTAATGCACCCTTTAAGGGATAGATTTAAAGTAGGCCTGATACAGCTGAAACCACTAATTTAGAGAATTGCTAAATTGGGAATTGTATTTCAACCCAGAACAAAAACTGTGCTTTGACGGACACTAAATAACTTGACCAGCTAAAGCAGTAATGACAGATTTGGAAGAATATAAATGTGAGGCCTATTTTTTAGGCGCTGGGTGACAGGTATACATTTAATCACAGAATTAGACTTGGATCTGCACTGTAGCGTGTGTGTGAAGTTTTTGAGAATTACCCTATCAGCACCTTGAATCTAATATACCCTTTTAGGGATAGATTTAAAGTAGGCCTGATACAGCTGAAACCACTAATTTAGAGAATTGCAAAATTGGGAATTGTAGTTCAACTCAGAACAAAAACTGTGCTTTGACAGACACTAAATAACTTGACCAGCTAAAGCAGTAATGACAGATTTGGAAGAATATAAATGTGAGGCCTATTTTTTAGGCGCTGGGTGACAGGTATACGTTTAATCACAGAATTAGACTTGGATCTGCACTGTAGCGTGTGTGTGAAGTTCTTGAGAATTACCCTATCAGCACCTTGAATCTAATATACCCTTTTAGGGATAGATTTAAAGTAGGCCTGATACAGCTGAAACCACTTATTTAGAGAATTGCTAAATTGGGAATTGTATTTCAACCCAGAACAAAAACTGTGCTTTGACGGACACTAAATAACTTGACCAGCTAAAGCAGTAATGACAGATTTGGAAGAATATAAATGTGAGGCCTATTTTTTAGGCGCTGGGTGACAGGTATACGTTTAATCACAGAATTAGACTTGGATCTGCACTGTAGCGTGTGTTTGAAGTTCTTGAGAATTACCCTATCAGCACCTTGAATCTAATGCACCCTTTAAGGGATAGATTTAAAGTAGGCCTGATACAGCTGAAACCACTAATTTAGAGAATTGCTAAATTGGGAATTGTATTTCAACCCAGAACAAAAACTGTGCTTTGATGGACACTAAATAACTTGACCAGCTAAAGCAGTAATGACAGATTTGGAAGAATATAAATGTGAGGCCTATTTTTTAGGCGCTGGGTGACAGGTATACATTTAATCACGGAATTAGACTTGGATCTGCACTGTAGCGTGTGTGTGAAGTTTTTGAGAATTACCCTATCAGCACCTTGAATCTAATATACCCTTTTAGGGATAGATTTAAAGTAGGCCTGATACAGCTGAAACCACTAATTTAGAGAATTGCTAAATTGGGAATTGTATTTCAACCCAGAACAAAAACTGTGCTTTGACGGACACTAAATAACTTGACCAGCTAAAGCAGTAATGACAGATTTGGAAGAATAAAATTTGTGAGGCCTATTTTTTAGGCGCTGGGTGACAGGTATACGTTTAATCACAGAATTAGACTTGGATCTGCACTGTAGCGTGTGTGTGAAATTCTTGAAATTACCCTATCAGCACCTTGAATCTAATGCACCCTTTTAGGGATAGATTTAAAGTAGGCCTGATACAGCTGAAACCACTAATTTAGAGAATTGCTAAATTGGGAATTGTATTTCAACCCAGAACAAAAACTGTGCTTTGACGGACACTAAATAACTTGACCAGCTAAAGCAGTAATGACAGATTTGGAAGAATATAAATGTGAGGCCTATTTTTTAGGCGCTGGGTGACAGGTATACGTTTAATCACAGAATTAGACTTGGATCTGCACTGTAGCGTGTGTGTGAAGTTCTTGAGAATTACCCTATCAGCACCTTGAATCTAATATACCCTTTTAGGGATAGATTTAAAGTAGGCCTGATACAGCTGAAACCACTAATTTAGAGAATTGCTAAATTGGGAATTGTAATTCAACCCAGAACAAAAACTGTGATTTGACGGACACTAAATAACTTGACCAGCTAAAGCAGTAATGACAGATTTGGAAGAATATAAATGTGAGGCCTATTTTTTAGGCGCTGGGTGACAGGTATACGTTTAATCACAGAATTAGACTTGGATCTGCACTGTAGTGTGTGTGTGAAGTTCTTGAGAATTACACTATCAGCACCTTGAATCTAATATACCCTTTTAGGGATAGATTTAAAGTAGGCCTGATACAGCTGAAACCACTAATTTAGAGAATTGCAAAATTGGGAATTGTATTTCAACCCAGAACAAAAACTGTGCTTTGACGGACACTAAATAACTTGACCAGCTAAAGCAGTAATGACAGATTTGGATGAATATAAATGTGAGGCCTATTTTTTAGGCGCTGGGTGACAGGTATACATTTAATTACAGAATTAGACTTGGATCTGCACTGTAGCGTGTGTGTGAAGTTTTTGAGAATTACCCTATCAGCACCTTGAATCTAATATACCCTTTTAGGGATAGATTTAAAGTAGGCCTGATACAGCTGAAACCACTAATTTAGAGAATTGCAAAATTGGGAATTGTATTTCAACCCAGAACAAAAACTGTGCTTTGACGGACACTAAATAACTTGACCAGCTAATGCAGTAATGACAGATTTGGAAGAATATAAATGTGAGGCCTATTTTTTAGGCGCTGGGTGACAGGTATACGTTTAATCACAGAATTAGACTTGGATCTGCACTGCAGCGTGTGTGTGAAGTTCTTGAGAATTACCCTATCAGCACCTTGAATCTAATATACCCTTTTAGGGATAGATTTAAAGTAGGCCTGATACAGCTGAAACCACTAATTTAGAGAATTGCAAAATTGGGAATTGTATTTCAACCCAGAACAAAAACTGTGCTTTGACGGACACTAAATAACTTGACCAGCTAAAGCAGTAATGACAGATTTGGAAGAATATAAATGTGAGGCCTATTTTTTAGGCGCTGGGTGACAGGTATACGTTTAATCACAGAATTAGACTTGGATCTGCACTGCAGCGTGTGTGTGAAGTTCTTGAGAATTACCCTATCAGCACCTTGAATCTAATATACCCTTTTAGGGATAGATTTAAAGTACGCCTGATACAGCAGAAACCACTAATTTAGAGAATTGCAAAATTGGGAATTGTAGTTCAACTCAGAACAAAAACTGTGCTTTGACGGACACTAAATAACTTGACCAGCTAAAGCAGTAATGACAGATTTGGAAGAATATAAATGTGAGGCCTATTTTTTAGGCGCTGGGTGACAGGTATACGTTTAATCACAGAATTAGACTTGGATCTGCACTGTAGCGTGTGTGTGAAGTTCTTGAGAATTACCCTATCAGCACCTTGAATCTAATGCACCCTTTTAGGGATAGATTTAAAGTAGGCCTGATACAGCTGAAACCACTAATTTAGAGAATTGCTAAATTGGGAATTGTATTTCAACCCAGAACAAAAACTGTGCTTTGACGGACACTAAATAACTTGACCAGCTAAAGCAGTAATGACAGATTTGGAAGAATATAAATGTGAGGCCTATTTTGTTAGGCGCTGGGTGACAGGTATACGTTTAATCACAGAATTAGACTTGGATCTGCACTGTAGCGTGTGTGTGAAGTTCTTGAGAATTACCCTATCAGCACCTTGAATCTAATGCACCCTTTAAGGGATAGATTTAAAGTAGGCCTGATACAGCTGAAACCACTAATTTAGAGAATTGCTAAATTGGGAATTGTATTTCAACCCAGAACAAAAACTGTGCTTTGACGGACACTAAATAACTTGACCAGCTAAAGCAGTAATGACAGATTTGGAAGAATATAAATGTGAGGCCTATTTTTTAGGCGCTGGGTGACAGGTATACATTTAATCACAGAATTAGACTTGGATCTGCACTGTAGCGTGTGTGTGAAGTTTTTGAGAATTACCCTATCAGCACCTTGAATCTAATATACCCTTTTAGGGATAGTTTAAAGTAGGCCTGATACAGCTGAAACCACTAATTTAGAGAATTGCAAAATTGGGAATTGTAGTTCAACTCAGAACAAAAACTGTGCTTTGACAGACACTAAATAACTTGACCAGCTAAAGCAGTAATGACAGATTTGGAAGAATATAAATGTGAGGCCTATTTTTTAGGCGCTGGGTGACAGGTATACGTTTAATCACAGAATTAGACTTGGATCTGCACTGTAGCGTGTGTTTGAAGTTCTTGAGAATTACCCTATCAGCACCTTGAATCGAATGCACCCTTTAAGGGATAGATTTAAAGTAGGCCTGATACAGCTGAAACCACTAATTTAGAGAATTGCTAAATTGGGAATTGTATTTCAACCCAGAACAAAAACTGTGCTTTGACGGACACTAAATAACTTGACCAGCTAAAGCAGTAATGACAGATTTGGAAGAATAAAATTTGTGAGGCCTATTTTTTAGGCGCTGGGTGACAGGTATACGTTTAATCACAGAATTAGACTTGGATCTGCACTGTAGCGTGTGTGTGAAATTCTTGAAATTACCCTATCAGCACCTTGAATCTAATGCACCCTTTTAGGGATAGATTTAAAGTAGGCCTGATACAGCTGAAACCACTAATTTAGAGAATTGCTAAATTGGGAATTGTATTTCAACCCAGAACAAAAACTGTGCTTTGACGGACACTAAATAACTTGACCAGCTAAAGCAGTAATGACAGATTTGGAAGAATATAAATGTGAGGCCTATTTTTTAGGCGCTGGGTGACAGGTATACGTTTAATCACAGAATTAGACTTGGATCTGCACTGTAGCGTGTGTGTGAAGTTCTTGAGAATTACCCTATCAGCACCTTGAATCTAATATACCCTTTTAGGGATAGATTTAAAGTAGGCCTGATACAGCTGAAACCACTAATTTAGAGAATTGCTAAATTGGGAATTGTAATTCAACCCAGAACAAAAACTGTGATTTGACGGACACTAAATAACTTGACCAGCTAAAGCAGTAATGACAGATTTGGAAGAATATAAATGTGAGGCCTATTTTTTAGGCGCTGGGTGACAGGTATACGTTTAATCACAGAATTAGTCTTGGATCTGCACTGCAGCGTGTGTGTGAAGTTCTTGAGAATTACCCTATCAGCACCTTGAATCTAATATACCCTTTTAGGGATAGATTTAAAGTAGGCCTGATACAGCAGAAACCACTAATTTAGAGAATTGCAAAATTGGGAATTGTAGTTCAACTCAGAACAAAAACTGTGCTTTGACGGACACTAAATAACTAGACCAGCTAAAGCAGTAATGACAGATTTGGATGAATATAAATGTGAGGCCTATTTTTTAGGCGCTGGGTGACAGGCTCAACTTGCCCCTGATGTAGTATATGGCCAAAAAATAACCACACTATTGATGGTTAAATGCACTTGATGAAAGCTTGACCCTGATGTAGGATATAGCCAAAAAATAACCACACTATTGATGGTTAAATGCACTTGGGTGACAGGCTCAGCTTGCCCCTGATGTAGTATATGGCCAAAAAATAACCACACTATTGATGGTTAAATGCACTTGATGACAGCTTGACCCTGATGTAGGATATAGCCAAAAAATAACCACACTATTGATGGTTAAATGCACTTGGGTGACAGGCTCAGCTTGCCCCTGATGTAGTATATGGCCAAAAAATAACCACACTATTGAGGGTTAAATGCACTTGGTGACAGCTTGACCCTGATGTAGGATATAGCAAAAAATAACCACACTATTGATGGTTAAATGTACTTGGTGGCAGCTTGTGCTGGCGTACCACAAGCCACAAAATGGCTGCCGATCACCCCAGAAAAAAGTGACTGAAAAACGTTCTGGGCAGCCTAAAAACAGTGAGCAATTGAATAGCAGCAGTTCAATGATCCACAGCTGTAGATCGATCACTGAATGAAGTCTTTTGGAGGAGTTAATCACTGCCTAATCTCGCCCTAACGTCGCAGCTGCAACCTCTCCCTACACTTGTATCAGCAGAGTGACGTGCAGCGCTATGTGACCCAAGCTTATATAGAGGCTGGGTCACATGCTGCACTGGCCAATCACAGCCATGCCAATAGTAGGCATGGCTGTGATGGCCTCTTGGGGCAAGTAGTATGATGCTTGATGATTGGCTGCTTTGCAGCCTTTCAAAAAGCGCCAAGAAAGCGCCGAACACCGAGCCCGAACCCGGACTTTTACGAAAATGTTCAGGTTCGGGTCCGTGTCACGGACACCCCAAAATCAGAACTATACAGTTCGCTCATCCCTAGTAATAATCCTTTTCTCCAAATTTGCAGTATACTGCTTGGTCAAATTTGCCTTCAACAACTCCTCCGGAAAAGTTGCAAAAACCTTTTAGAACAGCAACTTAGAACTACAGGACTCTCTAACATTTACCAAATATCTTTTTTCATGACTTCATTATGAGAGTATTTTGTCTGCTGTAAAGCAGGCATAGCATTATACAGTCAAACATGGTGTTAATGGCATTGTGTGGAAATACTTATCTTTACACTATGCAATACTGCACTGTACTGGAAAAATAATTGTCGAAAATTATGTTATCCACAAGCTGATGCTAAAGTATATTGGTTAATGAAGTATCTGAAACACAAAAGTCCAGGAGAAAAAAGTCTGAAGTTTTAGATTAGCCTAGTGAAAGTTTGGACCTAATATAGTGTGAACTGTTGTTGGAAAAAACAGAGACATTTAATGATTGCCATATGATATTTAAAATACAACAGTTCCCCATCAGTTGGTGACAACCTGCTAGTTAGATATCAATGAAACATATTGGGAAAGTGTCAGTTTGCTGTCAGATAATGAGGAACAACTGTCAGAATGTTAAATGCCATGCAGTAGATAGCAAAAGTGGCCTGACACTTAAAAATTAAAGGTATTGTGCAATGCTACTGTATATACGAATGGGGGCATAGATTTTTTTCACAGCACTCTTTGTCACCTCTCTATTGATTTTGCAGTCCATCAATGTCCAATGAAAATGACCCTTACAAAAAACATGTACATTACATTACATTCAGCAGTGACTCGTGTTACTTGATCAATGTCGTGATTGACCTCAACAACCTTCACTCTCTATAGGAGTCTATAGGAGAAGCAGCTTTGCAGTTTCATACTATACTCACTTAACATTGATTAAATTTAATCAACATAACACAAATGGATTGTCACAGGACAGTTTATCGTGATACTTGTTGCCGTTCAGGCTGACTGCATGCTCTCTTGCGTACTGGCTGTGGGCCGTCACCTGTGTATGTAGGTTGCTTGAGTGCTGTGTGCTGGCGGCGGTATTATAGTGTGTGAACTGTGTCCTGTGAATTAGTGTTCTCCCTGTGTCTTGTATGTATTTTAGTGCATTGCTGTGTAGGCTGGCTGCCTGTTCACTTGCGTACTGGCTGCGGTTTTCCTTCCTGTCTATGCTGGGTGGTTGTGTGGTGCGTGCTGTCTTATATAGTGTGAACAGTACCCTGTGAATTGTGTGATCCCTGTGTTCATGTACATAGGGTTAGTGTTTCCTTGATGTGTGTGTCAGGTGGTCAGGTGTCTTAATTGACCTGGCTGTTTAGACCTGTGAGCTTTGTGCCTGGGGTCCAAGCATGTTTCTATATTGTCTGCATGTACTAGTCTGCCTGTACTGTATACGCCATGCTCCCTGTATCCATATCTGCATGGGGTCCTGGCTATGTCTGTATTTCTCTGAGTTTGTCCTGTCTGTCAGTGAATGCCATGGTCCTTGTATCCAGTTACACATGGGTTCCTGACGATGTGGCTCATCTGTCTTCCTGTTACTTGGTCTGCATCTGAACAGTGTCCTATGTTTCATGTTTGGGTTCCTGCTTGCTTGCTTTCTTTTTTGCCTACTCTGGATCTGATTGTCTGTTTTCTGTACACTTGTGATATGTTCAGGGATTCTAGTCACCCTAGAACAAGACATGAATATTCATTGTTTATGATCAACGTGTGCACTTGCTCAGACTAGCTCCACTTTATAATCATACTCTGGAAGTTCCAAATCTAAAAATACCTCTGCAAGGAGGGGTTTCATTTGAGACTTAACTTTTACTCAAAAGCTTATATATAAAATATATGACATAAAAATATATGACAAACACAGGACCCCCCCCAAAAAAAAGTATATATACAAAAAATACTGGTGTTAACAAAAAATAAAGACTGTATATTAATCACGACTGGTATAAAAATGGTCATACCACTTCACCACCATAGAAAATTCTTCTGTAGTTTGGTGCAAATCACGGTTCTCCATAGCAGGTTCTTCTGTTGCTCAGTGAATATCTGGAACAGCATGTATGGCCTGACAGGAAAGGAGCTATCCCTAGTGCACCCTTTGATGAAAAAAGGGGTAAATCTGTCAATCGCTACCTACCTACACAGAGCACCTGCCCCAAAAGGGGCGACCCCTTCCGGAACCTGCCCCTGTAATTGGCCATAAGGTCCCTAAGGTTACTTCCCGAAGTGATACATTTCTGTCTCTTTCAATAGACTCATCAAGAGATAAACCCAAGGATAAAATAATCACTTGTTAAAACTGACAGGGAAAAATCAATATAAAACTATGAAAGCCGACTCCACAGTGGCAGGTGACGGCTGGCCCATTACGGCATGAACACCCTTCCAGTGGGAAAGAGTGAGCAACAGGGCCCCATAGTTAACAGGGATCAGCTTATTAGCAACTAGTATTCTGTCTCTATGGTTATTTAAATGTTGTTCTTGCGCACGATGAAGCCCCGTGACGCATCACGTGACCACTCAGGCACATGACCTCAGACATCCGACGCACATGCGTCAATTAGAACTTTCACATGACCTAAATGCCGCCAAGTGGAACGCATCAGTAGTCCCATTGCAGTGATGTGTGGAGAGGAGCGTATCGTAGGAACAGTGTATCCTAGATAGATGAAAGCATCCAGGATACTGTACACGGCTGCATCTGATGAAGCGTGGCCATATGTAAATCCTGTTTAGAAACTACAAGGAAATGTGCAAGAATAGGTCTTCACGGACAGGTGATCTATACAATATGTACAATGCCAATACAATAGTAATGTGCCATCATGTACTACAATAGGAAGAAACATAAAACAAAGGAGGGGTGGCGGGCCAGGGGGCAGGAAAGAAAACGATTGGTAAAGACTACTTAGATTCTCAAATACTCATATCCTAGAAGGAAAGGGGGAGGGGAAGGGATTGCTGGGGATAGGGAGGAGGGGGCACCCTGATATATGGACACCTTAAAGAAAACAGCCAATGTTGTTCATTTAGTCCGAGTGGGGCTATTGTTTTTAGATTTAAAAAATCCATCGGGTCTCTCTCTGTAAAATCTCCCTGTCCCAATTGCATTCTCCTGCTGGTGGTTTAACCATATCAATGCCTATAAAGGAAATATGTGCTTTCCCATTATGATTCTGGTGGATATGTCTAGAGACAGATGTGTCTCTTCTATTGGCAATGTCTCACAGGTGTTCTCCCACCCTCCTCCTAAATTCACGTATTGTCTTGCCTATATATTTAAGACCGCATTCACAAGCAAGATGGTAGATCACACATTTGATTTACAATTAATAAATTCCTGAATGGAGTATTGTTTACCTGTTACATTATTAGTGAAGACTTTTCCATTTTGAACATATGGGCAGGCTACACAGCTGCCACATCTATAGCTGCCTCTAACTTTTCACAATAACCAAGATCCATGTTGAGGCGATGGGACATAGTGGCTATGGACAAGTCTGTCTCTGAGGCTAAAGACTATGGAAGTTCATAGAAAATAATATTAATATTTGCAAATTATTGTTCCAACGAATCTATTTGCCACAAAGTCCCAAAAATATATTTGTAAGGCAGTGTTTAGCAATTACTAATATCTCCGTCCATGCAGTTTCTTTTAGATCAGTAAAAAAATGTTCAATATGGCAAATTATTAATTGTTAAGATCCATAAAAGACATTTAAAAAAAAAGTCGATAACTTGTTTTCCTCTGATTCTACCACTATGAAAAGGCATTAAGGAAATGAGATTTGTCTACTTGGGGCAAGCAATAGTGGATGCTGAATTGGTGCAAGCTCTACCTCAGTCAATTTAAAATTAACATTGTAGACATACATTTGCAGCTGGCAATTTTTAAAGAGAGTTTGTCGGCAGGAAAATGGATGTGTAACCAAGCCCGCAAATAGGGTTAATTAATGATTTAATGAAAAAAATGATTTTGAACAAAAATGAATAACATGCAATCATAAAAAATTGCTTCTGAAGGTGTACATAGCTTTTAATTATTATATTCAGTGATATATAGCTTACATATTCCACAGTGCAGTATAGAGACTATTATCATTCATATCCTTCCCTTTCCTGATCTGGGTTCACAATTTAAATACTGAATTAACCTGTCAGTATGTTTTTGGAGTGTGGGAGGAAACCAACACAAACAAGGGAAGAACATACAATGTTCATGCGGATTATACAGAAAATGATGGCAATCAGATTTACACAGGGAAAATGCATCTGTTCAATGGACTTTGAGTTATTAGCTGCAACAGTTTTCTCCTGCTTACAATTCCTATTCATATGACCATTTGTGATCTTCTTTTATGATCTAGAACAGATCTTTGTATTACATGGATGACTACAGGGAAAAAGAACTGTCTGTATGCGGCAAAAAAAAGCTTTTTGAAAGGGGTTGTCTCTAATAGCTAATGGCTAATACATTTTTAGGGGTCATGGTTAGAGATGAGTGAATTTTTCAAAAATTCGATTAGCTGGTTGGGAAGTGAAATAATACTGTGAGTCTGTATGACAAGCAGATGACTGGCATCACTCTTAGAATCACTGCACACTTCACTTATTTGGGCAGTCACCGGGCCAAAACTGACCAAATAACTCAAGTATGAACTCAGCCTTACAGGGAAATGTTAGCGCCGAGAAGAAGCACACTCCTTTTACACCGTCATCAGCTGATTCCACATAGATGTCTACAGAACCTGTTCTATTAAACGTTTATACAAGTAGAGCCCCCCCAACAGAGTGGAGAGGGTGTCAGCAGTAAGTTTGTGTTGACGTCACTGATTATTTTGCCCTTTCTCTGATCCGTCTGAACAATAACCCACAATAAACGGATCCTGTATGTGGAGCATCCGGCTTCACTTCAGCTTCAAAGCAGCATGAGGAGACCACAGAGTGGCCAAATGACAGAGTGTGGAGTTGGAGGCAGCATCAGGAGGCCACAGAGTGGCACAATGACAGAGTGTGGAGGTGGCGGCAGCATCAGAAGACCACAGAGTGGCAAGGTGACATAGTGTGGAGGTGGCAGCAGCATGAGGAGACCATAGAGTGGCAAAGTGACATAGTGGGGAGGTGGCAGCAGCATCAGGAGGACACAGAGTGGCAAGATGACATAGTGTGGAGGTGGGTGGCAATAAAAGTACCCACTGAAGATGGTGGGTGAAAGAAGAAGCACTTGGCATCAGAAGTGAGGCATTAGGCGAGTGGCAGCATCAGAATAGTAGCTGAGGCAGGTAGCCAAAAAGAAACCGGTCTCTTTTGTCAAAGTGTTGGTGTGGCACCATGGATGATCTAGTCTGATGCATCAGGAATTGGTGGGTGGAAATCCTGGCTGACCCACGCCTGATTCATCTTGACAAAGGTCAGTCTCTCCACATTTTGGGTGGACAGGCGAGTTCTTCTTGGGGTAACTATGGCCCCCGTTGCACTAAACACCCGCTCTGATGCCACACTACTGGCCAGGCAGGACAGCTTTTCCAGGGCAAACTCTGCCAATCGCAGGCACAAATCCAGTTTGGCTGCCCAGTAGTCCAGCGGATCTTCAATTATGGCTGGCAGGGTATACTCCAAGTATGCCACCACCTGCTTGTTCAGGTTCTGCTATACGTCTAGCTGCTGGTGAGTAGGTTCTTCACTAGGCAAGTTAAGAAAGCTGCTCTTCAGCGACTGTAGACTCAGGCTTCTGCTGATGACGTTGGTACTGCTAGTGCCACCCCACCCCTCTCCAGCAGCCATGGCAGTGGAACGTGAGCGCAGCGGGCCCCCCCTCGGTCAGACCTGCGAGAGAATGGACGATGGTGCAGATAGGCAGCAGCTAACTGACTACATAGGATATCTCTATAGTAGTTTAGTTTGTCCTCCCTTTCAGCGGGTGTAAAAAAGGCCCCCATTTTGGACAAGTAGCAAGGGTCCAACAAGGTGGAGAGCCAGAAGTCATCCTTTTAGTCGAATGGTAACAAGCCATTAGTGCCATTAGTGCAAGTGACTCAGAGGGACTACCTGCCTCCATCTCCACTGCGTACTGCCACTGTGTGTCTGGGTCCTCTGCCTCATCTTCCTCATCGCCTTGTAGCTACTCTGGCAAATGCGATCAGCTACATTATTATCATCGAGTTCTGTCTGCACATCCCTGAAGTCCTCCTCAACCATCTCTGGGTCAGGAGCCTGACCGCTCACAACACCAGCTCCCACACCACTCTCCTCTTCACTACTTGCCCGCCTAGTGGAGGAAGCGGTGGATGTCTCCTCCAGATCTTGGCTGGGCAGCAACTCCTCTATTAGCTCTTCCTCGCTTAAAAGTGGAGCCAAACCTATGGCATATAATACTTCTTGCGGTGAGGGAAGTGAAAAAAATGACAGAGGAAGGGTCAAAGCAGGTGGGGGCACAGGGCCTGCTCACGGGCCATGCCAACTAAGCATCATGTCAGAGGAACCCACCAACTCTTGGCTGGGGGTGTCTGATGTCACTTGGACTAAGTGGATGACCGAGTCAATCATTCAAGAACCGCTGGGTTGCTGGTCAAGACATGAACGCTAGATGACATGGGATGCTCAGGCCCCTCGCTCCGACCCCTGCTGCCACACCCCCTTACTCTGCTGCGACCTCTCACTGCGCCAGAAACATTTAGGCCTCTGCCACTCTCCTGTGCAGGGCCTGGCACTTCTCTGGCTGACATACTGTTAGATCAAATAATCAAATGTTAGATCAAATATTTTTTATTTCGACACTAATACACGGCAAACAGGGCTTTAGAATATATCACTTCACCGCTAAACGGCAATTAGGCCTTAATGTTTTTCAACTTTTACTCAACACAAAATGCTTTTCAACAGATAAGTGCAATGCTGAACGGTGAATATGTTTTTATTTTGCCACTAATACACGGCAAACAGGGATTTACAATATATAACTGCACAGCACAAGGACAAATAAGACGTACTGTAGAAATATTTCCTTGTAATAAACCCTGTTAATGGCTGCATCAAACAGTACTTGCACCCCAATAATAAGAACGGTTTGCTGGAATTTCAGAGCTATATAATGGCAATTTGGGTGCACAGTCAGTGCACCAAGGTGTAATAGGATTGCTATTACCCAGTCTGTAACCTCTTCTACTGAACCCTGTTCTGCACAAATGCTGTGGAACGATTCCTCCCTGCACTTATAAATCGTTTTTTCACCACAATCAAGTCTTTCCAATCACTGACCCTAGCACCTGAAAACATCTCTCCCTGCACTAAGTACAGTGATAAATGGCAGAATCTACGATGGCTGACGCTATTTATAGGGCTGTGACATCACAGGGCTGGCTGCTGATTGGCTGCATGCATGGCATTATGCGTGATCCCGCCTTCCCAGAGTTCCTTTCTCCATGTCCTCACACGTGCAGCAGCTATTTTAGGAAAAAATGCGTTTGTTACCAAGAAGCGGGAGGAAATTCAGATTTGATGCGAATTGAATTTTCCCTGAAATTCGAATCAAATTCCACTTTGACAGCTTCGATTCAATCGAATCTACAGATCTGTTTTCTACAGACCATCTACAGATCTGTTTTGGTCTACAGACCATCTACAGATCTGTTTTCCCCAGAGCCATTAATAAGGCTATAGTGATGCATGGGGCCTGTACTTTACCTCCATGATTTCATAGAGAAGTTTTCCTATTGGATTTGTAGAATTGTGGTATGAATTATCAATATATGTGTCTATAGGAATAGAGACTGCAAATTAGTGAAAATTGGGCATGTTATTCTGTACTAACCAGTCATTTTGTGGCTGTGGACTGCCATAGAAGTTAGAGATGAGCAAATTTCTTAAAAGTTATATTCGACTGATTCGCCAAATTTCAACAAATTTTCTTTTTGTAAGTAGCAGGTGCAATGACAGGGAGCAGCGATATCGTCGCCCCAGTTATTGTACCCCTCAGATATTACCCCTCAGATGCCGAGTTCATACATGATCGCGGCTAGATATGAGTGAATCGAAGCTGATGAAGTGGAATTCGAATCGAATTTCAGGAAAAATTTGATTTGCACCGAACCAAATTTCCTTGCGCTTCATGGTAACGAATCACATTTTTTCCTAAAATGGCTGCTGCACATGTGAGGACATGGAGAAAGGCTCTCACGGAAGGCGGGATTACCCATAATGCCATGCATGAAGCCAATCAGCAGCCAGCCAGCCCTGTGATGTCACAGCCCCATAAATAGCCTCAGCCATCTTGGATTCTGCCATTTACCAGTGTACTGAGTGCAGGGAGAGACGTCAGCAGGCGCTAGGGACAGTGTTAGAAAAAACTTAATTGTGCTAAAAAAACTATTTACAAGTGCAGGGAAAGATTATTCATGGTGTAGGGAAAGGATAGGGAGGAATCATTCCACAGCATTTATGTTGAACAGGGTTAAAGTAGGGGAGGTTACAGCCTGGGTAATAGGAACAATCCTATTACACTTTGCTGCACTGACTGGACACCCAATTTTCCATTATGCAGCTCTGTAATTCCAGCAAACCGTTCTTATTAGGGTGCAAGTGCTGTTTGATACAGCCATTAACAGAGTTTATTACAAGGAAATATTTCTACGTCTTATTTGTCCTTGTGAGGTGCAGTTATATGTAATGTTAATTGACCACCAAAGTGCTCGGGTGCTCGGGCCGAACTCCTCGGGATGCTCTATCGACCACCCGAGCACAACGGAAGTTAATGGGAGAACCTGAGCATTAAACCAGACACCCCTTGCTCTGAAGAGGAGAGGGTGTCTGGTTCACATGAAAAGGTCGGAAATTTATATAAACACCACTGAAATGGTTCGGGAACAGCATGGGGAGGATGTCTGGATGCATCTTGGACTCCCAGGTCGCTGCTGGGAACGATGTTGTCCGAGTAGTACGCCACTTTTACAGACTGACAGTAATACGCACAAAACCAAAGATAAAATCGATTTTAGAGGAAAAATTGTTAGGAAAAATTCTTTACTGTTTATTTACTTGTATATAAAGTGCAAGTGCTGCCAAAAATTACAAGGAAGAGGCACTCCGATACAACCTTTATATTACATAAAGGAGGGCCTCATTCACATTGTGGTACAATAGTTCAGGTAGTGGGACTCCTACATTCATAAAGTCTATGCACTAAGTGAAAGGGCTGCCAAAAATTACACGGAACCAGCACTCCAATACACACTTTAGAAACACTGACCCTCTAAAAATTGGTGAGCTGACCCTCTAAAAAATTATATGCGAGGGCCGGCAGGTGAGCTGACCCTGTAAAAGATTGTAGGTGAGGGCCTGCTGGTTTGCTGACCCTGTAAAAAATTATATGCGAGGGCCTGCAGGTGAACTGACCTCCTAAAAAATTATATGCGAGAGCCTGCTGGTGAGCTGACCCTGTAAAAGATTGTAGGTGAGGGCCTGCAGGTGAGATAACCCTATAAAAAATATGTGAGCGCCTGCAGTTGAGCTAACTTTGTAAGACATTATATGTAAGGGCCTGCAGGTGAGCTGACCCTTTAAAAGATTGTAGGTGAGGGCCTGCTGGTTAGCTGACCATGTAAAACATTATATGCGAGGGCCTGAAGGTGAGCTGACCCTGTAAAACATTATATGCGAGGGCCTGCAGGTGAGCTAACCCTGTAAAACATTATATGCGAGGGCCTTCAGGTGAGCTGACCCTGTAAAAGATTGTAGGTGAGGACCTGCTGGTGAGTTGACTCTCCAAAAAATTATATGCGAGTGCCTGCAGATTAGCTGACCCTGTAAAAGATTACATGCGAGGGCCTGCTGGTGAACTGACCCTGTAAAACATTATATGCAAGGGCCTGCAGGTAAGCTGACCCTCTAAAAAATTATATGCGAGGGCCTGCAGGTGAGCTGACCCTGTAAAATATTATATGCGAGAGCCTGCATATGAGCTGACCCTCAAAAAAATTATATGCGAGGGCCTGCAGATGAGCTGACCCTGTAAAAGATTGTAGGTGAGGGCCTGTTGGTGAGCTGACCCTCTAAAAAATTATATGCGAGGGCCTGTAGGTGAGCTGACCCTGTAAAATATTATATGCGACGAATAAGCATGTTGATGTGATGGAAGAGGAGGATGAAAAAAAGGAAGATTCAACCATATACCCTTGTTTGAGGTGGAAGGAGTGCATGGGAATACAGTGTATTCAGTACATTATAAACAACAGATTTAAAGTGCCTTTATGTTCATCAGCTTTCCTCTGGTAGAGTCGAGAAGTCATGGTCAATCCAGGCCTTGTTAGTTTTTATAAGAGTCAAACAGTCATCATTTTCAGTTGACAGGTGTATACATTTATCTGTTATAATGTCACCAGCAGCACTAAATACCCGCTCAGACAAAACACTGGTGGCAGGGCAGGCCAGCACCTCCAAGGCATATAGCGCCAGTTCGTGCCACGTCTCCAGCATGGACACCCAGTAGTTGTAAAGCATTGGGGGATCATTGAGGATGCTGACACGGTCTGCTATGCACTCCTTTACCATCTTCCAAAATGTTTCCCTCCTAGTGACAGTAGGCCACGCATCATGGTGAGGGTGCTGGCGGGTGTCATGAAACTGTCCCAGGCTTTGGCGAGTGTTGCCCTGCCTCTGTTGGAACTGCTGTGTGTTCCCCTAGTCTCCCCTCCTCGGTTGCCCAAGTAACTACCGACTCCTTCACCAGCGTTGTCAGCTGGAAATTTTTGAAGCAATTTTTCAACAAGGACCTTCTGGTATTGCACTGTTTTGCTCGTCCTCTCCACCAGATGAATGAGAGATAAGAAGTTCTCTTTGTAGCAGGAGTCGAGAAGGGTGAACACCCAGTAATCCGTGTTGTCTAAAATGCGTATAATGCGCAGGTCACTGGAAAGTCAGCCTAGCATAAAGTCAGCCATGTGTGCCAGAGTACCAACAGGAAAGACTTTGCTGTCGTCATTAGGAGGATGACTCTCAATCTCCTCATCCTCTTCTTCCTCTTCTGCCCACCCATGCTGAACATATGGAATTAAACTTCCATGGGTACTACCCTATGTATCGGAGGCAACCGCCTCTCTCTCCTCCTCCTCCTCTTCATCGTCCAATTTGCACTGAGAAGACAAACTGAGGGTGGTCTGGCTATTACCTGTGTAATGTCTTCCCCATTTCCACCTCTTCCACAAGCAAAGCGTTGTCCTTAATTGTGAGCAGCGAGCATTTGAGTAGACACAGAAGTGGGATTGTTACGCTGATAATAGTGTTATCGCCGCTCACCATCTGTGTTGATTCCTCAAAGTTTCTTAAAACCTCACTTAGGTCAGACATCCATGCCACTCCTCACTTGTGAATAGCGGAAGCTGACTGGAAGGGTGAATACCTTGTTGCAGCTGGTATTCCACTACTGCCCTCTGCTGTTCACAAAGCCTAGCCAACATGTGGAACGTCGAGTTGCAGCGAGTGCTTACGTCGCACAACAGCCGGTGAGCTGGCAATTTCCAGCGCTGCTACAGTGTTAACAGACCGGCTGAAGCTGTCGATGACTTGCGGAAATGTGCACACACGTGGCACACCTTCAACAGTAGCTCAGGCAAATTGGGGTAGGTTTGGAGAAACCGCTGAACCACTAAGTTTAAGACATGGGCTAGGCATGGGATGTGTGTGAGCTTGTCGAGCTCCAAAGTCGCCACCAAGTTACGGCCATTATCAGACACAACTATGCCTGGTTCTAGGTTGAATGGTGAGAACCACAGCTCAGTCTGGTCCCTTATCCCCTGCCACAGCTCTGCGGCGGTGTGTTGTTTGTCCCCTAAGCGTATCAGCTTCAGCATGGCTTGTTACTGCTTCCCCACTGCAGTGCTACACTGCTTCCAGTGCTACAGTGCTACACTGCTTCCAGCTACCGACTGATGGCTGACTGGTGCTGCACGCAGAGAATTTTGAGGTGGAAGTGGAGGAGGAGGAGTAGGAGAAGTGGGGGTTGGAGCCACTAACATAGGTGCTGGCGGATATCCTGATCTACGTAGGGGCCGCAATCATTGGCGTAGCTAACACCTGTGCCATCCCAGGGTATGGCTCGCTCCCGGCCTCCACCACGTTCACCCAGTGTGCCATCAAGGAAATGTAGCATCCCTGGCTGAATGCACTTGTCCATGTGTCCGTGGTTAAGTGGACCTTCCCAGTAGCTGCGTTGGTCAGGACACATGTTGGTGTAAGGCGGGCACGGCACACCTTCAAAAATAGTGGCAGCTGGAGACTGCATAACGCGGGACGGCCACCGACATCTGGCTGCGGAAGGCCTCAGTGTCTACAAGCCTAAGTGGCCAACATTTCCAGGGCCATTAATTTGGAAAGTTGCGCATTTAGTGCTATGGCCTGTGGGTGGGTGGCTGGGTATTTGCGCTTGCGTTCAAATGCCTGGGGTAAGGACATTTGTATGCTGCGCTGGGACACGGAAGTGGATGTGGTCGCTTATGGTGCTTGCGAAGGTCCAGGTGCAGGGCGGGAGGCATCGGGGCCTGCGCCTTCGACAGGGGATTGGCCATCACGTAACACAGGGGAAGAGGAGGCAGTGGTGTGACCTGCAGACACAGATTGTGGACCCAGGCATTCGTCCCACTTATTACAGTGCTTGGATGCCATGTGGCAGATCATGCTGGTGAGGTTACTAGTGTTTTGGTACGGCACAGGTTGCAAACTACTATTCTTTTGTCGTCCGCACTTTTCTCAAAAAAGCGCCATACTGCGGAACACCTACCCCTTGGCAAGGGAGATTTCCACAAGGGGGTGCTCCATGGAACAGTTGCGGGCCTGTTTGGTGTGGCCTGCCTTCTCTCTTTTGCCACCCTACTGCCTCTTCCAGCCTGTTGTGGTGCAGCAGATCCTTCCCCCTTTGTACTGCTGTCCATGCTCGGCCTTCCACCTTCCCAGGTTTGGTCAGTGACTTCATGGTCCACCACCTCCTCTTCCACTTCCTCACTCTGCTCATCCTTCTGACTTGTTGACCTAACCACAACCTCAGTGATTCACAACTGTTTCTCATCCTTTTCATCAACCTCTTGAGATAGTAATTGCTGTTGACTTATTTGCAACTGTGTCTCATTATCATCCACCTCATTAAACAGTAGTGTTGATCACGAATATTCGAATTTCGAATTTTTATCGCGAATATAGGTACTTTCGCAAATATTTTGAATATAGTTATATATATTCGTAATTTCGAATATTCACTTTATTTTTTATTTTTTTTGATTATTATTATTTTTTTTATCAGTACACATGATCCCTCACTGCTTCTAGCTTGTGGGCCAATAAGAAGGCTGCAATATACTTGACTTTAGGAGTAGTAGTGTTTGCAAATTTTGCTCTATATTCGTTTTTTTTAATATTCGCTATTTTGCTATATATTCTTGTTTTAGAATATTACGAATATTCGAAAAAACTAAGTTATGGCAATACAGAGAATATTCTAAAAAAATCGAATAGAGCAATTTAGCTAATATAGTGCTATAATATTTTTTGTCTAATAGTTGTAAGTTGAAAAATTTGCAATAAAAAATTCGAATTCCGAAAATTCGCATATTACACAATCATTACCTTTCCGATTTTTTGAGTAAAAAAAAAATCGTGAATTTTCGAATTTGCAAATTTTCGACGAAATTCTACAAAATATTCGCAAAATATTGCGAATTCGAATATGACCCCTGCCGCTCATCACTATTAAACAGTAATTCCGTTCCCCACCGTCATCTTCTTGTGACTGTGGATGCTAAATCAAGGAATGGCACTGAAAAGAGCTCCTCGGAATATCCGAGTGTGGGATCACTTGTTTGCCCATACTCTCCATGGTGGGAGGTAGGAGGATAAGGGTGAGGATTGTGTTGAGCAGACGCTTTGCTACTGAGACTGGACTTGGTGGAAGACAGGGTGGTGCTTAAGCGACTGGAAGCATTTTCTACTGCAATCCAACCGACCACCTGGTCACACTTGTCTGACTTCAAGAGTGGTGTCTTGCAATGCCCTGCAAACTGGGACATGAAGCTAGGTATCGTGGAGGATTTTTTTTCTTGTACTCTAGCAGCAGGTACAGTTTTACTGCCCCCAGGGCCACTGCCTCTGCGTGCACCATCAGCATCATGGCCACTGCCCCGTCCCTTACTGCTTGCTTTCTTCATATTAAATGTTATATATGCTTGAAAGTCTGTCACACATACAGTAGCGTAGGATTTGGAAGTGTATGCGCAAACAAATTAAAAAAGGTATTTGGGATGTGGAAACGTCACACAGGAGATATCCCGCAGATAATGTCAATGCTGTCACCAGCGGCTAATGAAAAAACTACAGGGAATGTCACAGGTATCTGGGATGAGGAAACGTATCTGGGGTAATGTCACTATCCGCAGCGTCTACGAAAAAAGTACACTGTATGTCACAGATAAATTTTTTCAGCACTCATGTTACACTGCAGTTGTGGCACTGGTAATGTCACTGTCAGAAGCGGACACAGTCTATTGAAAAAGTACACTGGATGTCACAGATATTTTTTGGATGCACACTCTTTTACACTGGAGATGTGGAGCAGCAAATGTCACTGTCTGCAGCAGACACCATCTACGGAAAAAGGACACTGGATGTCACAGATATTTTTGGGATGCCCACACATTACACTGGGAGATGTGGCGCAGCTAATGTCACTGTCCGCAGCGGACAGCGTCTATGGAAAAAGTACACTGGATGTCACAGATATTTTTTGATGCCCACACTTTATACTGGACTTGTGTCGCAGCTAATGTCTCTGTCCGCAGTGGACATCGTCTACAGAAAAAGTACACTGGATGTCAGAGATATTTTTTGGATGCGCACGCTTTACACAGGTGATGTAGCGCAGCTAATGTCACTGTCCACAGCTGCCTAACTATTGCACGCTATTTAGGGCAGGATGCGCTAAAAATAGATATTGCTGCCACATGCAACAGTCCTTAAAAGGACTTTTAGGTCTGTAAAGTTTTAGCTATTTAGCGCAGTTTGTGCTAAAAATAGATATTGCTGCTGCCACACATAATAATAGTCCTTAAAAGGACTTTTGGGTCTGTTAAGTTTTAGCAATTTAGCGCCGGTTGCGCTAAAAATATATATTGCTGCTGCCACACACAACTAAAGGACTTTTGCGTCTCTGAAAAGTTGTTCTAATAAAATTATTCCTATATCACTCCCTACACTGTCTGTCCCTTCCTCAACACAGCTCTCCCTGACTAACGCCGAGTTCACACGAACGTGTGTGACCCGTGCCCGTGCTGCGGCCCGCAAATTGCGGGCCGCAATGTATGATCGCCGGCCGTAGGTTAGCCGCATCGGATCGTGGACCCATTCACTTTAATGTGTCCGCAATCCGCCCGTTCCACAAAAAGATAGGACATGTTCTATCTTTTTGCGGAACGGAAGTACGGGACGCAACCCCACGTTCCGTGCGGCCGTTCCGCAATTCCGGAAGTGAATGGGTCCGCATCCGTGATGCAGAATGCACACGGAACTGTGGCCGTGTATTGTGGCCCGCAATTTGCTGCCCACAATACGGCCACGGATCACACACGTTCGTGTGAACTAGGCCTAAGATTGAGCCAAACACGCGTCATCAGGTGCTATATAGCACCTGATGACTCGTTCTGGCCAGCCAATCACTGTAATGCCAGTAACCAACATGGCTACGGCATGGCTACGGCAAGCACTTATTTGCACGTTTATTGGCTGCATAGCAGCCAAGAAACGTGCGGAGAGGAGACTCGAGAATTGCACTCGAGCACATGCTGTAATCAGCCGAATACCGCCATGTGCCGAGCATCGAGATGCTGAAGCCGAACTGATGTTCGGCCGAGCATGCTCGATCAATACTAGTTATATGTTCTAAAGCATTTTTTGGCTTGTATTAGTGGGAAAATAGGCCTAAAAAAATTAACATATTAGTAGGAAAAGAAAAATATATTTGCCGTTCAGTGGTGCAGTTATAAGCTGTAAAGCTCTGATTGCTGTGTATTAGTGGCACCAAAAAATATATATTTGCCGTTTAGCGGTTCAGTTATTTGTTGTAAAACCCTTTTTGCCGTGTATTAGTGGCACTAAAAAATATATATTTGCCGTTCAGCGGTGCAATTATATGTTGTAAAGCCATTTTTGGCATGTATTAGGCCTCTTTCACACTTGCGTTGTTGGGATCCGGCATGCACTTCCGTTGCCGGAGGTGCCTGCCGGATCCGGAAAAACGCAAGTGTACTGAAAGCATTTGAAGACGGAACCGTCTTCCAAATGCTTTCAGTGTTACTATGGCACCCAGGACGCTATTAAAGTCCTGGTTGCCATAGTAGGAGCGGGGAGCGGGGGAGCGGTATACTTACAGTCTGTGCGGCTCCCGGGGCGCTCCAGAATGACGTCAGAGCGCCCCATGCGCATGGATGACGTGATCACATGGATCACGTGATCCATGCGCTTGGGGCGCCCTGACGTCACTCTGGAGCGCCCGGGGAGCCGCACGGACGGTAAGTACACTGCTCCCCCGCTCCCCGCTACACTTACCATGGCTGTCAGGACTTTAGCGTCCCGGCAGCCATGGTAACCACTCTGAAAAAGCTAAATGTCGGCTCCGGCAATGCGCCGAAACGACGTTTAGCTTAAGGCCGGATCCGGATCAATGCCTTCCAATGGGCATTAATTCCGGATCCGGCCTTGCGGCAAGTGTTCCGGATTTTTGGCCGGAGCAAAAAGCGCAGCATGCTGCGGTATTTTCTCCGGCCAACAAACGTTCCGTACCGGAACTGAAGACATCCTGATGCATCCTGAACGGATTTCTCTCCATTCAGAATGCATTAGGATAATCCTGATCAGGATTCTTCCGGCATAGAGCCCCGACGACGGAACTCTATGCCGGAAGACAATAACGCAGGTGTGAAAGAGCCCTTAGTGGCACCAAAAAAAATATACAGTATTTGCCGTTCAGCTGTGCATTTATAAGTTGTAAAGGCCTTTTTGCCGTGTATTAGTGGCACAAAAAAAATATATTTGCCTTTCAGCGGTGCAGTTTTGAGTTGTAAGCCCTTTTTGCCATGTATTAGTGGCACAAAAAAAATTTTTATTTGCCTTTCAGCGGTGCAGTTATATATTCTAAAGCCTTTTGTGGTGTGTATAAGTGGAAAAAGAAAAATATATTTGCCGTTCAGGAGTGCAGTTATATGTTGTAAAGCCCTTTTTGTCATGTATTAGTGCCAAAAGAAAAATATATTTGCCGTTTAGTGGTGAATTGTGATTGCTATATTTATTTGTTTGGGGTGTATTAATAGGAAAAATAATGCGTCTTATTAGCCAGTCTGCAGTGAACCTACATTATTATACAGCCATTGTTGGGGTGTAGTAATGGGAAAAATAAGTATGTGTTATTATTAGCCGTTCTGCGGGGAATTTACATTGTCATTCAGTGGTGAAATTTGTTTGTGATACAGCCTTTTTTGGGAAAATTGATGGGGGATTGTGGACTTTTATCTTTATGACCCAAATTCCGTCGATTATCCATTCAGTGGTGACTTTTTTTTGTGAAACTGCCTGTTTTGGGAAAAATAATGGGTGATTGTGGACTTTCTTTATGAACAAAATTAGTTGATTATCCATTCAGTAGTGAAATTTGTTTGTAAAACAGCCTTTTTGGGAAACTTGGTCGTTAGCTGTAACTATGGTCAAGGAAAGAATATGTCCTTTACGGTTCACTGGGTAAATGTGGACCAGCCTCACCAGCAAGTTGGCCAAGTGATGCTGCTTCCGCCTCCATGTTCTCACGCCGTTGGTCCTGTGACAATGTCCACCTCTACCTCCTCATCCTCCACCGTGTCTTCAGCCTCCACTGCAGGGACAATTGAATACTGATGGATTACTGACCAAATGCTGACCGAGTGAAGGCGGATGCTCCACAGACAGGATCCATTTTTTGGGGGGTTATTGTTCTGACGGATCAGAGGATGGGCAAAATAATCTGTGACATCAACACAAGCTTACTGCTAAAACCCTTTCCACTCTGTCGGGGGGGGGGGGGGGAAGGGGGCTCTACTTGTATAAGCGTTTAATAGAACATGTTCTGTAGACATCTTTGTGGAATCAGCTGATGAGGGTGTAAAAAGAGTGCGCTTCTTCTTGACGGTAACATCAACCTGTAAGGCTGAGTTCTTACTTAAGTTATTTGGTCAGTTTTGGCCCCGTGACTGCCCAAGTAAGTGAAGTGTGCAGTGATTCTAAGAGCGACCCCTGTCATCTGCATGTCATACTGACTCACAGTATAATTTTACAACCACAGCAGAGTCCCTATGCTTGTTACTGCAAGGCACAGTGTCCTACACCACTATAAAGGCTCTCTGCAGCCAAGAAATAGGTGTTTTTTAATGCGATTCGCCCCGAATAAATTCAGATCAATGCTAAATTTCTCAAAAAATTATGCGAACCAGACGTTCATCTCTAATCGCGGCATCTGAGTGTAAAATTAACAATAAAAATTAAATCAAACTTACAGCCTCCATTTGCTCGCGAAGGGCCGGCCGCCGCCATCTTGCTTGAAAATTTCGGCCGAAATCCTGTGCAGCACAACATTGCATCATCACGCTGGATGGCGTGTTGACGTATGACGTCATCACGCCAGCTGGCGTAATGATGTAATCTCGCACCGCACTGGATTTCGGCCGAGATCTTCAAGCAAGATATAGGCTCTCGGCCCATCACGAGCAAATGGAGGAGGTAAGTTTTAATTTTTTTTGTTTTTTATAGTATTTCAGGTTAAATCAATTCACTGACACGAAGCACGAGGAAATTCAACTTCTAGGCGATTCGAATTTATATTGAAATTCGGATCGAATTCCACTTTGTGGGATTTGATTCACCCATCTTTAGTACAAGTACATTTTTATTCCATATATATATATTTTTTTTTAATTGTTGGCTTTGCAAACGTCATTGATCTCATAGATTGCATAATGTACTAATTATGCTTGTTGCCTGGCTCTAATATGATCAATGCGTGACAGCTGGCACTTAATAAGGTGAAAATTATTTAGTATGTTCTGCAACATATTCTGTTACCATGATCACTCATCCCCATAGAACCTCTTTGTTTGTCAGCATCAGATGCTTGTTTACACAGGGCAATGTGCTCTTAACAAACAAGGATTTTGTGTGCTGCATGAAAGATGCGACCACTCAATAAATTAGTGTTTTCTGGTGTGCTGGGTTATTGGTGGCAATTATCAGGAAAGAGCATTCGTGGAAACATTCGTTGGTGATAATTGCTTTGATCCTCTTCTGTAACCTGATGATAGATACAATTTAATTTCCTACAACACATCCCTTGACAGTTTCGTAGGATAAGATCTATAGTTTCTTGATATTTCTTGGAGAAAATAACATGGTTCCTAGTGATTTTTTTCTTGTCCAACACAAAAGAGTAAGGCAAAACTTGCTCTTACTTTGTTCTGGAAGGTTAACTCTTTTGATAAAGACATCAGAGCAACTGACCTGCTTCTGGGGATATTATAAGATTATGTTTATGTCCTTTCATGTGTACATTTTCAGATCTGAGTGAAATTGCCCTCAAAATGATGCACAAATGATGTTTAATAACCAACAACCAATATTTTATTATCACATCCAAGAACATGCAGGAACAGTCTCATTATACTTTAGATATCTGCATTTAGTAAAACTTTGACCAAGAGCTACTGCTGGTGAAGACCAACTCAATGGAGCAATTCCTAAGTTATGTTCTCAAGACTTTTCACCTTATATGCTGCCATCTTTCCATAAACATTCAGACACCAGTAAAACACAACCTTTAATAGTCTTCCAAGCCTCTATTCCCCATTTTTTTAATTTATATTTCTCTAGAACAGGTATTCATTTTTGCTGGTTAAAGAGTAACAATGTTTTCATAAAACATTGTCATGTCATGGTGATTGGTGGGAGTCTCAGCACCTGGTCTCCCACAGATCAAAACTTTTGATGTGAATATGAGATGTCACAAATTTTATGAATGTGCAGTTACACTTTATGGAAGTAACAGTAGACACAACATCTTAGTACCAGATTATATACATATATTATAGCAGGGACCTGACTTTGTACTTGGTCTAGACCTCAAGGTGATCAAACTCTGTTGAGACCAGTGCCTGAATATATTATACGTAGCATCTATGGAATACATGAGTATAGAAAATTACTTCCCAAAATGCCTATTATACTACTATCAGGGCTGATTCTATTCATATAAATTGTCTTCTGTTAAAATAAAACTGAGCATTTTCCAAATGGAAGATATTTTGCAGATATATAAGACTCTTCAATTATAGTAATTCTAAAGTGAATTATAAGCAGAATAACATTTATAATATGATGTTTTATTTTCTGCACACTAGTGATGCTTGTTGTAAAAGCTTGGAGAAGAAAAGAAATGACGAGTTGTAAGTATTCCGACAGTCAGTAAGTGATATTTTAATGAGGATTTAATTATTCTGGCATAAAAAGGTAGGTAAGCTAAATAAAAACAATTTATACAGACGGCATCTCTGCAGCTGTAATTGGAAGATGACTACATGAGCTTTTAAATAATAGGTCCTTAAATCACAAATTGATGTGGGAGTGAATAATGACACCCAGGTGTAAATCTTTCAGATGAGTACTGTGCTGAATATCTAATGACTTAATTACCTCAAATGCAAAAATTTTAATTCAGAGTAAGTATCATCAGTGAGATTGCATTAAAATGCAAAGGAAGCCAACCAAAAGTGTGAAATGAACAAACTACTGCACAACAGTAGTGTAAAATGAGCTGTCATTTGTGTATAAAGCAGCAATACATTTGGCAATGGGATGTAAGAGAAACACATGGTTATAAGATACAATTTGTAAGCATGAAAACTGTGTAAAATAATTTAATATTGTTAAATTATTATTATTTTTTTTTTTTAAAGTTTGAATATATTGTCAAGTCCATGTGATGTCATATGGTCTCTCTGCATATCATAAATACAGGGAGTGCAGAATTATTAGGCAAGTTGTATTTTTGAGGATTCATTTTATTATTGAACAACAACCATGTTCTCAATGAACCCAAAAAACTCATTAATATCAAAGCTGAATATTTTTGGAAGTAGTTTTTAGTTTGTTTTTAGTTTTAGCTATTTTAGGGGGATATCTGTGTGTGCAGGTGACTATTACTGTGCATAGTTATTAGGCAACTTAACAAAAAACAAATATATACCCATTTAAATTATTTATTTTTACCAGTGAAACCAATATAACATCTCAACATTCACAAATATACATTTCTGACATTCAAAAACAAAACAAAAACAAATCAGTGACCAATATAGCCACCTTTCTTTGCAAGGACACTCAAAAGCCTGCCATCCATGGATTCTGTCAGTGTTTTGATCTGTTCACAATCAACATTGCGTGCAGCAGCAACCACAGCCTCCCAGAGACTGTTCAGAGAGGTGTACTGTTTTCCCTCCTTGTAAATTTCACATTTGATGATGGACCACAGGTTCTCAATGGGGTTCAGATCAGGTGAACAAGGAGGCCATGTCATTAGATTTTCTTCTTTTATACCCTTTCTTGCCAGCCACGCTGTGGAGTACTTGGACGCATGTGATGGAGCATTGTCCTGCATGAAAATCATGTTTTTCTTGAAGGATGCAGACTTCTTCCTGTACCACTGCTTGAAGAAGGTGTCTTCCAGAAACTGGCAGTAGGACTGGGAGTTGAGCTTGACTCCATCCTCAACCCGAAAAGGCCCCACAAGCTCATCTTTGATGATACCAGCCCAAACCAGTACTCCACCTCCACCTTGCTGGCGTCTGAGTCGGACTGGAGCTCTCTGCCCTTTACCAATCCAGCCACGGGCCCATCCATCTGGCCCATCAAGACTCACTCTCATTTCATCAGTCTATAAAACCTTAGAAAAATCAGTCTTGAGATATTTCTTGGCCCAGTCTTGACGTTTCAGCTTGTGTGTCTTGTTCAGTGGTGGTCGTCTTTCAGCCTTTCTTACCTTGGCCATGTCTCTGAGTATTGCACACCTTGTGCTTTTGGGCACTCCAGTGAAGTTGCAGCTCTGAAATATGGCCAAACTGGTGGCAAGTGGCATCTTGGCAGCTGCACGCTTGACTTTTCTCAGTTCATGGGCAGTTATTTTGCGCCTTGGTTTTTCCACACGCTTCTTGCGACCCTGTTGACTATTTTGAATGAAACGCTTGATTGTTCGATGATCACGCTTCAGAAGCTTTGCAATTTTAAGAGTGCTGCATCCCTCTGCAAGATATCTCACTATTTTTGACTTTTCTGAGCCTGTCAAGTCCTTCTTTTGACCCATTTTGCCAAAGGAAAGGAAGTTGCCTAATAATTATGCACACCTAATATAGGGTGTTGATGTCATTAGACCACACCCCTTCTCATTACAGAGATACACATCACCTAATATGCTTAATTGGTAGTAGGCTTTCGAGCCTATACAGCTTGGAGTAAGACAACATGCATAATGATGTGGTCAAAATACTCATTTGCCTAATAATTCTGCACGCAGTGTAGATAGATAGATAGATAGATATGAGATAAAAAGATAGATAAATAAATAGATGCTATAGATTGCAAAATTGAGTCAGATAGATTTAAAAAAGAAACAACAGCAGCACTTTCACAAAAGGATTAAACTTCTGAGCACAATCCTTCCAAAACCATTGGCTGATAGTCCAGAGGCAGCACTCTAGGTAGAAGGTTTGTGGACCTGCATTATTACTCCACAGTTCAACGTTCAAGCCCAGTTCAATGGGGCCTTTATCAAGCAATGTGGCTAGTGCCAAAGTGAGGTATACAGTTGCAAGAAAAAGTATGTGAACACTTTGGAATATAATGGATTTCTGCACAAATTGGTCACAAAATTTGATCTGATCTTCATCTAAGTCACAACAATAGACAAACAAAGTCCGCTTAAACTAATAACACAAAGAATTAAATGTTACCATGTTTTTATTGAACACACCATGTAAACATTCACAGTGCAGGTGGAAAAAGTATGTGAACCCCTAGACTAATGACATCTCCAAGAGCTAATTTGAGTGAGGTGTCAGCCAACTGGAGTCCAATCAACGAGATGAGATTGGAGGTGTTGGTTACAGCTGCCCTGCCCTATGAAAAACACACACCAGTTCTGGGTTTGCTTTTCACAAGAAGCATTACCTGATGTGAATGATGCCTCACACAAAAGAGCTCTCAGAAGACCTACGATTAAGAATTGTTGACTTGCATAAAGCTGGAAAGGGTTATAAAAGTATCTCCAAAAGCCTTGCTGTTCATCAGTCCACGGTAAGACAAATTGTCTATAAATGGAGAAAGTTCAGCACTGCTGCTACTCTACCTAGGAGTGGCCGTCCTGTAAAGATGACTGCAAGAGCACAGGGCAGACTGCTCAATGAGGTGAAGAAGAATCCTAGAGTGTCAGCTAAAGACTTACAAAAGTCTCTGGGATATTCTAACATCCCTGTTAGCGAATCTACGATACGTAAAACACTAAACAATAATGGATTTCATGGGAGGATATCACAGAGAAAGCCACGGGGGGCAGTGTTAGGTTTTAACTAGCGTTCACTCCACCACTGTTATTACAATCTTATAGTAGTCCGGATGGACTATAGGCTCAATACCGTCACTAGTTGGTATTTATAGGAGACATAGTTGTTTAGTCCACGTCGGTGCCATCAGTCAGTAGACAGCTAGGGTCTCTAGTCGCCTGGTGGTTTCTACACCATAACACTTGCAGTAGGCTTATTAGCAAGGTTACTAGATCAAGATAGAGCTAATATTCACTGACGTGGTAGGGCAAATAATTGGACTTGGGGTTAGGGACTGTGCATGGCTCGCTACCTTCCCTCCCCCCTCCCCTCCCTTGTCTCCTTCACCACCACTAGTCAGTACTAGTATCAGTGGTATGGTGACCGTGTTTTTAATACCTTAGTAACTGTTTGTATAACCAATAAAAATTTGCGTTCCACGCATATAGTTTAGCTTTTTAATGCATACCGAATAAAAGTGATTTATTAGTTTGACTTGGGCCAAGATAGGTTTTTCTGCCTACTTAGGCATATGTAAATAAAAGATAACATGAGAATCCCAACTCGACCAAAAAATCCAAATATCATCAAGATATACAATCATAAATTTGCCAATAAATTCCCTGAAAATTTCATTCTTGAAATTTTGAAAAACTGCAGGAGCAATAATAAGCCCAAAAGGCATGACCAAATATTCAAAATGTCCTTCCAGAGTGTTAAAAGCAGTTTTCCATTTGTCCTCTTCTTTAAGTTCGAGTTAAATTGTATGCTCCTCTCAAATCGAGTTTGGAAAACCATAAAGCCCCCAGAACCTGATTGAACAGATAGGGGATTAAAGGAAGTGAATATTGATTCTTAATGGTGATCTTGTTCATTTCCCAATAGTCAATACAGGGTCTAAGGCCTCTGCTTTTTTTTTTACAAAATAGAACCCCGCCCCCATAGGAGGCACAGAGGGTCGAATTTGTCCTTTAATCAGACTTTCCTTAACATATTCTCTCATGGAATTGCATTCAGGACCAGATAAATGATATATTCGCCCCTTAGGAAACCTAGACCCTCCCAGTATTTCAATAGCGCAGTCATATGGTCTATGGGGGGTAAGCTCTCGGGGTCAGATGAGGAGAATACATCCATATATTCCTCGATGAATGGAGGTAATGTCTTGGAGTCTGCTGAGACCCCTGCTTGCACAAAAGATAAACAAGAATCAAATTTAGGGCGCCATTTTTCAAGCTCCCCTCTGGCCCAATTTATCACTGGGTTATGCAATTGGAGCCAGGGCATACCTAACACCACAACATAAGGTAAATTTTCCAAGATCAACAGGGAGCAATTCTCATTATGGCACACCCCTACAGTTAAAGTTATTTCGGGAGTGTAAAACTTGATCATTCCTCCCAATAATGGGGTGGAATCTATGGCTACCATGTAAACAGGGCTTGGAAAGGTAAACATGGGGATCCCCACCTGAAGAGCAAACTTAAGATCAATAAAGTTAGCGGAAGATTCAGAGTCGATAAACGTATTTCCTTAACCCTAGTTAGGCCCTAATGAAATAGTAACCGGTAATAATAATTTACTTTTAACCACCCCAGGGAGTACCTTGTCTTTATATCCCTCAGTTTTGGGTGATTTTCCAGAAGGAGGGATCTTGGCACACTGCCGGATCCAATGATCAGAGTTGCCACAGTAAAAACATGTACCATGGCGGCGGCGTTGGTCTCTTCTGGTCATACCAATCTGCATGGGTTCATCAGCAAAAGGCTAGGACTTGATTCCCACGGGACAGACCTCTGGTTTGGACATAACCTGGGGAGAAAAAAAATGTTCCCGCTGTCTCTCCCTAATGCATCTGTCCAGTCTTACTGCAAGAGTCATGGTTTCTTCCAAGGTCTCAAGGGAAGGATAACCTACAAGCATATCTTTATGAGTCTCGGACAAACCACAATTGAACTGACTTGAGAGCAGGTTCATTCCAACCAGATGGAACGCACCACTTTCTAAACTGAGTACAGTATTCCTCTACTGGTCGGTCACCCTGCACCAAAGCTTTCAGCTGACTCTCTGCTACAGTTGCTTTGTCCGGTTCATTGTATAGCAGCCATAGGGCCTGAAAAAATGCATCAACTGACTCAAGACACAGCGAGTCGGTGAGTAATGAAAACGCCCACTCCTGGGGGTCACCCTGTAACAGGGCTATAATAATTCCCACTCGCTAAGACCCGAGGCCAGAAGAATTGGGTCACAGTCTGAAATATAGTTTGCAACCCTCCTTAAAAGTTTGAAAACTTTAGCGGTCCCCCGAGAACCGCTCAGGAAGTTTAACGTAAAGCGGACGGAGGGGAGACAGTGAGGTTACGGCTAGCTTCTTTAACTTGTAACCTTTCTCCTAGCTCCTGAACAACCTGGGCCAGGTTCAGGACATGATCCATCAGGTTTTGCAGGGGATTCATAGTCTTAAAGTGGGCCTGTGAATCTGTCGCAAAGAGGGGGAGGGGATGGTGCACCACTGACTCCACCCACACCACTGTCGCTGCCTACTTGCACTATCCGTCCTAGGTAATGGAGCACAACTAGGTGGCGTTACCTAGCCTTGGTAAGTGCGGAGGGACAAACAAGACAGACAAACATAGAATGGTAAACAAGCCAAGTCAGAACCAGTAGATAACTGCAGTACCAGAGGATAAGCAAAGACGGGTCAAAAACAAGCCAAAGTAAAAAACCAGGAGAAGCGAAGCAGACACAAGGAGTAAGCAAGGACGGAGACGATAAACCAGTCAGGATTCAAAAGCCATGGAATCAGCCTTATTCACAGGCAACCTGTGGCCATCAGGTTGCCTGTATATATAGTGGGAAAGAGGAGTCAAGTGATGTGGCCAGCGCCACTTGACTCATTTTCCAGCAAGAGGAGTCATGTGACGTGGCCAGCGCCACGTGACTTATTCTCCTGCAACCAGCTGAGCGCTCAGCTCAGAGCTCGGACTCCTTACAGTTGCCATGGGAGTGAAGGACGCCGACCGCGCTAAGGAGGTGAGTGCAGCCAGGTCCTCCCCACCCCCCGTTCCTGTGGAGACAAGGACGCATAGCACGTCCTCGCTTCGTACTAGCCTCAGGACGCCGGCGGCACTGAGGAGGGAGAACGCGAAGAAAGCGCCTCGTGACAATTCCCCTTAGGTTGCTTATAGGGGTCCTGCATTTGAAGTTTATCTCCTTCTATATGCTGTCAGCATCTGTGAATCCTGTTATCCTTTGTCTTCCGTGGATGTATCAGTACACTCCAGTTCTGGACTGGCACTCCGGTAAAATTCTGCATTGGGGATCATCCTGCCGGTACACCTGCTTATTGGAGGTCAGTACCTGAATACCTGGCTGGACTTCCACCTCAGTATGCCAGCTTTGCGGATGTCTTCAGTAAGAGAGGCAGTGACCCTGCCTCCTCACCGTCTTTATGACTGTCCGATTGATCTTCTGCCTGGTACCACTCTTCCTTGTGGTCAAATCTATCCACTCTCGCTGCCCAAACACAGCGGTCTCGGGCCAAACACATCAGTATGCTCGAGTGCTCTACCGAGCACCCGAGCACAAAGGAAGTCAATGGGAGAACCCCAGGCACCCCCTGTTCGGAAGAGAAGAGGGTGTCTGGTTCACAAAAAAAGGTTAGAAATTGATGGAAACCCCATCAAAATGGTTTGGAAACAGCATTAAGAGGATATCTGGATGCGTCTTGGACTCCTATTATCTACGACATACAATAGACAACCACACAAAGGCTATATTTTAAAAGCCAGGTATATGCAAGCCATAAATCTACCCATGAGACAGTTGACAGGCTTAGTCAGCATACCTTACAATGGCATCCTTGTGCACTATGAGACATTCCAAACCAGCTCTCATTTGACTGAGAGCCAGTAAGCCTCAAAGTTACTTCAGATCTGCTGGATGGCTTGGGTGGACCTGCGCACCTAGATCAATATCATTAGGGAGACAAAGTTTTCTAAATGTCCTAACATAATATTCAATAACCTTTCGATACAGTTTTGTCATGTAAAAACTAATTTGCATAAACATAGGCATATGGTAAAGCCATGCAAATGAGCAGAATGTTCCTTGTTTTTCAGCTGAAAAACCATTGGCATGGAAAATGTGCAATCTACACTACTCATGAACAGCGCCATCTATTGGTTTCATTGTCTTATGACAAGACGATTACTCTTGTCATAAGACTATGAAACCAATAGATAGTGCTGTTCATGAGTCATGAACAGCACCATCTATTGGTTTCATAGTCTTATGACAAGATTATTAGTGTAGCCTTTTGCATGGAAAATTTGCAATAAAAATTCGCGAATAGAATAGTCGTGATCGGCACTGCTCATAAACTGCGCCATCTATTGGATTCATAGTCTTGTCATAAGACTATGAAACCAATAGATGGCGCTGTTCATGAGTCATTACAAGCAGGGCAATAGTCCTCAGATACACCCTAGCAAGCTTATATTACCACAGATAAAGTACTATAAGATGTGTGAATGATAGCAGCAATCCGATATACACCTCAGTGTTAGCGCAGGCTTTTATAGGCAGAGTGCTACACAGTGTGTGGACTCTGTTGAGCAGTGTGCCCCACTTACTAGCGCCCCAACAAGATTAACAGCACCATCTATTGGTTTCATAGTCCTTTGACAAGAGTAATCGTCTTGTCATAAGACTATGAAACCAATAGATGGCGCTGTTCAAGAGTAGTGCAGATTGCGAATTTTCCATGCATGTCTTTCCCATATGGCCATGTTTATCAGAAATTTTTTTGTCTCCCTAATGATATTGATCTAGATGCGAAGGTCCACCCAAGTCATCCAACAGATCTGAAGTAACTTTGAGGCTTACTGAGCTGGTTTGGAATGTCTCATAGTGCACAAGGCTGCCATTGTAAGGTATGCTGACTAAGCCTGTCATCATTTCATGGATAGATTGATGGCTTGCATATACCTGGCTTTTGGCATATAGCCTTTGTAGGGTTGTCTATGGTATGTCGTAGATAATAGGAGTCCAAGACACATCCAGCCATCCTCTTAATGCTGTTTCCAAACCATTTTGATGGGGTTTCCATCAATTTCTAACTTTTTTTTGTAAAACCAGACACCATCTCTTTTTCAGAGCTGGGCTCCCATTGACTTTCATTGTATTAAATTATACTCAAGCACCGGCAGTATTCGGCCGAGCACTCGGATGTGCCAAGAATAGTGATGCTTGAGATAAACAGCAGTTTGGCCAAGCATGCTTGTTCAACACTATTAATAACTAATGGTCAAGAACACAAAGAAAAATTTTCAGAATATAATATTCCAGGCTTATATTCTTTTTGGAAGTGAGAGTTTGGTTGCAAGGTCATAAAACTCCTCTTTAATTTAGTAATTATCCTGGGTGGCATTTCTACAATGAAACATCTTTAGATCAGTTTTAAAGGAAGCCTATCACTTTGAACATGGTTTGTGAGCTGTTGGCAGCAGGTTATAGAGCAGGAGGAGCTGTTCAAATTGATAGTTTTTGGGAAATTATTTAGTATAATCTGTCATTTATTCATTTGTACATTCCTGATCATTCTAGGCTTTTGAGTAAAAAAAAAGTGGTCTTAGCTGTTCAATATACAGTCAGGTCCATAAATATTGGGACATCGACACAATTCTAAGATTTGTGGCTCTATACACAACCACAATGGAATTGAAATGAAACGAACAAGATGTCATTTAACTGCAGACTGTCAACTTCAATTTGAGGGTATTTACATCCAAATCAGGGGAACGGTGTAGGAATTACAACAGTTTGCATATGTGCCTCCAAACTTTCACTTTTTAATACTTGGTTGCAAATCTTTTGCAGTCAATTACAGCCTGAAGTCTGGAACGCATAGATATCACCAGACATGCTTTACTGATGAGGTGGTATGCTTAGGATCATGAGCAGTTCCTTTGCTTCTCCATACTCTTCTCTTCCTATCACTCTGGTACAAGTTAATCTTGGTCTCATCTGTCCATAGGATGTTTTTCCAGAACTGTGAAGGCTTTTTTAGATGTTGTTTGGCAAACTCTAATCTGGCCTTCCTGTTTTTGAGGCTCACCAATGGTTTACATCTTGTGGTGAACCCTCTGTATTCACTCTGGTGAAGTCTTCTCTTGATTGTTGACTTTGACACACAAATACCTACCTCCTGGAGAGTGTTCTTGAACTGGCCAACTGTTTTGAAGGGTGTTTTCTTCACCAGGGAAATAATTATTCGGTCATCCCCCACAGTTGTTTTCTGTGGTCTACCCGGTATTTTGGTGTTGCTGAGCTCACCGGTGCATTCCTTCTTTTTAAGAATGTTCCAAACAGTTGTCTTGGCCATACCTAATATTTTTGCTATCTCTCTGATGGGTTTGTTCTGTTTTTTCAGCCTAATGATGGCTTGCTTCACTGATAGTGACAGCTCTTTGGATCTCATCTTGAGAGTTGACAGCAACAGATTCCAAATGCAAATAGCACACTTGAAATTAACTCTGGACCTTTTATCTACTCATTGCAATTGGGATAATGAGGGAATAACACACACCTGGCCATGGAACAGCTGAGAAGCCAATTGTCCCATTACTTTCAGTTCCTTAACAAGTGGGAGGCACATATGCAAACTGTTCTAATTCCTACACTTTTCACCTGATTTGGATGTAAATACCCTCAAATTAAAGCTGTCAGTCTTCAGTTATAGCACATCTAATTTGTTTAATTTCAAATCCATTGTGGTGGTGTATAGAGCCAAAAATGTTAGAATTGTGTTGATGTCCCAATATTTATGGACCTGACTGTACGTCTGGTTTAACAAAGTACAGGAGATCATGAGGATGAAGCATCTTACTGCTTCACTTAAGGATATCCATGACAAATTTCTCAAATCTTGCACTTTTGGATTTGTTTTCAAAGTTCAGGATTTTTATCTCATGCAAAGAGATTGTCTATGTTAAAAAATGTGTTAAAAGCAGGTATAGTGTTAAAATAATAAAAGAACAAATACTGATCCAATCTGCAGCCATGTTAAGTTCTTGGCTACAGTGATGTTGTTCACGTGACAGTTGCAGCCAATCACCGGCAACAGTGGCATATAGCATGAGACTGCTGAGGTCAGTGATTGGCCTAAGTGGTTATTTGTTGCATACAGACACGTCACTGCTGCAGTCATGTCAACAAATTCCAACTGGTACGATCAGAGTGGTGGTGCTGGAGAGGGAGGACATTGAACCGGTGATGTTTATTGTAATAATAATAATTATTATTATTATTATTATTATTATTATTATTATTATTAACACAAACCCTGCCTTTCACCTATTTTGAAAAACCCAGGATGGGTAGAAGATAGTGAAGGAGCATGCAAATGCCTTTTCTATCTGCATAGTGGATATGAATGTGTCATAAATGACTGATGCGTCCTGCCCTTGTTCAACAATTTCTGGCCACTGCATTCTCTATAAAGTATACTTCAATGCAGAGGAGGCACATTTATGCACAATCCATCCCAATGGAGTTACAGAAGGAACCAAGCGCCAACTATTATGCATAGACAACAGTTGAGAAAGTTGCATGCCATAGAGGACACCCCTGAGTCCTGATCAATGTTAATGGAGAATGTGGCAACCAGAAATCAGCATATCTGGTTCACCAGACCATTATTTTCCTGATAGCTGAGAGTACCATGGTTGGGACTGGGCATTTTTGGCATACAGTATCTAGAGAGGAATACCTCCTTAATGATCAGCCTTTCTTAAAGGGGTTGGCCAGGATTTTAATTTTGATGGCCTTTTCTGAGGATAGCTTATTAATATCTGATTGGTGGATGTCCAAAAACCTACATGTTCACTGATCAACTGTTCCCAAACTAGCTTCAGCTCTGAAAGTTGGCGTGGGAACTACGCAACAATGTTCCTATTCACTTTAGTGGGAGCAGCACTGCACTAACTGGCTCTGTCCACTACACAAGAGATGGAGGTACTTGGGAACAACTGATCAGAAGGAGTGTGTGGTGTTGGCCCCCCTTTGATCAAATATTGATGGCCTATCAAAGATTCAAATAAATATATTTAATTAATAATAAAGTAAACCAAACATTCTCTGGATGGAGAGCCAGTATATAAAGAGCCAGTATATATATTCAGCAGTATCTTGACTAGCTTTCATGTTCAAAACCGCATCTCATCACTGTATTACTACAATCATCTCTGGATATCCTAATATAGGAGCCTCCGATTTATCATTTCTGAAATCTGTTTCTAATTGATAAACTTTACTATATTATTACTCAATTATGTTTCAATAGCTATTCATATTGAACTTTATTTATAGAACTTGGTGGTAGTTTAATAATAATTTTACTTGAATTAGAATATCATAACATTTTAATAGCTTCCAATCCAGATGCCAAAACAGTATAATATTGTTTCTCCTTAGATATGAAGATGCTAAAAAAAAGATTTACATATCAAAGTGGGTAAGATGGGTAAACTTTTTTTCCTCAGGCTTTTGACAAAAGCATGTAACATATATAAAACATATGGTTGGCTGGTGCTATAGTTTTTTCCTATTTCTTTCCCTTTGTGAAGTTATGTACTGTACCTATACAGTACCAAAAAGCAGGTAATTACCCAGTGCTTCCAGACTGCCTTTATGGGACTGCCAGAGATATATGAATTAAGCGTTCATCTATCTCATTCCTATAGAAATAAATAGAGCAGCAGTCCAATGCCTGATTGACAGGGATCTGACCACTGTTTCTCAGCCAATCATGAGAACTGGGGTCATGTGGTCTCTTGTTCAAATGGAGTGGAAGTCATGCATGCATGCTGCCGCTCTATGGTACTGCTGAACATATATGAGTAAAGCACTCTAAATAACTCTTGTTATATGCAGGGGCCCCAGAGGTCATACCTCCATCTATCAGACATTTGTCCCCATTTCTGAGGACCTACATTACAGGGAGTGCAGAATTATTAGGCAAGTTGTATTTTTGAGGATTAATTTTATTATTGAACAACAACCATGTTCTCAATGAACCCAAAAAACTCATTAATATCAAAGCTGAATATTTTTGGAAGTAGTTTTTAGTTTGTTTTTAGTTTTAGCTATTTTAGGGGGATATCTGTGTGTGCAGGTGACTATTACTGTGCATAATTATTAGGCAACTTAACAAAAAACAAATATATACCCATTTCAATTATTTATTTTTACCAGTGAAACCAATATAACATCTCAACATTCACAAATATACATTTCTGACATTCAAAAACAAAACAAAAACAAATCAGTGACCAATATAGCCACCTTTCTTTGCAAGGACACTCAAAGGCCTGCCATCCATGGATTCTGTCAGTGTTTTGATCTGTTCACCATCAACATTGCGTGCAGCAGCAACCACATCCTCCCAGACACTGTTCAGAGAGGTGTACTGTTTTCCCTCCTTGTAAATCTCACATTTGATGATGGACCACAGGTTCTCAATGCGGTTCAGATCAGGTGAACAAGGAGGCCATGTCATTAGATTTTCTTCTTTTATACCCTTTCTTGCCAGCCACGCTGTGGAGTACTTGGACGCGTGTGATGGAGCATTGTCCTGCATGAAAATCATGTTTTGCTTGAAGGATGCAGACTTCTTCCTGTACCACTGCTTGAAGAAGGTGTCTTCCAGAAACTGGCAGTAGGACTGGGAGTTGAGCTTGACTCCATCCTCAACCCGAAAAGGCCCCACAAGCTCATCTTTGATGATACCAGCCCAAACCAGTACTCCACCTGCACCTTGCTGGCGTCTGAGTCGGACTGGAGCTCTCTGCCCTTTACCAATCCAGCCACGGGCCCATCCATCTGGCCCATCAAGACTCACTCTCATTTCATCAGTCCATAAAACCTTAGAAAAATCTGTCTTGAGATATTTCTTGGCCCAGTCTTGACGTTTCAGCTTGTGTGTCTTGTTCAGTGGTGGTCGTCTTTCAGCCTTTCTTACCTTGGCCATGTCTCTGAGTATTGCACACCTTGTGCTTTTGGGCACTCCAGTGATGTTGCAGCTCTGAAATATGGCCAAACTGGTGGCAAGTGGCATCTTGGCAGCTGCACGCTTGACTTTTCTCAGTTCATGGGCAGTTATTTTGCGCCTTGGTTTTTCCACACGCTTCTTGCGACCCTGTTGACTATTTTGAATGAAACGCTTGATTGTTCGATGATCACGCTTCAGAAGCTTTGCAATTTTAAGAGTGCTGCATCCCTCTGCAAGATATCTCACTATTTTTGACTTTTCTGAGCCTGTCAAGTCCTTCTTTTGACCCATTTTGCCAAAGGAAAGGAAGTTGCCTAATAATTATGCACACCTAATATAGGGTGTTGATGTCATTAGACCACACCCCTTCTCATTACAGAGATGCACATCACCTAATATGCTTGATTGGTAGTAGGCTTTCGAGCCTATACAGCTTGGAGTAAGACAACATGCATAAAGAGGATGATGTGGTCAAAATACTCATTTGCCTAATAATTCTGCACGCAGTGTAGTCATCAAAGTATGCTAGTTGTAACTCAATGGTTGTTTTTCTTTTTTGTTGCAGAAACATGGCCAACTTATTTTCAGATGACAATGGTCTGTAATTGGTTGCTAGAAAAATCATTCACTTCACCTCAGCAAGGACTGTTTTGTTTGAAATTGTCCCTTTTGATCAACTTTAGACTAATTTCTATGGACAGCTTTAATTCTTCCATGGCTCCTTGGGATAACATAGATTTTTATCATTTCTGGTGCACACATGATTTCTAAAATATATATACAGCAAACATCATTAATTGAGAAGAATATGTATTTTGACTCCAATAAAATCTCTTCAAGGTTGCTTCACACTGTACGTTCAGGTAGGGCATGATAAAACTAAAAAGTAACCTCTGTCATAGCAACAGTATGTTACATATAATACAATAAGAGAAGTGTAAGATTTCAAAGGGGTAAAAGGTATTTAGTTCAATTCAGATTACATTTTGAAAGACATTATAAGACTTAAAGGAGTTCTCCAGTTTGCATCAGAATCCTTTAAAATCATCATTTATGAAGGTAGCTGTAATTTTGTATTCCTTTTTCCTTTATTGCTCCTATCTTCTGGTCTGGGCTGTGATCACATGGCCATGTCTATGCAACAATTTTTTATTTCCTGTGATGTTATGTTCATGGGCGGGGTAGTTATAGGGGAGTGCCTATGTAACTACCTGGGTGGAAGGAGCTATAAAGTAGCTGGACATTGTTAGGGGATGTGCTGGAGCTGTGGCAGAGAAGTAGAAGTGTATTATGGATTTGGTTGGATACAGCAACAGGAAGTGCTACATGCGGTATATAAACCAACCAGAGTTTTTACATAGTGAAAACAGGTCAGGAGGGTCCAAAAAAAATAAAAGTATGGAGAAGATGTACATGAGGTAAGCAGCTACATGAACATATATATTAAAAACCATAGTAATCCTGGAAACCCCTTTAAGAGATTCTTAGACACACATTATTTTACCAATAGAGAAATACAATTATTACATGCCGTTAACTTAGCACCATCATGTATGTGTAATAAACATACCTTTACAGGCTCCAGCGGCACAATCCTCCGCCAGGGCCGGTACAAGGCAGGGGCCGAAGGAGCGGGTGCCCTGGGCACTACCATTTGCGGACAGGAGGGGGGCGCAGGTGAAGTGCCAGCAGCAGTGGCGTCGCCAGGGGGGGGCCAGAGGGGGCCACGGCCCCCCCTACATCATGCTGTGCCCCCCCATGTGCCCCCCCCAACTAAAATGACCCCCCCCCCCCAAGTGAGCAGCCGCCGCCGGGCACAGGGAGATGAGCGCTTCCATTGCGCTCATCTCCATTGTAAACTGTCTGTGCCAGCGGAGGTGCAGGGGAGGGAGAGGCGTGTCCCTTCCCTTTCCTCTGATAGGCTGCAGGCAGGCACCGAAGTGGAGGAGAGGCCCCGCCCCCTAATTACTCCTGTTTACCTTTCTAAAGCTAAAGGACCTTTGATGATGTCATCACAGGTCCTGTAAGGGAACTGCACAGTGTAAAGTGTAGTTCCCAGGTTAGAACAGTGCATCTGCCAGGACCTGTGATGACATCATCTTCAACATCACAGGTCCTGCAGAATCTAGCAAAGGAACTGCACCAAAAATGGTGTAGTTCCTAGGTTTCAAAGGTACATCTGCCAGGACCTGTGATGACATCATCACAGGTCCTTCAACCCTTAACAGCAAGTATTAAAAGTTCACAAGCAGCTCTGTATTGATCCATACAGACTGGAATGGAGAGGTAAGAGGAGGTCCTCCACTTTTCATCATTTACCCCCCCCCCCCTCCATGCCCTGTTTTTACTCATTGCTCACTCATGTATACTACTTCAGACAGTTACCACTACCTCATGTACCTCACAGTGACTATAATGCATAACTGTATATACACAAATCCGCAGCACTCGTCAGTTAAAGCAAATGGTTGATTTATTCCATAGAAAAAACAGCAGGTGGATGCGACGTTTCGACCGTCCTCGGTCTTTCTCAAGCAATACAGTGAATACAAAACATGTGTCTTATATAGTGCCCAATACATGGGGTAAACCCTCCCCCAGGTGAATCAATACAACTTCATTAATACATATTAGTAATACGTCATCACACGTAATCATCTATAACAACTTTCCGGTGTGTATAATCCATTAAGTTACCTCTCTTACAGGGATGGTCTTCACAGGGCCTCATTCCCCCTCCGCAAATTCTTCTAAGACGAACCACGTTCGGCGTCCCGGAAGCTATGGTGCGCATGCGTCCCCCAGTCATCATTCAACCAATGAGAAAAATTCATCAGCTGACGTCACCTGTTGTCAATAACACAGGAGCAGTTTCTGCTCCACGGCATTGTAGTGCGTCCACCTCGTCTCCTATCAATGACGTGGTTCTCGTCATGGAGACACGGTTGTCAACACAAATATTTATGTGACGCACATGTCACCCGACTCCTACCCACGTCATTGTTCAGTGGATTCTCGGACATGTCCTCATGGGTGCAAGTCCCTCCTCCTTAGGTCAAAAACACCTCCGATATTATACTTGGGATAGTCTCTGGACTAAGTTCATCCAGGAGTCTCCATATTCACTAACTGTTCAATATGGTTCTTCCAGAGTGTTCGCTGTTTTCCTTCAGCTATACACCCCTCTGAAGATATCATATCCCAAACATACCGACCCTACAGGTAAAACCCCGTCCCATCCATATTACATGTTGGGGCAGGTGTCTCCTGACAGGAATTCAGGTCGTTCAGAGTGCCACGAGGGCCAGCCATATTTAGTGACCATAGCCCCCCTGGCACTCCACGTCCATCCATACATACACTATATTTGTCTTTTTTAGAGGTGATAGACCAGGGATAGGACTTACCCCCCACTTCGGACATGCCCGTCGACCCTAAATATTGGACAGACGACTGCATTGCCTTGGGGACATCGACATTCAAGATTGCGGAACAGGGAGAGACCCCAGTGAAGACATCCCTAGGGAGAGATAATGAAATAAAATTCAGTGTTGGTGAACAATAGTGAACAATAGTGATTAATAAGTTAAAATCATCACAACAAAGTTGGGCACATACTTAAGTTACAAAAATAATGAATAAAAGTCCAATCTACATTTATGAGGAAGAGATACGTAGAATCCCTTTATAGGAAGACCCCCAGATTGAAATCTCTATTAAGTCCCCTAGGTTCACGCGTATCGAGCCTGTAAATCCATTTTAACTCTAGTTGTTTAAGGAGGGTCTCTCGATCTCCCCCCCTCCGTAATGTTGGTATCCCATCTATAACTTGAAACCGAAGTTGCGACAAGTTATGTCCCATTTTGTTAAAATGTTCTGGTACTGGGAGATCCAAGGCTTTTTTTCTGATCTTGGACTTGTGTTGTGTGATCCTCTTTTTTATCTCCTGTGTGGTCTCTCCCACATAGAGGAGCCCACACGGACATTGAAGAGTGTAAATGACATAGGATGAGCTACAGGTGTAAAACTGTTTGATTTTATATTTTTTCCCAGTGTGAGGATGTGCAAATGTTTCTCCTTTTGTCATATTATTACAGTGACAACATCCTAAACAGGGGTAGCATCCTAATCGTTTCTGCATTTGTACATTTGGAGGTTTATCTGCATGAACCAACCTGTCCCTTACATTAGGGCCTCTCCTGTATGAAAATAAGGGTGGGTTCCTAAATTCTGGGGTATCTGGAAACGCTTGTGTGAGAAGCGTCCAGTTCTTTCTGATCACCGTAGCCACCTGCCTGCTCAACATTGTGTACCTGGAGACAAAGGGGATCCTATTTATGTACCTCACAGTGACTATAATGCATAACTGACCACATATTTCTATAAACACTGCATCTACAGTATTATACCTTCTATGTGTCACATCAATACACTGCTCTGTATATATATATATATATATATATATATACACACACATACATGCACACACACTGCATATATTACACAGTATTATACATGCAATATGTACAGATATATAGTATATACCGCAGTGCACTGATATGTGAGGTATGAGGTATAATAGATGCTGTGTGTACAGATATCAGTACACTTCTGTATATACTATATATGTGAGGTACGAGGTATAATAGATGCAGTGTGTACAGATATATAGTATATACAGCAGTGTACTGATATGTGAGGTACGAGGTGTCAATACACTGCTGTATTTACTATATACCTGTACACACTGCATCTATTATACCTCGTACCTCACATATTACACTACTGTATATACTGTATACACTGCATATATTATACCCCGTACCTCACATATCAGTACACTGCTGTATATACTATATACCTGTACACACTGCATCTATTATACCCTGTACCTCACATATCAGAACACTAGGGAATATACTATATACCTGTACACACTGCATCTATTATACCGCGTACCTCACATAACTGTACACTGCTGTATATAATATACATCTGCATCTATTATACCTCTTTTGTGTGCCAGGGCTGTTTTGTAATCCCATTCCGGCCCTGATGGCATAAATTATAAAACGCAGCAGCAAGAATAGTTCATGGAACAAATGGAGGGGCTATAAAAGGGGAATGGGGGCCCAATTTAGATTCCTGCTATGGGGCCCAGTGATTTTTATGTACGCCCCTGGCTGCAGGCACTAGGCCGGCAGCCTATCAGAGGACGGCGCAATGACGTCATCGTGCCGCCTGAGCCTTACATTACAGCGTGGGACACAGGAAGAGGCTGCATCGCATCGCTGACACTTAGGTAAGTATAAGTGTTTTTTTTTTGTTTTTTTTTTACAATAGTGTTACTGGCACATTGGGGGGGCTTATTACAAAACTGGCACATGATGATGGGGGGGACTTTATACTGGCACATGATGATGGGGGGGAACTTTATAGTGTCTGTGACTTTCAAAGTCCCACAGTCCTTTGTTCTATTGCTTTAAGTATATTCTTGTTTTGAAACAACATTGATTCTTTCTTAAAAACGGGGGGGGGGGGGGGGGGGGGGGGCGCAGTTTGCCATCTTCGCCCTGGGCACCAAATGGCCTTGTCCCAGCCCTGTCCTCCGCTATGACATAGCCATGCCCAGAGAGACGTACTGCTGAGCCACCTCCCCTTGGTGATGCGACAGGATGCAATGCTCTGTTTCTCCCTACAGTGAGTGTGCTGGGGGAGATTAGCAGTGGGCTGATTAGCTCAGCTGCTCTATTACTGTGTACTAGTGTTTTTGACTAATGGAGCGCCAAGTGAATGGACCTATCAAGTTCTGATCCAGAGACTCAGCACTCTATTTAAATCCCTTCCTGGCCATATACCAGTGCCAGTGATAGTCTTGTTTGGCTCACTGATCTCGGCTTGTCTTCTGACCACTCTCGTTTAGTACTGCATAGCCCGTCTGGTTCTGAACCATTGCCGTACGACTCTGCCTTTGTGTTTGTTGTCTGTTGGTGTTTGTCCGTCTCTGCCCTCATTTAAATTAGAGACTGTTGTCCAGTTGCGGTTCTGCCAATTCAGGCTTATACTGCAAGTAGGTAGGGAAAGCGGGCTGGGTTCTATGTTAGGACTTACTGTCCTTGCCTGTCCCTACCTACAGGCATTACAGTATGTCTCACCTGCTTCACAAATGTAAAGTATCTAAAACAGATATGAACGAGTGCACATCTGCTAAAAAAAAATACCATTATCATGCCTCCAAAAGTTTCTTGAAGTGTTGTTGAACATGTTAACACAACACATAAAAATGATGGATATATGCAAAATGTATTTAACCTATTTACATTAAGTTGAAAAATAACTAATTGTTGAAGATAAGTGGCAATTTTCGTCTTTTTGGCTTTTCAGCTATAAGATGGGCGCAGTGATATCTCATCCTTGTGCTAGAAAAATATGTGTAATGTAATCAAGACATTATTTGCTCTGAAACTAGAACCTTCAACTACTGTAACTACTTGCCTTTGGAAAAGAATTTAGTGAAATCACAAGAAATCCAATTTGTGTCCTCAAATTACTATTCAAAATATGGTTAAAATAATTCCCTAGGGGGAAATCTTACCACAGAGTTTTATTATTTGTGCGTTCACATCACGTAGAATGAGCCTAAGAACATCAAACAGGAAAACCCACATGGAATAAATTAGGTCACTCATGTTACAGCTTTCAGATCTCATAATGTGTGGCTTGTGGTTTTGTCATGTGTTTTAGATCTGAGGAGTTGGCTGATGATTTCCTAAAATACCACACTGCCCATGATCTTTAATGCACCTCAAGCATTGTAATTTAAAATCTGGAATTGATCATGCATACTTTTCAAATGTAGACCTCTTCATTTAATTGCTATGAAACATTTCTGTGGCATGTCTGAGAATGGTTTCATTATTTATGTGCCCAACAGTAAATTTTAAATGTACAAAGCCTCGGAAATGTGCCTTAATGTACTTGGGAAATTACATATGTTGGCTGAGATAAATTTGGCTCTGATGCGTGGAATTTTATTAATTCTATTGCAAAGATTCGTAAGAAGTGTAAGGGAATGCTCTCCCACAGGGGGTCGCAATCACAGACTTCTCCTTTGGCAACAGGGTTCCAGTCCAAAAGGTGCTTTACTTTGGCACTTCAGCACCATCACACACATAAACATCGAAAATAAACACCTGCCTGTCTGGGCTCTACCTAATAGACGTGTTGTCTCTACCTCACCTATAGAGTGCCGTTCACACATGGGATTAGATCTGGCTTCCTTAGCCATATACGGTCCAGCAGCCTCCAAGCTGTGACCACACCAGAACCCTTGGGGGGAGATGGTCCAGAAGTCCTCCCGACTCTGACCGTGCGACCCTCTTTTCGTAGGCATCGCTGGGCCTCCCAAATTTCAGGCTTTAAAAAGTCTTGTGGCCCCTCAGACCTCCTGGCTGAGACCACACAGAGCCTCTCAGGCTCCACTCTCTCTCCCAGACTTCCTCAGTCTCTCTTCCTCCAAGTCATACACAGAGGGTTGTTTTATCCCTCCTTGATTACCTTGATTACAGCAGCAGGCTCCCTCTGCGATAAACTCCATCAAAAGACAATACATGTATAGAGATCGCCTTGCAGTAAGCCCGGCGGTCGTTTGGCGGCGAACTTTGCTCGTTCACTGTTCGCTGAACATATGGCGATATTCGCGCCCACTTTGACCCATGACACATCCATCAGGTGGTACAAGACAGCCAATTAAGACGTTTCAGCAAATGGACATACCCCCTACCTCAGGGCCGGCCTTTGGGGTGTGCGGGCTGTGCGGCCGCACAGGGCGCCATAGCAAGAGGGGCGCTGGGAGCGGCCGACAGCTCGCAATGTAATATGCGGCAGGCGAGGCTGCACTTGTGTTCTCCCTCGGAGCGCCCCCTCCATCTCCCCCTCCTCTGTCTGACCTGATTCCTCCTCCCCTGTGTGTGACCTGCCTGCTGCCTCCGCCGCTGCCAATAAGAAGAGAGACGGGAGGAGGAGGGGAGGGGCTGTGGCCACTGCGCCACCAATGAAGATAACTGACCTGTAATACAAATACAGGAGGCGGGTGCTGGAATCAAATAGCTGGCACCCGACCTTTGTGACAGGGAGCTGCGATCAGCTGCAGTTGAATTAACCCTTCAGGTGCGGTACCTGAGGGGTTAACTGCCGCTGATCGCAGCTCCCTGTCACAAAGGTCGGGTGTCGGCTATTTGATTCCGGCACCCGCCTCCTGTATTTGTATAAGAAACGTTGGTGGAACAGTGCGCCCCCCCCCCCCCCAACACCCCAGTATAAGAAACATTGGTGGCTCAGTGGGAAGTGCCAATGAGGGTTAAAAAATAATAAAAAAAATTAACTCACCTCCTCCAGTTGATCGCGTAGCTGCCGGTCTCCTGTTCTTTCTTCAGGACCTGTGGTGACGTCACTGAGCTCATCACATGGTCCATTACCATGGTGATGGATCATGTGGTGTATCATGTGATGAGCACAGTGATGTCACCACAGGTCCTTTGACAGGTCCTGAAGAAAGAACAGGAGACGATCAATTGGAGGAGGTGAATTAATTATTTTTTTATTTTTTAACCCTCATTGGCACTGCCCACTGCGCCACCAATGTTTATTATATTGAGGGGGGGCGCACTGCGCCACCAATGTTTATTATACTGGGGTGTTTGGGGGGCGCACTGCACCACCAATGGTTATTATATTGGGGGGGGCGCACTGTGCCAATGTTTATTATATTGGGGGGGCGCACTGTGCCAATGTTTATTATATTGGGGGGGCGCACTGCGCCACCAATGTTTATTATATTGGGGGGGCCCACTGCGCCACCAATGTTTATTATACTAGGGTGTTGGGGGGGGCGCACTGCGCCACCAATGTTTATCATACTGGGGTGTTGGGGGGGGGCGCACTGCGCCACCAATGTTTATTATATTGGGGGGGCGCACTGCGCCACCAATGTTTATTATACTGGGGTGTTGGGGGGGCGCATTGCACCACCAATGTTTATTATATTGTGGGGGCGCACTGCGCCAATGTTTATTATATTGGGTTAGGGAAATTTCACAGCAGAGTGCGCATGCGCTGGGAGCCTCGCCGGCGGTTAGGGTAGGGAAAAATTATGGGCCAGTGCACAGGTGCGGTGATCGGATGGATGTTCTCAGCTGGACACCGGCTGACACTGCGCATGCGCTGGGAGCCTCACCAGCGGTTAGGGTAGGGAAAAAGCACTGGCCCGTACGTAATTTTTCCCTTCCCTAACCGCTGGTGAGGCTCCCGGTGCATGCGCAGTGTCGGCCGGGGTCCAGCTGAGAACATCCATCCGATCACTGCGCCTGCGCACTGGCCCATAGTTTTTCCCTACCCTAACCGCTGGCGAGGCTCCCAGCGCATGCGCACTCTGCTGTGAAATTTCCCTAACCTGTCGTTGTGCGCCTGCGCGGCGCTGCACACCTCCTCACGTCATGTCCGGTGTGACCGGAAGTGACGAAGGTAGGGAAATCTCATGAAGTAGGGAAGTATAACATTACACCGGCCTTTGGGGTGTGCGGGCTGGTAACTACTTGGTTGGATAGTCAGCCAGCCTATGCCATGATGCCAGCAACAAGCAGTGTTTTTTTTTTTTTTTGGGGGGGGGGGGGCGCCACAAGGTTAGCTCGCACAGGGCGCCTGAACACCTAAGGCCGGCCCTGCCCTACCTTATAAATAAACCTGATCTGGGGGCCATTTTACATTCAGTCTTTTGCCAGTGTAGGGATAGGTTGCTGTGTGGAGCAGGGACAGACTGTTAGGGACACAAAACGCTAGCTAATAGGGCCACAAAAGTCCTTTTAAGCACTAGTATAGGTGAGCTATCGATAGGTGTGACTTACTGAGGGGTGTAATATACTTAAAATATACTTTCTAACATAGAAAGTATATTATAGTGCAATTGTATTGTATTGTGTGCGGTTCTGCTGCGATACTGCAGCCACACAGAGTGCCAAACGCTATTGGGACCAATAATTTCTACTGGTGTGATTTACCAGTTGCCCCCCCAAAAAACTGATTGAAGTAGGGGTGTTATATACCAATAATATACTTTCTATATAGTGCATTTAGGTAGTGCATCATTTGTCTGCAGTTTTGCTGCGTTAACGCATCTACACAGAGTGAAAAACACTATTTGAAGAAATAATTTCTACTGGTGTGATTAACCAGTTACCTGACAAAAAAACTGATTGAAGCAGGGGTGTTATATACCAATAATATACTTTCTATATAGTGCATTTAGATAGTGCAGCATTTGTTTGCGGTTTTGCTGCGTTACCTCATCTACACAGAGTGAAAAATACTATTAGAAGAAATAAAGTGTGATTTACCAGTTGCCCCCTCCCCCCCAAAAAAATTATTGAAGCAGGGGTGTTATATAATAATATACTTTCTATATAGTGCATTTAGGAAGTGCAGCATTTGTTTGCGGTTTTGCTGCATTACCGCATCTACACAGAGTGACAAACGCTATTTGAACCAATAATTTCTACTGGTGTGATTCATCAGTTGCCCCCCAAAAAAACTGATTGAGACAGGGGTGTGCTATAGCTTCTTTCACAAATACTGCTCTTCTATAGGGATTTTTGTCACAGGGTCATTTTGAAAATATCAGGCAGAGGCAGGCCATTCCGCAGGGGTGGTAGGGGTCGGGCAGATGCACCAGGCCGGAGCATAAGTGGGAAGTTGCAGAAGGTGCGTGCGATTACGTCAAAGAACGCACCAGACTTGGTTGAGCGGCTTACTCAGCCTTCTGCTTCTGCACCCTCCTCATCCTTTCTATCTGCACCCTCTTCACTCTCTGCTGTGTGCACCCCCAAAGACAACACCACCATATTCCCGCCGCTCGAGTCAGAGGAATTATTTTCCCATCCATTACAAGACCTTACCGATGCACAGCCATTATTGGCATCGGATCAAGAAAAGGAGGTATCAACGGTCGCTACCCAGCAGTCTGACGACAGTACCCAGATCAGCCCAAGGAGGGTGGTCCCCGCTGTTGCTGCCTACACCGTGATCTCTAATGTCAGTGGTGGTGAAGGTGACGAATCCGATGATGACGTGTCAATGGACTTTTACGTGGGTGACCACAAGAGAGGAAGAGGAGGGGAGTTCAAAGGGAGAGACGGAGCAGCAGATATGGAGGAGAAGGAGTAGAAGCAGGCAGAACTTACAGTGCACAGGAGGCAAAAAGCAGACTGCTAATGTATCTGGAACGAGCCGTCCACCATGCATGGTCACATCTGGCGCTCCCAGCACAACGGCACACGGCTCCGCAGTGTGGGCTTTTTTTAATGTGTCCACTGCTGACAATATTGTTGCCATTTACAGCCTGTGCTGTCAATGCATAAGTCGCGGTAAGCCCAACACTCACCTAGGGATGACCACTTTAAGAAGGCCCCTGGCCTCCCATCACTAAGCCCAGTGGGAGCAACACCGTCAGAACCCACAAAGCCACACTCCCGGCTTTCCCAGTCCTGCCTCTTCTCCTTCTCCTTTCTCCTCCCAGTTGTCCTCCACTCCACCTTCCACCGTGCCGTCGTCGCGTTCATCTGGCAAAAGGCGGGCTTCCTTGCCCCAAATGTTTGAGCGAAAAAAGATGATGACGCCGGATAATACTCTTGCCCAACAGCTGACCACTGGCTTGTCAGAACTGCTAGCCCGCCAACTACTGCCATATAAACTGGTGGACTCGGAGGCCTTTAGAAAATTTGTGGCCATTGGAACACCGCAATGGAAGGAAATATTTCTCCCAGAAGGGCATCCCAGAGCTATATGGCCACGTTCAGCGGCAAGTGAATGTATCTCTGGCACACAGTGTCGGTGCCAAGATACATGTGACCACAGACACGTGGTCTAGGCAACACTGGCAGGGAAGGTACATAACTTTTACTGCCCACTGGGTGAACCTTCTGACGGCTGTCAAGCATGCAACTCGTGGCACTCGTGTAGATTTGGTGTTACCGCCACGGATTGCATGCAGGCCTGCTTCTTCTTCTCCTCCTCCTACTCCATCCTCCCTCTCCTCCTCGGCTGACTACTCCATTTCCGCTGCTACCGTCTCTTCCGCTGTGCCCCCCAAGCTCCCTAGAACCAATTCGACGTGCCAATAGAGACGTTGCCATGCTGTGCTGCGGCTGTTGTGCCTGGAAGCCAAGAACCACACCGTTCCTGCACTGCTTTCAGCTCTGTGGTCACAGGCCGATCAGTGGCTAACCCGCTCAATTTAACAGTTGGTAAAGTGGTGTGCGACACTGGTGCCAATCTGCTTAGCGTGCTGAAACAGGGCAAAATGACACACGTGCTGTGCATGCCACACGTCCTGAATTTAGTCGTGCAGTGAATCATTGCCAAATACCCCGGGGTCCAGGACGTCTTGTGGCAGGCCAGGAAAATCTCTGGCCATTTTACAAGATCTTACACGGCCATGGCTCGCCTTGCTGACATTCAGCGGCGATACCACCTGCCCGTCAGACGTCTGATTTGTGACTGCCCGACGCGATGGAACTCCACCTTGTATATGCTTGATAGGCTGCTCTAGCAGAAACGTGCAGTTAACAACTACCTATACAAACTCTGCAGCAGGACAGGTTAGTGGCTGCTCATGCATGACACATGCAGACTTCTGCGGCCATTTGATGAGATCACCAAACTGGTCAGTGGCAGCCAGGTCACCATCAGTGACATCATACCTTACGCCTTCTTTCTGGAGCGTGCATTGCGTCATGTCATTGATCAAGCCGTTCAGGAGTAGTGATGAGCGGCAGGGGCAATATTCGAATTCGCAATATTTCGCGAATATTCGCCATATATTCGAGAATTTGCGAATTCATGATCTCCAGGCATTATTTTCTTGATTGCGAAAATTCTCATAAAATTCGCCTAAAAAATTTGCATAAAGTGGTATTTTAAAATTCGCGATTACGAATATATTTTGCGATATTCTAAATATTCGCGAATTCTCGAAGTGCCGATATATTTGCAATTTAAATTTGCAATTCGAATATTCGTGATCAACACTATTCAGGAGCAGGAAGATGAGATAGTTGCAATGCTGGATGAATTCCCAGGGGGGGCTACTCCATCTTAGGCAAGTCAACAACAGGAGTCTGAAGAGGAGTCAGAGGAGGATGGTGCCTGGGTGGAGGAGGAGCAAGAAGAGCATGCTTTAAACTTTTCTGGGATCCCTGGTGTTGTCCATGGCTGGGGGGAAGAGAACGAGGACAACATTATCCTGGACGATGAGCAGGAGCCAGGCCACTCCACCACTCCCAGTTTAGTGCAAATGGGGGCCTTCATGCTGCAGTGTTTAAAGAGGGACCCCCGTATAAAAAGCATAAAGGGCAAGGACCAGTACTGAGTGGCAATGTACTTAGACCCTTGGTACAAACACAAAATGGCTGACATGTTACAACCATCACAGAGGACTGTCAGAATACAGCTCTTCCAGGCCTTGCTTCGAGAAATGCTGCATTCTGTTTTTGCGGGTGCTGGCAGAGGAATTTCCACTCACAGAAAAACAGTTGCGGGTACCAATCCAACAGCGCATGCAAGAAGAGGGCGGTTTGAAGATGTGTTGGTGTCTTCGGATATGAGATCATTCTTGCAGACAACCCATCGACAGCCATCCTCAGGATCCAGCCTCAGGGAATGCCTAGACTGACAGGTGTCCGACTACATCGGGATAACGGCCGATGTGGACACTCTGAGAAGCGATCAACCCCTGGATTACTGGGTGTGCAGGCTTGACCTGTGGCGAGAGCTGGCACAATTTGCCATGGAATTGTTGGCTTGCCCCTCGTTCAGTGTCCTCTCCGAAAGGACGTTCAGCGCAGCAGGGGGATATCGTGACCGATAAGCGCACTCGCCTAGCTCACGATAGTGTGGACTACCTCACATTTCTAAAAATGAATGAGGCATGGATCTCGGAGGAATTCAACACATGTGATGAGTCAACCACGTTTGATTGAATTTCCTCATGAAAGCCCACAAATATCCGCCACCACCCAGAACAAATCATGATCCCTGTCTTAGGTAAATACCGCAGCATAAAAGGCCTTTTATGTCCATTGAATGCCTAATTTTTGGGGCCTGTACTGGCCGACAGTTACATATTTATCCTGTGACCGCATAATGTACCTCCAGCCACAGAATCCAAAGTTCTTTGCTGTCAGGTAATGCCTATTGCCTAATTTTTTGGGCCTGTAGTGTCCGACAGTTACATATTTATTCTGTGACTGCCTAATGTACCTCCAGCCACAGAATCCAAAGTTCTTTGCTGTCAGGTGAATGTCTATTGCCTAATTTTTGGGGCCTATACTGGCCTACAGTTACATATTTATCCTGTAAATGCCTAATGTACCTCCAGCCACAGAATCCAAAGTTCTTTGCTGTCAGGTGAATGCCTATTGGCTAATATTTGGGGCCTGTACTGGTCAACAGTTACATTTGTATCCTGTGACCGCCTAATGTACCTCCAGCCACAGAATACAAAGTTCTTTGCTGTCAGGTGAATGCCTATTGCCTAATATTTGGGGCCTGTACTGGCCGACAGTAATTTTTTTTATCTCTAGCCACATAATCACACTCTTGTCTCACTCCTCTGCCTCTTATTATGGTGGCATATGAACCGCATTCACCATAAGGACCTTCTAATGTCACAGGGTCATGTGACTGTGCCCCACCCTGTACTGTGCCCCCTTATACCCTGCATTGCCCTCTTACCACACCCTGTGCAGTGCCCCTAGTCATTCCCTGTACTGTGCCTTCTTATACTCATTTATTTGGTCACGGTATGGTGGTGTTATCCGGTCACTGTACAGAGGTGTTATCCGGTCAATGTATGGTGGTGGTATCCAGTATCTGGATGGCCATAACTGTACCCCTTCCCTGCCCATGCCATCCTTTTTTAGACCTGGCATGAGCGGGAAAAATATGCAGATTGTGGTGCTAAAGACCTTTGCGCCACAATCTGTGTCAGAAATGCGCCTAACATAGACGTATTTCTATATAATAAATGACCACCTAATTGTATTATCATTCGGGGGTAGGGTTATATTATATAGATTCTAGTGTATTATACTGTGCCCTGTATTTCCCAGTAGAAAATGATCCTTGGCAAACACAGTCCTCATCCCTGACTACCAGGACCAGGTAGCGCTCTGTCAGTACATGACGGCCTCCCCTATCCGCCACGCTGCTCCGATGTGTACTGGTGCTTTTTCTGACACTAGGGCTGGGTTCACATCCTATTTTTGCCATCCATTTAAAAAATACCAAAAATATATGCGTTAACAGATGCCTCAGACTGATGTCGTACAGTGGAGCCCATTCACCATACACATTCCATGGTAGAATATTTTTTTACGTTAACGTATGCATTTTTTAATAGACTATGCAGGATACAAAAACGTGGAGTGCTGCACATTTGTATACATCAAACCGATAGGAAATAAAACTTTTCTAGTCTCCAGCAGGGCACATTTTTGAGAGTTTCCCTTTAAGACGCATAAAAATAGACCCCAATTAAAATACATATTTTTTGTGGGAATTTTTGCCAATGATCCCCCTCTGGTATATCACTGTCCATGTTGTGGGACTATTTGTGTACTTCTAGTAAGTGTTTGCTGGCTGCAAATATGAGCTGAAGGTTTTTCAGGTTTGCCTGCCATTAAAGAGAATGGGGCCAGACGCAAACTGCCGGTTCGCGAACATTTGATCGAGTTCGCGAACTGTCCCGGCCGATGTTCGTCCATCACCATACATGTAGTGGAAGGGTGTGGACTGGAAGATTCCACTACCAAACCTATCACCCAGTCCACATGAAATCCAGCCCAGAACAACATCTAGACAAAACTGTCTCAGCAAACTACACTTTGCTGAAACCACTGCAGCTTTCTGGATTTCAGTTATCTCACCCAGCTGAGGTATCTGGGTGAGATATACATGCCTCCCAGCACTTATAATGTACACATCACTACAGAAGATTTCATACAATGTCATGACAGATGTTGTTGGAGACTCTCATATTTTACTCTTACGTGTATACACAGTATTTAAAGCATGATTGCAAGCTCAGGGAATTTTGTCATATATTTTCAACCTCGTAGATAGAAAGAATATATCCATAAATAGGCTTAAATGGGTAATGCAAGAATGGGGGGTGGTGAATCGGGTTGGCAATTTCCCTACTGGGCTGGACCTGTAAATTGAAGCTTATTACCTGCTTCCAGTCACTGGGTCATCGCTCCTTCATCCCCTAGCCCGTGATGCTCCACTGAACTCCCTCACTGAAAACATCCAGTTTGACATCGCCTGCAGCCAATCACTGGTGACTGGCTCCGCTTATGTCATGACAAATGGACTAAAACCCTTTGATTGGCATTAACAATGTCAAACTGGATGTTTTCAGTGAGATGTTGGGGGTTGACAAAAAAAAACCCTATCCTTGCACAATGTTCCATAATGACTAAATAATTTTATAATTTTTAAGTAAAAAGGCCTATTTATATAATAAATGTAGCTTAGGTCACACTTGTGAACAACAGATAGTAGTAATACTAAGGCTTCCTGCACATGACCATGTCCATATGTTGGATCGCAAACATTAGATCCGTAAAATACAGATACCTTTCATCTTTTCTCTGTATTTTTCTCCCTACAATAAATAGAAAAGACAGTTTTTTGTCTGCCATATGGACATGAATAGGACACGGTCTATATTTTGGGGAACAGCCTGACGGATCCTCAAAAAACAAAGATGTGTGCATGAAGGCTTCCTGCACATGACCATGTCCATATGTTGGATCGCAAACATTAGATCCGTAAAATACAGATACCTTTCATCTTTTCTCTGGATTTTTCTCCCTCCAATAAATAGAAAAGACAGTTTTTTGTCTGCCATATGGACATGAATAGGACATGGTCTATATTTTGGGGAACAGCCTGACGGGTCCTCAAAAAACACAGATGTGTGCATGAATGAAGCCTTAGAAGTAGAAAATGATGGCCAACATTTTCCAAGCACATACTATCATCTGTCTAGGTGCAAATTGGAAATAGTTTATTGGTACTAACTAGTGTTGATTGAGCACCAAAGTGCTTGTGTGCTCGAGTAGAACACTTTGTGATGCTCGGGTGTTCTACCGAGCACAATAAAAGTCAATGGAAGAACGCCCGGCACCACCTGCTCTGAAGAGGGGAGCCTGTTGGGACTCTAGTTCGGCTAAGAAATCCCTGCTCTGACTCCATATATGGAATCAGTGCCTGGTGACACCTCAGTGTATTTAAATCTAATTTCTGAAAAGCTTCTGCCAGGATATGAACTCCTAACATTTTACATTAGCGGCAAGGACTATATCCACTCAGCTATAAAGCTGAAAGCTAAATTGTGTCAGAAAAACCTCATAGAAGTTTCTGATGTAGTGAGTATTCCTATTCAGTAGAAGACTTATTTTATATTTCTGTGCAGGATAACATGTAGCTGTATAGTGTAGTGGTTAATGTCCTTGCCTCTAATGTACAAGGTTGGGAGATTGAATACTGCCAAAAGCATATATATATATATATTTTATTTTTTTTAGCCATAATATATTTACATATATTATTATATATTTCAGAAAAAGAGATTCAATTAATATATTTTATATATTTTTTTGTAATTGTAGAAAATGTATGGCACAAAAAAAATGTGTAATTACAAAAAAAAAAAAAAAAATATATATAGAATCCAGAAAAAGGACGGCACTCCAGTAAGATGAAAAAAATGATGATACCTTTATTCCACCATTCGGTGCAACGTTTCGGCTCTAAATGAACCTTTTTCAAGCAGGCTGCTTGAAAAAGGCTCATTTAGAGCCGAAACGTTGCACCGGATGGTTGAATAAAGGCATCATCATTTTTTTTATCTTACTGGAGTGCCGTGCTTTTTCTGGATTCTATTTGTGGGGTGAGAAGTCTATTCCCTAGGATCGTGCACCCTATTTTTCACTTATTTATAGCCAGTGCCGCCATTTTTCCTTTGTATATATATATATATATATATATATATATATATATATAGTCCAAAAATACTTCTGATATACAGTATATGAATGCAAAATATGTGGGAAACTACTAATGATGTTTTTAGCCATGATATATTTACATATATTTTAATATATGATATATTCTAAAGATATAAAAATATATATAACTTAATAATATGAAACATACACTCACCTAAAGAATTATTGGGAACACCATACTAATACGGTGTTGGACCCCCTTTTGCCTTCAGAACTGCCTTAATTCTACGTGGCATTGATTCAACAAGGTGCTGATAGCATTCTTTAGAAATGTTGGCCCATATTGATAGGATAGCATCCTGCAGTTGATGGAGATTTGAGGGATGCACATCCAGGGCACGAAACTCCCGATCCACCACATCCCAAAGATGCTCTATTGGGTTGAGATCTGGTGACTGTGGGGGCCATTTTAGTACAGTGAACTCATTGTCATGTTCAAGAAACCAATTTGAAATGATTCGAGCTTTGTGACATGGTGCATTATCCTGCTGGAAGTAGCCATCAGAGGATGGATACATGTTCTCATTCTTTTTACGCCAAATTCGGACTCTACCATTTAAATGTCTCAACAGAATGGAGACTCATCAGACCAGGCAACATTTTTCCAGTCTTCAACAGTCCAATTTTGGTGAGCTCGTGCAAATTTTAGCCTCTTTTTCCTATTTGTAGTGGAGATGAGTGGAACCCGGTGGGGTCTTCTGCTGTTGTAGCCCATCCGCCTCAAGGTTGTGCGTGTTGTGGCTTCACAAATGCTTTGCTGCATACCTCGGTTGTAACGAGTGGTTATTTCAGTCAACGTTGCTCTTCTATCAGCTTGAATCAGTCGGCCCATTCTCCTCTGACCTCTAGCATCCACAAGGTATTTTTGCCCACAGGACTGCCGCATACTGGATGTTTTTCCCTTTTCACACCATTCTTTGTAAACCCTAGAAATGGATTGTGGGTGAAAATCCCAGTAACTGAGCAGATTGTGAAATACTCAGACCGGCCCGTCTGGCACCAACAACCATGCCATGCTCAAAATTGCTTAAATCACCTTTCTTTCCCATTCTGACATTCAGTTTGGAGTTCAGGAGATTGTCTTGACCAGGACCACACCCCTAAATGCATTGAAGCAACTGCCATGTGATTGGTTGACTAGATAATTGCATTATTGAGAAATAGAACAGGTGTTCCTAATAATTCTTTAGGTGAGTGTATATTGTGGAGATTAGCTGTACAAATGGTAGGCAGTCGGCAGGATTGGATGCAACCTAAGGGTTTTATTGGAAAAAACACAACTCAAATTTGTTCCAACAGAATGGCTTGGCTCAGGGGCGTAGCTAGAAATGCATGGGCCCCATAGCAAAAAAATGTATGGGCCCCCACGTGCCATCCACAGATCCCCCTCCCCTAAACAGTGCCATCCACAGATCTCCCCCCTAAACAGTGACATCCACAGATCCCCCCCTAAACAGTGCCATCCACAGATCCCCCCTAAACAGTGCCATCCACAGATCCCCCCTAAACAGTGCCATCCACAGATCCCCCCCTAAACAGTGCCATCCACAGATCCCCCTCCCCTAAACAGTGCCATCCACAGATCTCCCTCCCCTAAACAGTTCCATCCACAGATCCCCCCTAAACAGTGCCATCCACAGATCCCCCCCTAAACAGTGCCATCCACAGATCCCCCCTAAAAAGTGCCATCCACAGATCCCCCCTAAACAGTGCCATCCACAGATCTCCCTCCCCTAAACAGTGCCATCCACAGATCTCCCCCCTAAACAGTGCCATCCACAGATCCCCCCTAAACAGTGCCATCCACAGATCTCCCACCTAAACAGTGCCATCCACAGATCCCCCTAAACAGTGCCATCCACAGATCCCCCCTAAACAGTGTCATCCACAGATCCCCCCTAAACAGTGCCATCCACAGATCTCCCCCCTAAACAGTGCCATCCACAGATCCCCCTAAACAGTGCCATCCACAGATCCCCCTAAACAGTGCCATCCACAGATCCCCCCTAAACAGTGCCATCCACAGATCCCCCCTATACAGTGCCATCCACAGATCCCCCCTAAACAGTGCCATCCGCAGATCCCCCCTCCCCTAAACAGTGCCATGATGGCACTGTTTAGGGGAGGGGGGATCTGTGAATGGCACTGTTTAGGGGGAGATCTGTGCATGGCACTGTTTAGGGGAGGGGGGATCTGTGGATGGCACTGTAGGGGAATCTGTGGATGGCACTGCCATCCACAGATCCCCCTACAGTGCCATCCACAGATCCCCCTCCTCGACGCTCACAGGAGAACATTTATAAACTAATCAGTAACTACTTTAACTTTAATCATTGCTCATTGCTGAGCTCTTTACTTGGATTATTTGGATATCTTACTTTGTCTTAGCTCCGGTAATAGCAGGCAGTGCGGGGGGCGGCGCTCACTACTCACTGACGTCACGCGCCTGCGCCGGCTAGTGGGAGGAGCAGGCGCGTGACGTCAGTGAGTGAGCGCTGCCCCCCGCACTGCCTGCTATTACCGGAGCTAAGACAAAGTAAGATATCCAAATAATCCAAGTAAAGAGCTCAGCAATGAGCAATGATTAAAGTTAAGTAGTTACTGATTAGTTTATAAATATACTGCTGTGAGCGGCATGGCCCTGTATATTCTAACCCCCAGGCAAGCATCCCTGTCACCATGGGAACGCCTGGGGGTTAGAATATACCATTGGATTTGAGTTTTTACGATCTCACTGAGCTCTTTAAAACTCATATCCAATGGTATATTCTAACCCCCAGGCAAGCGTCCCTGTCACCATGGGAACGCCTGGGGGTTAGGGCCGGCGCAGCCTGCAGCGCACAAGTATTGTAAACTACCCGGGCCAGGGATTTACTCATTATCTCCTGGGGGGCCCCGTGGGCCCCCCTGACTTAGGGGCCCGGTCGCAATTGCGACCGCTGCGACCCCTATAGCTACGCCACTGGCTTGGCTTCAGCCCATCAAAGTTCAGTCACATAAAGCACTTATCTTCAGCCCTCATGTGTCATATAACAGTTAAATTTTTAAACAGGCAAAATACAGGAGTCACCTTTGTGCAGAATCTTGTCTTTTACCTTCTCAGGAACACTGTGGAGAGGAATGCTCCTTAGTCCTCTGCAGACCAACACCAAACACATACTGACAGTGTGTCTTTTAAATTAGCTTCCAGCTGGGTGAGGTGGTAACACAGGAGATGGAGTACGGGAGTGACCTTCCCACCCAAACTCTTCAGTCACTCCTAAATCCCGGGCCCAAATTCCAGCTACCACAAACTCAGCAATCTAACATCACTGGTTGCCATTTACCTCCGGGATTTACATCACTGAGAGCAGCAGCCTCAGTGACACATACTTACCATCAATAACCTCACCCTTTGGATGCTTACTATATATATATATATCCCTATATATATATATATATATATATATCAATATATATATATCTTTCTTAAATGTTTCTGATGTTTATGCCGGGATTCGAACTCAAAACCTTGTACATTAGAGGGCTTGAGGGCTGTGATATACCTGCTTACACAAAATACTGATAAAGAGGTTTAATATACCTGTTTCCACCAAATATTGAATGGGGCCTGCAATATATACCTGCTTCCACGAAATATCGATTAAGGGATTCAATATACCTGTTTCCACCAAATATTAATTGAGGCCTGCAATATACCTGCTTCCACAAAATACTGATTAGGGTTTTGATATACCTGCTTCCACAAAATACTGATTGAGGGCTGCGATATACCTGCTTCCAAAAAATACTGATTAAGGGGTTCTATATATCTGTTTCCACAAAATATTAATTAAAGCCTACGATATACCTGCTTCCACAAAATACAGATTACTAGTTCAATATACCTGTTTCCACCAAATATTGATTGAGGCCTGCTACATACCTGCTTCCACAAAATACTGATTAAGGGGTTTGATATACCTGTTTCCACCAAAAATTGATTGAGGCCTACGATATAACTGCTTTCACAAAATATTGATTAAGGGGTTCGATATACCTGTTTCCACCAAATATTGATTGGGGCCTGCGATATACCTGCTTCCACAAAATACTGATTAGAGGGTTTGATATACCTGCTTCCACAAAATACTGATTGAGAGCTGCGATATACCTGCTTAACAAAATACAAATTAAGGGGTTTGATATATATTTTTCCACCAAATATTGATTGAGGGGGTGCGATATACCTGCTTCCATAAAATGATGATTAAGGGGTTTGATATACCTGTTTCCACCAAATATTGATTGAGGCCTACGATATAACTGCTTTCACAAAATATTGATTAAGGGGTTCGATATACCTGTTTCCACCAAAAAATCGATTGGGGCCTGCGATATACCTGCTTCCACAAAATACTGATTAGAGGGTTCGATATACCTGTTTTTACAAAATACTGATTGAGAGCTGCAATATACCTGCTTAACAAAATACCAATTAAGGGGTTTGATATACCTGTTTCCACAAAATATTGATTGAGACCTACGATATAACTGCTTTCACAAAATATTGATTAAGGGGTTCGATATACCTGTTTTCACCAAATATTGATTGGGGCCTGCGATATACCTGCTTCCACAAAATACTGATTAGAGGGTTCGATATACCTGTTTCCACCAAATATTGATTGACACCTGCGATATAACTGCTTCCACAAAATACTGATTAAGGGGTTCAATACACCTGTTTCCACCAAATATTGATTGAGGCCTGTGATATACCTGCTTCCACAAAATACTGATTAAGGGGTTTGATATACCTGCTTCCATCAAATATTGATTGAGGCCTACGATATATCTACTTCCACAAAATACTGATTAAGGGGTTTGATATCCCTGCTTCCAGAAAATACTGATTGAGGGCTGCAATATACTTGCTTCAACAAAATACTATTTAAAAGGTTCGATATACCTGTTTTCACCAAATATTGATTGAGGCCTACAATATACCTGCTTCCACTAAATTTCGATTTAGGGGTTTAATATACCTGTTTCCACCAAAAATTGATTGAGGTCTGCGATATACCTGCTTCCACAAAATGATGATTAAGGGGTTTGATATACCTGCTTCCACCAAATATTGATTGAGGCCTACGATATAACTGCTTTCACAAAATATTGATTAAGGGGTTCGATATACCTGTTTCCACTAAATATTGATTGGGGCATGCGATATACCTGCTTCCACAAAATACTGATTGAGAGCTGCGATATACCTGCTTAACAAAATACCAATTAAGGGGTTTGATATATATTTTTTCACCAAATATTGATTGAGGGGTGCAATATACCTGCTTCCACAAAATGCTGATTAAGGGGTTTAATATTCCTGCTTCTAATAAATATTGATTGAGGCCTACGATATACCTGCTTCCACAAAATACTGATTAAGGGGTTCGATATATCTGTTTCCACCAAATATTGATTGACACCTGCGATATAACTGCTTACACAAAATACCGATTAAGGGGTTCAATACACCTGTTTCCACCAAATATTGATTGAGGCCTGCGATATACCTGCTTCCACAAAATACTGATTAAGGGGTTTAATCACTTAAGGACCACAGGTTTATACCCCCCTAGTGACCAGGCCCTTTTTTACAAATCGGCACTTCACAACTTTAACGGTTTATTGCTCGGTCATGCAACTTGGCACCCAAATTAATTTTACCACCTTTTCTTCTCACAAATACAGATTTCTTTTGGTGGTATTTGATTGCTGCTGAGATTTTTCGTTTTTCTGATATTAATAAAAAAAGACCGCAATTTTCTCAAAAAAAGTGTATTTTTTACTTTTTCTGGTAAAATTGTTCAAATATAATTACATTTCTAAACAAGTTTGTGTCAGAATTTATTGTGCTACATGTCTTTGATAAAAAAAATCCAATAAGTGTATATTTATTGGTTTGCGCAAAAGTTATAGCGTTTACAAACTATGGTACAAAAATGTGAATTTCTGCATTTTGAAGCAGCTCTGACTTTCTGAGCACCTGTCATGTTTCTTGAGGTGCTAGAATGCCAGGATAGTATAAATACCCCCCAAATGACCCCATTTTAGAAAGAAGACACCCCAAAGTATTCGCGGAGGGGCATGGTGAGTTCATGTATGATTTAATTTTTTTTCACAAGTTAGCGGAAAATGACACTTTCTGAGGAAAAAAAATATATAATAAAGTTTCCATTTCTGCTAACTTCTGGCAAAAAAAATTTAAAATCTCCCACGGACTCACTCACTATGCCCCTCAGTGAATAAATTGGGGTGTCTACTTTCTGAAATGGGGTCATTTGTGGGGTGTGTTTACTGTTTTGGCATTTTGGGCGGGGCTAAATTGTGAGCAACCCTGTAAAGCCTAAAGGTACTCATTGGACTTTCGGCCCCTTTACGCACCTAGGCTGCAAAAAAGTGTCACACATGTGGTATCGCCGTACTCAGAAGAAGTAGGGCAATGTGTTTTGGGGTGTATTTTTACGTATACCCATGCTGGGTGAGAGAAATATCTCTGTAAATTGACAACTTTGTATAATAAAATTACAAATGTTGTCATTTACAGAGATATTTCTCACACACAGTATGGGTATATGTAAAAATACACCCCAAAACACATTGCCCTACTTCTTCTGAGTACAGCAATACCACATATGTGACACTATTTTGCAGCCTAGGTGCACAAAGGGGCCCAAATTCCAATGAGTACCTTTAGGATTTGACAGGGCATTTTTACGCATTTGGATTCCAAACTACTTCTCACGCTTTAGGGCTTCTAAAATGCCAGGGCAGTATAAATACCCCACAAGTGACCCCATTTTGGAAATAAGACACCCCAAGGTATTCTGTGAGGGGTATGGTGAGTTCATGTAAGATTATTTTTTTGGACACAAGTTAGCGGAAATATATTTTTTTTTGTTTTTTCTCACAAAGTCTCCCTTTCCGCTAACCTGTGACAAAAAGTTCAATCTTTCATGGACTCAATATGCCCCTCAGCGAATACCTTGGGGTGTCTTCTTTCCAAAATGGGGTCATTTGTGGGGTGTTTGTACTGCCCTGGCATTTGAGGGTCTCCACAATCATTACATGTATGGCCAGCATTAGGAGTTTCTGCTATTCTCCTTATATTGAGCATACGGGCCCTAAGACCCCTGTGTGCCTGTTCTGTGTCACGCGATCCCTACACTAATAGTGTACCTGTGTGTGGTACTTGCGGAAACACTCCCCTATGCATAGGCCAGGCTGGTCAGGACAGTCAGGACAAAAAACGGTGGTGTCACGCCTTATTCCAGCCCTGCTACAGACACAACATCTTTTTCTTGGTGAACGGTGAGTTGGGGTACCAGGATAGACACTCGGGAAGTGTCTGTCATGTAGCCGGCTAACTACATCAGGGACTTGGGGCACGGACCCTCCTGGATACAGGAGTTCCGAAATGATATCTTCCTGGAATTTTAGGAAGGATCCTGTTCTCTCAGCCTTACTGTAGAGAACAAAACTATTATACACAGCCAATTGAATTAAATAAACAGACACCTTCTTATACCAGCGTCTGGTGCGGCGGGACACTAAATAGGGAGCCAACATCTGGTCATTGAAGTTCACCCCTCTCATGTGAAGTTTATAGTCGTGGACAGAGGGGGGTTTCTCAATGACTCCAGTTGCCCTTTCAATTTGTACAGTCGTGTCTGCGTGAATGGTGGACAGAAGGTAAACGTCCCTCTTGTCCCTCCACTTCACTGCGAGCAGTTCTTGGTCACACAAGGCAGCCCTCTCCCCCCGTGCAAGTCGGGTATTAACGAGCCGTTGGGGGAAGCCCCGGCGACTAGGTCGCGTACTGCCACAGCATTGAATTCCGACTATATATGTAAGTGCCGAAAGAGGGCCACTCTTGTGTAAAAATTGTCCACGTATAAGTGGTACCCCTTGTGGAGTAAGGGTGACACCAAGTCCCAGACAATCTTGCCACTGCTCCGCAGGTAGTCAGGGCATCCGACCTGCTCCAGTTTTGAGTCTTTTCCCTCATAGACCCTAAAACGATATGTATAGCCTGTGGCCCTTTCACAGAGCTTATACAGTTTGACCCCATACCGGGGCGCGCTTGCTGTGGATGTACTGTTTGATGCCAAGGCGCCCGGTAAATTGTACAAGGGACTCGTCTATACAGATGTTCTGATTTGGGGTATACACATCTGCAAACCTGGATGACAAATGGTCTATGAGGGGCCGAATTTTGTGGAGCTGGTCATAAGCAGGGTGGCCTCTTGGATGGCAGGTTTTATTGTAAGTGAAATGCATAAAGCGCATGATGACCTCAAAACGTGCCCTGGACATAGCAGCAGAGAACATAGGCATGTAATGTTTTGGGTCTTTAGACCAATAGGACCACAATACATTTTTTTTAGTTAGACCCATGCTAAGGATAAGGCCCAAAAATATTTTAAATTCGGAAACTGTGACTGGTTTCCACCGGAAAGGCTGGGCATAGAAGCTTTTCGGATTGGTGGTTATATACTGTGTGGAGTAGCGGTTGGTTTCTGTCACAACTAAGTCATAGAGATCCATGGTGAAGAACAGCTCAAAAAACTCAAGGGCTGATCCTAAATGAGCTGTCTCCACGCGAACTCCAGACTGGGTGGTGAAAGGGGGCAATACGGGTGTGGCGGAAGCAGGGGATTGCCAATTTGGGTTTGCCAGCACCTCTGGGAGACTAAGGGCTCTACGGGCCTGTGAACATGGTGGCTGCGACGGGGGAGTTACTGCACGTGCCACCGTACCAGCTTGAACTGCCCTTCTGGTGCTCACCGCTTCACCAGGGTATACGGCAGTGCTGGTAGAAGGTTCAAGATGCGCTGCGCTGCTGGTGTATGCGGCACCATAAAAAAGATCAGCGCTAGCACCACTCTGCTGCAAATGAGGCTCATCACACGGGGTATGCAGAACACTGACATGGGGTCGGGTACGCCTGACCATAGCAGGGACCTTAACCTCGTCATCTTCACTAGCGGTTAGAGTGCCACTGCTGTCTACAGGTTCATATTCTGAACCACTGGATTAAGCAGGTGAGGCGTCCCCATCGCTTTCATCCATCAGGGCCAGAATCCTGTAGGCCTCTTCAGCGGAATACCCCTTTTTTGACATTTTGGGCTAACTAAATTTAGGGGGTATTCCTCTGAGACTACCCAGGAAAAAGAGCACACCTGCCTAGTAAAAAGAAGTGCTTGCGAAGTAAAGCTGCGATCGCTAATAAAGATCCAAAAAGCTCAAAAGTGATCTTTATAGCGCCGCAGCGATTTTACGGTGTTTTTGCAGTGATCAGAAGAAAAAAAAATTCTGTCACTGCGGTGGGGCGGACTGAACGCAAGTGTGGGCACAAGATCAGCCTAAGGTGACCCTAATGTACTGATATAGATCTGATTGCGATCAGTCTTGATCACTTACAGATACTATATAGTACTAGTGCTGATTAGCGGCAGGGATGACGCTAATCAGCAACTAATCAGTGACTGCAGTGCGGTGGGCTGGGCACTAACTACCTAACAAGTAGCTAACTAACTGGCGGTGATAAGGGACCCTTACAGGGGGGTGATCAATGACAGGGGGGTGACAGGGGGGTGATCAGGGAGTCTATATGGGATGATCAGGGGTTAACAACGGGTTAATAAGAGACCGGGGGGGGGGGGTTGTAATGTGTGTGTGGTGCTTGGTGCTACTTACAGAGCTGCCTGTGTCCTTTGGTGGTCGATCCAAGCAAAAGGGACCACCAGAGGAGCAGGTAGCAGGTATATCAGATGCTATTTACAAAATAGCGTCTGATATACCTATTTGATTGGTTCTTTTAAAAATCTACAGCCTGCCAGCCAATGATCAGCGCTGGCAGGCTGTAGTTAAACTTGAATACTGCGCAATCCTGTGAACGCGTGCTCCTGTAGGCGCCACTGAGACCAATAGGCGTCACTGAGACCTGAGAGCGCTGCCGTCCGGACACCTATCGGCGTTACCGTGACGGCAAGTGGTTAATATACCTGCTTCCATCCAATATTGATTGAGGCCTATGATATATCTACTTCCACAAAATACTGATTAAGGGGTTTGATATCCCTGCTTCCACAAAATACTGATTGAGGGCTGCAATATACCTGCTTCCACAAAATACTAATTAAAGGTTCGATATACCTGTTTCCACCAAATATTGATTGAGGCCTATGATATACCTGCTTCCACTAAATTCCGATTATGGGGTTCGATATACCTGTTTCCACCAAATATCGATTGAGGCCTACGATAGTAAAAATTCGTACCTGGGATTTTACTTTCCTTGAGTCCGGAGGCAGCACATCATGGGTTAATAGGTTGTCATATTCTCTCTAGGACAGCCCACCTAGCCAAAAACAAGTAAATCTATTAATTAATTAATTAATTAATTAGTCTAATAGCTTGCCCTATAAGGGTTACCTCCCACAATGCACAGGCGTGTTTAAAGAAATAGACTCATATATGCAAAAGAAGTAGTTTATTAGGGAGGGTATACTTGTGCTGCCTCCGGACTCAAGGAAAGTCCCTTTTCGTCCTCCGACAGCACAGCATGGAAATTTTATAGATCTCATAGAGAGGGAATTTCATCCAAAGCTGCTGACAAAACCCCAGTACCAAAAGCTGAGCTCCTAGCATTGATGTACAGACGATAGTGTTTCGCAAACGTCAGAGACGAGGACCATGATGCGGCATTGCAAATCTCTTCAATAGGAACTTGCGCCATCTCTGCCCAGGAGGTTGCTGCAGCTCTGGTGGAATGGGCCTTGACTGGAAAGGGTGGAGGCACGGCTTCAAGAGAATAGGCTTCCATAATCGTAGATTTTATCCACCTTGCGAGAAAGTCCCTGGAAGGCAGATGTCCCTTTCTTGGACCAGCAAAGAGAACAAAAAGATTTTAAGCTTTTCTAAAATCTTTAGTTCTTTGTAGGTAGATCTGTAGTGTTCTTTTAACATCTAAAGTATTCAGAAGGTTCTGTTGCTCATTAACTGGATCAGGAAAAAATACCGGAAGAAATGATTCTTTGTTTTTATTAGCTGAAGAAGGAACTTTAGGCAGAAAAGCTGGAACTGTACGCAATAATACTCCATCCGGCAGAAAGCGTACGTAGGGAAACCTGGATTACAAGGCTTGCAGTTCTACCAGTCTTTTTGCGGACGTAATAGCCGTGAGAAATAAGGCCTTATAAGAAAGCCATTTGAGGTCTACATCCTGTAAGGGCTCGAAAGGTGCTGATGTAAGTCTCTTTAAAACTATGGAAAGGTTCCAAATAGGTGTGGGATCCCTATGCACTGGCTGTAATCTTCTAACTGCCTTGAAGAACCTGAAGATCAGCGGGTGATGAAGGAATCTATTTTCCATCATGGCGTTAATGGCAGTCATATGAGCTCTCAAAGTATTGGGCTTGAGCCCTTTCTGAAAACCATCTTGAAGAAATTGCAGAATTGAAGAGACATCAAGATCATCATGCACAGACTCCGACATCAAGGAAACAAATTTTCTCCATATCTTAGCATATTTCTTGTTAGTCGAGTCTTTGCGAGAAGCAAGTAGGGTATTAATAACAGATTGTGAGAGACCTTTTCCCTCCAATTTAGATCTTTCATCCTCCAGGCCATAAGATGTAGAAGGTCTAGACTCTGGTGATATAGGCCGTTCTGAAGAAGAAGATCTGGACGTAGAGGAAGTTTCCAGAATTCTCCTCTGGATAGATGGAGAAGGAGAGGGAACCATGACCTCCTTGGCCAAAAGGGGGTTATTATTATTACTAGAGGCTTCTCTTCTATTATCTTCCATAACGTTTTCGGAATGAGAGGCACTGGGGGAAAAATGTAGGCGGACAGGTTCTTCCAACTCATCGAGAAGGCATCTACCACTGCGTGATTGTCGGAGATCTTTAGAGAACAGAACTTGTTCAACTTTTTGTTCCTCGCAGACGCCATCAGGTCCCAGGACGGACATCCCCATTTGGCTACAATGCTTTGGAAGACAATAGGATTTAGTTCCCACTCTGCTTGATTGACTATCTTCCTGCTCAGAAGATCCGCTTGAGTATTGGAGCAACCTCTGATATGCAAAGCTCTTAACTCCAAAAGATGTAATTCTGCCCATCTGAAAATCTTCTTGCATAATTGTAGCAGACGGCTGCTCCTCGTCCCCCCTTGTTTGTTCAAATAAAATACCGTAACTAGATTGTCCGATCGGATCAGTACTGATTTTCCTGATACATCGGTTTTGAATTGGTAAAGTGCTAACAGCACAGCTTTCAGTTCCTTGTAATTTGAAGACTGCGTCTTTTCTCTGGGGGACCAGAGGCCTTGCATCCATCCGTCATGATGATTACTGGGAGATAAACTGGAAATTCTTCCCTTTGATCAGATTGTTGGTGTCAAGCCACCACTTGAGGCTCTGTATTGTGGAGGAACTCAACTTCACCTTTGACCCCAACTGGTAATCGCTGCGATGCCAGGCATGGAGCAAATTCTGCTGAAGATCTCTGGTGTGGATACTCGCCCAGGGCACCGCATCCGCGACAGCTGTCAGATGTCCCAGTGTTTTCATAACTCTGTGAACGGAAGGCGAATGCAGAGATATTAGTGTCTTTACTTCCTTCATTATTGCTTTCATCTTTGGTAGAGGAAGGTATAACTTCATGGAAACTGTGTCTATCAGGAGACCGAGAAAGATCTTGGAAGTGGAAGGAATCAGATCTGACTTTCCCCAGTTTAACAGGAAACCTACAGAGTGGAAAAGTTTTATGCTTTCTTCTAGATGATGCTGAAGTAGACTTTCTGACTCTGCAACGACAAGCCAGTCGTCGAAATAGGGGAAGATTTGAATCCCTTGAAGTCGAAGTTTCACTACAACAATGACAGCAATCTTTGTGAAAATCCTGGGGGCAGAACACAAGCCGAACGGGAGGGCTTTGAATTGGAAATGCAATGTCTTCTTTCCCATCCTGATGGCGACTCTTAAGTATCTTCTTGATTGCGACTGAATCGGAATGTGGAGGTATGCGTCTTTTAAGTCCAGAAACGTCATAAACTGATTCCTTCTGAGAACCGCAGTAATAGACCTTATTGTTTCCATCTTGAAATGGATTTTTTCCATGCAGCGGTTCACATAACGAAGATCTATAATTAAACGGCTTTTTCCATCGGGTTTGGGAACACGAAAAACTCTGGAGTAGACGCCTGAATACTTTTGATGATCCGGAACTGGTTCTAGAGCTCCTTTTTCCAAGAACTCTTCTAAAAGCTGGAAGATCTTTAGGTCTTTTCCATCGTTGAGAAGAAACCTGTCTTTTGGGAGATGGTTGAATTCTAGTGCATAGCCTTCGCAAACAACATTCAGTTCCCAGCAATCTGAAGTAATCTGCCGCAAACTGGGGTAGAAGAGTGCCAGGCATCCCCCCACTTCCTGACTTCTGGCGTCAGAATTCAGGCTTGGTAGGCCTGTTATCCTCTGTCTTTTTTCTAGATTTTTCTGCAGGTATCCAGGTCCTACGGTCAGACCTTCCCCAACTGGGACGACCTCTAAAGGTAGATCTCCTGGAATCTTGCCCTCTGTAGGGACGAAAAAAATCTAGATTTATCTCTGCGTTTAGGTTGTGGAAAATTTAACGCCTTATCTTCCATATTGGCTTCAAGGAGTTTGTCCAGATGAGAGCTGAATAATTTCCCCGGCTCAAAGGGAAGGGAACACAGGTTACTTTTTGATGAGGGGTCTCCAGACCAGAGTTTCAGCCATATAGCTCTTCTAACGGAATTAGTGAGTGCCATATTCTTAGAAATAAGCCTTAAGGAATCCACCGGGAAATCACAAAGAAATTCTGCCGCCTGTTTCAAAGTCGCTAGCTGCCGAAGTAGATCCTCCCTGGAAACCGCGTCTTCAATATCTCTGCCTAATTGGCTAAGCCATACCCTCAGAGCACGGGCTACAGGTTCCGTGGCCATAGCTGCTTTGTTCATAGATGCGAGGTAAGTATGTAGTTTCTTGAGGAGACCATCCGCCTTCTTTTCCATTGGGTCTTTTAATAACGCTGAATCATCAGCAGGGAAGAAAGATCTTTTAGCTAATCTGGTTACTGCCGAATCAACTCTGGCCGGAGACTCCCAACTTGTGGATTCCGCAGGATCTGTCTTATAGATATTCTTGAATCTGGATCCTAAATTAATTCTTCCCACTGGCTGTTCCCATTCCTTATGCATTATTGCGTCTAGGACCGGGTGGCTGGAAAACACAGGTGCCTTCTTTTTAGGAAAGTAAAAAAGATCTTCTTCCTCACGAGTACCAGATTTTTCTTTACTGGCCTCCATAATATTTTTGACTTCTTTTATTAAACGATTTGCATCTTTTTTATTAGATAAGAAATTATCTTCTATGAATCAGAAGAAATCTCGCCTTCTGAACGAAGAGATTCCTCAGAGGATGATGGGGATAAACACGGCTTTTTTGACCCCTTCTTCTTAGACTGCTTGAGGAACGTTTTAAATAGAGACATAAGTTTATTTGTCTCAACATCTGACGGATTATCAGGATGAGTCCAATCTTCACAAATATTGGAGGAACAGTCAGCTGGTAACTGGTGAAGACAGAGATACATGATACATGAGATACAGAGGGAGGCTTGAGATCTTTGTTTTTTCTTTGAGGGAGAGGAATCTTGAGTATCACGGTGACACCTGACATATAGATCCTGAAGAAAATCATCTGGAAGAGGTTGCTCACAAGCCTGACACATCCTATGTCTGCTCTTCCTGGATCTCTTTTCCCCCCTGCTTGATGTGCTGGACATCTGTAACAAAGGGAGGTACAATAAGTCAAGGTGGAAAAAAAGAAAAGAAATCATCATGTCAGTACACAACTGAAGATCCATGTTGATACCTCTGAATGCTGGAGCTCGGCTGCCTGGCACAACGGGCACCGAACTCCAGCTAGATCTACTCTTAAATACTTAACTTTTTAGCACTCAAACGGGGCCCGGTGGCGCGCCTGTGACATCAGACAGCAGCGTCTGCGTGTCACGCTGCGTTCCACGCGCGGGAGACCGGAAGTTCGGCACATTAACTTCCGGTAGGAGGATCGCGCTCGCCCGTAATGAATGCCCCGCTGCTGAAGACACCTAGACTTCAGGGATGTCGCTGGAGCGGATGGGAGTGGAGCCAGGGCACACACAAGGCTATTCCCACTCCTGGGCCTGAAACCATGCCAAGGTATGAGCGGCCGCAGAATAGTCTTCTTAGGTGGGCTCATCCTCAGGAAGAGGACAATAAAAAAACACGCCTGTGCATTGTGGGAGGTGACCCTTATAGGGCAAGCTATTAGACTAAGTAATTAATTAATTGATTTACTTGTTTTTGGCTAGGTGGGCGGTCCTAGAGAGAAGATTACAACCTATTAACCCATGCTGTGCTGCCGGAGGACGAAAGGGGAAATATCTGCTTCCACAAAATAATGATTAAGGGGTTTGATATCCCTGCTTCCACAAAATACTGATTGATGTCTGCGATATACCTGCTTCCACAAAATACTAATTAAGGGGTTCTATATACCTGTTTCCACCAAATATTAATTGAGGCCTGCGATATACCCGCTGCCACAAAATACTGATTAAGGAGTTTAATATACCTGTTTCCACCAAATATTGATTGAGGCCTGCAAGATACTTGCTTCCACAAAATACTGATTAATGGGTTTGATATACCTGCTTCCACAAAAATACTGATTGAGGGCTGCAATATACCTGCTTCCACAAAATTCTGATTAATTTGTTTGATATTCCTGCTTCCACAAAATACTGATTGAGGGCTGTGATTTACCTGCTTCCACAAAATTCAGATTATGGGGTTCGATATACCTGTTTCCACCAAATATTGATTGAGACCTGCAATATACCTTCTTCTACAAAATTCTGATTAAGGGTTTCGATATATCTGTTTCCACCAAATATTGATTGAGGCCTTCGGTATATCTGCTTCCACAAAATACAGATTGAACTCATTGTCATGTTCAAGAAACCAATTTGAAATGATTCGAGCTTTGTGACATGGTGCATTATCCTGCTGGAAGTAGCCATCAGAGGATGGATACATGTTCTCATTCTGTTTACGCCAAATTCAGACTCTACCATTTGAATGTCTCAACAGAAATCGAGACTCATCAGACCAGGCAACATTTTTCCAGTCTTCAACAGACCAATTTTGGTGAGCTCATGCAAATTGTAGCCTCTTTTTCCTATTTGTAGTGGAGATGAGTGGTACCCGGTGGGGTCTTCTGCTGTTGTAGCCATCCGCCTCAAGGTTGTGCGTGTTGTGGCTTCACAAATGCTTTGCTGCATACCTCGGTTGTAACGAGTATTTATTTTAGTCAACGTTGCTCTTCTATCAGCTTGAATCAGTCGGCCCATTCTCCTCTGACCTCTAGCATCCACAAGGCATTTTTGCCCACAGGACTGCCGTATACTGGATGTTTTTCCCTTTTCACACCATTCTTTGTAAACCCTAGAAATGATTGTGGGTGAAAATCCCAGTAACTGAGCAGATTGTGAAATACTCAGACCGGCCCGTCTGGCACCAACAACCATGCCACACTCAAAATTGCTTAAATCACCTTTCTTTCCCATTCTGACATTCAGTTTGGAGTTCAGGAGATTGTCTTGACCAGGACCACACCCCTAAATGCATGGAAGCAACTGCCATGTGATTGGTTGACTAGATAATTGCATTAATGAGAAATAGAACAGGTGTTCCTAATAATTCTTTAGGTGAGTGTATATATCTGTTTCCACAAAATATTGATTGAGGCCTACGATATACCTGCTTTCACAAAATACTGATTAGTAGATCAATATACCTGTTTCCACCAAATATTGATTGAGGCCTGCGATATATCTGCTTTCACAAAATACTGATTAAGGGTTTTAATATACCTGCTTATACAAAATAATGATTGAGGGCTGCGGTATACCTGCTTCCATAAAATACTAATTAAGGGGTTCGATATACCTGTTTCCACCAAATATTGATTGAGGTCTTGCGATATACCTGATTCCACAAAATACTGATTAAGGGGTTTGATTAAAGGGGTTTTAAATTAAACAAATTTAAAAAGGTATTTTGGATGTGGAAACGTCACACAGGAGATATCCTGCAGATAATGTCAATGCTGCCACCAGCGGCTAATGAAAAATTACAGGGAATGTCGCAGGTGTACAGGGATGAGGAAATGTTATACAGGAGAGGTACCACCAGTAATGTCACTGTCCGCAGCGTCTACACAAAAAAGTACACTGTATGTCAGAGATACATTTTTGAAGCGCACACGTTACACTGCAGATGTGGCCCTAGTATTGTCACTGTCAGAAGGGGACACCGTCTACGTAAAAAGTACACTGTATGTCATCGAATTTTTTTTTAAGCAAACACACCTTGCACTGCAGATGTGGCCCTGGTCAGGTCACTGTCAGAAGCGGACACCGTCTACGGAAAAAGTACACTGTATGTCACAGATAAATTTTTGAAGCGCACACGTTGAACTGCAGATGTGGCACTGGTTATTTTGCTATCAGAAGCGGACACCTTCTATTAAAAAAGTATACTGTATATCACAGATATTTTTGGGATGCACAGACTTTACACTTGCGGTGTGGAGCAGATAATGTCACTGTCCGCAATGGACACCGTCTACGGAAAAAGTACACTGGATGTCAGATATTTTTGGGATGCGCACACTTTACACTGGAGTTGTGGCGCAGCTAATGTCACTGTCCGCAGCGGACACTGTCTACGGAAAAAGTACACTGGATGTCAGATATTTTTTGATGCGCACACTTTACACTGGAAATGTGGCGCAGCTAATGTCACTGTCCGCAGCGGACACCGTCTACGGAAAAAGTACACTGGATGTCAGATATTTTTTGGATGCGCACACTTTACACTGGAAATGTGGCGCAGGTAATGTCACTGTCCGCAGCGGACACAGTCTATGGAAAAAGTACACTGGATGTCACAGATATTTTAGGGATGCGCACACTTTACACATGAGATGTGGCGTGGATAATTTAACTGTCCGCAACTTACACCGTCTACAGAAAAAGTACACTGGATGTCACTGATATTTTAGTGATGCGCACACTTTACACAGGAGATGTAGCGCGGATAATTTAACTGTCCGCAGCGGACACCGTCTATGTAAAAAGTACACTGGGTGTCACTGATATTTTTGGATGCGCACACTTTACAAGGGAGATGTGGCGCGGATAATTTAACTGTCCGCAGCGGACACCGTTTACAGAAAAAGTACGCTGGATGTCACTGATATTTTAGTGATGCGCACACTTCACACAGGAGATGTGGCGTGGATAATTTAACTGTCCGCAGTGGCCTATTAGACACTATTTAGCGCAGGATGCTGCTAAAATATACACTCACCTAAAGAATTATTAGGAACACCATACTAATACCGTGTTGGACCCCCTTTTGCCTTCAGAACTGCCTCAATTCTACGTGGCATTGATTCAACAAGATGCTGATAGCATTCTTTAGAAATGTTGGCCCATATTGATAGGATAGCATCTTGCAGTTGATGGAGATTTGAGGGATGCACATCCAGGGCATGAAGCTCCCATTCCACCACATCCCAAAGATGTGCAGTGAATACTAATGAGCTGGGCGGCACTAAGAGACGGCAGTTGGGGCGCGGCTGGGCACAGAACTGAATGAGGGACAACCCCATGGGCACAAAGTAAGTTAATTTGCATATTGATTAAAACACTTTTTATAAGTAACGGAAAGGCAGCGAGGGGTGATAATGGTATCGTTTAATTAAGCATATTAAGACAAATAGAAGAATATATATGTCACTATATATGCTCTAACTGCCTGTCAGTGTCCCTTTAAAAGGACTTTTGGGTCTCTGAAAAGTTTTTCTAATAAAAATCTTCCAATAACACTCCCTACACTGTCTGTCACTTCCTATACTCAGCTCTCCCTGACTAAGACTTAGCCAAACACGTGTCATCCGGGTGACCCTCTGTGCTCACTTTCCACTGCCATGGCTGCTGGGGAGGGGAGGGGAGGGGTGGGGTGGCAGGAGCAGTACTAGCTCCTTTAGCAGCAGCCTGAGTTTAAAGTTGCTAATGAGCAGCTTTCTTCACCCACATAGTGAAGAAACTATTCACCAGTAGTAGCAGCAGGTAGACCTGGAGCAGGACCTGAACCAGCAGGTGGTGGCATACTTGGACAGCACCCTGCCAACCCACATTGAAGATCCGCTAGACTACTGGGCAGCTTAACTGGATTTGTGGCCGCAACTAGTAGAGTTTGCCCTGGAAAAGTTGTCCTGCCCGGCCAGTAGTATGGCATCAGAGCATGTGTTTAGTGCAGCGGGGGCCATAGTTACCCCAAGGAGAACTCGCCTATGAGCCCAAAGTGTGGACAGACTGACCTTTGTCAAGATGAATCAGGCGTGGTTCAGCCAGGATTTTCAACCACCAATTCTTGATGCATCAGACTAGATCATCCATGGTGCCACACCAACACTTTGATAAAAGAGACAGGTTTCTTCTGGCTACCTGCCTCAGCTACTATTCTGATGCTGCAACCCGCCTGATTCCACACATCTGATGCCAAGTGCTCCTTATTTCACCCACCTTCGTCAGCGGATACTAGTATTGCCACCCACCGCCCCACTCTGTTACTGGGTCACTTCATGGTCTCCTGATGCAGCTTCTGCTGCCATCTCCAAACTATGTCACCTTAACACTCTGTGGTCTCCTGATGCTGCTGCTGCTACTGCCATCTCCACAGTATATCACCTTGCCACTCTGTGGTCTTCTGATGCTGCTGCTGCTATTGCCATCTCTACACTATGTTACCTTGACACTCTGTGGCCTCCTGATGCTTCTGCCACCTCCAAACTATGTCACCTTGTCACTCTGTGGTCTCCTCATGCTGCTACCATCTCCACACTATGTCACCTTGTCACTCTGTGGTATCCTCCTGATGCTGCTGCTGCCATCTCTACACTATGTCACTGTCACGGCGGGGTGCACTCAGTATAACAGATAACGCACCAACCAGGCTCTGGGCGATAGACAGGGGAAGGGTCACCTCCTAGCTAATCCCTGACCTCTTTCTCTGCACTGCTCAGCCCACCTACAGACCTTTAAGGTAGGTATGAGGTGTCCCCGTGCCTGGGCTGACAAAACCCTGAATTCCCTGAGATAGTGAAGTGGGAAATAGGAGCAGCCAGCTCGCACAGAACCTGGATGGGATAGATGACACAAAACAACCAACTAGAAACAACACTTATCTTCCTGAGCTGGAACAGACAGCCAACCTTCCTTCCTAGCTTCCAAGACCACAATGATGAGTATAATCCGCTCAGGGCACTGGGCTGAGGAGCTATTTAAACTAATGACTCCACCCAGTGCACCTGATGAGGGGCGGATCCAGCACGACTCCAAAACAAACACTAAACTCGTGCTGCAATCCTGGCCGACCTCAGCACATCGTCAGAGTGGGGCATGACAGTACCGCCCCTTCTACGAATGACCTCCGGACACCCCGGACCAACCTTATCCGGATGGGACCTATGAAAAGCCCTCACCAGTCGGCTGGCGTTGACATCCGATGCCGGAACCCACATCCTCTCCTCAGGACCAATAAATCTTGGACCCAGTTTCCAAGATGGCACTCTCAATCAGATCACCCACACACAGGTCCGGACCAGTCATACGTCTCTTGTCAGCCATTCGTTTATACCTCTCACCCATCCTCTCCAAATTCCCTTGAATCCTCCGCCAGATAGAGGATAAGGCAGAAGAGAATCTCTCCTCCTCTGGCATCCCAGAGGAACCAGACCCAGAGAAGGTACCAAACTGGGGATGGAAACCGTATGCACCAAAAAATGGCGACTTACCCGTGGACTCCTATTTACGGTTATTCAACGCAAATTCTGCTAAAGACAAGAATGAGGACCAGTCCTCCTGATTCTCAGCCACAAAGCACCTCAAGTAGGTCTCCAGGTTTTGATTAGTACGCTCCGTCTGACCATTCGACTGTGGATGAAAAGCCGAAGAGAATGAAAGTTGAATGCCAAGCCGAGAGCAGAACGCCCTCCAAAACCTGGAGACAAACTGCGTGCCCCTATCAGAGACCACATCCGAAGGAATACCATGCAATTTCAATATTATCCACAAAAATCTGCGCAAGAGTCTTAGCGTTAGGCAGACTAGTTAGTGGTATAAAGTGAGACATCTTACTGAAACGGTCAACCACCACCAAAATCACTGTTCTCCCGGAGGAACTCGGCAGATCCGTAATAAAGTCCATAGACAAATGCGTCCAAGGACGAGATGGAATAGACAATGGAAGAAGTGAACCAGGCGATCGAGTATGAGCAACCTTTGACCGAGCGCAGGTTTCACAAGCTGTCACGTAATTCTTAATGCTCTTACGTAACCCTGGCCACCAGAACCTCCGGGATACTAGATCACAGGTGGACTTACCACCAGGATGTCCAGCGAGAACAGTATCGTGATGTTCCTTGAAAACCTTGTATCGTAGGCCCTCAGGTACAAACAACCTCCCTGGGGGACAAGAACCAGGAGCCCCCTCCTGGGCTCCCAACACCTCCATCTCCAATTCAGGGTACAGAGCGGAGACCAACACCCCATCCGCCAAAATCGGCGCCGGATCTTCTGAATCACCTCCCCCAGGAAAGCTACGAGACAAGGCATCTGCCTTGACGTTCTTGACCCCTGGGCAAAAGGTAACCACGAAATTGGACCTGGTAAAAAACAGTGACCATCTGGCCTGCCTAGGGTTCAGACGCTTGGCAGATTGCAGGTAAGCCAAATTCTTATGGTCAGTATACACCGTAACGGGGTTAGACGCCCCCTCCAACCAGTGGTGCCATTCCTCAAAGGCCAACTTGATAGCCAACAACTCTCTATCTCCAACATCATAATTCCTCTCGGCGACCAAGAGCTTCTTGGAGAAGAAGGCACACGGGACCCACTTGCCAGGGGATGAACCCTGTGACAGCACCGCCCCAACCCCCACCTCTGATGCATCAACCTCCACTACGAATGGTTGAGACACATCCGGCTGCACCAGAATGGGAGCGGACGCAAAACGCTCCTTAACAGTCGAAAAGGCCTGCAATGCCTCATCCAACCAGACAGAGACATCGGCGCCCTTCTTGGTCATATCAGTAAGAGGTTTTACTAGGGTAGAATAATTCAAAATAAATTTCCTATAATAATTCGTAAACCCCAAGAACCGCATCAAAGCTTTCTGATTCTCTGGTCAGTCCCACTCCAGAACCGCCCAGACCTTTTCGGGGTCCATACGAAAACCGGAATCAGAAAGCATGTATCCCAAGAACGGAAGCTCTTGCACCGCAAACAAACATTTCTCCAACTTGGCATATAACTTATTCTCCCGAAGGATCGTCAAAACCTGTCTCACATGATCCCGATGGGTCTTCAGATCAGGAGAATAAATTAAAATGTCATCCAGGTAAACTACTACGAACCTCCCCACCAAGTGATGAAAAATATCATTGACGAATCGCTGAAATACTGCTGGCGCGTTCGTCAACCCAAGAGGCATCACCAGGTTCTCAAAATGACCCTCGTGCGTATTGAAGGCCGTTTTCCACTCATCCCCCTCCTTGATCCTGATCAGATTGTAGGCTCCTCTCAAATCCAACTTGGAGAACACCTTGGCTCCAACAATCTGATCAAAAAGATCAGAGATCAAAGGCAGGGGATACGTATCCCGGACTGTAATACAGTTCAATTCCCGGAAATCCAAACACGGTCTCAGTGATCCATCTTTTTTCTTCAAAAAGAACAAACCTACTGCCACTGGAGATTTAGATGGTCTAATATGACCCTTTGCCAAACTCTCGGCGACATACTTTCGCATGACCTCTCTTTCGGGTTGAGAGAGGTTGCAAAGCCGAGACTTTGGCAACTTAGCGCCAGGAATGAGATTAACTGGACAATCATAGTCTCGATGAGGGGGCAATTCCTGAGCCCCACCCTCCGAAAAGACATCCGCAAAATCCGAGAGATACTGAGGTAAAGCCGTAATGGACACACCAGAGATAGATGTGCCAAGACAATTATCCGAACAAAACTCGCTCAAACCAATGATTTGTTTCGCTTGCCAGTCTATAATTGGGTTATGTCTAGTCAATCATGGTAACCCCAAAACTATAGGCGCTGGCAAATCCTTTATGACAAAACAAGAAATAATTTCAGCATGTGAATCACCCACCCTTAAGTGAATACCATGAACAATGTGAGTAAGGCTCCTTTGAGAAAGAGGGGAAGAATCAATTGCAAAAACACAAATCTCGTTCTCTAACGTGCAAGTACTTAGTCCCAGGCCTTGAAGAAAAAGAAAGTCAATTAGGTTTACCCCAGCACCACAATCAAGGAATACATCAACAAACACATTTTTTGACTCTAGCGCCACCATAGCTGAAAGGAGAAAACGGGAACTGCAGGGAGCTTGCATACCTGTCTTCTCCACCACACCATTCATAGAACCAAGTGTGAGGGAAGTTTTTTCTTCTTTTTTCTTTCTCTCTTCCACCTGTGATTTAACATGAGGACAAGAAAAAATAAAATGACCCCTCTTTCCACAAAAGTAACATAGATTGTGCACTTTTCTAAAGTCTCTACTATCAGAATGGCGAGATATCTGACGTAACTGCATGGGTTCCTCCCCTAACCCAGAGTTATAAGTAATATCACCCTGGGCAGTAGGAGAAACAAAACCACACACAGGAGGGATCCCCTGCACGGAGGGACCCTTACACCTCTCTCTGATACGTCTATCCAACCATATAGCCAAATACATTGCATTCTCTAAAGTATCCAAGATACTCATGAAAAGCCAGGGCATCCTTCAACCTTTCAGATAACCCCTGACAAAACTGACTACGTAACGCGGGATCGTTCCACCCCGACTCAGTAGCCCACCTCCTAAACTCTGTGCAGTAACCCTCTGCAGTATGTTTACCCTGTAGCAAGTTACGCAATTTTGATTCTGCCATTGAGACCCGATCTGGGTCATCGTAAATCAATCCCAGGGCTTGGAAAAATTCCTCCACTGACCGGAGAGCCAGAGAACCGGGGGGCAGAGAAAAAGCCCAGGATTGCGCGTCCCCTTTAAGCAGAGACATGATGATACCAACCCTCTGATCTTCATTACCTGACGAAAATGGACACAGTCGAAAGTACAATTTGCATGACTCTTTAAAGCGGAAAAAATCATCCAAACCCCCTGTAAATCTCTCTGGAAGAGCGACTTTAGGCTCCCCACCAATTTGACCTGTACCTGATGCTAATTTAACACAACCAATTAAAGTCGGTCAAACTATAATGAAGTAATGGGCTAAACCCTTGGTCAATATTAGAAATCACAGTGAACGGGTAGCTTTATAATATTTAAAACATAACATTTAATGATGTACGTAGATAAAATAATGGGCCCTACTATGCTTGACAAAGATGAATAGTTGCCACTAGTAACACTTATCTCCTGAAAAAATGGGCGGAGATATGGAGGGACCAATAAGGGATAGTAATAAAGTAGGGAGATAGGATGAAGGGTAGCCAGGTACCAAGGCAGAGAGACACAGTGCTGGGTCACTTTCCCTAGATCACCCTGTCTCTCTATATCCTCCTCCTATCTAACACAATATCCCTATTGCAACCCTTCCTTAAGATGGACTGCCCAGCTTTGCCCGATAGCCAGAAATGGTCCTAAGGTGGTTACCCTAGCACCAGGGGAGGGGGCAAAAAAGATGGCAAAGATAAATGTGATGAATCAAGAGCAAGCGAATCCACAACTGGTGTGAAATCACCTACAGTACCAGACACGTTCATACACAAAATAAGATATGTTATCCAAAATAATTAACACTTAATGATGGTGGTATAGTCCCGACGCGTTTCCTCAGTGTTACCTGATTCGTCAGGGGACAAAATTATATCTAGAGAGCCCTTAGGCTGGGCTCAATTATCCAACAAAATAGGGTCACAGGGGGCACACTGATAAATCAAGCCCACAAAGCTTTTACAGTCTCCCTAGTGGTGGAGAACTGTACAGCAAATGAGGTATGAAGATGAACAATTGTGTGACCTCCAATCGGTCAACCGTTGTAAAGTTAGAGACCGAGACACCCTCTATTTTGTAAGGCCTGTGGTGATTCCTGGTATTTAATCCTCTATCCGTGTGGACAAAGAGATCTCAGGTGCTCAATGTTTAATGCACACCAATGTCCAGGTATAGGTGTCCAGACCTGGAGGATAAACCAGGAGTAACCAGAGGTCAATAGTCTTAACCAAACCTAGTTATATTGTTTGGTAAGACTTCAATCCAAACCTAGTAAACCGGTGATCATATATTCATAAATGCTTCTCATTAACTGAAAGTATCTATTCAATACACTTCCAATAAGAAAAGCATTCTGTCAGTTGATAGTATCAGTTTAACACACATTGTAACCGATCCCCCACCAGTGATGTCACTAGCGGACGTTTAAGAGACGGTACAACATAACTTATCTCATGCTAGTAACAGTCTGGTATAAAAGCATAAGGTAATGAGCAGCTTATCTGTCCAGTCGTTGGTAATGACCGTTCCCAGATATGGATGGATGGAGGGTATTCACTGCTACACGCGGGACGCCAGGGAATACCCTCCATCCATCCATATCTGGGAACGGTCATTACCAACGACTGGACAGATAAGCTGCTCATTACCTTATGCTTTTATACCAGACTGTTACTAGCATGAGATAAGTTATGTTGTACCGTCTCTTAAACGTCCGCTAGTGACATCACTGGTGGGGGATCGGTTACAATGTGTGTTAAACTGATACTATCAACTGACAGAATGCTTTTCTTATTGGAAGTGTATTGAATAGATACTTTCAGTTAATGAGAAGCATTTATGAATATATGATCACCGGTTTACTAGGTTTGGATTGAAGTCTTACCAAACAATATAACTAGGTTTGGTTAAGACTATTGACCTCTGGTTACTCCTGGTTTATCCTCCAGGTCTGGACACCTATACCTGGACATTGGTGTGCATTAAACATTGAGCACCTGAGATCTCTTTGTCCACACGGATAGAGGATTAAATACCAGGAATCACCACAGGCCTTACAAAATAGAGGGTGTCTCGGTCTCTAACTTTACAACGGTTGACCGATTGGAGGTCACACAATTGTTCATCTTCATACCTCATTTGCTGTACAGTTCTCCACCACTAGGGAGACTGTAAAAGCTTTGTGGGCTTGATTTATCAGTGTGCCCCCTGTGACCCTATTTTGTTGGATAATTGAGCCCAGCCTAAGGGCTCTCTAGATATAATTTTGTCCCCTGACGAATCAGGTAACACTGAGGAAACGCGTCGGGACTATACCACCATCATTAAGTGTTAATTATTTTGGATAACATATCTTATTTTGTGTATGAACGTGTCTGGTACTGTAGGTGATTTCACACCAGTTGTGGATTCGCTTGCTCTTGATTCATCACATTTATCTTTGCCATCTTTTTTGCCCCCTCCCCTGGTGCTAGGGTAACCACCTTAGGACCATTTCTGGCTATCGGGCAAAGCTGGGCAGTCCATCTTAAGGAAGGGTTGCAATAGGGATATTGTGTTAGATAGGAGGAGGATATAGAGAGACAGGGTGATCTAGGGAAAGTGACCCAGCACTGTGTCTCTCTGCCTTGGTACCTGGCTACCCTTCATCCTATCTCCCTACTTTATTACTATCCCTTATTGGTCCCTCCATATCTCCGCCCATTTTTTCAGGAGATAAGTGTTACTAGTGGCAACTATTCATCTTTGTCAAGCATAGTAGGGCCCATTATTTTATCTACGTACATCATTAAATGTTATGTTTTAAATATTATAAAGCTACCCGTTCACTGTGATTTCTAATACTGTACCTGATGCTAGAAACCTCTGACACTGTGTGACCGAACTATGCAGATCAGCAACCTCTAGGGATAAACCCTGCATGCGGTCACTCAGTGCATCAATTGACGCCATCACAAAAGCGCTGAGTGATGGCAGTCACAGTATGGCGGATTATAATGTCACGGCGGGCGTGCACTCAGTATAACAGATAACGCACCAACCAGGCTCTGGGCGATAGACAGGGGAAGGGTCACCTCCTAGCTAATCCCTGACCTCTTTCTCTGCACTGCTCAGCCCACCTACAGACCTTTAAGGTAGGTATGAGGTGTCCCCGTGCCTGGGCTGACAAAACCCTGAATTCCCTGAGATGGTGAAGTGGGAAATAGGAGCAGCCAGCTCGCACAGAACCTGGATTGGATAGATGACACAAAACAACCAACTAGAAACAACACTTATCTTCCTGAGCTGGAACAGACAGCCAACCTTCCTTCCTAGCTTCCAAGACCACAATGATGAGTATAATCCGCTCAGGGCACTGGGCTGAGGAGCTATTTAAACTAATGACTCCACCCAGTGCACCTGATGAGGGGCGGATCCAGCACGACTCCAAAACAAACACTAAACTCGTGCTGCAATCCTGGCCGACCTCCGCACATCGTCAGAGTGGGGCATTACAGTCACCTTGCCACTCTGTGGTCTCCTGATGCTGCTGCTGCTACTGCCATCTCCACACTATGTCACCTTGCCACTCTGTGGTCTCCTCATGTTGCTGCCATATCCACACTATGTAACCTTGCCACTCTGTGGTATCCTGCTGCTGCCATCTCCACATTATGTCACCTTGCCACTCTGTGGTCTCTTCATGCTGCTGCCAACTCCACACTATGTCACCTTGCCACTCTGTGTTATCCTCTTGATGCTGCTGCTGCTACTGCCATCTACTAGTGATGAGCGGCAGGGGCAATATTCGAATTTGCGATATATCATGAATATTTGGGTGAATATTTATCATATTCTATCACACTACCTAACATCCTGCACTGGAACCTATCAGCTACACTATATCATGATCTAACCTATACTGACGATCTCCCACTAACAATCTATATTACAGTTAGGTCCATATATATTCGGACACTGACACAAATTTTGTTTTTATTACCTGTTTACTAAAACATATTGAAGTTATAGTTATACAATGAACATGGACATAAAGTCCAGACTTTTAGCTTTCGTTTGAGAGTATCCACATTAAAATTGGATGAAGGGTTTAAGAGTTTCAGCTCCTTTACATGTGGCACCCTGTATTTAAAGGGACCAAAATTAATTGGACAATTGACTCAAAGGCTGTTTCATGGGCAGGTGTGGGCAATTCCTTCATTATTTCATTCTCAATTAAGCACATAAAAGGCCTGGAGTTGATTTGAGGTGTGGTGCTTGCTTTTTGAAGATTTTGTGGAGAAGTTAACATGCGTTCAAAGGAGCTCTCCATGCAGGTAAAAATGCCATCCTTCTTCTGCAAAAAAAAGAAAAAACCCATCTGAGAAATTGCTACACTATTAGGATTGGCAAAATCTACAGTTTGGTACATCCTGAGAAAGAAAGCACTAGTGACCTCAACAATGCAAAAAGACCTGGACGTCCACAGAAGACAACAGTGGTGGATGATCACAGAATAATTACCATGGTGAAGAGAAACCCCTTCACAACAGCCAACTAAGTGAACAACACTCTCCAGGATATAGGTGCATCAATATCCAAATCTACCATAAAGAGAAGACTGCATAAAAGTAAATACAGAGGGTTCACTGCACGGTGCAAGCCACTCATAAGCCTCAAGAATAAGAAGGCTAGATTGGACTTTGCTAATAAACATCTTAAAAAAAACTGCACACTTCTGGAAGAACATTCTTTGGACAGATGAAACCAAGATCAAACTCTACCAGAATGATAGAAAGAAAAAAGTATGGCGAAGGGATGGTACAGCTCATGATCCAAAGCATACCACATCATCTGTAGTGATGAGCGGCAGGTGCCATATTCGATTTCGACGAAATTCGCGAATATTCGATAGAATATTCGTTTTATATTCGTCGAAATCGAATATTCGTCATTATTCTTGTTGTCACGATTAATATGCGATTTAAATAATCGCGTATTGCGATTTTAACTTAAAAGGCTACTCTCCTATTGAAATAGCAATGCGATTAATTCAAGTTATAATAATCGAATTTCGATTTTAACTTAGCACTGCTATATTCCATATTCGTTAATTCTAGCTTAATATGGAATATAGCAGTGCTAAGTTAAAATCGAAATTCGATTATTATAAAAATAATTTTTATTTTTTTTATTTTTTATTGTTATATTTTTTTCTTTCCCACTTCCCTAAAGTTGTTCTTACCTGTCCTTTGGATTCCTGGCTTCCTGGCTGCTCCAGTCAGTGCCCGTTGCCGCTTCTGCCGACTTCCGTGCTCATGGAGCGTCCCCATCACCATGGGAACGTCTCCATATACTAGAATGTACTGTCGGATTTAAGAATTACGTGAAAAATCGCAATTCGATTATTTCAAGTTATAATAATCAAATTTCGATTTTAACTTAGCACTGCTATATTCCATATTAGGCTATGGAATATAGCAGTGCTAAGTTAAAATCGAAATTCGATTATTATAACTTGAATTAATCGAATTGCGATTTGAACTTGGACCTGGTTTACTATGGTTGGCTTGGTAGAATTAGCTAATATGGCGAATGTATTCAACATATTCCACAAAACGAATATAACGAATGTATTCGTCATATTCCACAAAACGAAGATAACAAAGTATTCTGCATCTTCGTTTTAGCTACCTATTCGTCAACTTCGCTAATTCTAGCAATCATATAGGAAAGTTTACTATAGAGACAGCTAAGTTTAATTCGCTATGCGATTATATGACTGCTTTTTTTAAATAAAAAAATAGAATAATTATAATACCTGATAATTATTATAATTATTCTATTTATAAAAAAAAAAGCAAAGTAATATAATCGCATAGCGAATTAAACTTAGCTGTCTCTATAGTAAAGTTTCCTATATGATTGCTAGAATTAGCGAAGTTGATGAATAGGTAGCTAAAACGAAGATGCAGAATACTTCGTTATCTTCGTTTTGTGGAATATGACGAATACATTCGTTATATTCGTTTTGTGGAATATAACGAATATATTCGTCATATTCGCTAATTCTACCAAGCCAACCATAGTAAACTAGGTCCAAGTTGAAATCGCAATTCGATTAATTCAAGTTATAATAATCGAATTTCGATTTTAACTTAGCACTGCTATATTCCATAGCCTAATATGGAATATAGCAGTGCTAAGTTAAAATCGAAATTCGATTATTATAACTTGAAATAATCGAATTGCGATTTTTCACGTAATTCTCAAATCCGACAGTACATTCTAGTATATGGAGACGTTCCCATGGTGATGGGGACGCTCCATGAGCACGGAAGTCGGCAGAAGCGGCAACGGGCACTGACTGGAGCAGCCAGGAAGCCAGGAATCCAAAGGACAGGTAAGAACAACTTTAGGGAAGTGGGAAAGAAAAAAATATAACAATAAAAAAAAAAAAAATAATATTCAAGTTATAATAATCGAATTTCAATTTTAACTTAGCACTGCTATATTCTATAGCCTAATATGGAATATAGCAGTGCTAAGTTAAAATCGAAATTCGATTATTATAACTTGAAATAATCGAATTGCGATTTTTCACGTAATTCTCAAATCCGACAGTACATTCTAGTATATGTAGACGTTCCCATGGTGATGGGGACGCTCCATGAGCACGGAAGTCGGCAGAAGCGGCAACGGGCACTGACTGGAGCAGCCAGGAAGCCAGGAATCCAAAGGACAGGTAAGAACAACTTTAGGGAAGTGGAAAAGAAAAAAATATAACAATAAAAAAAAAAAAATAATAATATTCAAGTTATAATAATCGAATTTCGATTTTAACTTAGCACTGCTATATTCTATAGCCTAATATGGAATATAGCAGTGCTAAGTTAAAATCGAAATTCGATTATTATAACTTGAAATAATCAAATTGCGATTTTTCACGTAATTCTCAAATCCGACAGTACATTCTAGTATATGAGACATTGGTGTACATTTTGGCCAAAGCGTTATAAACCACTCACCGCGTCAAGGTCGTCTCATTTGAGTGGTCCCTAACTCTTGTTCCTACCTGTTTATGGGCCATGACAGCCACATAAAGTGCTGTAATGGCACCGGACGGGGTTAAAAGCAGAGTGTACTTGGCTTGCATGCTGACCTGCATTCCCTGGACTTTATGTGTCTGTCATGGCCCATAAACAGGTAGGAACAAGAGTTAGGGACCACTCAAATGAGACGACCTTGACGCGGTGAGTGGTTTATAACGCTTTGGCCAAAATGTACACCAATGTCTCATCCAGCATGGAGGGCAGAGTGCTGGATGTAGTGTGCGATCACATTTGCATTTTCCGTTTGTATATGTATTTCGCCATAGTGATCTGCACCTACAGGCAGGTTGTGCGGGCTCAACCCCCCACATTTTTTCTTTGTAGCATATATTGGAGGCGTGGCGATCTCCTTTGAGTCAAGCACATCTGACCAGTCAATCTGTCCTGGAGGCTGGTTTTAAAGTCAGTATAAAACTGAGTCTGCTTATAAAGAACCTACCATTAGCCATTTGGCTCCAGGAGAAGTATATGGTGGGCTCAGCATGCATGTTGGTACTTGCATCCCTGGATCCGATGAAAGCTGTAATGGCACCGGACGGGGTTAAAAGCAGAGTGTACTTGGCTTGCATGCTGACCTGCATTCCCTGGACTTTATGTGGCTGTCATGGCCCATAAACAGGTAGGAACAAGAGTTAGGGACCACTCAAATGAGACGACCTTGACGCGGTGAGTGGCTTATAACGCTTTGGCCAAAATGTACACCAATGTCTCATCCAGCATGGAGGGCAGAGTGCTGGATGTAGTGTGCGATCACATTTGCATTTTCCGTTTGTATATGTATTTCGCCATAGTGATCTGCACCTACAGGCAGGTTGTGCGGGCTCAACCCCCCACATATATATATATATATATATATATATATATATACACTAACTATCTAATGCAGCCATGCTCAACCTGCGGCCCTCCAGCTGTTGTTAAACTACAACTCCCACAATGCCCTGCTGTAGGCTGATAGCTGTAGGCAGTTCTGGCATACTGGGAGTTGTAGTTTTGCCACAGCTGGAGGGCCGCAGGTTGAGCATACCTTACCTGATCTAATGTAATTAAACAGTAAAGCACAGAGCACAGCAATGACACTGCTGTCTCTCTCAGAACTCCATAAAACTACAGAAAATGGTTGCTGGTAAGGTTCTTATATATTAAGGGGTAGGCAACTTTCCTATTGGTTGCTAGGGATGTAGCTAAGCTCATACAAAAAGATTGCAGCCTTCTAATTGGCCCACAAGCAAGAAGCAGGGGGGATCATGGGTTGAGATGAAAAAAAATCTAGAATATTCGCGAATACGACTATATAGCACTATATTCTAAATCTTTGTGAATTCTCGCAGTGGCAATATTCACGATTAAAATTAGCGATTTGAATATTCGCGTCCAACACTACCATCTGCACATTATGTCATGTTGCTACTATGTGGTCTCCTGATGCTGCTGCTGCTACTGCCATCTCCACCCTATGTCACCTTGCCACTCTGTGGTATCCTCCTGATGCTGCCAACTCCACAATATGTCACTTTGCTACTCTGTGGTATCATCCTGATGCTGCTGCTGCCATCTACACATTATGTCATCTTGCCACTATGTGGTCTCCTGATGCTGCTACTGCTGCTGCCATCTCCACACTATTGTTGTGGAAATTTTATTAGGATGTGTTTCTAATATATTGTGTATTGTCAGCATGTCTCTCAGTGTCAGGGTAAACCATTGGAGTGGATATCTTCCTGTGTATGTCTTGTCACAGCTGCTAGACGCAGAGGTCTCCGTCGGCGAATGGACCATGTGCTAAGCACTGGGCTGTGGGCCGGGAGAGACTGATGTGTTCAGCAGAGAAGTGTTTTGTTGGCTGATGTATGGACGCCGGATAGGGCCCCCCCCACCCCACCCCCCCCGCGCAAGACGTGGATTTATTGGCTTGGCGTGGATGCATTTGTTAAGAGAACAATATGAAAGGAACGTGCGTTTGTTATCTCTAGTGCGCCTGATCAGCCGCTGGAGATAATGACGTTGTCCTGTAAATAAACATGCATGAGGATCATAGTAACTTTATCTGGCATTGATCACTAAGCAAGGCTGGATAAAGTTCACTCCAGTGGTTATTGCATACATGTGTTTATTGGCTAGGTTATTCTAAATGATGGTGTCTTGTCTTCCTATGTCATCACTTCCTGTATGTCATCACTTGCTGACATGAAGTAAGTGGTCGGGTGATGGGCCAGCCCCTTTTCTATTGTTACTGTGACTAAATAAAAGATGAGCAGACTGGAGGAGGGGGGGTGCTCAGCAAGAATTCAACATGGTAACACCTGTGTCTGACTCTGACTGCGGTTGAGAGATTTGCCTGTCCTTGCACAAAATCTGATGAGAGCGGATTTCTAATATTAATATTTCTATTACACTATGTCACCTTGCCGCCCTGTGGTCTCCTGATGCTGCTGTTGCTACTGCCATCTCCACACTATGTCACCTTGCCGCTCTGTGGTCTCCTCATGCTGCTGCTATATCCACACTATGTCACCTTGCAACTCTGTGGTATCCTGCTGCTGCCATCTCCACATTATGTCACCTTGCCACTCTGTGGTCTCCTCATGCTGCTGTTAACTTCACACTATGTCACCTTGCCACTCTGTGGTATATTCCTGATGCTGCTACTGCTTGCTACTGCTATCTACACATTATGTATTCTTGCTACTATGTGGTCTCCTGATGCTGCTGCTGCTACTGCCATCTCCACACTATGTAACCTTGCCACTCTGTGGTATCCTCCTGATGCTGCCATCTCCACACTATGTCACCTTGCCACTTTGAGGATTCCTGATGCTGCTGCTGCCATCTCCACACTATGCCATCTTGCCACTCTGTGTTATCCTCCTAATGCTGCTGCTGCTCTGCTACTGCCATCTACACATTATGTCATATTGCCACTCTGTGGTCTCCTCATGCTGCTGCCATATCCACACAATGTCACCTTGCCACTCTGTGGTTCGTGCTGCTGCCATCTCCACATTATGTCACCTTGCCTCTCTGTGGTCTCCTCATGCTGCTGCCAACTTCACACTATGCCACCTTGCCACTCTTTGGTATCCTCCTGATGCTGCTGCTACTGCCATCTACACACTATGTCACCTTGCCACTCTGTGTTCTCCTCATGCTGCTGCCATATCCAAACTATGTCACCTTGCCACTCTGTGGCATCCTGCTGCTGCTGCCATCTCCACATTATGTCACATTGCTCTTTCTGTGGTCTCCTCATGCTGCTGCCCACTCCACACCATGTCATCTAGCCACTTTGTGGTATCCTCCTGATGCTGCTGCTACTGCCATCTACATACTATGTCAACTTGCCGCTCTGTGGTCTCCTGATGCTGCTGCCACTTCCATCTCCACACTATGTCACCTTGCCACTCTGTGGTATCCTCCTGATGCTGCCAACTCCATACTATGTCACCTTTCCACTCTGTGGTATCCTCCTGATGCTGCTGCTACTGCCATCTACACATTATGTCATCTTGCCACTTTGTGGTTTCCTAATGCTGCCGCTGCTACTGCCATCTCCACATTATGTCACCTTGCCACTCTGTGGTCTCCTGATGCTGCTGCTACTGCCATCTACACATTATGTCATCTTGCCACTTTGTGGTTTCCTAATGCTGCCGCTGCTACTGCCATCTCCACACTATGTCACCTTGCCACTCTGTGGTCTCCTCATGTTGCTGCCATGTCCACACTATGTCACCTTGCTACTATGTGGTATCCTCCTGATGCTGCTGCTGCCATTTCCACATTATGTCACCTTGCCACCCTGTGGTCTCCTCATGCTGCTGCTACTACTGCCATCTCCACATTATGTCACGTTGCCACTCTGTGGTCTCTGGATGCAGCCGCCACCTCCAAACTATGTCACCTTGTCACTCTGGGGTCTCCTCATGCTGCTGCCATATCCACACTATGTCTCCTTACCACTCTGTGGTATCCTCCTGATGCTGTTACTGTTGCCACCTCCAGACTCGGTCATTGTGCCACTCTGTGGCCTCCTGATGCTGCCGCCACCTTCAGACTCTGTCATTGTGCCATTCTGTGGCCTCCTCATGCTGCTTCCACCTCACCACTATGTCATATGGCCACTCTGTGGACTTCTCATGCTGTTCCCACCCTTCCCACTTCATGACTGGACCACTATTTTGCCTGTTGGCCTGGCTGACATAATGATTTATTTGACCTTTCTTATGATCTGTCAGAAGGAAGGAAAAATAAGACGCACAATGGATCCTGTCTGTGTAGCAGCTGTAAGGCCTGTATGGTCCTATCAGAATTATGATTTGGTAGCAGGAGTGGATACAAAACACAGAAGACATGCAAATATTCTATTTACATGTCATCTCTGTTTTACATCTATTCCTGTTTTTTGACATTAGCAATACTGATGGATTATTGAGCAAATGCTAACCGAGTGAAGGTGTATGCTCCACAGACAGGATCCGTTTTTTGTGGGTTATTGTTCTGACAGATCAGAGGAAGGGCAAATCAATCAGTGATTACTGCTGACACCCTCTCCACTCTGTCCGGGGGGCTCTTCTTCTATACTTTTTTAATAGAATGGGTTCTGTAGACATCTATGTGGAATCAGCTGGCGACTGTCTAAAAGCAGTGCACTTCTTCTTGACGCTAACATCGACCTGTAAGGCTGAGTTCATACTTGAGTTATTTGGTTAGTTTTGGCCCCGTGACTGCCCAAATAAATGAAGTGTGCAGTGATTCTAAGAGTGACGCCTGTCATGTGCTTGTCATACTGACTCACAGTATTGTTTCGCTACCACAGCAGACTCCCTATGCGTGTTACTGCAAGGCACAGTCTTCTACACCCCTATAAAGGCTCTCTGCAGCCCCGAAATAGCCATTTTTTAACGCAATTCACCACAAATAAATTCAGATCGAAGCAAATTTTTCTGAAAAATTTGGCGAACCGGCTAAATCTAATTTTAGAAAAATTCGCTCATCTCTAGTTTAAATGTACCTAAATAAAAACAATTATTTTTCATAGACCCATTTGGACCCAGGATTTTTAAATAATATGGTTCAAATAGCCATAGGCTACAAAACTCCTGTTTCTGGTCTGATAAAACGTAACGTTTATTTCGATCAATAAAACTAATACAGAACAGGAGAAAAAGAAAAGAAAAAACACTTAATTTTAAAATTTAAAGGTGCTATGATGATGCTCGCGGCAGTGAATCGGGATATGATTCCCATAGAAGTGTCCTAAATTGCTTTGGGAAAATTCCCTCTTATCGCTACTTGAGGTATAACTGCTGCCACATGCAATATCCAAGGGTAACCTCATGTATATCACTTGGAATGATTCTCTATTAGTGCTACTAATGGTGCAGCTACTACCGCTATTGTGTCCAAGTGTAGTGAGTCTGCAGTTCTCACCACTCAGACAGTACATCTATCACACACCTATTTTTAAAAGATCAAACTAGAGCTCCCCCAACATGTTTCGCCACTAGATGTGGCTTCATCAGGGGATGTAGCTCCATCCCCTGATGAAGCCACATCTAGTGGCGAAACATGTTGGGGGAGCTCTAGTTTGATCTTTTAAAAATAGGTGTGTGATAGATGTACTGTCTGAGTGGTGAGAACTGCAGACTCACTACACTTGGACACAATAGCGGTAGTAGCTGCACCATTAGTAGCACTAATAGAGAATCATTCCAAGTGATATACATGAGGTTACCCTTGGATATTGCATGTGGCAGCAGTTATACCTCAAGTAGCGATAAGAGGGAATTTTCCCAAAGCAATTTAGGACACATCTATGGGAATCATATCCCGATTCACTGCCGCGAGCATCATCATAGCACCTTTAAATTTTAAAATTAAGTGTTTTTTCTTTTCTTTTTCTCCTGTTCTGTATTAGTTTTATTGATCGAAATAAACGTTACGTTTTATCAGACCAGAAACAGGAGTTTTGTAGCCTATGGCTATTTGAACCATATTAAATAAAAACAAGTAACATTCAGATAAGTTAAATGGCCACAGTTTGGTTAGCTTTCTGGCTCTGGTTATAAACTGTATTGGTGCGGGTGTGCATTCTGCATATTTTGGGGGTACTTATCTTAGTTATAGAATTTAAGTTGTACAGTTGACTTATCCATCTGAGTGTTATTGGTTTTTGTGCAGGTACATTTGTACCAATAGGATACGTGATATGCTGTATCTATCCATTTTTCTATCTATGCTTGTGGCCCTACATATTTCTACATTTTGGGGGGTCTATTGGTATTTCTTCATTCAAATTCTTGCTAATTCTGTGCGAAACGAGATGATAAAGCAAAAAGTTAGATTTTACAATTATGCCTCTTTCAGACGGGCGTCCCGGATTTGCTCCGGATGCGTCCCGGGTGCATTGTGGGAAACCCGCGTGAGTGCACACACAATTTCAGTCAGTTTTGACTGCGATTGCATTGCGTTGCTCAGTTTTTTCTGTGCGAATGCAAAGCATTAGATTTTTGGTGTCATAACAAGAAAATTGGCAGATTTGCATATAAAAGGGATATTATTAATTAGCACGGAGCTTTGGATTTCAGTTACAAATATTGTGCATGTGCCATTACTGTGAGTATTGGAGCATGCACAAATGATCCACCTGATAAAGTGAATCAGCGATTGTGCTTGTGCTGCTAAAATATGTTGTTAAAGAACTGTGAAGGCTTTTTTAGATGTCGTTTGGCAAACTCTAATCTGGCCTTCCTGTTTTTGAGGGTCACCAATAGTTTATATCTTGTGGTGAACCCTCTGTATTCACTCTGGTGAAGTCTTCTCTTGATTGTTGACATTGCCGCACATACACCTACCTCCTGGAGAGTGCTCTTGATCTGGCCAACTGTTGTGAAGGGAGTTTTCTTCACCAGGGAAAGAATTATTCGGTCATCCACCACAGTTATTTTCCGTGGTCTTCAGGGTCTTTTGGTGTTGCTGAGCTCACCGATGCGTTCCTTCTTTTTAAGAGTGTTCCAAACAGTTGTTTTGGCCACGACTAATGTTTTTGCTATCTCTCTGATGGGTTTGTTGTGTTTTTTCAGCCTAATGATGGCTTGCTTCACTGATAGTGACAGCTCTTTGGATCTCATCTTGAGAGTTGACAGCAACAGATTCCAAATGCAAACAGCACACTTGAAATTAACTCGTGACCTTTTATCTGCTCATTGTAATTAGGATAATGAGGGAATAACACACACCTGGCCATGGAACAGCTGAGAAGCCAATTGTCCCATTACTTTTGGTCCCTTAACAAGTGGGAGGCACATATGCAAACTGTTGTAATTCCTACACCGTTCACCTGATTTGGATGTAAATATCCTCAAATCAAAGCTGACAGTCTGCAGGTAAAGCACATCTTGTTTGTTTCATTTCAAATCCATTGTGGTGGTGTATAGAGCGAAACATGTTAGAATTGTGTCGATGTCCCAATATTTATGGACCTGACTGTATCTGCAGCAGCCTTGGATCATTTAGGAGGACCAAGGCTGTTGCACAACACCATCCGGCTCCCCATTTCTCCGCTAGTGGAAGCCATTGCTCTCAGAGCTCCAGTTTGTCAATAACCTGCAGATATGTCCTATACCCTCTTCCCCTGGATTGTCAGGGTCAGACATCTGTCTTCTCGGCACATACTCAGTAGGAATCTGCTCTGCATAGGAAGGAGCAGCTGATCTATTGTGCATGCACTGAGACAGAGTACCATGGTGTTGGTGCAAAAAGAAAGGGCCAGATGAGATGCCTTGTCCTGTCAATCCAGGGGAAGTGGTGAGAGGAAAAAAAACAAAATGATCCTGGACCAGCGCTTTACAAACATTATTCCTTTTATTTATTTAAAACAATAAAAAATAAAATCCAAAGGATGCTTTTCAGGAACCTGCCCCTTCCTCGGATGCTGAATATCCAGGGAAAGGGGGGAGAAATATCCAATAATTGGTTGATGGTAGTTTCAACAGCTGGAACCACCACTACTGAAAGTAGGAACGTCCTGCACAATACCGCTACTGATTAGGCACTAGTCAGAGAACTGGAACACACACCCCTGCAACAAAGTGGCACTGAAAAATTCTAAAGTGGCAGCTACACTATTCAGGGTAAACTGCATTCATTATTCATTTTATTTGATGTAATACACTATTTTTTAATATAATTCAGTTGCTTACCAACATCTGAACCACTGACAATCTACAATAAATATATGACAAAACTTTCCCAGTTCTAACCATGAATATCTCTGTACCCGTAGCTGCTTAACTAAGCTGAATGCTATTAATACACCAATTAATAGCTTTTTACCATAAGAAGTTGAACTCTACAGTTACAGAGGTCACCTAGTTATATTCAAGATAGAAGATCTCCCTTAGGAACAAAGGAAGTGCAGCTTTAAATAGAAAGGTTATTAGCCCTAGACAGGAAACATCTGTAGGGTATGTGAATTCCAGACTACCTGTAGAAATCACTTCCTAAGTACAAAGACCAACTTGACCCAAAAGTAAAACCTGCTTGCAATAGATTATCTTGTGTCATAAAACTGCTGAATGTCAAAGAAAAGATTGTTCAAGTAAGTAAAGATTGTTTAAAAATTCATTTTATGCCATTAAAATATTGATAATGATCACCCCCCAATTAACAGCAAGACATGTTTGTGAAATTTCAGTTTTAATCCATTCACTTCCACTAATTGTGCATAGACTCGGTTTGTAGTAAAACTTCTAAACAATCTGAATTCAATTATTTTTCTTTCCAATGAAATGTAGATTGAAACACCGTGGATTCTTATTGCTTGCTTCTTCTTGTTGAAAATGATGGAGAAGGTAGATGCAATGTCATGTAATGTAAAGTAACATTCAGAATCAATGTCTAGATGAGATGGTGGTGGCTTTGAGTTCAATCCTATGTCAAAAAAAATTAATAATTGGAAACTTTAATACAAGGATCATAAACAATTCACATTGTACATAAATAAGTAGCTAAAACAAGTTACTTGCAACCAGCAATGAAGAGTAAAGTGAATAATCCAGAAAGCAGTTCAAAAAGATTTCTGACTGTTACTGCATTTCTAAAAATCTTATGACTGTTTCACCAGTCATAACAGCATCATTACAGCATCCAGCAGGGATGTAGCTGGTAGGAGCATAGCATAGTCTTATGTGCTAGAATGAGACAGGGGGTGCCAATAAGCCACTGTGCCAATGCCAGTGGATTTTATACTCAGCCAGGACTACCAACTTAATTTTTGAAGTTATGGTGTTCAGCATATGCTGATGAAAAAATAAATATATATATATATATAATTTTTTTTAAAGTTTAAAAACACAAGAAAAAAAGACATATAGCTGCTACTGCTGTAGTTGTACTTACCCACAAAATCAAGATTACTTTATTTTTACCACATAAGAAACGTTTTGTTTTTCCTAATTCTATCCCATTTAGATTTTTTTTTCCAGTTTCCCACTATACGGTATGCAAAAGTCAATGGTGGTATTAGAAGGTACAACTTGTCCCCAAAAAAAACGAGATCTCATACAGCTATGTGAATGGAAAAATATAAAGGTTATGGCTCTGGGAAGGCAGGGAGTAAAAAACAAAAAAACACAAAATCGCTTGGTTCTTAACCCCTTCAACTACCGTGATGTACCCATACGTCACAGTCATTGAGTGAATGTATGGAGCGGGCTGCTGCAGTGAGCCCGCTCCATATGCGGTGGGTTGCTGCTATACCATACAGCAGGCACTCGGTCACAATAACGGAGAATGGCTATCCCACCGAACCCCATCATTTAACCCCTCAGGTGCCACAATTAACATGGGGCAAGGGAGAGGGATGTGGCTCCCTCTGCCTTCCGATCAGAATTCCCACAGTGAAATCGTACGGCTCCAATCAGTTACCATGTTAGCCTGGATGGTGCTGAAGCCTTCCAGGTCTGCCATGGTAAGCTTGCTGCTAAGCTGTGCACAAAGCACAACTGAGTGGGGAGTGTGTCAAAATCCCATTCACCCTAATAAAATCTCTATTAGGGTGAATGGGACAAGAGATCAAAAGATCACAGGTTCTAGCCCCCTAAGGGGTTAATAGTTATTAAATAAAAAGTGGGGGGAAAAAACTGTTTAAAAAAGAAAAAAGAAATATTCAAAGTTTAAATCACCCCCTTTACCAGTTTTACATATAAAAATATATTAATAATAACAAAATGAACATATCGGGTATCGCCGTGTGTGAAAATTCCTGTTCAGTGAATGCCGTAAAGGAAAAAATAAATGAAAAACACACTATTCGTGAATTTTTAATCACCTTCCCCCCAAAAAAAATTGCATAACGGTAATCAAAAGCCTTCATACAGCTCTGTGGATGAAAATCTAAAAATGCAATGGCTGTCAGAAAATGATTTTTAGGATTTTATTTTCTTAAAAGTAGTAAAAAAAATATATAAATCTATACAAGTTTGGCATCACCGTATTCATATTGAGCCGCAGAATAAGGATGTCATATCAATTTTAGCACACAGTGAACACCATGATGTCAAACCCTTAAAAACCTTGGTGGAATTGTGTGGTTTTTTTTTTAACCCCATACATTTTTTTTCCTGTTTTCTAATAACAGAGGTGCATGCCTCTCATAGTAAATGGTAAATTAAATGGTGCTCTTAAAAAATATAACTTATCCCACAAAAATAAGCCCTCAAATGACTATATGAACGGAAAACGGAAAAAGTTATGGCTATTGTAATGTAGGGAAGAAAAAACAAAAAAGCAAAGCCAAAAATAAAACGATACTTAAGGTGTTAAAGGAATTCATTTTATACCATACAGTTGCAAGAAAAAGTATGTGAACCCTTTGGAATGATATGGATTTCTGCACAAATTGGTCATAAAATGTGATCTGATCTTCATCTAAGTCACAACAATAGACAATACCAGTCTGCTTAAACTAATAGCACACAAACAATTAAATGTTACCATGTTTTATTGAACACACCATGTAAACATTCACAGTGCAGGTGGAAAAAGTATGTGAACCCCTAGACTAATGACATCTCCAAGAGCTAATTGGAGTGAGGTGTCAGCCAACTGGAGTCCAGTCAATGAGATGAGATTGGAGGTGTTGGTTACAGCTGCCCTGCCCTATAAAAAACACACACCAGTTCTGGGTTTGCTTTTAACAAGGATGTGAATGATGCCTCGCACAAAAGAGCTCTCAGAAGACCTATGATTAAGAATTGTTGACTTGCATAAAGCTGGAAAGGGTTATAAAAGTATCTCCAAAAGCCTTGCTGTTCATCAGTCCACGGTAAGACAAATTGTCTATAAATGGAGAAAGTTCAGCACTGCTGCTACTCTCCCTAGGAGTGACCGTCCTGTAAATATGACTGCAAGAGCACCGTGCAGACTGCTCAATGAGGTGAAGAAGAATCCTAGAGTGTCAGCTAAAGACTTACAAAAGTCTCTGGCATATGCTAACATCCCTGTTAGCGAATCTACGATACGTAAAACACTAAACAAGAATGGATTTCATGGGAGGATACCACAGAGGAAGCCACTGCTGTCCAAAATAAAACATTGCTGCACATTTACAGTTTGCACAAGAGCACCTGGATGTTTCACAGCAGTACTGGCAAAATATTCTGTGGACAGATGAAACCAAAGTTGAGTTGTTTGGAAGAAACACACAACACTATGTGTGGAGAAAAAGAGGCACAGCACACCAACATCAAAACCTCATCCCAACTGTGAAGTATAGTGGTGGGGGCATCATGGTTTGGGGCTGCTTTGCTGCGTCATGGCCTGGACAGATTGCTATCATCAAAGGAAAAATGAATTCCCAAGTTTATCAAGACATTTTGCAGGAGAACTTAAGGCCATCTGTCCACCAGCTGAAGCTCAACAGAAGATGGGTGTTGCAACAGGACAACGACCCAAAGCATAGAAGTAAATCAACAACAGAATGGCTTAAACAGAAGAAAATATGCCTTCTGGAGTGGCCCAGTCAGAGTCCTGACCTCAACCAGATTGAGATGCTGTGGCATGACCACAAGAAAGCGATTCATACCAGGCATCCCAAGAATATTGCTGAACTGAAACAGTTCTGTAAAGAGGAATGGTCAAGAATTAGTCCTGACCGTTGTGCACGTCTGATCTGCAACTACAGGAAACGTTTGGTTGAAGTTATTGCTGCCAAGGGAGGTTCAACCAGTTATTAAATCCAAGGGTTCACATACTTTCTCCACCTGCACTGTGAATGTTTACATGGTGTGTTCAATAAAAACATGGTAACATTTAATTATTTGTGTGTTATTAGTTTAGGCAGACTGTGATTGTCTATTGTTGTGACTTAGATGAAGATCAGATCACATTTTATGACCAATTTGTGCAGAAATCCATATAATTCCAAAGGGTTCACATACTTTTTCTTGCAACTTTATATTTATCGAGGGGTATGTCCTGCATGCTGTTAAGTCTAGTATATGAGTCTAGAGTGAATTTGATTAAAGACTCTTCAAATTTGCACTAGTCTGCCTAATTGGATTGTACAGCAAGCTGGAGACCCCAGTGTATTTTAGAATACTCTAGTTTATTACCCAAAACAGCCCAGCAGTTATCTAAAAAGAGAAGAGTTGTATAGGGAGTTGACCACAATATATCAATCAGCGAGCCGTCACCTTACCTTGGATCTCAATTGTTATGATTTAACTGAAAAAAAATGTATCAAGCTGAGTTTTCATTTCTTAATGGACTGAAATGTAATTCTTACTTAAGCATGCGAAATCATACAAAATGTAAGACGATCAAAATGTAAGACCTGTAGGTAGGGACATACATGGACAGTGAGGCCTGACCTAGAACCCAGCCCACTTTCCCTACCTACCTGCAATAAAACCTTAGGTAGGAAGACTGCATCTGGTCGACAGCCCCTGCGCTACTTACATGCAGAAACAAACACCAAGAGACAAAACAACACAAAAACAGTGTTGTATGTAAATGAGTCAGAACCAGACAAGGCTATGCAGTACCAATCGAGAGACAGAGAGTGGTCATAAGACAGGCGGGGTCAATCCCTGAGTAATCCAATAAGCACAGGAACCAGGAACACAGCTAGTGAGTCAGAGAATATCACTGGCACTGTCTCACGGGAGCCAGGAAACCAGACCACATGCAAACGCAGGTAAAATAAAGTTGTTTATTTAAAGGAACATAAATAAACATTCATCAGGGACAGTGAGGTGAGGAAGAAGCCAGTCAAGTCCAATGCAGGTAGTTGTCCAAGCCGGAATCAGGTCCAAAGCGGGTAGTCGTCCAAGCCGGGGTCAGGTCCAAAGCATGTAGTCATCCAAGCCGGAATCAGGTCCAAAGCAGGTAGTCATTCAAGCCAGGGTCAGGTCCAAAGCGGGTAGTCGTCCAAGCTGGGGTCAGATCCAAAGCGGGTACGTCTGCGGATGCGGGGTGGTGAGCCAGAGGAAACGTCAGCCAGGCTGGATCATACACAGGAACACACAAGGAGCTCAGACTGCCAGAGATGCACCTTGGAGATCAAACACAAGGGCAATGAACCTGAGCAGACTGATATAGTCAGGTTTTGCTACATCATCACTGTGCGACGCCCTTGCAGCAGGCAAGTAATGATGCACTCAGAGGTTATAAGAGACTGCAGTCTGCACATTTCCAAAATGGCACCAACATGAGGACAAGGTAAGACCTTGACACACTGGTGTACGGCAAGGAAGGGGTTTGTGGTGATGTCATCATATCAGCGCGTATGTACTTATATGTAGTTTTTTTATGATTAACCCCTGAAAGGCCTCAATGTGACTCTCAGATGCCGGGATCAGCATTGAACACGGCATCTGCGGAGTTCAATGATGGGGGCGGCGCGATTGCCGCTCCCCATCATTGCGCCCGCTACTTACAATGGAATGCGATTCGTGATGAAGTACTTTGTAACAAACTGAATTTCTTGTTGAAGTTCGGCGATGCAGCCAAATGTAATTTTTTTTAAAAATGCACTTATCACTACCCAGGAGCCCTGCTGATCAGCTGTTTGAAGGGGAGGTTGCGCTCCATGCAAATTCTGCTTCCTGTTCCTTACACTCTGGGTCGTCTTCTGTGAAATAGCGGAGTAGTGTAATTACAAGTACTAGCTCCATCACAATGCACTTTCGAGACGAAGCGCAGTGTAATAAAGAGGAAGCAGTGCTTGCATGGAACACCACTCCTCTTCAAACAGTTGATCGGCACTAATATTGGGTGTCGGACCCCCACCAATCAGATATTAATCACCTATCCTGACAATATTTTATCAATATATATTGCAGGACATCCTCTTTAAGGCGGTATTACACTGTCCCAATGTACAGGTAAAACGAGCGATGATGGATAAGAACACCAGCGTGATTAGACAGGCAGATGCAAACTGAATGCGAGAGGAACAATTCATTCCTCCCTCATTCACTTCTATTTCTTATCAACGGCACATCTAGGGCATCTTTCATCCTGATTCACTCTTTATCTTTACTTGTAAGATGCAGAGGAACAGTCCATATACACTTGGATTCGCACATTGGTTCCATTTCTCCTTGCTGTAAGTCACAACAATCAGCAGTCTATGGCAATGAATCCTTTCCTGTCTCAAAACCTTATTTGAGGTTGTCAAGCCAAGCAGTTGGTAACAGTGTTTTATCAAGATGTCTGTTCAACTTCCTGTATGCTCTCAGGCTGTGGCAGTCATTAAATCCACGGTATGAATGGTGGCAACGCTCACTCCAATTTCCTATTATCTATCCAGGCGGGGTCTTAAATAGTCCTTTGCAGTCCCAAAGCAGCCTCATTTCTGGAAACACACTACTGAACTTCCTGTAGGAGAGTGTGTGTATTTGAATTGGCTATCCGGTAATTCATATTGATTACCTATCCTCTGGATAGGTCATCAATATCAGATTGGCAGGGGTCCGACACTAGGGACCACCCGATCCGCTGCTAGAAGAGGCCAAATGCTCATGTAACATTTACCAGTTAGTTTGCGGATGGATTAATAGCTGAAATTCTGAGCAATGGAGTAATAGATTTACCAGAGAAAGGCATTGTTTTATCTAGGTGAACAAACCCTTTTTGGCAGTATGTTGTTTTACATTGGCATGTCCCTACTGTCTTTCATTAGTTAATTTGTTGTTCTATTAAATGCTGTAGCTATTATTTTTTTTCTATTCAAAACTTCTCTGGGGCTACCATATTGAAGACACTTCTCTTCTGCATTGTTTGTATAGACCCTAAAGCTGGAGTGTGTGCTTTACAGAAGTTGAGATAAAAGAGAATAAATTGGCAAAAGAAATGTCATATTATATTACGCTCTCCAGAAAGAGTGTAGGGGTGCAGATGTTATAATCCCCCTCCACGCCATATTTGCAACAACATTTTTGACTTTTCCCCCTTCACACCACTTTTCAGAAGTGGTCTGAAATGGCGGTGTGGTGAGGGCAGATGAAATGGCGGTGTGGTGAGGGCAGAAAGGGGGGGGGGTGACAGCAAGTCTATCACATTTAACTTTTTTCACTCCCATTTTCTAGAGTGAATAAAGGCAGAAATCTACAGTAGCTAGGAGGATGCTGGAGATTTTAGACTCTCGAAAAGGCCAGTGGGAGGATACAACAAATCTATGAGAGGCATGCGCCTCTACATAAATTTGATGCATCCTCCAGCGGCGCAGGGGAAATCAAGATCATCAAAAAAAAACTCCGGTCTTGATAAATAACCCTCCCTCAGACTATAGGAAATACAGCCAGAGTGTGCCTGAAGCCACGTGAAGTCCTAAGGGAGCCTTAAATACCTAGAGGCTGGACTGAGCATGGATTCAGCCACTCAGGGAGAACTACAAAACGGAAGGTAGGAGAGTGATATACTGACAAAAAGAATGAGCGAAAGATGGACCTGTTATTGGCCTGTGAAATAGTTAGGAGGCATTAGTGTTTATTATTTTTTGAGGCACAGAAAGGGACATTATCATGGTGGGAGGACACACAGGGGTTCAATAGCTCTGTAGTGGTATTATAATTATGTGGGTAGGCAGAGGGCAAGCTAATGGACTTACCTCTTGTAAAATGGAGCTAGCAAAGCTAGCCATGGAGGAACATGGATTGCAGTGTATCAAGCAGGCTGTGCTAAATCAGTATTGTTCCTAACTGAACAGGTTTTTCCCTGAAGAGAGGATAATGACAGTATGGCCCTTAACAGCAGGACCTAGGGTGTGGTTAATTATGTAACACAGTTAATTATTGTTATATTCTATGTATTTAAATTATGGAACATTTAAGCCACGCATCCTCAAAATGCGGCCCTCCAGCTGTTGCAAAACTACAACTCCCAGCATGCCCGAACAGCCTACAGGTATCAGCCTGCAGCAGGGCATTGTGGGAGTTGTAGTTTTACAACAGCTGGAGGGCCGCAGTTTGTGGATGCCTGATTTAAGCAATAGCAGTGCCTTCAGTGTCATCATAACAATATGATTATGTGCCTCATCACAGTGTTGAAACCATTAAGTGTATTGTCCCTCTTACACTGAATACAACCATTAAGCATTTGTGTCACTGTATCTACAGTTGTGTTCAGCAAAAATGAACAGTTTGAACTTAATCTAGTCTGCAGTTGCCCATTAAGCCACTTACTGTAAATAACCACCTTACAAGAGATAGCCAACAGCCCACCATCCCAGATATCACACAGTGACACGGTAGAAGTATACAGAGCCTTACCTATGTGTATAGTGTTAGGGTCCTTTTACACGGACCTCATGTAAACATACCACCAATAACCCAACAAATGAGCAAATGCTATCATTTATTGGACACTAAAAATCATAGTTTGTCAGAAACAGATCACCTTGTGCAAATCGGGGGAAATGAGGCCAACAAATAAAAACTCTATGATAATGAACAACTGTATTACCTGTTTGTTCCCATACTAACGGTAAAGTAAATGCCGATAACATACAAAGACTTGCATGCTATTATTGCCAATTGATACTCATTACCAGGCAAAATATTTACTGTGCAAAGGGACCCTTATTTCCTCTTTGTTAAACTGTCCCTTTCTACACAGCAAAGCTGAAAATGAGCTAAAGAAAACAGGATGCCTTCTAGGGGCAAATGTGAACTGTGGCGAAACCAACCTCGCCACTGGGTTTTGGAGGGGCCTGTTTGCCAGCCTCTTGCCCCAGGATTATGGGCCCTCTCTTCAGCCCATGCTAAACTTTTGAACCTGTGGTCTAATTCGTGCCATTTTGGGATATGTTAAATGTCTATGTGTACTGTAAAGGGTGGGACATTGTATATTTGAGTAGTGATGTCTGTCCTATTGTCTCCACGTGTGTATTGGCGATTTCCCTTTGTCCTGAGAGATAATTTACTTACTCCTCGGTTGTCTCCAGGACAGAAGACATTGTGTATTCTCATGCCTGTGATGATTACATTAACCCGTGTAAGGTAATTGTATCACAGGCAGAGGGGAGGATTTTGTGTGGGAGTATTTTACTGTATTGTACGTGTTTATTGGTTGTTTTTGCAAAAACCTGTGGGTGGTAACCTTGTTGGAAAATGTGTATAAGTCAATGCTTGTGTGTTCAATAAAGAGTTCCTGTTTCACCCTTCATCATGTTGAGGTGGCCGGTAGAGATGGGACCGAGGTCTCTCCACCGTTCCTGCAGGGAATTGGGAGCCCAGTCTCCATTCCCCAGCGGCAGGCTGAGTTACAGGGGGCAGAGACAGTCGGTCCTGTCTCCCAGCGGCAGTGTGATTTACAGGGAATTGGGAGCCCAGTCTCCATTCCTCAGCGGCAGAGTGTCCTACAGGGAATAGAGAGCCCAGTCTCCTTTCCCCAGCAACAGGACACTGTATTGGGAGCGGAGACAGTTGGTCTCCCTCCCCAGAGGCTGCAAATATGTATGGGAGAGGAGCTTGCTACCCCCTCTCCCTATTGGCAGTGTGAATTGCAGGGAATTGGGAGCCCAGTCTCCATTCCCCAGCGGCCATGTGATTTACAGGGAATTGGGAGCCCAGTCTCCATTCCCCAGTGGCCGTGTGATTTATTGGGGATTGAGAGCCCAGTCTCCATTCCCCAGCGGCAGCTTAACTTACCAGGGGGAGACAGTAAGCCCCACAACCGTGCAGATGGGACCGTGGTTTCTGCACTTACAGCACAGGGGGTAGGGACAGTCGGTCCTGTCCCCCAGCAACAGGGCTGTTTAGCAAAAGGGGAGACAGACGGTCTCCCCCTCCAGCAGCAGAGCTGGGTATCCAAAGGGGAGACAGTCGGTCTCCCCCTCCTACAACCAGGCTCCAACCAGGCTTCTTCTGTGGTAGCGCTGGCACCAGGGCAGAGTACTGCTGATCCCTGCCCACAAAGCAACCTCCACTCAAAGCCAGGGAGCAACACAGAGACCGGGAGTACCAGTTACCAACATAACCTTGGTGGACTCACTGGACAGAGATAGGCTACCAAATTCAACAGGTCCAGTATTTGGTGGTGGGTTGACTGCCAGACTAACTCAGATACCGACCGGCGTGAGGTCAGGTATCTGGTTAGTCTTCCCTGGGAGGGGGAGATGTGTGGCGATATCAACCTCGCCACTGGGTTTTGGAGGGGCCTGTTTGCCAGCCTCTTGCCCCAGGATTATGGGCCCTCTCATCAGCCCATGCTAAACTTTTGAACCCCTGGTCTAATTCGTGCCATTTTGGGATATCTTAAATGTCTATGTGTACTGTAAAGGGTGGGATATTGTATATTTGAGTAGTGATGTCTGTCCTATTGTCTCCACGTGTGTATTGGCGATTTCCCTTTGTCCTGAGAGATAATTGAATTACTCCTCGATTGTCTCCAGGACAGAAGACATTATGTATTCTCCTGCCTGTGATGATTACATTAACCCGTGCAAGGTAATTGTATCACAGGCAGAGGGGAGGATTTTGTGTGGGAGTATTTTACTGTATTGTACGTGTTTATTGGTTGTTTTTACAAAACCCTGTGGGTGGTAACCTTGTTGGAAAATGTGTATAAGTCAATGCTTGTGTGTTCAATAAAGAGTTCCTGTTTTACCCTTCATCATGTTGAGGCTGGTGTTTGGGTAACTGATCGACACTGGGGATTGCTATACGCTGAAGATTTGCTATACTCCCCTGGCTATACTATTAGCTCTTGTAAGAGCTGTTCCTGCTTTCTGGATTTAGGAGAGGTTCACCCACTGGAGCCTGGAGCCTTGTTGTAGGTCCAGGGTGGATAGGAGACGGCAAGACCTTAACCAAGCTTGGGCGGTTCGTGGGGTCTTCAGTGCTTACGGTGTCAAGTGGAGTGCTTGGAGTCCTCAGGAAGCGCTAGGAGCATCCATCTACGGAGGTACCCGGTCGGGGTGCCAGGAGATCCGTTACATGAACACTGAAAGTTTTTCATTTTTTTGAAATAACAATAGTCACAAAAAGTCAAGAATAAAGTTTTTTAAAATGTGTTTATTATAAAAAAAAGTATTTCAATAATATGAATTTTGTTATGATATATATAATCTTTAAGCTCGTCATGCATGACCTATAGATAGCATCTATAAATTCAAAAGTTGCTACTAAAGTAGGGTTGCCAGTCGTTCATAAACAGTCTCTTTACAGACAGTCTGTAAAGGTGGGTTTAGATGGTCCGATGGAGCGGCCGATTGTTGAGAAGGAAGTGTTTCTTCCTAACAGTTGGCTGCTCGCTCAGCGAAGGAAGCCGTACATTTAGGCTACTTTCACACTCGCGTTTTGGGCGGATCCGTCATGGATCTGCAAAAAAGTATCTGTTACAATAATACAACTGCATGCATCCGTCATGAACGGATCCGTTTGTATTATCTGTAACATAGCCAAGATGGATCCGTCATGAACTCCATTGAAAGTCAATGGGAGACGGATCCGTTTTCTATTGTGCCAGATTGTGTCAGTGAAAACGGATCCGCTCCCATTGACTTACATTGTGTGCCAGGACGGATCCGTTTTGCTCCCCTTCATCAGGCAGACAGCAAAATGCTGCAGGCAGCGTTTTGGTGTCCGCCTCCAGAGCAGAATGATGACCGAACAGAGGGAAACTGATGCATTCTGAGCGGATCCTTTTTCATTCAGAATGCATTAGGGCAAAACTGGTCCATTTTGGACCGCTTGTGAGAGCCCTCAACGGATCTCACAAACGGAAAGCTAAAACGCAAGTGTGAAAGTAGCCTTACATGCAATGATCTCCTTCACAGTATGAGGATGAGAGATTGCTATAGCGATCCTCATACAGAATCATTGTTTCTGGGCAGCAGATCGCTTTTTAGACAGCACGATTGGTGGTGCCTGCACGAACAACAGGATCACCCAATGAATAAGCGTTTTGCTCATTCACCGAGTGATTGGAGACACAATTAGATGGCCAGATTATTGGAGTAAGTGTTCCTGATAATCTGGACGATTATTAGTTTGTCTAAATCCACCTTAAAGATAGGGTAATTTTGTATAGTGTCTGTAACAAAAACATACATAAATGCTAATAATTTAATAAAGGCTGCAAGAGCTAGTGCAGGTTATTATGATTGTATGTATCATCATTTTACAGTTCATATTTGTATTTTGAGCTGTAGGCAAATATTACAATGTTTATTATTCACTTTTGGCTTTCCATTTTCCATAAAAATCTTGTCTGTACATTCTGTGTAAACTGTCCAAAAGAAACAAAAAATTTAAATAGCATCCAAGACATTCATTGGGATCCTTCATTGTTAACTCACATGCAAAATAAATCTGTCCAGTTCTAATAACTGCAAAAATATCAAATAAATACCACACACAATGGGGAATTTTTTTAAAGTCAGGTTTGTAGAAATCTGCATTGCCAAATTTAATAAATGTTGCACAGTGTTTGATAAATTTCATAAGATGTAAATTCACTTTTAACTTAACTCCTTTACTGGAGTAAGATTGCAACAATTCTTATTAAAAAAGTTGGTGTTGATACATCTGGGTTAAATCAGCCCAACAGGTTTACCATGCCCACTTTGCTACCCACTTTCAAAACTGAAATGAAGAAATGAGTGGTGTAAAAAATTCAAATAGTTGCAACATTTTTGCACACATAAGTCTCAAAGCCCTATTTTGTGACCGTTTTTAAGCCGATTGCGAACTCTGCTGTAAAGTATCTGCTGTGTAAAACAGCAGGTGCTAGACGGCTATGGTGCATCTTTATGCAAGGCGGATGTCTCAATACATTCCACTGGACTGACCTCCAGCATACCGGGCAATCCTCCTGTGGACCCAAGTGATAACACTGTCCAGACCAATATAGACCTCACTTTAGCCAATCACTTGCCACAGTTTTTTTTGTTTTTGTTTTTTATTATTATTAGAATTTTTTTTTTTAAGACTACATTTTTGCAGGATGGAAAAGCCTAATGTGCTATGCTTTTCAATACTTTTTATGGCCAAAACTTGATGTGAACCCTGCCTAAGAAACATTTTTTTAAACATTTGATTCCTATCTATGCTTACTTTGACATACTTACAGTATTAATAATAGAAAACACGTGGTAACGTTTAATAACATCATTCAGTAGAAGCATGGTATGTATTTGACTCTTATTCGTACATCTCATTCCCGTTAAAATATATTGCCATACTTTTCTGGATATTATTCTTTCACAATTCTCCCATGAGCTATATGTTTTGGTTTGAAGATCAACTGTAATTGCACATTTGAGTTGCTCACAAGTCAATTTTATCACCCAAGACCATTTTGAAATCAATAGCAAGAATGAGAAAATCAACTTTACTTAGTCAAAGCAGATATCAATACATAATTTGTCATTTTATTATACCATGTGGTTTCCATTTAGCATAAGACCCCAGAAACCAGAACCAATATCCTCACACAAAAGCTGTTTCAAATTATGTGCAGCAAGTTTTTAAACACATTAGCAACAAGAACAAGCTGTCCTCATGCTAGCTGGCTGTGCTTTGTTCTTGATTGTGGAAAATCTTGCTTTAACTGTTCACTAATTTGATGCAGATCGCTACTGCACCAGCAGCTGCCTTGGCACGTGATTAAACACACAAGAAAACATTATTTTTCCATATAAAATATTAACAGGACCAAAAGCCACAAAATTCCCTTCGGAAAATTCTTTTCAACAAAGCCAAAATAATAGATGCCTGCAAAAAATTACACCTTTGCCTTTTCCCTCCATACAATACACTTTACAAGTGATTTTATTCATGTTTTTGATGAAAGGCTTCAGAAGAAAACCAACTTTGATTTTCATTAGAATTTTCTGGGGAGTGGGGGAGATACAACTCAAGGGAATGTTAAATGGAGATGCACCAATGAAACATGTTATCGTTTAAGTTTTAACATGATGAGCTGGCTTCATATAAAAACGACTTTTCGTGCTAGATTTAAATGATTCATATAAATCTTAGCTATTCTTTGAAATGCGAAATATCAAAGATTGTATAGAGGAAGATGTGAAGTCTGTGTGTCTTTGAATTGGAAAATGCAGCCCTTTTTAGGTATTATTATTTATTGCTTGTCAAAAGAAAACTTGATAAATCTGAGTGTGCCTTTATTGAACACAGACATCGAAGATTCATTTTCTGAGGAGAAAGTAATGGTGAAATCTACTGAGATGAGAGACTGAAGCCTGAAAAGATTAAAATTTGCAGAAAAAAGTGAAAAGAATTTACTTTAATTAATGTTATTATCTATTTGTAACTGTGTAAAGTAAATCTGTTCTGGTACTAAATAGTAATATACAATTACAAGCCATAAACATATTGGGGGTCATTTACTATCAGAAATACTCCAACATTAGGGGTATTTCAAGCACAGATTGTGGTGCAAAGGTTATATATGCGTGGCGACTTTTCCCCGCTCACGCCAGGCCTAAAAAAGTGGGCGCGGAGTGGGCGGATAAGAGAACGGGCCAGCCGGCCCATCTCATTAATCAATTTCTACTCCTGTTTTAGGCATAGAAAATTGTCTAAATTTGAGCCAGCAAAGAAGCTGGCTTACAATTAGACTGGCGGTGGATAAGCCGAAGGAGGCCGGCGCATAAAAGGGCTGCATTTTCCAATTTAAGAAGGACAAGCCGTAAGCAGGGACGCACCATCAACGAGGCGATGTGAGGTGGTGGCCTCAGGCGGCGCCATCTAGTGGTAGGTGGGGGGCGGCAATGTGCAGGACAACTCATTCACAACCAGCCCCTGCTATAAAATCGCTCCTCCAACTGCATCCTCCGTTCCATCTGCAAAGTGTCCTTTAGTCTCCTGACTTCTGTAGCAGGTAGCCAATGAGCAGCAGTGCTGGTGGTGACGTCTAATACTGCTGCCAGCCCTGCGGTTCCGCACACAGCAGCCTGGAGACATCATAAGAAGACTCCTCCTCCCAGCCTGCTCTTGGTCAGTAGGAACTGCTGGTGCCCTGTTAACCCGTACCCTCTTCTTTACACAGCTGCTGGTGTTTAAATAGCCAGAGCTGGTATAAATGATGCAGCTCTGTGGTCTGGGCCGAGGTGGGAGAGGGGGGGAGTGGGTTGTCAGGAGATGCAGTGTTAGATCTGGCCTAGTACAGAGTGCTCAGTCCTGCCTTGTGCCCATCCCTCTAGATGCAGGATTCCCTTCCACTGCATGATGGAGCCCCAGGAATCCTGCATAAAAGTGAGTGCATATGTGATATTTATATGTATGTAATAACATGTGTGATGTACAGTATCTGCCTGTATGTAATAACATGTATGATGTACAGTGTCAGCCTACATATAATAACTTGTGTGAAGTGCAGTATGTGCCTGTATGTATTAACATGTGTGATGTGCAGTATGTGTCTGTATGTAATAACATGTGTAATGTCTGTATAGTATAGCATGTGATATGTAGTATGCGTCTGTATGTAATAACCTACGTGATGCATACTGATGTGTAGTATGTGTCTATATGTAATAACATGTGTGATGTGTAGTATGTGTCTGTATGTAATAACGTGTGTGCCTGTATGTAATAGCATATGTGATATGTAGTATGTGTCTGTATGTAATAAGCTACGTGATGTATACTATGTGCCTGTATGTAATAAAATGTGTGATACGTAGTATATGTCTGTATGTAATAACAAATGTGATGTGTAGGATGTGTTTGTATGTAATAACCTGCTTGATGTATGCTATGTGCCTGTATGTAATAGCATGTGTGATGTGTACTATGTGTCTGTATGTAATAACATGTGTGATGTGTAGTGTGTCTATATGTAATAACCTGTGTGATGTATACTATGTGCCTGTATGTAATAACATGTGTGATGTGTACTGTGTCTGTATGTAATAGCATGTGTGATGTGCAGTATGTGCCTGTATTTAATAACATGTGTGATGTATACTATGTGTCTGTATGTAATAACATGTGTGATGTGCAGTATGTGTCTGTATGTAATAACATGTGTAATGTCTGTATAGTATAGCATGTGATATGTAGTATGCGTCTGTATGTAATAACCTACGTGATGCATACTGATGTGTAGTATGTGTCTATATGTAATAACATGTGTGATGTGTAGTATGTGTCTGTATGTAATAACGTGTGTGCCTGTATGTAATAGCATATGTGATATGTAGTATGTGTCTGTATGTAATAAGCTACGTGATGTATACTATGTGCCTGTATGTAATAACATGTGTGATACGTAGTATATGTCTGTATGTAATAACAAATGTGATGTGTAGGATGTGTTTGTATGTAATAACCTGCTTGATGTATGCTATGTGCCTGTATGTAATAGCATGTGTGATGTGTACTATGTGTCTGTATGTAATAACATGTGTGATGTGTAGTGTGTCTATATGTAATAACCTGTGTGATGTATACTATGTGCCTGTATGTAATAACATGTGTGATGTGTACTGTGTCTGTATGCAATAGCATGTGTGATGTGCAGTATGTGCCTGTATTTAATAACATGTGTTATGTATACTATGTGTCTGTATGTAATAACATGTGTGATGTGTAGTATGCGTCTGTATGCAATAATCTGCGTGATGTATACTATGTGTCTGTATGTAATAACCTGCTTGATGTATACTATGTGCCTGTATGTAATAACCTGTGTAATGTATACTATGTGCCTATACTGTATGTAATAACCTGTGTAATGTATACTATGTGTCTATACTGTATGTAATAGCATGTGTGATGTGCACTATGTGCCTGTATGTAATAACATGGGTGATGCGTACTATGTGCCTGTATGTAATAACATGTGCGATCAGTAGTATGTGTCTGTATGAAATAACTAGTGTTGATTGAGCACCAAAGTGCTCGGGTGCTCTGGCCGAACACATCAGTATGCTCGTGTTCTCTACCAAGCACCCGAGCACAATGGAAGTCAATGGGAGAACCCCAGGCACCCCCATGCTCGGAAGAGAAGAGGGTGTCTGGTTCACAAAAAAAGGTTAGAAATTGATTGAAACCCCATCAAAATGGTTTGGAAACAGCATTAAGAGGATGGCTGGATGCATCTTGCACTCCTATTATCTATGACATACAATAGACAACCACACAAAGGCTATATGCCAAAAGTCAGGTATGTAGAAGCCAAGAATCTATCCATGAAACAGATAACAGCCAGCATACCTTACAATGGCATTCCTTGTGCACTATGTGACATTCCAAACCAGCTCTTATCTGACAGTAAGCCTCAAAGTTGTTTCACATCTGTTGGATGGCTTGGGTGGACCTGCGCACCTAGATCAATATCATTAGGGTGACAAAAAGTTCTATACAGTTTTGTGATGTAAAAACTGATTTGCATAAACATGGGCATATGGGAAAGACATGCAAATCATGAGAATCTGCCTTGTATTTCAGCTGAAAAACCATTTACATGGAAAATTTGCGATCTACACTACTCATGAACACCGCCATCTATTGGATTCATAGTCTTGTCATAAGACTATAAAAACAATAGATGGCACTGTTCATGAGTCATGACAAGGCTATTAGATTATGAGTCTTATGACAGGGGTGCCTGGTTTGATGCTCGGGTCTCCCATTGACTTTCATTGTATTAAATTTTACTCGAGCACCCGCATTATTCGGCCGAACACCGTAATGTGCCGAGCATAGCGATGCTCGAGCCGAACGACAGTTCGGCCGAGCATGCTCGCTCAACACTAGTAATAACATATGTGATGTGTAGTAAGTGCCTGTTTGTAATAACCTGTGTGATGCGTACTATGTGCCTGTATGTAATAATATGCGACGGGATGTGTACTATGTGCCTGTATGTAATAGAATGTGTGATATGTACTATGTGTCTGTATGTAATAACATGTGTGATGTATACTATGTGCCGGTATGTAATAGCATGTGTGATGTGTACTGTGTGTCTGTATGTAATAACCTGTGTGATGTATAGTATCTGCCCGTATGTAATTACCCGTGTGATGTATACTATGTGCCTGTATGTGTTAGCATGTGTGATGTGTACTATGTGGCTGTATGTAATAACCTGTGTGATTTACAGTATCTGCCCAGACTGCCTGCATGTAATAACATGTGTGATGTGTAGTATGTGTCTGTAACGGCATACAAGGCAATGCTCCAAACTCCCGAACGGAACCTCACGAATAGCTGCTAGCAGACGAATAGGAAACGCACGCAAGCGGCTTACACTCCTAGCAATCAGTCTCTAATAGCATACAGTGAATCCCCCCAAGAACGAGACGAGGCTCCGTGTTGAGGGTCAAGCAGTGGTCACCCAGAGCTGTGCGTTTTTTTTTTGATCGTATATAACATTGGTACACATCAGTACCACCCACAGGGTTTTGTAAAAACAACCAATAACCACGTTCAATACAGTAAAACACTCCCACACAAAATCCCCCCCTCTGCCTGTGATATAATTATGGTACAATGGGTTGATGTAATTATCACAGGCAGGAGAATGCACAATGTCCTCTGTTCTGCAGACAACCGAGGAGTAAGTCAATTATCTCTCAGGACAAAGGGAAATCGCCAATACACATGTGGAGACAATAGGACAGACATCACCACTCAAACATATAATGTCCCACCCTTTACAGTACACATAGACATTTAACATATCCCCAAAATGGCACGAATTAGACCAGGGGTTCAAAAGTTTGTAAAAGTCCTTTGTGAACAAAGGAAGCATGGCTGATGAGAGGGCCCATGATCCTGGAGCAAGAGGCTGGCAACCAGGCCCCTCCAAAACCTAGTGGCGAGGTTAGTTTCGCCACAGTGTCTGTATGTAATAACTTGTGTGATGTGTAATATGTGCCTGTATGTGATAACCTGTGCGATGTGTACTATGTGCCTGTATGTAATAACATGTGTTATGTGTACTACGTGCCTGTATGTCATAACATGTGTGATGTGTACTATGTGCCATTTCAATTTTCGCCTCAGGGGGGAGAAAGGCTAGGTGTACCCCTGGCCGTAAGTCTATACAAATCGAGGAAGTTGCAGGTGTCGCTAAGATCTGCAAATTACCAGATTTTAACCGCCTCCGGACCGCCTAACGCAGGATTGCGGTCCGAAGGCGGCAGCCCTGCGCTCAGCGACGCATATACGCGTCATCTCGCGTGAGCCGAGATTTCCTGTGAACGCGCGCACACAGGCGCGCGCGTTCACAGGATCAGAAGGTAAGAGAGTGGATCTCCAGCCTGCCAGCGGCGATCGTTCGCTGGCAGGCTGGAGATGCAATTTTTTTTTTAACCCCTAAAAGGTATATTAGACGCTGTTTTGATAACAGAGTCTAATATACCTGCTACCTGGTCCTCTGGTGGTCCCTTTTGCTTGGATCGACCACCAGAGGACACAGGTAGCTCAGTAAAGTAGCACAAACACCACTACACTACACTACACCCCCCCTGTCATTATTAACCCCTTATGAACCACTGCTCACCCCTGATCACCCCATAAGAGACTCCCTGATCACCCCCCTGTCATTGATCACCCCCCTGTAAGGCTCCATTCAGACGTCCGTATGATTTTTACGGATCCACTGATACATGGATCGGATCCGCAAAACACATACGGACGTCTGAATGGAGCCTTACAGGGGGGTGATCAATGACAGGGGGTGATCACCCCATATAGACTCCCTGATCACCCCCCTGTCATTGATCACCCCCCTGTCATTGATCACGCCCCTGTAAGGCTGCATTCAGATGTCCGTATGTTTTTTACGGATCCACGGATACATGGATCGGATCCACAAAACACATACAGACGTCTGAATGGAGCCTTACAGGGGGGTGATCACCGCATATAGACTCCCTGATCACCCCCCTGTCATTGATCACCCCCTTGTAAGGCTCCATTCAGACGTCCGTATGATTTTTACGGATCCACTGATACATGGATCGGATCCACAAAACACATATGGACGTCTGAATGGAGCCTTACAGGGGGGTGATCAATGACAGGGGGTGATCACCCCATATAGACTCCCTGATCACCCCCCTGTAATTGATCACCCCCCTGTCATTGATCACCCTCCTGTAAGGCTGCATTCAGATGTCCGTATGTTTTTTACGGATCCACGGATGCATGGATCGAATCCGCAAAACACATACAGGCGTCTGAATGGAGCCTTACAGGGGGGTGATCATCGCATATAGACTCCCTGATCACCCCCCTGTCATTGATCACCCCCTTGTAAGGCTCCATTCAGACGTCCGTATGATTTTTACGGATCCACTGATACATGGATCGGATCCACAAAACACATATGGACGTCTGAATGGAGCCTTACAGGGGGGTGATCAATGACAGGGGGTGATCACCCCATATAGACTCCCTGATCACCCCCCTGTAATTGATCACCCCCCTGTCATTGATCACCCTCCTGTAAGGCTGCATTCAGATGTCCGTATGTTTTTTACGGATCCACGGATACATGGATCGGATCCGCAAAACACATACAGACATCTGAATGGAGCCTTATAGGGGGGTGATCACCCCATATAGACTCCCTGATCACCCCCTGTCATTGATCACCCCCCCTGTCATTGATCACCCCCCTGTCATTGATCACCCCCCTGTAAGGCTGCATTCAGATGTCCGTATATTTTTTACGGATCCACGGATACATGGATCGGATCCGCAAAACACATACGGACATCTAAATGGAGCCTTATAGGGGGGTGATCAATGACAGGGGGGTGATCACCCCATATAGACTCCCTGATCACCCCCCTGTCATTGATCACCCCCCTGTAAGGCTCCATTCAGAAATTGTTTTGGCCCAAGTTAACGGAAATTATATATTTTTTTCTTACAAAGTCTCATATTCCACTAACTTGTGTCAAAAAATAAAATCTCAAATGAACTCACCATACCCCTCACGGAATCCAAATGCGTAACATTTTTTAGACATTTATATTCCAGACTTCTTCTCACGCTTTAGGGCCCCTAGAATGCCAGGGCAGGATAAATACCCCACATGTGACCCCATTTCGGAAAGAAGACACCCCAAGGTATTCGCTGAGGGGCATATTGAGTCCATGAAACATTTAAATTTTTGTCCCAAGTTAGCGGAAAGGGAGACTTTGTAAGAAAAAAATAATAATAATTTCCGCTAACTCGTGCCAAAAAAAATAAATTTCTATGAACTCGCCATGCCCCTCATTGAATACCTTGGGGTGTCTTCTTTCCAAAATGGGGTCACATGTGGGGTATTTATACTGCCCTGGCTTTTTAGGGGCCCTAAAGCGTGAGAAGAAGTCTGGGATCCAAATGTCTAAAAATGCCCTCATAAAAGGAATGTGGGCCCCTTTGCGCATCTAGGCTGCATAAAAGTGTCACACATCTGGTATCGCCGTACTCAGGAGAAGTTGGGCAATGTGTTTTGGGGTGTCATTTTACATATACCCATGCTAGGTGAGATAAATATCTTGGTCAAATGCCAACTTTGTATAAAAAATGGGAAAAGTTGTCTTTTGCCGAGATAGTTCTCTCACCCAGCATGAGTATATGTAAAATGACACCCCAAAACACATTGCCCAACTTCTCCTGAATACGGCGATACCACATGTGTGACACTTTTTTGCAGCCTAGGTGGGCAAAGGGGCCCACATTCCAAAGAGCACCTTTCGGATTTCACAGGTCATTTACCTACTTACCACACATTAGGGCCCCTAGAATACCAGGGCAGTATAACTATCCCACAAGTGACCCCATTTTGGAAAGAAGACACCCCAAGGTATTTCGTGAGGAGCATGGCGAGTTCCTAGAATTTTTTATTTTTTGTCACAAGTTAGCGGAAAATGATGATTTTTTTTTTCTTACAAAGTCTCATATTCCGCTAACTTGTGACAAAAAATAAAAACTTCCATGAACTCACTATGCCCATCAGCGAATACCTTGGGGTGTCTTCTTTCCAAAATGGGGTCACTTGTGGGGTAATTATACTGCCCTGGGATTCTAGGGGCCCTAATGTGTGGTAAGTAGTTTGAAATCAAAATCTGTAAAAAATGGCCGGTGAAATCTGAAAGGTGCTCTTTGGAATGTGGGCCCCTTTTCCCACCTAGGCTGCAAAAAAGTGTCACACATGTGGTATCTTCATACTCAGGAGAAGTTGGGCAATGTGTTTTGGGGTGTCATTTTACATATACCCATGCAGGGTGAGAGAAATATCTTGGCAAAAGACAACTTTTCCCATTTTTTTATACAAAGTTGGCATTTGACCAAGATATTTATCTCACCCAGCATGGGTATATGTAAAATGACACCACAAAACACATTGCCCAACTTCTCCTGAGTACGGAGATACCACATGTGTGAGTTGATGGGCATAGTGTCACGACCGCTATCCCAGCAGCAGTCGTGTCGCACCAGACGGAGGGGAAGGGGGACCCTTATCTACGGATGGGAATAGTATGGCCACCCCTGACTAACCCTAAGCTGGCACCTGTCTGCCCTGATACCCTAGACGGGGTGTGAACCCGTGCGGCGAGCAGGATGCCTAAACCCTCAGTCACCCTAACAAGCCTAGAGTGGGGAAAGGCCGATGGGAGCACTAGTCACCATCACTCATGTCTAGGAGAACAGCAGGGGAAGACAGCAACAAACAAACTATAGCAGAGATAGACTTATCCAGTCACGAGCAGAGAAGGCGATCCCAATCACGACAGTCCACGCCGGACAAGAGCTCCACAGCAACACCATCAAATGATCTCCTTCAAAGGTCAGAATAGAACTGGAAGTAAGGACTATATCTGGCAATGACTGCAAGTGAAAGTGAAACTAATATAGTAGCTGGGAGTGGCAGACAGGACTCACCTGAGAAGGATGCCTACAAACTCCCAGTCAGGACAAAAAGGTTCACAAGGCAAAACCCGGATGACATACCCTGAACCATGGAGCAAACTCACAAGCTATCGCGAGTAACAAGTCGCTGCGACCTTCTCCTCCCAGACCTGTCTGGATCAGTCACAGTCGTGACAGTACCCCCCTTTCTACGAGGGGCCCCTGGACCCTCAAGACCAGGCCTCTCCGGATGGGAGCTATGAAAAGCCCGAATGAGTCTGTCTGCTTTTCTCTGAAGCTGGAACCCACATTCTCTCTTCGGAACCATAACTTCTCCAGTGCACCAGGTACTGAAGAGAGTGGCGAACATATCGTGAGTCAACAATCTTTTCTACCTGAAACTCAAGACTGCCATCAACAACCACCGGTGGAGGCGGTAGTGGCAATGGTTCAGGAGGTTCTACATATCTCTTAAGCAGAGATCTGTGGAAGATATTATGGATCCTTAGAGTCTGAGGTAGCTCCAGACGAAAAGCCACCGGGTTAATGATCTTAATTACCCTATAAGGACCAATAAATCTCGGACCTAATTTCCACGAGGGAACCTTCAACTTGATATTTCTGGTAGACAACCACACCAAGTCATTCACCCCAAGGTCCGGACCTTCAGAGCGCCTCCTATCAGCCACACGTTTGTATCTACCACCCATTCTCTTCAAACTTTCTTGCACACTCTGCCACACTGAAGAAAGTGAAGACGCAAATCGTTCCTCCTCGGGAATCCCAGACGGCCCCCCCTCACTAAACGTACAAAACTGAGAAAGGAAACCATACGCACCAAAAAATGGTGACTTATCGGTGGATTCTTGACGACGATTATTAATGGCAAACTCGGCTAACGGTAAATAAGATGACCATTCCTCCTGATTTTCGGAAACAAAGCATCTCAAATATGTCTCTAGGTTTTGATTGGTACTTTCAGTCTGACCGTTGGACTGTGGATGGAAAGATGAAGAAAACGACAGATGAACCCCTAAACGAGAACAAAAAGCTTTCCAAAATTTAGAAACTAATTGGGTACCACGATCCGAAACAATATCGGAAGGGACCCCGTGAAGCTTCACGATGTGGTCAATAAAAACCTGAGCCAGTGTGTTAGCATTAGGCAATGCGGCAAGAGCAATAAAGTGCACCATTTTACTGAATCTGTCAACAACTACAAGAATAACAGTTTTCCCCGCTGATACTAGTAGATCTGTAATGAAATCCATTGATAGGTGCGTCCAAGGCCTGTTGGGGATGGCTAGAGGTAAAAGACGCCCTGCCGGACGAGTATGATCTACCTTAGAACGAGCACAGGTAGCACATGCAGACACAAAATTCAACACCTCCTGGCGCCACTTAGGCCACCAGAACCGACGAGACACTAATTCAGAGGTAGCCCTACTACCTGGGTGTCCTGCCAGTGTGGAGTTATGGTGTTCTTTTAGTATCTCCAGGCGTAAATTTTCTGGCACAAACAGTTTACCCGAGGGGCAGGAGGCCGAGGCGTCCCCCTGAGCTTCCAACACCCTCCCCTCTAAACCTGAGTGTAATGCAGAGACCACCACCCCCTTTTGCAAAATGGGCTCTGGTACCTCAACATCACCCCCTCCAGGAAAACTTTGAGACAATGCATCCGCCTTAGTATTTTTTGCCCCCGGGCGATAGGTTATTACAAAATTAAACCTAGTAAAAAATAACGACCACCGAGCCTGTCTAGGGGTGAGACGTTTAGCAGACTCCAGATATAATAAGTTTTTGTGATCAGTAATCACTGTGACGGGATGAACCGCCCCCTCCAAAAAATGACGCCACTCCTCAAAAGCCAACTTAATAGCCAAAAGTTCCCTGTTGCCAATATCATAGTTCCTTTCTGCAGTAGACAATTTCTTCGAAAAGAAAGCACACGGACGCCATTCACCAGGGGACGGGCCCTGAGATAGTACCGCTCCCACCCCCACCTCTGATGCGTCAACCTCTACAATAAAAGGAAGCGAGACATCTGGCTGTACGAGAATAGGGGCCGAGGTGAATCTCTCCTTCAGAGATGCAAAGGCAGTTTTGGCTGCATGTGACCATTTGGAAAAATCGGATCCCTTTCGGGTCATGTCCGTCAGTGGTTTGACCACCAAGGAATAGTTCTTTATAAACTTTCTATAAAAATTGGCAAACCCCAGGAAGCGTTGCAATGCCTTCAGGTTCTCAGGCAGATCCCAGTCTATAATCGCCCGCACTTTCTCTGGATCCATGCGGAAACCTGAATCTGACAACACATACCCCAGAAATGGCAGTTCTTTTACGGCGAACACACATTTTTCTAACTTAGCAAACAATTTGTTGGCCCTTAATATCTGCAGCACTTGTCTCACATGGATCTTATGTGTATCCAGATCCGGGGAATAGACCAGGATGTCATCAAGATATATCACAACAAATCTCCCGATAAGGTGACTAAAAATATCGTTGACAAAATGTTGGAATACCGCAGGCGCATTAGTAAGACCAAATGGCATGACCAGATTTTCATAATGCCCTTCCGGAGTATTAAAAGCCGTCTTCCACTCATCCCCCTCTTTGATGCGAACCAGGTTATAGGCTCCTCTGAGATCCATTTTGGAGAACCATTTAGCACCAGCAACCTGATTAAAGAGGTCGGGAATGAGAGGAAGAGGATAGGGATCTCGGATAGTTATCGGGTTTAATTCCCGGAAATCCAGGCAAGGACGTAGGCCCCCATCTTTCTTTTTAACGAAAAAGAACCCTGCAGCCACAGGTGAAGAAGAGGGTCTGATGTGTCCCTTAGCCAAACTCTCCGAAATATAATCTTTCATAGCCTTCCTCTCCGGGCCGGAAAGATTGTATAACCGGGTTTTAGGTAGTTTTGCCCCAGGTAATAGATTAATCGGGCAATCATATGGACGATGAGGTGGTAACCCCTGACAACCCTTCTCAGAGAACACATCCATAAAATCTGACAGAAAGGCAGGTAAAGATGTTACAGAGAGTGTAGAGCACTTACTACTCAAGCAGTTGTCCTTACAATGTTCACTCCACTCCACAATCTCCCCGGCCTGCCAATCCACCACTGGATTGTGAGTCACCAGCCAGGGAAGCCCCAATACCATAGGAGCCGGAAGACCGTCCAGGACATAACAAGACATATGCTCTTTATGGAGGTCCCCTACCTGCAGATGGATATTATGGATGATCTGAGTTAACTCTTTCTGAGTAAGAGGGGAGGAGTCGATGGCAAAAACAGGAATAGTTCTGCGTATCGGTTCCGGAGTAAAACCCAAAGCCTGAGCAAACCGTGAATCCACCAAGTTGACCCCCGCCCCACTGTCCAAAAAGACGGAACAGATCTCAGTCTTATTGCCCGCCTCAACGGTAGCAGACAACAAAAACTGAAACATGCGTATGGAGGAAACGAATATGCCCAGACTGTTCTCCTCCGCACAATCTGGGGACTCTAGTTTTCCGGCGGCTCCTTTGTTTGTGGTCTCTTGGGTTCTGAGGGACAAATCTTTACAAAATGACCCCTCCCCCCACAACGAAAACAAACCTCTGACCTACGGCGGAACTTAGGAGGATTCACCCGTCTAGTGGCGCCCCCTATTTGCATTGGTTCGACTGGATCATAACAAACCGATCCCTGCCCTATAGAGGCCTCCGTAAAATTTAATAGTCTCTCCCTGAGTCGTCTGTCGATTCTTATGGACAGAGACATAGCAGCCTCCAGAGACCCAGGGACCTCGTATACCGCCAGCGCGTCTTTTAATTTTTCAGACAACCCCTGGCAGAACTGACTCCTAAGGGCCGAGTCGTTCCATAACGTATCAGTAGCCCACCTAAGAAATTCGGAACAATATAGTTCAGCAGACCGGTTCTCTTGCCGAAGTCTACGTAGCTTAGACTCAGCCAGCGAGACCCTGTCCGGGTCATCATATACGAGACCCAGGGCTTCAAAAAACTCCTCCACTGATCGTAAGGCCAGAGAATCTAATGGTAGGGAGAAAGCCCAAGCCTGCGGATCTCCTTGCAGGAGAGAAATTACAATGCCCACCCGTTGTTCCTCACCTCCGGAGGATCTAGGGCGTAACCTGAAGAACAATTTGCAAGCTTCTCTGAAGGTTACAAATTGGTCTCTCCCTCCTGAGAACCTATCAGGTAAAGCCACTTTTGGCTCAGGAGTACCTTGGTTTCCCGTAGCAACGGTGGAACCCAAGGATTGCTGCTGCTGCAGCACTGTTGCTTTTAATCCTGCCACTTCAAGGGATAATCCCTGTAATTGTTTCGCCAAAACCGTAACCGGATCCATAGTGGAACAGAAAAATACAAAGCAAAACAGCAAGCAAAAAAAAAGAAATGTCATTTTTTTTTTTTTTTTTTAAAAGGCCAGATATACTGTCACGACCGCTATCCCAGCAGCAGTCGTGTCGCACCAGATGGAGGGGAAGGGGGACCCTTATCTACGGATGGGAATAGTATGGCCACCCCTGACTAACCCTAAGCTGGCACCTGTCTGCCCTGATACCCTAGACGGGGTGTGAACCCGTGCGGCGAGCAGGATGCCTAAACCCTCAGTCACCTTAACAAGCCTAGAGTGGGGAAAGTCCGATGGGAGCACTATTCACCATCACTCATGTCTAGGAGAACAGCAGGGGAAGACAGCAACAAACAAACTATAGCAGAGATAGACTTATCCAGTCACGAGCAGAGAAGGCGATCCCAATCACGACAGTCCACGCCGGACAAGAGCTCCACAGCAACACCATCAAACGATGTCCTTCAAAGGTCAGAATAGAACTGGAAGTAAGGACTATATCTGGCAATGACTGCAAGTGAAACTGAAACTAATATAGTAGCTGGGAGTGGCAGACAGGACTCACCTGAGAGGATGCCTACAAACTCCCAGTCAGGACAAAAAGGTTCACAAGGCAAAACCCGGATGACATACCCTGAACCATGGAGCAAACTCACAAGCTATCGCGAGTAGCAAGTCGCTGCGACCTTCTCCTCCCAGACCTGTCTGGATCAGTCACAGTCGTGACACATAGTGAGTTCATGGAAGTTTTTATTTTTTGTCACAAGTTAGTGGAATATGAGACTTTGTAAGAAAAAAAATCATCATTTTCCGCTAACTTGTGACAAAAAATAAAAAGTTCTATGAACTCACCATGCCCATCAGCGAATACCTTAGGGTGTCTACTTTCCGAAATGGGGTCATTTGTGGGGTTTTTCTACTGTCTGGGCATTGTAGAACCTCAGGAAACATGACAGGTGCTCAGAAAGTCAGAGCTGCTTCAAAAAGCAGAAATTCACATTTTTGTACCATAGTTTGTAAACGCTATAACTTTTACCCAAACCATTTTTTTTTTACCCAAACATTTTTTTTTTATCAAAGACACGTAGAACAATAAATTTAGAGACAAAATTATATATGGATGTCGTTTTCTTTGCAAAATTTTACAACTGAAAGTGAAAAATGTCATTTTTTTTGCAAAAAAATCGTTAAATTTCGATTAATAACAAAAAAAAGTAAAAATGTCAGCAGCAATGAAATACCACCAAATGAAAGCTCTATTAGTGAGAAGAAAAGGAGGTAAAATTCATTTGGGTGGTAAGTTGCATGACCGAGCAATAAACTGTGAAAGTACTGTAGGTCAGAAGTGTAAAAAGTGGCCTGGTCATTAAGGGTGTTTAACCACCTCCGGACCGCCGAACACAGCGACGCGTCCTGGAGGTGGTTGATTCATTCCGAGTGGACGCGCCGGCGCGTCCTCTCGCGAGACGCGATAAATTACCTGTGTGCGCGCGTTCACAGGAACGGAAGGTAAGCGAGTGGATCTCCAGCCTGCCAGCGGCGATCGTTCGCTGGCAGGCTGGAGATGTGATTTTTTTAATCTCTAACAGGTATATTAGACGCTGTTTTGATAACAGCGTCTAATATACCTGCTACCTGGTCCTCTGGTGGTCCCCTTTGTTTGGATCGACCACCAGAGGACACAGGTAGCTCAGTAATATGTTGCACCACTACACTACACCCCCCCTGTCACTTATTAACCCCTTATTCACCCTTGATCACCCCTGATCACCCCATATAGACTCCCTGATCACCCCCCTGTCATTGATTACCCCCCTGTCATTGATCACCCCCCTGTAAAGCTCCATTCAGACGTCCGCATGATTTTTACGGATCCACTGATAGATGGATTGGATCCGCAAAACGCATACGGACGTCTGAATGGAGCCTTACAGGGGCGTGATCAATGACTGTGGTGATCACCCCATATAGACTCCCTGATCACCCCCTGTCATTGATTACCCCCCAGTCATTGATCACCCCCCTGTAAAGCTCCATTCAGACGTCCGCATGATTTTTACGGATCCACTGATAGATGGATCGGATCCGCAAAACGCATACGGACGTCTGAATGGAGCCTTACAGGGGCGTGATCAATGACTGTGGTGATCACCCCATATAGACTCCCTGATTACCCCCCTGTCATTGATCACCCCCCTGTAAAGCTCTATTCAGACGTCCGCATGATTTTTACGGATCCACTGATAGATGGATCGGATCCGCAAAACGCATTCGGACGTCTGAATGGAGCCTTACAGGGGCATGATCAATGACTGTGGTGATCACCCCATATAGACTCCCTGATCACCCCCCTGTCATTGATTACCCCCCAGTCATTGATCACCCCCCTGAAAAGCTCCATTCAGACGTCCGCATGATTTTTACGGATCCACTGATAGATGGATCGGATCCGCAAAACGCATACGGACGTCTGAATGGAGCCTTACAGGGGCGTGATCAATAACTGTGATGATCACCCCATATAGACTCCCTGATCACCCCCTGTCATTGATCACCCCCCTGTCATTGATCACCCCCCTGTCATTGATCACCCCCCTGTCATTGATCACCCCCCTGTCATTGATCACCCCCTTGTAAGGCTCCATTCAGAATTTTTTTGGCCCATGTTAACAGAAATTATATATTTTTTTCTTACAAAGTCTCATATTCCACTAACTTGTGTCAAAAAATAAAATCTCACATGAACTCACCATACCCCTCACGGAATCCAAATGCGTAAATTTTTTTTGACATTTATATTCCAGACTTCTTCTCACGCTTTAGGGCCCCTAGAATGCCAGGGCAGTATAAATACCCCACATGTGACCCCATTTCGGAAAGAAGACACCCCCAGGTATTCCGTGAGGGGCATATTGAGTCCATGAAAGATAGAAATTTTTGTCCCAAGTTAGCGGAAAGGGAGTCTTTGTGAGAAAAAAATAAAGAAAATCAATTTCCGCTAACTTGTGCCAAAGAAAAAAAATTTCTATGAACTCGCCATGCCCCTCATTGAATACCTTGGGGTGTCTTCTTTCCAAAATGGGGTCACATGTGAGGTATTTATACTGCCCTGGCATTCTAGGGGCCCTAAAGCGTGAGAAGAAGTCTGGGATCCAAATGTCTAAAAATGCCCTCATAAAAGGAATGTGGGCCCCTTTGCGCATCTAGGCTGTAAAAAAGTGTCACACATCTGGTATCGCCGTACTCAGGAGAAGTTGGGCAATGTGTTTTGGGGTGTCATTTTACATATACCCATGCTGGGTGAGATAAATATCTTGGTCAAATGCCAACTTTGTATAAAAAAATGGGAAGCATGAGTATATGTAAAAAGACACCCCAAAACACATTGCCCAACTTCTCCTGAATACGGCGATACCACATGTGTGACACTTTTTTGCAGCCTAGGTGGGCAAAGGGGCCCACATTCCCAAGAGCACCTTTAGGATTTCACAGGTCATTTACCTACTTACCACACATTAGGGCCCCTGGAAAATGCCAGGGCAGTATAACTACCCCACAAGTGACCCCATTTTGGAAATAAGACACCCCAAGGTATTCCGTGAGGGGCATGGCGAGTTCCTAGAATTTTTAATTTTTTGTCACAAGTTAGTGGAAAATGATGATATTTTTTTTTTTTCTTACAAAGTCTCATATTCCACTAACTTGTGACAAAAAATAAAAACTTCCATGAACTCACTATGCCCATCACGAAATACCTTGGGGTGTCTTCTTTCCAAAATGGGGTCACTTGTGGGGTAGTTATACTGCCCTGGCATTCTAGGGGCCCAAATGTGTGGTAATGAGTTTGAAATCAAATTCTGTAAAAAATGCCCTGTGAAATCCGAAAGGTGCTCTTTGGAATGTGGGCCCCTTTTCCCACCTAGGCTGCAAAAAAGTGTCACATATGTGGTAACTCCGTACTCGGGAGAAGTTGGGGAATGTGTTTTGGGGTGTCATTTTACATATACCCATGCTGGGTGAGAGAAATATCTTGGTCAAATGCCAACTTTGTATAAAAAAAATGGGAAAAGTTGTCTTTTGCCAAGATATTTCTCTCACCCAGCATGGGTATATGTAAAATGACACCCCAAAACACATTCCCCAACTTCTCCTGAATACGGAGATACCACATGTGTGACACTTTTTTGCAGCCTAGGTGTGCAAAGATGCCCACATTCCAAAGAGCACCTTTCGGATTTCATAGGCCATTTTTTACAGAATTTGATTTCAAACTCCTTACCACACATTTGGGCCCCTAGAATGCCAGGGCAGTATAACTACCCCACAAGTGACCCCATTTTGGAAAGAAGACACCCCAAGGTATTCTCTGATGGGCATAGTGAGTTCATGGAAGTTTTTATTTTTTGTCACAAGTTAGTGGAATATGAGACTTTGTAAGAAAAAAAATAAAATAAAAAAATCATCATTTTCCACTAACTTGTGACAAAAAATAAAAAATTCTAGGAACTCGCCATGCCTCTCACGGAATACCTTGGGGTGTCTTCTTTCCAAAATGGGGTCACTTGTGGGGTAGTTATACTGCTCTGGCATTCTAGGGGCCCAAATGTGTGGTAAGGAGTTTGAAATCAAATTCTGTAAAAAATGCCCTGTGAAATCCGAAAGGTGCTCTTTGGAATGTGGGCCCCTTTGCCCACCTAGGCTGCAAAAAAGTGTCACACATGTGGTATCTCCGTATTCAGGAGAAGTTGGGGAATGTGTTTTGGGGTTTCATTTTACATATACCCATGCTGGGTGAGAGAAATATCTTGGCAAAAGACAACTTTTCCCATTTTTTTATTCAAAGTTGGCATTTGACCAAGATATTTCTCTCACCCAGCATGGGTATATGTAAAATGACACCCCAAAACACATTCCCCAACTTCACCTGAGTACGGCGATAACAAATGTGTGACACTTTTTTACAGCCTAGATGGGGCAAAGGGGCCCACATTCCAAAGAGCACCTTTCGGATTTCACCGGCCATTTTTTACAGAATTTGATTTCAAACTCCTTACCACACATTTGGGCCCCTAGAATGCCAGGGCAGTATAACTACCCCACAAGTGACCCCATTTTGGAAAGAAGACACCCAAAGGTATTCGCTGATGGGCATAGTGAGTTCATAGGACTTTTTATTTTTTGTCACAAGTTAGTGGAATATGAGACTTTGTAAGAAAAAAAATAAATAAATAAAAAATCATCATATTCCGCTAACTTGTGACAAAAAATTAAAAGTTCTATGAACTCACTATGCCCATCAGTGAATACCTTAGGGTGTCTACTTTCCGAAATGGGGTCATTTGTGGGGTGTTTGTACTATCTGGGCATTATAGAACCTCAGGAAACATGACAGGTGCTCAGAAAGTCAGAGCTGCTTCAAAAAGCGGAAATACACATTTTTGTACCAAAGTTTGTAAACGCTATAACTTTTACCCAAACCATTTTTTTTTTTACCCAAACATTTTTTTTTTATCAAAGACATGTAGAACAATAAATTTAGAGCAAAATTTATATATGGATGTTGTTTTTTTTGCAAAATTTTACAACTGAAAATGAAAAATGTCATTTTTTTGCAAAAAAATCGTTAAATTTCGATTAATAACAAAAAAAAGTAAAAATATCAGCAGCAATAAAATACCACCAAATGAAAGCTCTATTAGTGAGAAGAAAAGGAGGTAAAATTCATTTGGGTGGTAAGTTGCATGACCGAGCAATAAACGGTGAAAGTAGGGTAGGTCAGAAGTGTAAAAAGTGGCCTGGTCTTTCAGGGTGTTTAAGCCATAGGGGCTGAGGTGGTTAAGCTAGGGGGGCTGAGGTGTTTAAAGCACCTATTTCCAATCTGTGGCATGTGGGAGGGGCATAAGTCAGATTGAAAACAACATTTCTAGTCACAGGAAATCTCAAAAATCGGATCAAGTTGTGTGGTATAATTGTGTGATGCTTCCTGTTTGTCGACTTGACAGATATCACCACTTGTCGGAAACTGAAAGGGACATAATTCTTGAATTGAGTGACCTTGGTCTATCACTCATAGGTTGCTATGTGCCTAGGCTGAGATGTCTGCACTGTTCAATGTTGTGTGTTTTAGTGGTTGGGAGAACTACAACAAAGTGGAACGACAGAAAGAGGTTCACAGATGGATCGTATTGTCAAAATAATGGTGCATTGTGATCCATTCTGTACTGCAAGTAAAATTGGACATCACATCCCAAACTATCTGAAGGCACTTGCACGACATTGGACTATGAGCCAGATGTTTAGCTACAGGTGTTCCATTGACCTCATACCACCAACTCTCAAAGTCTAACATGGTGCACACCAAGATGGCAATGAATGCATAAATGGAGGTCTAGCCTCTTTAGCTATTAATTCCGCTTTTTGATGCAATGATAGAGGGAGATTGGTCTGGAGACGACATGGGCAATGCCATGAGGAGGCCGTCACAAGGGAATACAACACTGGTCCTACTGCCAGGATAATGGTGTGGGGTGGCATAATGTAAAGTAGTTGGACCCCTCTTGTCTTCATTTTAGGTACACTGAACGCCCAGCATTACATTGATTTGGTCGTGGAACAGTTATTTCTCCAATGCATCCTAGGAGCCGTTTTTCAACAGGACAAAGCCAGGCTGCATGTTACTTGAGTGACCAACTTCCATAGCCTAAACATGCTACCATGGCCTGCAGCATTTCCAGGCTTGTCTCTCATTGAGCACAAAGGTAGCAGCCAGCAGCGGATCTTAAAGATTTGCATGCCTAAGTGTATTCAACATGGCAGAACAACTATTAATAACCCCATTGATAGCATGTCAAGCGAGTTTATTTCTTGCGCTCATGCTCGATACTGAATAAATGTAGGTGTTTCAAATATTTTCAATTTTTTTTTTTATCATTTGCATATCATTAACATGTATATTGATCCTGTGATTTCCATAATTCCATGACTTTTCCTTCTTAGTGTTGCAATTTTTATGCTGAGGAGTGTATATCTTGCAATGATAACCTAGCATTTTTATTTTAATATTAAAGGGGTTGACCTTGTTCAGAGCTGAACCCGGACATACCCATATTTTCACCCAGACAGCCCCCTTGATGTTAGCATCGCAGCATCTCATTGTCACCGCCAGTTCTGTGACAAGGTCTGAGAGACGTTCTTCTCTACCTCTTGTATAATGTTCTTTGTTTTGGTTTCACTTTCTCATCTTCTTTCCTTCTGCCAGGTGTCACTTATTTAGACTAATCGTCTTCCTTTATATTCCCTCCCATACTGTCTCACTTTGCGGTTTATACTACTTCCTGGATGAAGTGTTCACTGTTGGAGGCTGCTTCTGCTGTTTGCTCAGATAAGTCCTTTACTTTATTGTGTTTCCTTGCTGGCTTGATTCTAGGTGACCCTGACTCCGTCCGTATTAAGTGCAGGGAACCGGTGGTCGTGTCCCCTCACTATTATAGGGTTTTCAGGTGTCACACAGACTTACGTACGTGGGCCTGCAATCGTCTACCATCGAGACCCTTGCATGTGCATAGCAGTCAGGGAGAGCTCTTAGGGTTTTATAGGGCTCACCTATAAGCTCCTTAGTTTGGGATCAAGCCAGTCGCTTGTTAATTCATAAGTTCCAGCTAGCTGCAAACTTCACCCAGGACACTCATGCTAGATCGCGCAGGGCAAGGGCTCTTTTCTTTACAGTAACACACTGCCGGGGGGAGGCTTCCACCCGGCAGTATGTTCGGTGACATCACTGGCTCTGATGGGCATGCTTTAGCGTTGCCCTAGCCGTTTTACTGGCTAGATGTCACGGCCATGGCTATGACCGTGACTCTTCAACCGCATGCGATTATCAGCGGTTTTGTTTTGTTGTCAATCACAGGTGAGGGCAGTGGTATTTGCCTCACCTGTGGTTGCCGCTGACAACGCTTGCTTGTGGCAGCTTTCCTGCTGTGCATGCGGTTGCACCTAGCAACCCCTATGTTAGGTGTGTGTGTTTGGTGTTCACTGTGTTGTTTGTCTGTGTGCACTCTGTGTAGTGTGTTGTGTGCACTGACACTTTTCCTGCACTGTGGTTGCCCGTGGCAACGTTTGGCTGTCTGTACATGTGGTGGCAGTGTCCTGGCCTCCGGGCTATTCCCCAGGACACGGTTGCCACCCATGTCGTGGCCAGCGGCAACAACCACAGTGGCTTGCTACTGTTGGACACTTTCCCTTTAATGTTGTGTTTTCCCTTCCCGGGTGTTGGAAGGGTTAACTTCCTTCCCAGTGTGTGTGTGTGTCACTGGGTGTGTCCGACTGTGGGGTGTGGCTTCCTGGCCTATATAGCCTCACTGTTAGCATGGCTCTGTGGGTTATTTCAGCCATGCTTGCTGGAGCAGCCTCCTGTGTTACTATCTGCCAGTGAGAGCCACCCCTGTGGTCATAAAGATATTGTCCTTATGTTTATGTCTGCTGTGTGTTGATGTTGTATGTTATGTTCTGTTGGGACCTTTCTATGTGTTTGGTGCAGCTTACGGTTCTGGATTCCTGTTTGCGCAGGGATCCAGTCAGCAAGGCTGTGACAGGTTGGTGGAACTAATAGTTCGCCTGTCATTCCCGTAAGGCTGTATGAGTTCCCCTTTTCCCAACAGCTTGGCCATTGAGACTCCTGCTCCTCCGTGCCTAGGAGGAGTAGGTCGTCTTACCCTGACTCCTAGCGCAGGGACCGGACGGAGGGTGAGTTAGGGATCCGAGGTTCCTGCGCATGGGTCCTCCTACCTTTAAGTTCGGCCCATGCAGTTAGGAGTTAGGGTCAGGGTAGGGACGCTGTAGGAGGTGACCTGATCCCTATCCTGTTCTCCTGGCCGAGTAGGCCTACAGCACATGGCAGCGCACGGCTGAGGATTTCCCCCATCCTCAGCCGTGACAGTATGACCACAGAGGCTTCTCGCGTGGCGCTCCCTCGAAAGAGGGTAAAGCATGCACCGCTATCTGCGGATGGGGTGCATGCGCGTTCTCCGGAGGGAGAGCGTTATGGGGGTTTCACCGTTTACGGCGTGGTGAGTGGCATTCCCCGCCATTCCTTGCTCACCGCTGTCCGTGTTGGTGTCCCCTTTTGTTTGTCTTTCCCCTCCCCCCTCCCATTGTTTTTTGTGCCTCACCAACCTTCCCCTTTTGTTGTTGGGAGGGGCTTTGAGAGGTGGGAGTACCCTTCCCTCGAAAGAGGGTGAAGCATGTACCGCCGTCTGCGGAAGGGGTACATGTGCCCTCTTCGGAGGGAGAGCGTTATGGGGGTTTCGCCGCTGACGGCGCGGTGAGTGGCTTTTTCCCCGCCACTTCCTCACAGTGTTCGTCTGGCGTCCCCTGATATTTTGATCTCCTCACCGTGGTGTTTGTTTGGTGTGCGAGTGTCACACCTTTGGAAGAGGGTGCAGCATGCAGTGCCATCCCCTTGTTGCCTGCATGCGCGTTCTCCGGAGGGAGAGTGTCCGGGGGGGATCACCGTTAACGGCACGATTGGTGGCTTATTCCCCGCCACCTTACCTTCCCTGTCTGTGTTGGTGATCCCTCGTCCCTCTCCATGTTCCCATCTCTGGTCGTTTGCTGGCAGCACTCCGTAAGTGGTCCGGCTGCGTGCTGGTTAGGAGTGTCTGCTGGCAGCGACTGGAGTGGGGACGTGAGTGGAGAGTCCCCTCGTCCACTCTCAGTGGTTCCATTCCCTGTCGCTGTGTCGGGCTGCAGGCCTCGCTGGACTGGCTGAGTGAGTGCTGGGAGAGGATGCAGCTGCCAGCGACTTCCTGGGAACCATGTCCTGAGAGTGGACGTCTCCTTCTCCCATCCCCTTGTGTAAGTTCCTCACCAGTTTCGTTTTTTTTCGGTGGGGGGGCTTTGAGGGCTGGGAGTGTCACGGCCATGGCTATGACCGTGACTCTTCAACCGCATGCGATTGTCAGCGGTTTTGTTTTGTTGTCAATCACAGGTGAGGGCAGTGGTAATTGCCTCACCTGTGGTTGCCGCTGACAACGCTTGCTTGTGGCAGCTTTCCTGCTGTGCATGCGGTTGCACCTAGCAACCCCTATGTTAGGTGTGTGTGTATTGCGTTCACTGTGTTGTTTGTCTGTGTGCACTCTGTGTAGTGTGTTGTGTGCACTGACACTTTTCCTGCACTGTGGTTGCCCGTGGCAACGTTTGACTGTCTGTACATGTGGTGGCAGTGTCCCGGCCTCCGGGATATTCCCCAGGACATGGTTGCCACCCATGTCGTGGCCAGCGGCAACAACCACAGTGGCTTGCTACTGTTGGACACTTTCCCTTTAATGTTGTGTTTTCCCTTCCCGGGTGTTGGAAGGGTTAACTTCCTTCCCAGTGTGTGTGTGTGTCACTGGGTGTGTCCGACTGTGGGGTGTGGCTTCCTGGCCTCACTGTTAGCGTGGCTCTGTGGGTTGTTTCAGCCAAGGCTGTATGAGTTCCCCTCTTCCCAACAGCTTGGCCATTGAGACTCCTGCTCCTCCGTGCCTAGGAGGAGTAGGTCGTCTTACCCTGACTCCTAGCGCAGGGACCGGACAGAGGGTGAGTTAGGGATCCGAGGTTCCTGCGCATGGGTCCTCCTAACTTTAAGGTCGGCCCATGCAGTTAGGAGTTAGGGTCAGGGTAGGGACGCTGTAGGAGGTGACCTGCTCCCTATCCTGTTCTCCTGGCCGAGTAGGCCTACAGCACATGGCAGTGCACGGCTGAGGATTTCCCCCATCCTCAGCTGTGACACTAGAGCAGTGCTAATGTCCGCCCATCAGGGCCGGTGATGTCACCGGGATTCCTGGCAGCCCCATGGAGAGCCTGGTTCATCACCGTAACTCCTGAAAATGCCTTTGCCCTGCACGATTTAGCGCAGGGCAAAGGAGAGCATGGGAGCATGAACTGCTATGATGCTTAAGTCAGGGAGGCTGCCTGAGTGAAAATGAAGATATGTACAGGTTCAGCTCTGAACCTGGACAATGCCTTATCATATTTCATGGTAGTAGTAGAGCATTTAATACACATAGCCATTTTACAGATCCGATTTTTACAGAGCTGCAATACAACACCCAAAGGAGTCTAAGTTAATGGCACTTTCGTATGTCTCCTATTTTGTACAAAATGATGGCATATTACTTAGAGATTCATCCTAGGAACATTGGTTCAAGGCATGAATGTCAAAGTAATATTGTACTGTCTATACTATGGAATGCATATGTTACTGCAGTATGAAGCCACAGGTACTCCACAAGCCTCTGTAGATCTGCTTGATGTCTTACAAGAAGACACTTGGTTAATTTGAAAATATAATTCTTTGATCAAGTAAACCCAGTGCTGTATTGTATAGGTGTTCTTCTCTAAAAGCATTGCCTCTAAGGAAGAATGTCTACTTTTATGGTACAATATGAAGACAGCATATTGCAGTTTAGGCATTACCTATGGCTGCAGATTATAGACTCTCAAGAACTCTGTGTGCGACTATAAGATTCTTTGTAGAGACATATAGCAGTTCGAGGTAGAAATTGTTCCTCCCCAAGTACTTTGTATTGGTCATCGAAAATGTATCAACGCTCTCAAGGACAGAATTACAGCTCCTCCCCGCAAGGTCTCCAAGAAGAATAATGTCACTGAGATCAATAAAGCAGGGTCAAAGCGGCACTATTCTTAAAAAACTATGAGGGCTTTATTTTAAAATAAAATAATAATAAATATCCAAGCAATTTGCGACACATTTTAGAGGCAGTTAGCCTCTTTCCTCAAACACAGTGGGTGCAGCAATACTGGCATTTTTTATAAACTATTGTTCAGATTTTTATTTTTTTTACTTATTTTTTTTATATGTATGTAATTTTCTCCTCATGTTGTTTTATTTGAATGTGCAATATCTTTTGATCAATTGATTGTGCTTAGATTTTTTTGTATCAATTTTCGATTCCTTCGGTATATTGATTTTAGTTTCCAGTGTTTAGGGTTTGCATTTAAATCCTGGTCTTTTTCTCAGTTTCTTTGTGTCTCAGGATAGAGGCTGTGAAATGCCACCACTGAAATATGTCACGCTTGGTTTGATTATTTGTTGTCATTTTATTGCAATAAAGTGTCCTCAGTTTTTAAGAATAGCACCTGTTTAGCCCCACTTTTTGTACAGTTGTATTGATCTATTGTCCATCCTGAACATAGAGCAATGTAATAGGACCCTAAAATCTGAAGATTGATTAGTAGAGGAGAGGAGACGACAAAGGACAGAGACATTTGACATGCAATTAAATAATCAGTGAGGAGACAAAGATGTGATGGAGAAAGAAAGGCAATTTCTGGTTAGAAATACTAGAAAATATCCAAAACAGCGTCAAAACTTTCATAACTAAGTCTGGATTATTAGAGAGGGGTCAAGATTATTAAAGGGGGTTATCTAGAATTAGATAAAAACTGCCTATTTTCCATAAATGGTTTCAAATCTATGAATTTGTAGTTCAGTGCCTTTCAAATGAATGAAAATGAGCTGAAATACCAGATATAGCCTATAAACGTGATACTGTGTTTTGATAACAAGATCCTTTTCTGTAATCATAGACAACCCCTTTAAGTAGATCAGAATATTATTTAATAGATTCGATTTTGCAGTCATTAGGCCATAGAAAACTTTAGTGATAGCAGTTTCGGTCAAACGGTTTGGTCAGAATCTAGACTGTAGCTTTGAAGCCAGAGGAATAATCTGAAGACTATTGCAGCTGAGTGAGAAAAATCTGATTTTGGCTGCTTTCACACTCGCGTTTTGGGTGGATCCATCATGGATCTGCAAAAACTGATCCGTTACAATAATACAACCGCATGCATCCGTCATGAATGGATCCGTTTGTATTATCTGTAACATTGCCAAGACGGATCCGTCATGAACTCCATTGAAAGTCAATGGGGGACAGATCCGTTTTCTATTATGTCAGAGAAAACGTTTGGCTCAGTGTCGTCAAGCGGACAGCAAAACGCTGCAAGCGTTTTGGTGTCCGCCTCCAGAGCAAAATGGAGACTCATCGGAGGCAAACTGATGCATTCTGAGCGGATCCTTTTCCATTCACAATGCATTAGGGCAAAACTAATCCATTATGGACTGCTTATGAGAGTCCATGACGGATCTCACAAACGGAAAGCCAAAACGCGAGTGTGAAAGTAGCCTTAAATGCAATCTGAAAACAAGTATGTGAATTTTCAAGTGTATTTTGTTCTAAAGTGTGCTTTGTCTTAAAGACTATTAACACATTTGGGGGCAATGTTTTTATGATTGTTTTGTTTTTATTGATTTTATGATTTTGGGCTAAATACATTTTTTCAATTGGTCTTCAAAACCGTCAGCATATTTGTCTTCTACAGTTTTCTTGTACATTTATTTATTTATCCGTTTGTATTTGTATCATTTACCTTGTTTTTTTTTTTGTTTCTGATACAATCCCCATTAATAAATATGTGATTCATGATTATGTCACGGATGACGTTGCAGATAGCTGGAACTTATGAATAAACGTCCGACTGGCTTGATCCCAAACTAAGGAGCATATAGGTGAGTCCTATAAAACCCTAAGAGCTCTCCCTGACTGCTATGCCCATGCAAGGGTCTCAATAATAGACTATTGCATGCCCACATACCTAAGACTGTGTGACACCTGAAAACCCTATAATAGTGAGGGGACAAGACCACCGGTTCCCTGCACTTAATACGGACGGAGTCAGGATCACCTAGAATCAAGCCAGCAAGGAAACACAATACATGAAAAGACTGAATAAACCGCAAAGTGAGGCAGTATGGGAGGGAATATAAAGGGAAACGATTAGTCTAAATAGGTGACACCTGGGAGAAGGAAAGGAGATGACAAAGTGAAACCAAAACAAAGAACATCATGCAAGAGGTAGAGAAGGACGTCTGCCAGACCTTCTCACAGAACTGGCGGTGACAGATTAACAATGCAGTCCAATGTGCATCTTGTGCAATGTATGCAGTCCTTGAACAGCAGTTTGAGGGAATATATTGCTGTGTAATATGTGTGTACATTGACTATTTGAAAGCCCAGATCCTGTAAATTAGAAAATGGCAACACTCTAATCCCTTGATAATATGGAAAAGAGTTTGCTGTATACTGTGTACTTACTGGAATAGATGTGGGGAGGAAGCTATGATGGATGACAGAAGGCAGGGTAGAGTGTCAAGGAGGCTAGTCCTGATTTGGCACACTCCAATATGGTTGCCACTTTGGCAGATGAGGGGGGTGTTAGTTTAGGTTTAGCAATGATGCAACAAGAAACATCCTCTGCAAGACAGGGGAATGTCAGCTCCAGTAAGATGGGGACTAGGAGGGCAGAAGAGATTGAATTATTAGGGGAACAAGTAGGGAAATCTGTCACGCTGACCAGGATTGTTGTATAGTGTGTCGTCTTCTTAGAGCTAAACATATTGCAGATCAGGTTCACAGATTACTCAGAGGGGCTGATGAAGACCCAGTAGTTATTATGCACATTGGCACTAAATATAAAGTTACAAATAAATTATTTGGACCTCAAATGTAATATTTTCTGAAATACTGCCTATATCACGAGCCACACCAGAGAGGCAGCAGTAGGCAAACAAATGACTCAAGAGCTGGTGTAGGAAGAAGGGCTTTGGGTTCCTGGAGAACTGGGATGACTTCTCTATCGTCTACAGCAGGGGTATGCAAGCTCCGGCACTCCAGCTGTTGTGAAACTACAACTCCCAACATGCATACTTGTTCTGCTCTTCTGAGAACTCACATAGAAATGAATGGGGCATGCTGGAAATTGTAGTTTCACAACAGCTGGAGTGCCGAAGGTTGCTGATCCCTGGTCTACAGGCTATACAGCAGTGATGTGCTGCACCTCAATCAGAAGGCTGCACTAGGGGAGAAAATGGTTAGTAGGTTGGAGGAGTGTTTAAACTAGGGACTGGAGGTAGGGTAATTACATTATAGAAGGGGAAGATAGTGCAGATGGTGACCTGGGAGTAAGCAATGGAAATGAGAGTGGACTGGAAGGAGGGGTGAGGACAGTATGTATACTAATGCCAGAAGCCTGTCCAATAAATTGGCAAAGAGGAGTTGATAGCATCTAAGAAAGACTATGACATAGTGGGAATAACTGAGACATGGCTGGATGATAGCTATGACTGGGCAGTTAACTTACAGTATTACAGTCCGTTTAGAAAGATCATAAAAACTGAAGAAGAGGAGGAGTAATTTTATGTAAAGTTCTGTCTAAAGCTCATATTTTGGAAAGATATCAGTGAGGGTAACATGTGGAGACACTGAGGTTAGAAATACATGGTGATAAAACCAATCAAATACTGATAGGAGTTTGTTATAAGCCACTTGATACAGTATATCAGTCTCACTAAATCTACTATAATGGGAAATACATAAGGTGATAAATCGTACTGAGGAAGTTATTATGGGAGACTTCAACTACCCAGATAAAAATTGGGCAACTGAAACCAGTGGATCTCATAAAGTAAAGAGTTACTTGGCAAAAAGTAAAGATAACTATCTTTGCCAAATGGTGCACTATGCAACTAGAGGGACGGCCCTTCTGGACTTCATATTAACTAATAGACCTGAGAGAATGACACAGGTGCAGGTTTAGGGACACCTGGGAAATAGTGACCATAATATAATAAACCTCCAACTGTCATTGAAAAGGGTGTTTTTTTAGAGAACTGAAAAAATATTGAACTTCAAAAAAAACAAAAAACAAAATTTGATCAGTTTACAGAGCTACTAGCCTCATTAACTGGGACAATGTCCTCATAAAATATTTAAAATGCAGATAAAAGAAACAAAACTGGAGACAAGGAGGCTCATTGGCAAAGAGTAAAACAAACCCAAAAATGTCTAAAACAAAAAAATTTTGCCCTTCTGATGAAGGAGGAGTTGGAGAGAGTGAATTTATAAAAAAATAAAAAAATAAAAAAAATTTTTTTACACATTGGGAAATGTGTAATGTCGGATAAAATGCAGAGTGACAAAATGAACTCCACATTTGAGGGGTTGTCCCAATCTTTCTAGCACTGCAGCTCACCAATTCCTGTCTGTTTTATTGACAGTACAGGCAAGCGGCCTTCTGTTGACCTCATTGCTCCACTTGCTTGTACGAGCTTGCTCTCTGCATTGCTGTTGTGCATGCCCAGGGGCTGTTGACTTCTATTGCAATGCAGAGCTTTGGCCATTAACCATAGTCAGGAAAATCAAGAGGACACCACATCAGTACGGCTAACGTTGCAGTATGGCAGCCATGGCTGTAATGTCTGGCAACGAGCAGTAAACAATGAAAAAGAGCGGGCAAGGAGAACAAGAGAATGAGCCAATTTCAGTTACTACAAGAATTGGGTAAGTTGTTTATTTCACAGTGAAGCACAAGTTGAAAGGAGTTAGCCATGGTGGGAATATCTCTTTAAATGTTGCCTGTCTGACCGAGGAAGAATTGCAGCAATATTTTAAAAAACATTAAAATAGACAAATGACCTGGTGTAGATGCCATACACCCCCATATTCTAAGGGAATTAATATAATAGACAGACCCTTATTTCTAATATTTGTCATGCCCTGCACTCCAGAAACCTGTCTTCAAAAAGTTGAAAGTTGTGACTTTTTGTGGTCACTTGTGCAAAACTTTTGCAGCGTCCCTGACCTCATCTTCTGGGGTACACTTGGAAGCTCCCCACACACATTGAACACCTGACCTTTACAAAGAGAGACAGGCATTCAAAGGGAAATAGCTGTCCTCCTGGCACATTATTCACTTAAAGGGAACCTGTCATCAACTTTATGCTGACCATACTAACAGCAGTATAAAGTAGAGACAGGTGAGTTGATTTCATCGGTCTGTCATTTAAAAGTTAAAAGTAAGTGGTTGCCAAGAACCAACATCACAATCATTGCAGACTGGGCTTGGAAAAGAGTCACGGCCACCTGAGAAGAGTCATGGTTATTCATGAATTCCTGCTCTCCTGCTGATGAGTGACAGTCTTCTACCTAGTTTTCTACCTTTCTGTCTAAGAGAGAACTGCCAATCATCAGCAGATGGGTGAGAGTGCAGGAGATTATGAATAACCATGACTCTTCTCAAGTAGATTTTACTCTTTTCAAAGCCTGGGCTGCAATGATTATGATGCTGGTTCTAGTGATGGACGAACATCGTCCAGGAAGTTTTGCGAACGACAGAGTGGCAAGGGTCTAACAATGAGGATACCCAGTAGTCATCCTTCTGCTGAATCCTGACAATTTAGCTGTCCCTAAACATACATGATAGCATGCATCTGGCCATTTGCGCAAGGGACTCGGAGGGACTCCCTGCCTCCATCTCTACTGCATACTGCCACGGTCTTTAAGAGTCATCTGCGTCATCTTCGTCATCACCCTCTAGCTCCTCCTGTTTTTTCTGCTCTTCTCCTTTCACTTAGGCGAATAAACTATCTAGTTGTGTATAAAATTCCTGGGCATTTATGTCCAGGGAAGGGCAGTTTTCCATTGCAGCTCAAGAAGGGCATGTTTTGCACGGTAAGAGTAGTTGCATGCACAGTTTCCTGGACATTTTTTAACAGCTCTTGCCATTTATTGGAAGACTTGAGGAACCAGGTGACAATGAGATTGAAGAAGTGTGCCATGCAGGGTGCATGGGTGAGCCCTCCCTGACACAGCGCAGACAAAATATCCTTCCCATTATCAGTAACCATTATTCCTATCTCCAGATGATGAGGAGACTGCCACTTGCCTTCGATTTCTTAATTAATAACGCCGAGCACTGTGGCTCCATTCACAAAGGCTAACCAGGTACAGAATCACATGACAATGCATAGCTTTGCATAGGTGATATACTGGAGGACCACTGTGAACTGTGCCTAGAGTGGAGGGAGAGGACAAGGTGGAGGATGAAGAGGCAGAGGAGAAAATTGCTGCAGAAATCCCACTATTACAACATTGCCATCACTTTGCCAAGTTGCTGGTGTGCCTGGTCCGGAATGACATTTACCCAGTGTGCTTTGAACGACATATATTGTCCTTGGTCATAGTTACAACTCCATACGTCAGCTCTGGCATGGACTTTACCAGACGCTGAGATACCCAAGGACTGGCCTACCTTCTGCTCAACGTATGTGTGCGCAGCTGATACAGCTTACGATTCTCTGAAATGTGCAGCGTCAACTACATGGAAAGGGAAAGACTACAGTAATAGCAACTTGCCAGGTGCACATTCAGCTTCTGCAGCATTGGATGAGTGCACACAAACTGTTGTCTTTTTGTAATCACCTTAATGATTGATTGCTATCAAAACAAGTGATACGGTGTAGGAGGAGGAGCATCAGACCTAATAGACAACATTGAAGTCGATGGGAAGGAACAACAGCTTCCTTCTGCTGATGTTGTTGAGCCCTGACTGCTGGAGTCAGGGTGCAGGCCGATGGGAGATACAGCAGTTGCTACATCAGGCTATAACACTAAATGAGTGCCATGGTTTTCCCACACCACTTTATAGTGACTAGTGATGGACGAACATCGGGCGGGGCGTTTCGCGAATGCGCGTTCGCTATCAAATGTTCGCGAACCACTCGTTCGCGGCAGGCCCCATTCACTTTAATGCAGGAGAACCTGAGAAACTTTCAGGTAATATTTGCAGCCGCAAAATACTTACTAGAGGTGCACAAATAGTCCCACAACATGGACAGTGACATACCAAAGGGGGGAAAAAAATTCCCACAAAAAATATGCATTTTAATTAGGGGCCATTTTTATGCATCTTAAAGGGAAACTCTCAAAAATGTGCCCTAAGGGAGCCTAGAAAAAATTTATTTTCGGCCACGGGAGTACGGGCCCCAAAAATTAAGCATTCAACTGACAGAAAAGAACAAGTGATTATGTGGCTGGAGGTATATTAGACGGTCAGTGGATAACAATTTTACTGTAGACCAGTGGAGTACAGGCCCCAAAAATTATGCACTCACCTGACAGAAAATAACACGTGATTATGTGGCTGGAGGTATATTAGGCGGTCAATGGATAACAATTTTACTGCATGCCAGTGGCGTACAGGCCCCAAACATTAGGCACTCACCGGACAGAAAAGAACAAGTGATTATGTGGCTGGAGATATATTAGGCGGTTAGTGGATACCAATTTTACTGTAGGCCAGTATAGGCCCCAAAATCTAGGCATTCACCTGACAGAAAAGAACTTGTGATGATGTGACTGGAGGTACAATAGGCGGTCACTGGCTAAAAATTTTACTGTAGGCCAGTACAGGCCCCAAAAATTAGGCTTTCACCTGACAAAATGGATGGGAAAATAATTCCTCTGACTCGAGTGGAGGGGCTATGGTGGTGGTGTCTTTGGGGGTGCACAGAGCAGAGAGTGAGGAGGGTGCAGAAGCGGAAGGCTTAGTGAGCCACTCAACCAAGTCTGGCGCATCCTTTGATGTAATCGCACGCACCTTCTCCAACTTCCCACTAAGGCTCCGGCCTGATGCACCTGCCCGACCCCTACCACACCTGCGGAATGACCTGCCTCTTCCTCTGCCTGTCATTTTAAAAATCACCCTGTGCCAAATAGTGTTGAGTGCGAAAATTCGAATTACGAATATTTAATCGCGAATATCGCAACTTCGAGAATTCGTGAATATTTCGAATATACTGTAGTACAATATATTGGTTTTTCGAATATTCGTAATGATATTGTGTAATATGCAAATATTACGCGATCAACACAGGCGTGGGTCAAAAACGAATATATAGCACTATAGAATATAGTGCTATATATTCGTTTTTTAAAATATTCGGCATTTTTTTCCATCTGAAGTAATGATTTCTCCCTGCTTAAATTGCTTGTCAAGCAACTTAAGGGTACTTTCACACTAGCGTTTTTCTTTTCCGGCGCTGAGTTCAGTCCTAGGGGCTCAAACCTGGAAAAGAACTGATCAGTCCTTCCTTCAGGATGCATCAGGATGTCTTCAGTTCAGTCTTTTTGACTGATCAGGCTTTTCAGAAAAACGTAGCATGCTGTATTTTTACCTCCGGCCAAAAATCCTGAACACATTGACTGAACGCCGGATCCGGTCTTTTTCCCATTGACTTGCATTAACGCCGTCTCTGGCGCTGTGTGTTCAGTCAAACCAGATCCGGCTTTTGCATGTTAAACCCGAAAAATGTGAAAAAAAAGTTAAAGTCCATAAATGGCGGATCGGTTTTTTCCAATTCATTTTTTCATTGTGATCAAAATCCTGATCAGGATTCAAATGTAATCCGTTTTCACACGTTTTTCCGGATCCGGCGGGCAGTTCCGGTGTCGGAATTGAACGCAGGATTAAAACAATGCTAGTGTGAAAGTAGCCTAAGCAGGGAGTAATCATGACTTAGCCACCTCAGCCCCCTTAGCTTAAACACCCTTAATGACCAGGCCACTTTTTACACTTCTGACCTACACTACTTTCACCGTTTATTGCTCGGTCATGCAACTTACCACCCAAATGAATTTTACCTCCTTTTCTTCTCACTAATAGAGCTTTCATTTGGTGGTATTTCATTGCTGCTGACATTTTTTGTTATTAATCGAAATTTAACGATTTTTTTGCAAAAAAATGACAGTTTTCAATTTCAGTTGTAAAATTTTGCAAAAAAACGACATCCATATAAAAAAATTTTCTCTAAATTTATTGTTCTACATGTCTTTGATAAAAAAAAATGTTTGGGTAAAAAAAAAAAATGGTTTGGGTAAAAGTTATAGCGTTTACAAACTATGGTACAAAAATGTGAATTTCCGCTTTTTGAAGCAGCTCTGACTTTCTGAGCCCCTGTCATGTTTCCTGGGGTTTTACAATGGCCAGACAGTACAAACACCCCACAAATGATCCCATTTCGGAAAGTAGACACACTAAGGTATTCGCTGATGGGCATAGTGAGTTCATAGAACTTTTTATTTTTTGTCACAAGTTAGCGGAAAATGATGATTTTTTTTTTTTCTTACAAAGTCTCATATTCCACTAACTTGTGACAAAAAATAAAAACTTCCATGAACTCACTATGCCCATCACGAAATACCTTGGGGTGTCATCTTTCCAAAATGGGGTCACTTGTGGGGTAGTTATACTGCCCTGGCATTTTAGGGGCCCAAATGCGTGGGAAGTAGTTCGAAATCAAAATCTGTAAAAAATGGCCGGTGAAATCTGAAAGGGGCTCTTTGGAATGTGGGCCCCTTTGCCCACCTAGGCTGCAAAAAAGTGTCACACATGTGGTATTGCCGTACTCAGGAGAAGTTGGGCAATGTGTTTTGGGGTGTCATTTTACATATACCCATGCTGGGTGAGAGAAATATCTTGGCAAAAGACAACTTTTCCCATTTTTTTATACAAAGTTGGCATTTGACCAAGATATTTATCTCACCCAGCATGGGTATATGTAAAATGACACCCCAAAACACATTGCCCAACTTCTCCTGAGTACGGCAATACCACATGTGTGACACTTTTTTGCAGCATAGGTGGGCAAAGGGGCCCACATTCCAAAGAGCACCTTTAGGATTTCACCGGCCATTTTTTACAGATTCTGATTTCAAACTACTTACCACACATTAGGGCCCCTAGAATGCCAGGGCAGTATAACTACCCCACAAGTGACCCCATTTTGGAAAGAAGACACCCCAAGGTATTCCGTGAGGGGCATGGCGAGTTCCTAGAATTTTTTATTTTTTGTCACAAGTTAGCGGAAAATGATTTTTTTCTTTTTTTTTTTTCTTACAAAGTCTCAAATTCCACTAACTTGTGACAAAAAAATAAAAACTTCCATGAACTCACTATGCCCATCATGAAATACCTGGGGGTGTCTTCTTTCCAAAATGGGGTCACTTGTGGGGTAGTTATACTGCCCTGGCATTTTAGGGTCCCGAATGCGTGAGAAGTAGTTTGAAATCAAAATCTGTAAAAAATGGCAGGTGAAATCCGAAAGGTGCTCTTTGGAATGTGGGCCCCTTTGCCCACCTAGGCTGCAAAAAAGTGTCACACATGTGGTATTGCCGTACTCAGGAGAAGTTGGGCAATGTGTTTTGGGGTGTCATTTTACATATACCCATGCTGGGTGAGATAAATATCTCGGTCAAATGCCAACTTTGTATAAAAAAATGGGAAAATTTGTCTTTTGCCAAGACATTTCTCTCACCCAGCATGGGTATATGTAAAAAGACACCCCAAAACACATTTCCCAACTTCTTCTGAGTACGGTGATACCAGATGTGTGACACTTTTTTGCAGCCTAGGTAAGCAAAGGGGCCCACATTCCAAAGAGCACCTTTCGGATTTCACCGGCCATTTTTTACAGATTTTGATTTCAAACCACTTCTCAAGCATTCGGGCCCCTAAAATGCCAGGGCAGTATAACTACCCCACAAGTGACCCCATTTTGGAAAGAAGACACCCCCAGGTATTTCATGATGGGCACAGTGAGTTCATGGAAGTTTTTATTTTTTGTCACAAGTTAGTGGAATATGAGACTTTGTAATAAAAATAATAAAAAAATAAATCATCATTTTCCGCTAACTTGTGACAAAAAATAAAAAATTCTAGGAACTCGCCATGCCCCTCACGGAATACCTTGGGGTGTCTTCTTTCCAAAATGGGGTCACTTGTGGGGTAGTTATACTGCCCTGGCATTTTAGGGGCCCTAATGTGTGGTATGTAGGTAAATGACCTGTGAAATCCTAAAGGTGCTCTTTGGAATGTGGGCCCCTTTGCCCACCTAGGCTGCAAAAAAGTGTCACACATGTGGTATCGCCGTATTCAGGAGAAGTTGGGCAATGTGTTTTAGGGTGTCTTTTTACATATACTCATGCTGGGTGAGAGAAATATCTTGGCAAAAGACAGCTTTTCCCATTTTTTATACAAAGTTGGCATTTGACCAATATATTTATCTCACCCAGCATGGGTATATGTAAAATGACACCCCAAAACACATTGCCCAACTTCTCCTGAGTACGGCGATACCAGATGTGTGACACTTTTCTGCAGCCTAGATGCGCAAAGGGGCCCACATTCCTTTTATGAGGGCATTTTTAGACATTTGGATCCAAGACTTCTTCTCACGCTTTAGGGCCCCTAAAATGCCAGGGCAGTATAAATACCCCACATTTATAATGCCAGGGCAGTATAAATACCCCACCCCACATGCCCTGGCATTTTAGGGGCCCTAATGTGTGGTATGTAGGTAAATGACCTGTGAAATCCTAAAGGTGCTCTTTGGAATGTGGGCCCCTTTGCCCACCTAGGCTGCAAAAAAGTGTCACACATGTGGTATCGCCGTATTCAGGAGAAGTTGGGCAATGTGTTTTAGGGTGTCTTTTTACATATACTCATGCTGGGTGAGAGAAATATCTTGGCAAAAGACAGCTTTTCCCATTTTTTATACAAAGTTGGCATTTGACCAATATATTTATCTCACCCAGCATGGGTATATGTAAAATGACACCCCAAAACACATTGCCCAACTTCTCCTGAGTACGGCGATACCAGATGTGTGACACTTTTCTGCAGCCTAGATGCGCAAAGGGGCCCACATTCCTTTTATGAGGGCATTTTTAGACATTTGGATCCAAGACTTCTTCTCACGCTTTAGGGCCCCTAAAATGCCAGGGCAGTATAAATACCCCACATGTGACCCCATTTTGGAAAGAAGACACCCCAAGGTATTCAATGAGGGGCATGGCGAGTTCATAGAAATTTTTTTTTTTGGCACAAGTTAGCGGAAATTGATTTTTATTTTTTTTTTCTCACAAAGTCTCCCTTTCCGCTAACTTGGGACAAAAATCTCAATCTTTCATGGACTCAATATTCCCTTCACGGAATACCTTGGGGTGTCTTCTTTCCGAAATGGGGTCACATGTGGGGTATTTATACTGCCCTGGCATTCTAGGGGCCCTAAAGAGTGAGAAGAAGTCTGGAATATAAATGTCAAAAAAAATTTACGCATTTGGATTCCGTGAGGGGTATGGTGAGTTCATGTGAGATTTTATTTTTTGACACAAGTTAGTGGAATATGAAACTTTGTAAGAAAGAAAAAATAAATTACGCTAACTTGGGCCAAAAAAATGTCTTACAGGAGGGTGATCAATGACAGGGGGGTGATCAATGACAGGGGGGTGATCAATGACAGGGGGGTGATCAATGACAGGGGGGTGATCAGGGAGTCTATATGGGGTGATCACCTCCGTCATTGATCACCCCCCTGTAAGGCTCCATTCAGATGTCCGTACGTGTTTTGCAGATCCGATCCATGTATCAGTGGATCCGTAAAAATCATACGGACGTCTGAATGGAGCCTTACAAGGGGGTGATCAATGACAGGGGAGTGATTAGGGAGTCTATATGGGGTGATCAGGGGTGATCAGGGGTGAATAAGGGGTTAATAAGTGACAGGGGGGGTGTAGTGTAGTGTGGTGCTTGGTGCTACTTATTACTGAGCTGCCTGTGTCCTCTGGTGGTCGATCCAAACAAAAGGGACCACCAGAGGACCAGGTAGCAGGTATATTAGACGCTGTTATCAAAACAGCGTCTAATATACCTGTTAGGGGTTAAAAAAATCGCATCTCCAGCCTGCCAGCGAACGATCGCCGCTGGCAGGCTGGAGATCAACTCGCTTACCTTCCGATCCTGTGAACGCGCGTGCCTGTGTGCGCGCGTTCACAGGAAATCTCGCGTCTCGCAAGATGACGCACGGATGCGTCCAGGAGGAATGAATCAACGACCTTCCGGACGCATCCGTGCATTAGGCAGTCGGGAGGTGATTAAGATGGAAAAAAAATGACGAATATTCTAAAAAACGAATATATAGCACTATGTTGAATATAGTGCTATATATTCATTCTTTTTAATATTCGTAATTTTTTTCCAACTGAATTTAGGATTTATCCCTGCCTAAGTTGCTTGACAAGCAACTTAAGCAGGGAGGAATCATAACTTCAGATGGAAAAATGACGAATAGTAAAAAAAATATATATATAGCACTATATTCAATATATTGCTATATATTTGGTTTTTAGAATATTCGGCAATGACGAATATTCTAAAAATCAAATATATAGCACTATATTCGATATAGTGCTATATATTATTTTTTTTTATATTCGTCATTTTTTTCCATCTGAAGTCATTATTCCTCCTTGCTTAAGTTACTTGACAAGATACTTAAGCAGTGAGGAATCATGACTTCAGATGTAAAAAAAATTACGAATATTCTAAAAAACGAATACAGTTTGAAATGATATGGATTTCTGCACAAATTGGTCATAAAATGTGATCTGATCTTCATCTAAGTCACAACAATAGACAATCACAGTCTGCTTAAACTAATAACACACAAAGAATTAAATGTTACCATGTTTTTATTGAACACACCATGTAAACATTCACAGTGCAGGTGGAAAAAGTATGTGAACCCTTGGATTTAATAACTGGTTGAACCTCCTTTGGCAGCAATAACTTCAACCCAACGTTTCCTGTAGTTGCAGATCAGACGTGCACAATGGTCAGGAGTAATTCTTGACTATTCCTCTTTACAGAACTGTTTCAGTTCAGCAATATTCTTGGGATGTCTGGTGTGAATCGCTTTCTTGAGGTCATGCCACAGCATCTCAATCGGGTTGAGGTCAGGACTCTGACTGGGCCACTCCAGAAGGCGTATTTTCTTCTGTTTAAGCCATTCTGTTGTTGATTTACTTCTATGCTTTGGGTCTTTGTCCTGTTGCAACACCCATCTTCTGTTGAGCTTCAGCTGGTGGACAGATGGCCTTAAGTTCTCCTGCAAAATGTCTTGATGAACTTGGGAATAAATTTTTCCTTTGATGATAGCAATCCGTCCAGGCCCTGACGCAGCAAAGCAGCCCTAAACCATGATGCCCCCACCACCATACTTCACAGTTGGAATGAGGTTTTGATGTTGGTGTGCTGTGCCTCTTTTTCTCCACACATTGTGTTGGTTGTTTCTTCCAAACAACTCAACTTTGGTTTCATCTGTCCACAGAATATTTTGCCAGTACTGCTGTGGAACATCTAGGTGCTCTTGTGCAAATTGTAAACGTGCAGCAATGTTTTTTTTGGACAGCAGTGGCTTCCTCTGTGGTATCCTCTCATGAAATCCATTCTTGTTTAGTGTTTTACGTATCGTAGATTCGCTAACAGGGATGTTAGCATATGCCAGAGACTTTTGTAAGTCTTTAGCTGACACTCTAGCATTCTTTTTCACCTTATTGAGCAGACTGTGCTGTGCTCTTGCAGTCATCTTTACAAGACGGCCACTCCTAGGGAGAGTAGCAGCAGTGCTGAACTTTCTCCATTTATAGACAATTTGTCTTACCATGGACTGAGGAACAGCAAGGCTTTTGGAGATACTTTTATAACCCTTTCCAGCTTTATGCAAGTCAACAATTCTTAATCGTAGGTCTTCTGAGAGCTCTTTTGTGCGAGGCATCATTCACATCAGGCAATGCTTCTTGTGAAAAGCAAAGCTAGAACTGGTGTGAGTTTTTTATAGGGCAGGGCAGCTGTAACCAACACCTCCAATCTCATCTCATTGATTGGACTCCAGTTGGATGACACCTCACTCCAAATAGCTCTTGGAGATGTCATTAGTCTAGGGGTTCACATATTTTTTCCACCTGCACTGTGAATGTTTACATGGTGTGTTCAATAAAAACATGGTAATATTTATTTCTTTGTGTGTTATTAGTTTAAGCAGACTGTGATTGTCTATTGTTGTGACTTAGATGAAGATCAGATCACATTTTATGACCAATTTGTGCAGAAATCCATATAATTCCAAAGGGTTCACATACTTTTTCTTGCAACTGTATATAGCACTATATTCTATAGTGCTATATATTCATTTTTTACCCACGCCTGTATTAATTGCATAATATTCGCATATTATGCGATCATTACATTGGCAATTTTTCGAGTAAAAAAAAAATTGTAGGATATAACGAATATTCGAATTTGCGAATATTCTACAAAGAATTTGCGAATTCGAATATGAACCCTGCCGCTCATCACTAGTGCCAAAGTCCCTAGAGAAGAACAGTATTTGTGGAAGCAGGTATATCGCATCCCTCAATTAGTATTTTGTAGAAACAGGTATATATAACCCCTTAATCAGTATTTTGTAGAAGCAGGTATATCGCACCCCTCAATCAGTATTTCGTGGAAACAGGCATATAGAACACCTGAATCAATATTTGGTGGAAGCAGATATATCGCACCCCTCAATCTTTATTTTGTGGAAGCAGGTATATCAAACCCTTATTCAATATTTTGTAGAAGCAGGTATATCGCACCCCTCAATAAGTATTTTGTGGAATCAGGTATATAGAACCTCTTTATCAGTATTTTGTAGATGCAGGTATATCACACCCCTCAATCAGTATTTTGTGGAAGCTGCTGTATTGCAGGCCTCAATCAATATTTGGTGAAAGCAGGTATCTCACACCTCTCAATCAGTATTTTGTGGAAGCAGTTATATAGAACCCCATAAACAGTATTTTATAGAAGCAGGTATATCGCACTCCTCAATCAGTATTTTGTTGAAGCAGGTATAAAAAAAACGTAGTCAGTATTTTGTGGAAGCAGGTATATCGCACCCCTCAATCTATATTTTGTGGTAACAGGTATATCAAACCCCTTAATTATTTTTTTATGGAAGCAGGTGTATCGCACCCCTCAATCAGTATTTTGTGGAAGCAGGTATATAGAGCCCCTTAATAAGCATTTTGTAGAAGCAGGTATATTGCACCCGTCAATCAGTATTTTGTTGAAACTGGAATATCAAACCCCTTAATCAGTATTTTGTGGAAGCAGGTATATAGCACCCCTCAATATGTATTTTGTGGAAGCAGGTATATCAAACGCCTTAGGCCTCTTTCACACTACCGTATAGCTATTTCAGTGTTTTGCGGTCCGTTTTTTCATGGATCCGTTGTTCCGTTTTTTTGTTTCCGTTGTGTTTCTGTTTCCGTTCTGTTTTTCTGTTCCGTTTTTCCGTATGGCATATACAATATACTGTAATTACATAGAAAAAAATTGGGCTAGGCATAACATTTTCAATAGATGGTTGCGCAAAAACGGAACGGATACGGAAGACGCACGGATGCATTTCCAAATGTGTTCCGTTTTTTTTGCGGACCAATTGACTTGAATGGAGCCACGGATCGTGGTTTCCGGGTAATAATAGGACATATTCTATCTTTCAATGGAACGGAAAAAATGGAAATACGGAAACGAAATGCATACGGAGTACATTCAGTTTTTTTTGCGGAACCATTGAAATGAATGGTTCCGTATAAGGACCGTATACAGAACGCAAAAGGAAAAAAAAACGGTAGTGTGAAAGAGGCTTTAATCAGCATTTTGTGGAAGCAGGTATATCACACCCCTTAATCAGTATTTTGTGGAAGCAGGTATATCGCCCCCCTCAATCAGAATTTTGTGGAAGCAGGTATATAGAACCCCTTAATCAGTATTTTGTAGAAGCAGGTATATTGCACCCATCAATAAGTATTTTGTGGAAGCCGGTGTATCACAGGCCTCAATCAATATTTGGTGGAAGCAGGTATATCACACCTCTCAATCAGTATTTTGTGGAAGAAGTTATATCGCAACCGTCAATCTAAATTTTGTGGTAACAGGTATATCAAACCCCTTAATCAGAATTTTCTGGAAGCAGGTGTATCGCACCCCTCAATCAGTATTTTGTGGAAGCAGAAATATCGCACCCCTCAATTAGTATTTCGTGAAAACAACAATATCAAACCCCTTAATCAGTATTTTGTGGAAGCAGGTATATAGCACCCCTCAATCTTTATTTTGCAGGACCAGGTATATCAAACCCTTTGATCATCATTTTGTGGAAGCAGGTATATTGCACCCTTCAATCAGTATTTTGTGGAAGCAGGTATATCACCCCCTCAATTAGTATTTTGTAGAAGCAGGTATATGGAACCCTTTAATCAGTATTTTGTAGAAGAGGGTATATTGCACCCCTCAATCAGTATTTTGTGGAAATAGGTATATAGAACACCTGAATCAATATTTGGTGGAAGCAGGTATATCGCCCCCCTCAATCTGTATTTTCTGAAAGCAGGTATATCAAACCCCATAATCAGTATTTTGTGGAAGCAGATATTTAGCAGCATTCAATCAGTATTTTGTGGTAGCAGGTATATAAAACCCCTCAATCAGTAATTTGTAGAAGCAGGTATATTGCACCCCTTAATCAGTATTTTGTGTAGACAGGTTTATAGAACCCCTGAATCAATATTTGGCAGAAGCAGGTATATCACACCCCTCAATCAGTATTTTGTGGAAGACGGTGTATCACAGGCCTCAATCAATATTTGGTAAAGTAGGCATATTGCACCCCTCAATCAGTATTTTGTGGAAGCCGGTGTATCGCAAGCCTTAATCAATATTTAGTGGAAGCAGGTTTAATGCACCCCTCAATCAGTAGTTTGTGGAAATAGGTATATAGAACACCTGAATCAATATTTGGTGGAAGCAGGTATATCGCACCCCTCAATCTGTATTTTGTGAAAGCAGGTATTTCAAACCCCTTAATCAGTATTTTGCGAAAGCAGATATTTTGCACCACTCAATCAATATTTTGTGGAAGCAGGTATATAGAACCCCTTAATCAAAATTTTGTAGAAGCAGGTATATCACACCCCTCAATCAGTATTTTGTGGAGACAGGTATATAAAACAACTAAATCAATATTTGGTGGAAGCAGGTATATCGCACCCCTCAATCAGTATTTTGTGGAACCAGGTATACAGAACCACTGAATCAATATTTGGTGAAAGCAGATACTTCGCACCCCTTAATCAGTATTTTGTGGAAGCAGGCATATAGAACCCCTTAATCAGTATTTTGTAGAAGCATGTATATTGCACCCCTAAATCAGTATTTTGCGGAAATAGGTGTATAGATTCCCTGAATCAATATTTAGTGGAAGCAGGTATATAACACCCCTTAATCAGTATTTTGTGTAAGCCGGTGTATCATAGGCCTCAATCAATATTTGGTGGAAGAAGGTATATTGCACCCCTCAATCAGTATTTTGTGGAAGCGGGTATATAGAACCGCTTAATCAGTATTTTGTAGAAGCAGGTATATAGAACCACTTAATCTGTATTTTGCAGAATCAGGTATATCGCACCCCTCATTCAGTATTTGCGGAAACAGGTATATAGAACCCCTGATTCAATATTTGGTAGTAGCAGGTATATAACACCCCTTAATCAGTATTTTGTGGAATCAGGTATATAGAACCCCTTAATCAGTATTTTGTTGAAATAGGTATATCGCACCCCTATTTTGTGGAAGCAGGCATATAGAACCCCTTAATCAGTATTTTGTAGAAGCATGTATATTGCACCCCTAAATCAGTATTTTGTGGAAACAGGTGTATAGATTCCCTGAATCAATATTTTGTGGAAGCAGGTATATAACACCCCTTAATCAGTATTTTGTGGAAGCCGGTGTATCGAGGCCTCAATCAATATTTGGTGGAAGCAGGTATATCGCACCCCTCAATCAGTATTTTGTGGAATCAGGTATATAGAATCCCTTAATCAGTATTTTGTAGAAGCAGATATATAGTGCACCCCTCAATCAGTATTTTGTTGAAGCAGGTATATAGAACCCCTTAATCAGTATTTTGCAGAATCAGGTATATCGCACCCCTCATTCAGCATTTGCGGAAACAGGTATATAGAACCCCTGATTCAATATTTGGTAGTAGCAGATATATAACACCCCTTAATCAGTATTTTGTGGAAGCCGGTGTATTGCAGGCAGCAATTAATATTTGGTGGAAGCAGGTATATCGCACCCCTCAATCAGTATTTTGTGGAATCAGGTATATAGAATCCCTTAATCAGTATTTTGTAGTAGCAGGTATATCACATCCCTCATCAGTATTTTGTGGAAGCAGGCATATAGAACCCCTTAATCAGTATTTTGTAGAAGCATGCATATCGCACCCCTAAATCAGTATTTTGTGGAAACAGGTGTATAGATTCCCTGAATCAATATTTTGTGGAAGCAGGTATATAACACCCCTCAATCAGTATTTTGTGGAAACAGGTATATTGAACCCCTGAATCAATATTTGGTGGAAGCAGGTATATCGCACCACTCAATCAGAATTTTGTGGAAGCCGGTGTATCGCAGGCCTCAATCAATAATTGGTGGAAGCAGGTACATCACACCCCTCAATCAGTATTTTGTGGAAGCAGGTATATAGAACCCCTTAATCAGTATTTTGTAGAAATAGGTATATTGCACCCCTAAATCAGTATTTTGTGGAAACAGGTGTATAGAACCCCTGAATCAATATTTGGTGGAAGCAGGTATATAACACCCCTCAATCTGTATTTTTGTGAAAGCAGGTATTTCAAACCCCTTAATCAGTATTTTGCGAAAGCAGATATTTTGCACCACTCAATCAATATTTTGTGGAAGCAGGTATATAGAACCCCTTAATCAAAATTTTGTAGAAGCAGGTATATCACACCCCTCAATCAGTATTTTGTGGAGACAGGTATATAAAACAACTAAATCAATATTTGGTGGAAGCAGGTATATCGCACCCCTCAATCAGTATTTTGTGGAACCAGGTATACAGAACCACTGAATCAATATTTGGTGAAAGCAGATACTTCGCACCCCTTAATCAGTATTTTGTGGAAGCAGGCATATAGAACCCCTTAATCAGTATTTTGTAGAAGCATGTATATTGCACCCCTAAATCAGTATTTTGCGGAAATAGGTGTATAGATTCCCTGAATCAATATTTAGTGAAAGCAGGTATATAACACCCCTTAATCAGTATTTTGTGTAAGCCGGTGTATCATAGGCCTCAATCAATATTTGGTGGAAGAAGGTATATTGCACCCCTCAATCAGTATTTTGTGGAAGCGGGTATATAGAACCGCTTAATCAGTATTTTGTAGAAGCAAGTATATAGAACCACTTAATCTGTATTTTGCAGAATCAGGTATATCGCACCCCTCATTCAGTATTTGCGGAAACAGGTATATAGAACCCCTGATTCAATATTTGGTAGTAGCAGGTATATAACACCCCTTAATCAGTATTTTGTGGAATCAGGTATATAGAACCCCTTAATCAGTATTTTGTTGAAATAGGTATATCGCACCCCTATTTTGTGGAAGCAGGCATATAGAACCCCTTAATCAGTATTTTGTAGAAGCATGTATATTGCACCCCTAAATCAGTATTTTGTGGAAACAGGTGTATAGATTCCCTGAATCAATATTTTGTGGAAGCAGGTATATAACACCCCTTAATCAGTATTTTGTGGAAGCCGGTGTATCGAGGCCTCAATCAATATTTGGTGGAAGCAGGTATATCGCACCCCTCAATCAGTATTTTGTGGAATCAGGTATATAGAATCCCTTAATCAGTATTTTGTAGAAGCAGATATATAGTGCACCCCTCAATCAGTATTTTGTTGAAGCAGGTATATAGAACCCCTTAATCAGTATTTTGCAGAATCAGGTATATCGCACCCCTCATTCAGCATTTGCGGAAACAGGTATATAGAACCCCTGATTCAATATTTGGTAGTAGCAGATATATAACACCCCTTAATCAGTATTTTGTGGAAGCCGGTGTATTGCAGGCAGCAATTAATATTTGGTGGAAGCAGGTATATCGCACCCCTCAATCAGTATTTTGTGGAATCAGGTATATAGAATCCCTTAATCAGTATTTTGTAGTAGCAGGTATATCACATCCCTCATCAGTATTTTGTGGAAGCAGGCATATAGAACCCCTTAATCAGTATTTTGTAGAAGCATGCATATCGCACCCCTAAATCAGTATTTTGTGGAAACAGGTGTATAGATTCCCTGAATCAATATTTTGTGGAAGCAGGTATATAACACCCCTCAATCAGTATTTTGTGGAAACAGGTATATTGAACCCCTGAATCAATATTTGGTGGAAGCAGGTATATCGCACCACTCAATCAGAATTTTGTGGAAGCCGGTGTATCGCAGGCCTCAATCAATAATTGGTGGAAGCAGGTACATCACACCCCTCAATCAGTATTTTGTGGAAGCAGGTATATAGAACCCCTTAATCAGTATTTTGTAGAAATAGGTATATTGCACCCCTAAATCAGTATTTTGTGGAAACAGGTGTATAGAACCCCTGAATCAATATTTGGTGGAAGCAGGTATATAACACCCCTTAATCAGTATTTTGTGGAAGCCGGTGTATCCTAGGCCTCAATCAATATTTGGTGGAAGCAGGTATATTGCATCCCTCAGTCAGTATTTTGTGGAAGCAGGTATATAGAACCCCTTAATCAGTATTTTGTAGAAATAGGTATATTGCACCCCTAAATCAGTATTTTGTGGAAACAGGTGAATGGAACCCCTGAATCAATATTTGGTGGAAGCAGATATATAACACCCCTTAATCAGTATTTTGTGGAATCAGGTATATAGAACCCCTTAATCAGTATTTTGTTGAAATAGGTATATCGCACCCCTATTTTGTGGAAGCAGGTATATAGAACCCCTTAATCAGTATTTTGTAGAAATAGGTATATCGCACCCCTAAATCAGTATTTTGTGGAAACAGGTGTATAGAACCCCTGAATAAATATTTGGTGGAAGCAGGTATATAGCACCCCTTAATCAGTATTTTGTGGAAGCCGGTGTATCGTAGGCCTCAATCAATATTTGGTGAAAGCAGGTATATCGCACCCCTCAATCAGTATTTTGTGGAAGCAAGTATATAGAACCCCTTAATCAGTATTTTGTAGAAGCAGGTATATAGCGCACCCCTCAATCAGTATTTTGTGAAAGCAGGTATATCAAACCCCTTAATCAGTATTTTGCAAAAGCAGATATTTTGCACCCCTCAATCACTATTTTGTGGAAGCAGGTATATAGAACCCCTCAATCAATATTTTGTAGAAGCAGGTTTATCACACCCCTCAATCAGTATTTTGTGGAGACAGGTATATAGAACCACTAAATCAATATTTGGTGGAAGCAGGTTTATCGCACCCCTCAATCAGTATTTTGTGGAACCAGGTATATAGAAACACTAAATCAATATTTGGTGAAAGCAGGTACTTCGCACCTCTTAATCGGTATTTTGTGGAAGCCAGTGTATCGTAGGCCTCAATCAATAATTGGTGGAAACAGATATATTGCACACCTCAATCAGTATTTTGTGGAAGCAGGCATATAGAACCCCTTAATCAGTATTTTGTAGAAGCATGTATATTGCACCCCTAAATCAGTATTTTGTGGAAACAGGTGTATAGATTCCCTGAATCAATATTTTGTGGAAGCAGGTATATAACACCCCTTAATCAGTATTTTGTGGAAGCCGGTGTATCGAGGCCTCAATCAATATTTGGTGGAAGCAGGTATATCGCACCCCTCAATCAGTATTTTGTGGAATCAGGTATATAGAATCCCTTAATCAGTATTTTGTAGAAGCAGATATATAGTGCACCCCTCAATCAGTATTTTGTTGAAGCAGGTATATAGAACCCCTTAATCAGTATTTTGCAGAATCAGGTATATCGCACCCCTCATTCATTATTTGCGTAAACAGGTATATAGAACCCCTGATTCAATATTTGGTAGTAGCAGATATATAACACCCCTTAATCAGTATTTTGTGGAAGCCGGTGTATTGCAGGCAGCAATTAATATTTGGTGGAAGCAGGTATATCGCACCCCTCAATCAGTATTTTGTGGAATCAGGTATATAGAATCCCTTAATCAGTATTTTGTAGTAGCAGGTATATCACATCCCTCATCAGTATTTTGTGGAAGCAGGCATATAGAACCCCTTAATCAGTATTTTGTAGAAGCATGCATATCGCACCCCTAAATCAGTATTTTGTGGAAACAGGTGTATAGATTCCCTGAATCAATATTTTGTGGAAGCAGGTATATAACACCCCTTAATCAGTATTTTGTGGAAACAGGTATATTGAACCCCTGAATCAATATTTGGTGGAAGCAGGTATATCGCACCCCTCAATCAGAATTTTGTGGAAGCCGGTGTATCGCAGGCCTCAATCATTAATTGGTGGAAGCAGGTACATCACACCCCTCAATCAGTATTTTGTGGAAGCAGGTATATAGAACCCCTTAATCAGTATTTTGTAGAAATAGGTATATTGCACCCCTAAATCAGTATTTTGTGGAAACAGGTGTATAGAACCCCTGAATCAATATTTGGTGGAAGCAGGTATATAACACCCCTTAATCAGTATTTTGTGGAAGCCGGTGTATCCTAGGCCTCAATCAATATTTGGTGGAAGCAGGTATATCGCATCCCTCAGTCAGTATTTTTTGGAAGCAGGTATATAGAACCCCTTAATCAGTATTTTGTAGAAATAGGTATATTGCACCCCTAAATCAGTATTTTGTGGAAACAGGTGAATGGAACCCCTGAATCAATATTTGGTGGAAGCAGGTATATAACACCCCTTAATCAGTATTTTGTGGAAGCCGGTGTATACTAGGCCTCAATCAATATTTGGTGGAAGCAGGTATATCGCACCCCTCAGTCAGTATTTTGTGGAAGCAGGTATATAGAACCCCTTAATCAGTATTTTGTAGAAGCAGGCATATAGCGCACCCCTCAATCAGTATTTTGTGAAAGCAGGTATATCAAACCCCTTAATCAGTATTTTGCAAAAGCAGATATTTTGCACCCCTCAATCAGTATTTTGTGGAAGCAGGTATATAGAACCCCTCAATCAATATTTTGTAGAAGCAGGTATATCACACCCCTCAATCAGTATTTTGTGGAGACAGGTATATAGAACCACTAAATCAATATTTGGTGGAAGCAGGTTTATCACACCCCTCAATCAGTATTTTGTGGAACCAGGTATATAGAAACACTGAATCAATATTTGGTGAAAGCAGGTACTTCGCACCTCTTAATCTGTATTTTGTGGAAACCAGTGTATCGTAGGCCTCAATCAATAATTGGTGGAAACAGGTATATTGCACACCTCAATCAGTATTTTGTGGAAGCAGGCATATAGAACCCCTTAATCAGTATTTTGTAGAAGCATGTATATTGCACCCCTAAATCTGTATTTTGTGGAAACAGGTGTATAGATTCCCTGAATCAATATTTTGTGGAAGCAGGTATATAACACCCCTTAATCAGTATTTTGTGGAAGCCGGTGTATCGAGGCCTCAATCAATATTTGGTGGAAGCAGGTATATCGCACCCCTCAATCAGTATTTTGTGGAATCAGGTATATAGAATCCCTTAATCAGTATTTAGTAGAAGCAGGTATATAGTGCACCCCTCAATCAGTATTTTGTTGAAGCAGGTATATAGAACCCCTTAATCGGTATTTTGCAGAATCAGGTATATCGCACCCCTCATTCAGTATTTGCGGAAACAGGTATATAGAACCCCTGATTCAATATTTGGTAGTAGCAGATATATAGCACCCCTTAATCAGTATTTTGTGGAAGCCGGTGTATCGCAGGCCGCAATTAATATTTGGTGGAAGCAGGTATATCGCACCCCTCAATCAGTATTTTGTGGAATCAGGTATATAGAATCCCTTAATCAGTATTTTGTAGTAGCAGGTATATCACATCCCTCATCAGTATTTTGTGGAAGCAGGCATATAGAACCCCTTAATCAGTATTTTGTAGAAGCATGCATATCGCACCCCTAAATCAGTATTTTGTGGAAACAGGTGTATAGATTCCCTGAATCAATATTTTGTGGAAGCAGGTATATAACACCCCTCAATCAGTATTTTGTGGAAACAGGTATATTGAACCCCTGAATCAATATTTGGTGGAAGCAGGTATATCGCACCCCTCAATCAGAATTTTGTGGAAGCCGGTGTATCGCAGGCCTCAATCAATAATTGGTGGAAGCAGGTACATCACACCCCTCAATCAGTATTTTGTGGAAGCAGGTATATAGAACCCCTTAATCAGTATTTTGTAGAAATAGGTATATTGCACCCCTAAATCAGTATTTTGTGGAAACAGGTGTATAGAACCCCTGAATCAATATTTGGTGGAAGCAGGTATATAACACCCCTTAATCAGTATTTTGTGGAAGCCGGTGTATCCTAGGCCTCAATCAATATTTGGTGGAAGCAGGTATATCGCATCCCTCAGTCAGTATTTTTTGGAAGCAGGTATATAGAACCCCTTAATCAGTATTTTGTAGAAATAGGTATATTGCACCCCTAAATCAGTATTTTGTGGAAACAGGTGAATGGAACCCCTGAATCAATATTTGGTGGAAGCAGGTATATAACACCCCTTAATCAGTATTTTGTGGAAGCCGGTGTATACTAGGCCTCAATCAATATTTGGTGGAAGCAGGTATATCGCACCCCTCAGTCAGTATTTTGTGGAAGCAGGTATATAGAACCCCTTAATCAGTATTTTGTAGAAGCAGGCATATAGCGCACCCCTCAATCAGTATTTTGTGAAAGCAGGTATATCAAACCCCTTAATCAGTATTTTGCAAAAGCAGATATTTTGCACCCCTCAATCAGTATTTTGTGGAAGCAGGTATATAGAACCCCTCAATCAATATTTTGTAGAAGCAGGTATATCACACCCCTCAATCAGTATTTTGTGGAGACAGGTATATAGAACCACTAAATCAATATTTGGTGGAAGCAGGTTTATCACACCCCTCAATCAGTATTTTGTGGAACCAGGTATATAGAAACACTAAATCAATATTTGGTGAAAGCAGGTACTTCGCACCTCTTAATCTGTATTTTGTGGAAACCAGTGTATCGTAGGCCTCAATCAATAATTGGTGGAAACAGGTATATTGCACACCTCAATCAGTATTTTGTGGAAGCAGGCATATAGAACCCCTTAATCAGTATTTTGTAGAAGCATGTATATTGCACCCCTAAATCAGTATTTTGTGGAAACAGGTGTATAGATTCCCTGAATCAATATTTTGTGGAAGCAGGTATATAACACCCCTTAATCAGTATTTTGTGGAAGCCGGTGTATCGAGGCCTCAATCAATATTTGGTGGAAGCAGGTATATCGCACCCCTCAATCAGTATTTTGTGGAATCAGGTATATAGAATCCCTTAATCAGTATTTAGTAGAAGCAGGTATATAGTGCACCCCTCAATCAGTATTTTGTTGAAGCAGGTATATAGAACCCCTTAATCGGTATTTTGCAGAATCAGGTATATCGCACCCCTCATTCAGTATTTGCGGAAACAGGTATATAGAACCCCTGATTCAATATTTGGTAGTAGCAGATATATAGCACCCCTTAATCAGTATTTTGTGGAAGCCGGTGTATCGCAGGCCGCAATTAATATTTGGTGGAAGCAGGTATATCGCACCCCTCACTCAGTATTTTGTGGAATCAGGTATATAGAATCCCTTAACCACCTCCGGACCGCTGTACGCACAGACGCGTCCTGGAGGTGGTTGATTCATTCCTCCTGGACGCGCCGGCGCGTCCTCTCGCGAGACGCGAGATTTCCTGTAAACGCGCGCACACAGGCGCGCGCGCTCACAGGAACGGAAGGTAAGAGAGTTGATCTCCAGCCTGCCAGCAGCGATCGTTCGCTGGCAGGCTGGAGATGTGTTTTTTTTAACCCCTAACAGGTATATTAGACGCCGTTTTGATAACAGCGTCTAATATACCTGCTACCTGGTCCTCTGGTGGTCCCCTTTGTTTAAATCGACCACCAGAGGACACAGGTAGCTCAGTAAAGTAGCACCAGCACCACTACACTACACTACACCCCCCCCCCCGTCACTTATTAACCCCTTATTAGCCCCTGATCACCCCTGATCACCCCATATAGACTCCCTGATCTCCCCCCTGTCATTGATTACCCCCCTGTCATTGATCACCCCCCTGTCATTGATCACCCCCCTGTAAAGCTCCATTCAGACGTCCGCATGATTTTTACGGATCCACTGATAGATGGATCGGATCCGCAAAACGCATCCGGACGTCTGAATGAAGCCTTATAGGGGCGTGATCAATGACTGTGGTGATCACCCCATATAGACTCCCTGATCACCCCCCTGTCATTGATTACCCCCCTGTCATTGATCACCCCCCTGTAAAGCTCCATTCAGACGTCCGCATGATTTTTACGGATCCACTGATAGATGGATCGGATCCGCAAAACGCATCCGGACGTCTGAATGAAGCCTTACAGGGGCATGATCAATGACTGTGGTGATCACCCCATATAGACTCCCTGATCACCCCCCTGTAAAGCTCCATTCAGATGTCCGCATGATTTTTACGGATGCACTGATAGATGGATCGGATCCGCAAAACGCATCTGGACGTCTGAATGAAGCCTTACAGGGGCATGATCAATGACTGTGGTGATCACCCCATATAGACTCCCTGATCACCCCCCTGTCATTGATTACCCCCCTGTCATTGATCAACCCCCTGTAAAGCTCCATTCAGATGTCCGCATGATTTTTACGGATGCACTGATAGATGGATCGGATCCGCAAAACGCATACGGACGTCTGAATGAAGCCTTACAGGGGCATGATCAATGACTGTGGTTATCACCCCATATAGACTCCCTGATCACCCCCCTGTCATTGATTACACCCCTGTCATTGATCACCCCCCTGTAAAGCTCCATTCAGATGTCCGCATGATTTTTACGGATGCACTGATAGATGGATCGGATCCGCAAAACGCATACGGACGTCTGAATGAAGCCTTACAGGGGCATGATCAATGACTGTGGTTATCACCCCATATAGACTCCCTGATCACCCCCCTGTCATTGATTACACCCCTGTCATTGATCAACCCCCTGTAAAGCTCCATTCAGATGTCCGCATGATTTTTACGGATGCACTGATAGATGGATCGGATCCGCAAAACGCATCCGGACGTCTGAATGAAGCCTTACAGGGGCGTGATCAATGACTGTGGTGATCACCCCATATAGACTCCCTGATCACCCCCCTGTCATTGATTACCCCCCTGTAAAGCTCCATTCAGACGTCCGCATGATTTTTACGGATCCACTGATAGATGGATCGGATCCGCAAAACGCATCCGGACGTTTGAATGAAGCCTTACAGGGGCGTGATCAATGACTGTGGTGATCACCCCATATAGACTCCCTGATCACCCCCCTGTCATTGATTACCCCCCTGTCATTGATTACCCCCCTGTAAAGCTCCATTCAGACGTCCGCATTATTTTTACGGATCCACTGATAGATGGATCAGATCCGCAAAACGCATCCGGACGTCTGAATGAAGCCTTACACGGGCGTGATCAATGACTGTGGTTATCACCCCATATAGACTCCCTGATCACCCCCCTGTCATTGATTACCCCCCTGTAAAGCTCCATTCAGATGTCCGCATGATTTTTACGGATGCACTGATAGATGGATCGGATCCGCAAAACGCATCCGGACGTCTGAATGAAGCCTTACAGGGGCATGATCAAAAACTGTGGTTATCACCCCATATAGACTCCCTGATCACCCCCCTGTCATTGATCACCCCCCTGTCATTGATCACCCCCCTGTCATTGATCACCCCCCTGTCATTGATCACCCCCCCTGTCATTGATCACCCCCCCTGTCATTGATCACCCCCCCTGTCATTGATCACCCCCCCTGTCATTGATCACCCCCCCTGTCATTGATCACCCCCCCTGTCATTGATCACCCCCCCCTGTCATTGATCACCACCCCTGTCATTGATCACCCCCCTGTCATTGATCACCCCTCTGTAAGGCTCCATTCAGACATTTTTTTGGCCCAAGTTAGCGGAATTATTTTTTTATTTTTTTACAAAGTCTCATATTCCACTAACTTGTGTCAAAAAATAAAATCTCACATGAACTCACCATGCCCCTCACAGAATCCAAATGCGTAAAATTTTTTAGACATTTATATTCCAGACTTCTTCTCACGCTTTAGGGCCCCTAGAATGCCAGGGCAGTATAAATACCCCACATGTGACCCCATTTCGGAAAGAAGACACCCCCAGGTATTCCGTGAGGGGCATATTGAGTCCATGAAAGATTGAAATTTTTGTCCCAAGTTAGCGGAACGGGAGACTTTGTGAGAAAAAAATTAAAAATATCAATTTCCGCTAACTTGTGCCAAAAAAAAAAAATTTCTATGAACTCGCCATGCCCCTCATTGAATACCTTGGGGTGTCTTCTTTCCAAAATGGGGTCACATGTGGGGTATTTATACTGCCCTGGCATTCTAGGGGCCCCAAAGCGTGAGAAGAAGTCTGGTATCCAAATGTCTAAAAATGCCCTCCTAAAAGGAATTTGGGCACCTTTGCGCATCTAGGCTGCAAAAAAGTGTCACACATCTGGTATCGCCGTACTCAGGAGAAGTTGGGGAATGTGTTTTGGGGTGTCATTTTACATATACCCATGCTGGGTGAGAGAAATATCTTGGTCAAATGCCAACTTTGTATAAAAAAATGGGAAAAGTTGTCTTTTGTCAAGATATTTCTCTCACCCAGCAAGGGTATATGTAAAATGACACCCCAAAACACATTCCCCAACTTCTCCTGAATACGGCGATACCACATGTGTGACACTTTTTTGCAGCCTAGGTGGGCAAAGGGGCCCATATTCCAAAGAGCACCTTTAGGATTTCACAGGTCATTTACCTACTTACCACACATTAGGGCCCCTGGAAAATGCCAGGGCAGTATAACTACCCCACAAGTGACCCCATTTTGGAAAGAAGACACCCCAAGGTATTCCGTGAGGGGCATGGCGAGTTCCTAGAATTTTTTATTTTTTGTCACAAGTTAGTGGAAAATGCTGATTTTTTTTTTTTTTTTTTTTTCATACAAAGTCTCATATTCCACTAACTTGTGACAAAAAATAAAAACTTCCATAAACTTACTATGCCCATCAGCGAATACCTTGGGGTCTCTTATTTCCAAAATGGGGTCACTTGTGGGGTAGTTATACTGCCCTGGCATTCTAGGGGCCCAAATGTGTGGTAAGGAGTTTGAAATCAAATTCTGTAAAAAATGACCTGTGAAATCCGAAAGGTGCTCTTTGGAATATGGGCCCCTTTGCCCACCTAGGCTGCAAAAAAGTGTCACACATCTGGTATCTCCGTACTCAGGAGAAGTTGGGGAATGTGTTTTGGGGTGTCATTTTACATATACCCATGCTGGGTGAGAGAAATATCTTGGCAAAAGACAACTTTTCCCATTTGACCAAGATATTTATCTCACCCAGCATGGGTATATGTAAAAAGACACCCCAAAACACATTCCTCAACTTCTCCTGAGTACGGAGATACCAGATGTGTGACACTTTTTTGCAGCCTAGGTGGTCAAAGGGGCCCATATTCCAAAGAGCACCTTTCGGATTTCACAGGTCATTTTTTAGAGAATTTGATTTCAAACTCCTTACCACACATTTGGGCCCCTAGAATGCCAGGGCAGTATAACTACCCCACAAGTGACCCCATTTTAGAAAGAAGAGACCCCAAGGTATTCGCTTATGGGCATAGTGAGTTCATGGAAGTTTTTATTTTTTGTCACAAGTTAGTGGAATATGAGACTTTGTATGAAAAAAATAAATAAAATAAAAATCATCATTTTCCACCAACTTGTGACAAAAAATAAAAAATTCTAGGAATTAGCCATGCCCCTCACGGAATACCTTGGGGTGTCTTCTTTCCAAAATGGGGTCACTTGTGGGGTAGTTATACTGCCCTGGCATTCTAGGGGCCCAAATGTGTGGTAAGGAGTTTGAAATCAAATTCTGTAAAAAATGACCTGTGAAATCCGAAAGGTGCTCTTTGGAATATGGGCCCCTTTGCCCACCTAGGCTGCAAAAAAGTGTCACACATCTGGTATCTCCGTACTCAGGAGAAGTTGGAGAATGTGTTTTGGGGTGTCATTTTACATATAACCTTGCTGGGTGAGAGAAATATCTTGGCAAAAGACAACTTTTCCCATTTTTTTATACAAAGTTGGCATTTGACCAAGATATTTCTCTCACCCAGCATGGGTATATATAAAATGACACCCCAAAACACATTCCCCACCTTCTCCTGAGTACGGAGATACCAGATGTGTGACACTTTTTTGCAGCCTAGGTGGGCAAAGGGGCCCATATTCCAAAGAGCACCTTTCGGATTTCACAGGTCATTTTTTACAGAATTTGATTTTAAACTCCTTACCACACATTTGGGCCCCTAGAATGCCAGGGCAGTATAACCACCCCACAAGTGACCACATTTTGGAAAGAAGAGACCCCAAGGTATTTCGTGATGGGCATAGTGAGTTCATAGAAGTTTTTATTTTTTGTCACAAGTTAGTGGAATATGAGACTTTGTAATAAAAAAAAAAAAAAAAATCATCATTTTCCGCTAACTTGTGACAAAAAATAAAAAGTTCTATGAACTCACTATGCCCATCAGCGAATACCTTAGGGTGTGTACTTTCCGAAATGGGGTCATTTGTGGGGTGTTTGTACTGTCTGGCCATTGTAGAACCTCAGGAAACATGACAGGTGCTCAGAAAGTCAGAGCTGCTTCAAAAAGCGGAAATTCACATTTTTGTACCATAGTTTGTAAACGCTATAACTTTTACCCAAACCATTTTTTTTTTACCCAAACATTTTTTTTTTATCAAAGACATGTAGAACAATAAATTTAGAGCAAAATTTATATATGGATGTCGTTTTTTTTTGCAAAATTTTACAACTGAAAGTGAAAAATGTCATTTTTTAGCAAAAAAATTGTTAAATTTCGATTAATAACAAAAAAAGTAAAAATGTCAGCAGCAATGAAATACCACCAAATGAAAGCTCTATTAGTGAGAAGAAAAGGAGGTAAAATTCATTTGGGTGGTAAGTTGCATGACCGAGCAATAAACCGTGAAAGTAGTGTAGGTCAGAAGTGTAAAAAGTGGCCTGGTCTTTCAGGGTGTTTAAGCACTGGGGGCTGAGGTGGTTAATCAGTATTTTGTAGTAGCAGGTATATCACACCCCTCATCAGTATTTTGTGGAAGCAGGCATATTGAACCCCTTAATCAGTATTTTGTAGAAGCATGCATATCGCACCCCTAAATCAGTATTTTGTGGAAACAGGTGTATAGATTCCCTGAATCAATATTTTGTGGAAGCAGGTATATATTACCCCTTAATCAGTATTTTGTGGAAGCCGGTGTATCGTATGCCTCAATCAATATTTGGTGGAAGCAGGTATATTGCACCCCTCAATCAGTATTTTGTGGAAGCAGGTATATAGAACCGCTTAATCAGTATTTTGAAGAAGCAGGTATATAGCGCACCCCTCAATCAGTATTTTGTTGAAGCAGGTATATAGAACCCCTTAATTGGTATTTTGCAGAATCAGGTATATCGCACCCCTCATTCAGTATTTGCGGAAACAGGTATATAGAACCCCTGATTCAATATTTGGTAGTAGCAGACATATAGCACCCCTTAATCAGTATTTTGTGGAAGCCGGTGTATCGCAGGCCGCAATTAATATTTGGTGGAAGCAGGTATATCGCACCCCTCAATCAGTATTTTGTGGAATCAGGTATATAGAATCCCTTAATCAGTATTTTGTAGTAGCAGGTATATCACACCCCTCATCAGTATTTTGTGGAAGCAGGCATTTAGAACCCCTTAATCAGTATTTTGTAGAAGCATGCATATCGCACCCCTAAATCAGTATTTTGTGGAAACAGGTGTATAGATTCCCTGAATCAATATTTTGTGGCAGCAGGTATATAACACCCCTTAATCAGTATTTTGTGGAAGCCGGTGTATCGTAGGCCTCAATCAATATTTGGTGGAAGCAGGTATATTGCACCCCTCAATCAGTATTTTGTGGAAGCAGGTATATAGAACCGTTTAATCAGTATTTTGTAGAAGCAGGTATATATCGCACCCCTCAATCAGTATTTTGTTGAAGCAGGTATATAGAACCCCTTAATCGGTATTTTGTAGAAGCATGCATATCGCACCCCTAAATCAGTATTTTGTGGAAACAGGTGTATAGATTCCCTGAATCAATATTTTGTGGAAGCAGGAATATAACACCCCTTAATCAGTATTTTGTGGAAGCCGGTGTATCGTAGGCCTCAATCAATATTTGGTGGAAGCAGGTATATTGCACCCCTCAATCAGTATTTTGTGGAAGCAGGTATATAGAACCGCTTAATCAGTATTTTGTAGAAGCATGCATATCGCACCCCTCATTCAGTATTTGCGGAAACAGGTATATAGAACCCCTGATTCAATATTTGGTAGTAGCAGATATATAGCACCCCTTAATCAGTATTTTGTGGAAGCCGGTGTATCGCAGGCCGCAATTAATATTTGGTGGAAGCAGGTATATCGCACCCTCTCAATTAGTATTTTGTGGAATCAGGTATATAGAACCCCTTAATCAGTATTTTATAGAAGCAGGTATATCACACCCCTCAATCAGTATTTTGTGGAAACAGGTTTATTGAACCCCTGAATCAATATTTGGTGGAAGCAGGTATATCGCACCCCTCAATCAGAATTTTGTGGAAGCCGGTGTATCGCAGGCCTCAATCAATAATTGGTGGAAGCAGGTACATCACACCCCTCAATCAATATTTTGTGGAAGCAGGTATATAGAACCCCTTAATCAGTATTTTGTAGAAATAGGTATATTGCACCCCTAAATCAGTATTTTGTGGTAACAGGTGTATAGAGCCCCTGAATCAATATTTGGTGGAAGCAGGTATATAACACCCCTTAATCAGTATTTTGTGGAAGCCGGTGTATCCTAGGCCTCAATCAATATTTGGTGGAAGCAGGTATATCGCATTCCTCAGTCAGTATTTTGTGGAAGCAGGTATATAGAACCCCTTAATCAGTATTTTGTAAAAATAGGTATATTGCACCCCTAAATCAGTATTTTGTGGAAACAGGTGTATGGAACCACTGAATCAATATTTGGTAGAAGCAGGTATATAACACCCCTTAATCAGTATTTTGTGGAAGCCGGTGTATCCTAGGCCTCAATCAATATTTGGTGGAAGCAGGTATATCGCACCCCTCAGTCAGTATTTTGTGGAAGCAGGTATATAGAACCCCTTAATCAGTATTTTGTAGAAGCAGGTATATAGCGCACCCCTCAATCAGTACTTTGTGGAAGCAGGTATATACAGATGTCACATGGTTAGCACTCCTTTTTTCTGAGAATTCAGAGTTTGGTTATCTAATCTAAGCAAACACCTTAAATTGCTTTTCAATGGCTTTTGTCTTAAGATAATGAAATGAGTTAAGAAATTTGAGTTAACAGCGGGAGTGCTAACCATGGTACATCTGTAGAACCCTTAATCAGTATTTTGTAGAAGCAGGCATATCGCACCCCTCAATCAGTATTTTGTGGAAGCAGGTATATCACACCCCTCAATCAGTATTTTGTGGATGCAGGTATATCGCACCCTTCAATCAGTATTTTGTGGAAACAGGTATATTGCACCCCTTAACCACCTCCGGACCGCCTAACGCAGGATCGCGTTCCGGAGGTGGCAGCGCTGCGCACAGTCACGCATATATGCGTCATCTCGCGAGACGCGAGACTTCCTGTGAACGCTCGCACACAGGCGCGCGCGCTCACAGGAACGGAAGGTAAGAGAGTTGATCTCCAGCCTGCCAGCGGCGATCGTTCGCTGGCAGGCTGGAGATGTGTTTTTTTTAACCCCTAACAGGTATATTAGACGCTGTTTTGATAACAGCGTCTAATATACCTGCTACCTGGTCCTCTGGTGGTCCCCTTTGTTTGGATCGACCACCAGAGGACACAGGTAGCTCAGTAAAGTACCACCAAGCACCACTACACTACACTACACCCCCCCCCCCGTCACTTATTAACCCCTTATTAGCCCCTGATGACCCCTGATCACCCCATATAGACTCCCTGATCACCCCCCTGTCATTGATTACCCCCTATCATTGATCAACCCCCTGTAAAGCTCCATTCAGACGTCCGCATGATTTTTACGGATCCACTGATAGATGGATCGGATCCGCAAAACGCATCCGGACGTCTGAATGAAGCCTTACAGGGGCGTGATCAATGACTGTGGTGATCACCCCATATAGACTCCCTGATCACCCCCCTGTCATTGATTACCCCCCTGTCATTGATTACCCCCCTGTAAAGCTCCATTCAGACGTCTGCAAGATTTTTACGGATCCACTGATAGATGGATCGGATCCGCAAAACGCATCCGGACGTCTGAATGAAGCCTTACAGGGGCATGATCAATGACTGTGGTGATCACCCCATATAGACTCCCTGATCACCCCCCTGTCATTGATTACCCCCCTGTCATTGATCACCCCCCTGTAAAGCTCCATTCAGATGTCCGCATGATTTTTACGGATGCACTGATAGATGGATCGGATCCGCAAAACGCATCCGGACGTCTGAATGAAGCCTTACAGGGGCGTGATCAATGACTGTGGTGATCACCCATATAGACTCCCTGATCACCCCCCTGTCATTGATTACCCCCCTGTCATTGATTACCCCCCTGTAAAGCTCCATTCAGACATCCGCATGATTTTTACGGATCCACTGATAGATGGATCGGATCCGCAAAACGCATCCGGACGTCTGAATGAAGCCTTACAGGGGCGTGATCAATGACTGTGGTGATCACCCCATATAGACTCCCTGATCACCCCCCTGTCATTGATTACCCCCCTGTAAAGCTCCATTCAGATGTCCGCATGATTTTTACGGATGCACTGATAGATGGATCGGATCCGCAAAACGCATCCGGACGTCTGAATGAAGCCTTACAGGGGCATGATCAATGACTGTGGTTATCACCCCATATAGACTCCCTGATCACCCCCCTGTCATTGATTACCCCCCTGTAAAGCTCCATTCAGACGTCCGCATGATTTTTACGGATCCACTGATAGATGGATCGGATCCGCAAAACGCATCCGGACGTCTGAATGAAGCCTTACAGGGGCGTGATCAATGACTGTGGTGATCACCCCATATAGACTCCCTGATCACCCCCCTGTCATTGATTACCCCCCTGTAAAGCTCCATTTAGATGTCCGCATGATTTTTACGGATGCACTGATAGATGGATCGGATCCGCAAAACGCATCCGGACGTCTGAATGAAGCCTTACAGGGGCATGATCAATGACTGTGGTTATCACCCCATATAGACTCCCTGATCACCCCCCTGTCATTGATCACCCCCCTGTCATTGATCAACCCCCTGTCATTGATCACCCCCCTGTCATTGATCACCCCCCCTGTCATTGATCACCCCCCTGTCATTGATAACCCTCTGTAAGGCTCCATTCAGACATTTTTTTGGCCCAAGTTAGCGGAATTATTATTTTTCTTTTCTTACAAAGTCTCATATTCCACTAACTTGTGTCAAAAAATAAAATCTCACATGAACTCACCATACCCCTCACGGAATCCAAATGCGTAAAATTTTTTAGACATTTATATTCCAGACTTCTTCTCACGCTTTAGGGCCCCTAGAATGCCAGGGCAGTATAAATACCCCACATGTGACCCCATTTCGGAAAGAAGACACCCCCAGGTATTCCGTGAGGGGCATATTGAGTCCATGAAAGATTGAAATTTTTGTCCCAAGTTAGCGGAAAGGGAGACTTTGTGAGAAAAAAATTAAAAATATTAATTTCCGCTAACTTGTGCCAAAAAAAAAAAATTTATATGAACTCGCCATGCCCCTCATTGAATACCTTGGGGTGTCTTCTTTCCAAAATGGGGTCACATGTGGGGTATTTATACTGCCCTGGCATTCTAGGGGCCCCAAAGCGTGAGAAGAAGTCTGGTATCCAAATGTCTAAAAATGCCCTCCTAAAAGGAATTTGGGCACCTTTGCGCATCTAGGCTGCAAAAAAGTGTCACACAGCTGGTATCGCCGTACTCAGGAGAAGTTGGGGAATGTGTTTTGGGGTGTCATTTTACATATACCCATGCTGGGCGAGAGAAATATCTTGGTCAAATGCCATCTTTGTATGAAAAAATGGGAAAAGTTGTCTTTTGCCAAGATATTTCTCTCACCCAGCAAGGGTATATGTGAAATGACACCCCAAAACACATTCCCTACCTTCTCCTGAATACGGCGATACCACATGTGTGACACTTTTTTGCAGCCTAGGTGGGCAAAGGGGCCCATATTCCAAAGCGCACCTCTGAGAAGAAAAGGAGGTAAAATTCATTTGGGTGGTAAGTTGCATGACCGAGCAATAAACGGTGAAAGTAGTGTAGGTCAGAAGTGTAAAAAGTGGCCTGGTCTTTCAGGGTGTTTAAGCACTGGGGGCTGAGGTGGTTAAAGGGCTTCTGTCAGCCCACTAAACCGTTTAGTTTTTTTTTGTTTACTAATAATCCCTACACTGCGATTTATGCATACATAAGTTAAATAATCATTTCTTTTCAGTAGAATTTGCTAAAAAGCGATTAAAAAAAAAAGCAAATTACCTTGCTACCAGCAAGTAGGGCGGCTACTTGCTGGTAGCAGCCGCATCCTCCGACCCTAATGACGCCCCCTCCGCATTGTGATTGACAGGGCCAGGGAACAGAATCGTTCTCTGCTGGCCCTGCCTGTTAGCATTTAAAATCTGGCGCCTGTGCCGCGGCCGTACCTATCTTCAATCTGCGCAGGAGCCCGCCATATTCTTTTACATTGTGAAGAACTTTGACCCATGACACATCCATCAGGTGGTACAGGACATCTAATTGAGACGTTTAAGCACATGGATATACCCCCTACCTTATAAATAAGCCTGATCTGGCCGCTATTTTACATTCAGTGTTTTGCCAGTGTAGGGAGAGGTTGCTGTGTGGCACAGGGACAGGCTGGTAGAGACACCAAACGCTAGCTAATAGGACCACAAAAGTAATTTTAAGGACTGGTATAGGTGTGCTATCGATAGGTGTGATACACAGAGGGGTGCGATATACATATAATACTTTTATAATGAGTCAAAAACACATAGATCTATATAGTGATCACCTGGAAGTCAGGGGCCTAGGGGTTAGGGGCTTATTAGGGCCATTGTTATATACGGTAAGGTTCAGTATAGATCGCTCTTATCGGGGCAGGTGGTCTGTGGGTAGGCTATCAGGGCAAGAATAGCACCCCCCTGTAGGGTAATATCAGGGACAGTTCTTTGCCCACCCTGTCCATCAATACCACATCATCATTTAGCCCAGAGATAGATGTTTTTTGCTTTCCCTCCAGGATTCATGGATATGCACTGAAACCCCCCCCCGGATTGTAGTAGGACATTTGGTTTCTGATTTGGTGCTGCCAAGCACCTGATTTAGTGCCGCCGAGCACTTGTCATTGCCTACCACTAGAGTTCAGCGGACACCTGGATGTTCGGGTTCGAAGGGTTCGGCCGAACTTCAGAAAAAAGTTTGAGTTCACAACCTGAACTTGAACCCGAATCCCATTGAAGTCAATGGGGACCTGAACTTTTGAGCACTAAAATGGCTGTAAAAATGTCATGGAAAGGGCTAGAGGGTTGCAAATGGCATCAAGAGCATTTTAAGTGCTCTGCAAACAAATGTGGATAGGGAAATGACCTTAAATAACATAAAATACGTAAAAATAAAAAATAATAATCTTGATCTAGGAGGATGAGGTCCATATGGAGTAGGAGGTTGAGGAGGCGGTGGATGTGGACGGTGTAGGTGGAAGTGGCGGTGGAGGAGTAGGAGGTAGCCTACACTGCTTTTTTGTTTTAAATTTATTTATATTTTTTTAAATTAGGGTACACCCCAAAACATTGGGAAATATAACCTGTGATAACCCCCTCCAGTCGTGCTAAACACACGTTCAGACAATACACTGGCTGCAGGGCAGGCCAGCACCTCCAAGGGGTAAAGGGCAAGCTCAGGCCATGTGCCCAATTTGGAGACCCAGAAGTTGCAGGGGCTGACCCCTGTCAGTCAGTTCATGTAGGCGTGTGCATACTTATTGCCCCACCATGTCGCACGTGCCCGTGATGTTCACGATCCAATTTGATATCTGATCTATCAACTTTCGATGTTCTTTTATGCGCCTACCATGGTGATCACGGGTTTGCGGGGAATCAGGGTTCCAGGCTGGGGAGGGAGCGTGAGAAAGAGAGACCACATCCAAGGGAGGATACATTTTTTCAAATTTCTAATTATAGAGCGGAAATATGGGACAAAGTATTAAAGCGTAAAAGTGGGACAACTTTTTAAAGTTTAGGCATTGAATGAAAGGATGTGTCGCGCATCAATTAATGAAGAATTTCTTAAATTCTATTCCCTGTCAACTATGCAGAGCAGGGGTTTCTATCCGGCAAAATTTGAAAAATGTCACCTGACAATGTAACAATTGACGATTTTTTTAAATTTATGTTCCTGTCACCTATGTAGAGGTGCACTAGTGATATCCACCATCCATTTGGATATCTTCTCTATCAACTTTCAATGTTCATTTCTGAGCCTACCATGTTGATCACGGTTATCGGCGAATCAGGGTTCCACGCCGGAGAGGGAGTGTGAGAAAAAGAGACCAAATTTAAGGGAGATAAATTAATTTAAAAAAATTTGGATTGAGCGGAAATATGGGAAAAGTTATTGAGGCGCAAATGTGGGACAAATTACAGAAGCGCAAATGTGGGCAAAAAGAGTAAAGCGGAAATGTGGGACACATTATTGAAGCACAAATGTGGGCCAAAAGAGTAAAGCCGAAATGTGGGACACATTATTGAAGCGCAAATGTGGGCCAAAAGAGTAAAGCGGAAATGTGGGACAAATTATTGAAGCGCAAATGTTGGCCAAATGAGTAAAGCGGAAATGTGGGACAAATTATTGAAGCGCAAATGTGGTACAACTTGTTAAAGTTAAACAGGTGGCGCACATCAATTAAAGAAGAATTTCTGAAATTTTATTCCCTGTCACCTATGCAGAGCAGGGGTTTATTTACATCTAAAATTGTAAAATGTCAACCCAAGAATGTAACAGAAAAATTACAGAAATGTATTAACCTGTCTACTTGGTAGAGCAGGGGTCTATGACAGTAAAAAAAATTGTTTATTGTCACCCGAAAATGCAAAAGAAAAATTATTGAAATTTATTAAGCTGTCAACTAGGTAGAGGAGGGGTATATTACACCCAAAAATTTGTGAATTTCACCCGAAAATGTAACAGACAAATTTTTTTATTTTTTACCTGTCTAATAGCAATAGCAGTGGTACATTACACCCAAAAATTGCTGAATCTCACCAGAAAATGTAACTAACAATTTTATTTTTTTTAACCTGTCTACTAGGTATAGCAGTGGTACTTCACACCCAAAAATTTTTGAATTTCACCCAAAAATTTAACTGACAATTTTTTATTTATTTTTTCTGGTCTAATAGGTATAGCAGTGGTACATCACACCCAAAAATTGCTGAATTTTACCAGATAATGTAACTAACAATTTTTTTTTTTACCTGTCTAATAGGTATAGCAGTGGTACATCACACCTAAAAATATGTGAATTTCACCAGAAAATTTAACTGACAATTTTATTTTTATTTTTTAACCTGTCTACTAGGTATAGCAGTGATACTTCACACCCAATCACGCTCTATTGACGGAATTAAGGACGGTACGCTGTCCTTGTAACGGGGATCCAGCAGAGTGGCCACCCAGTAATCAGCACAAGTTAGAATGTGGGAAACTCGGCGGTTGTTGCGGAGACACTGCAGCATGTAATCGTTCATGTGTACCAGGCTGCCCAGAGGCAACGAAAAGCTGTCCTCTGTGGGAGGTGTATCGTCTGTGTCCTCTGTATCCCCCCAGCCAGGCACCAGTGATGGCCATGAGCTGGTCTGGGTGCCACCCTGCTGTGAACATGGTTCCTCCTCCTCCATCTCCTCCTCCTCCTCGTTCAGAACTGTGCCCTGGCTGGACAATTGTGTACCTGGCATGTGTGGGTGCAGGAACCCACCCTCGGAGCCACTTGGGAATTGCTGGCCGGAAACCCTACGAAATGATCCCTCTTCCTCCTCCTCCTCCTGTGCCGCATCCTCTTCCATCATCGCCAGCAGCGTTTTTTCAAGGAGGCATAGAAGTGGGATAGTAATGCTGAGAACAGTGTTATCGGCACTGGCCATGTTGGTGGAGTACTCGAAACAGCGCAACAAGGAACACAGGTCTCGCATGGAGGCCCAGTCATTTGTGGTGAAGTGGTGCTGTTCCGCAGAGCGACTCACCCGTGCGTGCTGCAGCTGAAACTCCACTATCGCCTTCTGCTGCTCGCACAGTCTGGCCAGCATGTGCAAGGTGGAGTTCCACCTTGTGGGCACGTCGCATATGAGGCGGTGAGCGGGAAGGCCGAAGTTACGCTGCAGCGCTGGCAGGCGAGCAGCAGCAGGGTGAGAACTCTGAAAGCGCTCACAGACGGACCGCACTTTATGCAGCAGCTTTGACATATCGGGGTAATTATTTTATTTATTTTTTTAAAATTTTATTAGTTTTGTAGATAGACATTAACCGTGTAACTACAAGAACAGTATAACACAGTACAGGATAAGACATCAATATAAATTATATCAGCAGTATAATAAATCCACAGGATAGCAAATTCAGAGGGCAGTACGGAGTGTGATATAGGATAGGCAAGCTACAAACCAAGTGGTATCGACAGTTATCAAAGAGTCATGGTATAATTTACCAAATATATAGTGGATTATATGAAACCTTACAAAGGAAGGGGGAAGGGTCCCGAGGTAGAGGGCTCTAATGGATAAGAAGCAGCTGTTCTGAAAGTGTTGTGTCAGTTAAGGTGAGCACTGTGGAGCTAGGCTTGGAAAAGCCGCGAGGTTGTGGCAAAGTAAAGGTTGGTAGGGAAGGAAATACTAGGCATAAGGACTCAGACTCGACCCAAATGTGGAAGTGTAAACCTATGAACAAGCCACAGGTTCCATTTTTTCATGAATTGTGGGTGAGTACCAGACTCCCATGCAGAGATCTCCTTAAAGCGGTATATCTGGTCAACTTTCTGCTTCCATTGCAGTATAGATGGAAGAGAAGTTTGCAACCAGAATTTAGGTATTAGAAGCCTTGCGGCAATCAATAGCTGTTTAAAAAGGAATGTGGGGGAAGGGGGGGGGATTGGGTATCTTCATCAAAACAAGCAAGTAAGGCTTTGCTAGGAGAGGCCTGCAGAGCTGTGAGGCAGATTTCATTACTGATATCAAATATGATTCTCCACCATTCGCGTATTTTGGGGCAGTCCCACCAGATCTGGAAGAAGGAACCTCTGTCACCCCGGCACCTCCAGCAAACATCCGAGGAACCATTAGAGAAGAGGCAAGATTTCTCTGGGGTTATGTACCATCTAGATAATAGCTTATAGCTATTCTCCTGGATCCTAACGCATCTAGACGGCTTAATAGCAGACAAAAATTGTTTGGGGAGCATGGAAAGGGGAAGGTCTCTGTTCAATTTTTTTTCCCAATGTCGGATGAAGCAGGTTTAACTATTAAGGGAGTTGATCTCAACCTGTTGTGAATTTGCGATATGAGTTTTTTAGGCGGTTTCGGATCGGTAGTCAGGGATTCAAGCCAGACTAAAGGGCGAAGGAGTTCACCCTCACCTGTATTGCGGGATAAGAACAGTCTAAGGTATGTGATTAGGGTTAAGCCACTGGGGCTGGGGTTTTAGAATCTCTATCATGTCACAAGTACTAATAATATCTCCAGTGTTTCCCAGGAGAGAGATAATGGGAGTAGATGAGCTCCTTAACTCTCTTGGGGTAGAGGTCAACCTATCAGGGGAGATCGTTCCAATCACATCCCTGACCTGTAGGAGAGGAGAGGGGAAGGGGATTGAACAGTGTGTAGAGAGTGACCATTTCCAAGCATTCAGTGTGGCTCGTAAAATTGGATATGAGGTGGGAGGTGTGAAGTTTTGATTTTGGCTTCCTAAAAGTAGAGAACGAAGGGATCTTCCCATTAAGTGTTGTTCTAGTGGGACCCACGATTTTTCAGGACTATTTTGTAACCACTCAATTGGAAGCAGGAGGAGCCAGAGACCTTTCTTGGTTTTTGAGGTGTCTACTCCACTGCAGCTCGTGCTTAGCACTTAAATGCCTGGTCATGCAGGTTGTGCTCGGGTTGAGAACGTTTATGCCTCACTTCAGGCTCTAATTGCACAACATGCAAACCACTCGTGTCTTGTCTTCGGCACATTGTCTGAAGAACTGCCACGCCAGGGAACTCCTTGGAGCTTGATTTGGTGTGCTCGGTTCCTTGCTGCGGTGGGCAGTAGCAGGCATACTGTCTAAAGGACGGCCGCTCCGCTTTTGCACCCTGCTCCCTCTTCTGCTGTGCTGGTGGCTCTGTGCGACCACCGCCTCTTCCTCCGAACTACATAGGTCACTCGCATTGGCAAACCGTCCCAGCAGATGTTCGTCCATCACTAGTGGTAGTGTATCTGGCAGAGAGTACCTTTAGATAGAATGGAACTTACCATTCCATTCTCCCCCTTTTGGGCAGAAGTGGGCTAGTCCTGCTTCCTACCAAGAGGAGTCGAGAGAGGTGTCGATAGTGGAGTTGAAAACTGGAGCAAGAGAGTGAAGCATCATGGTGTGGTGAGGGAGCGTTTTCCCCTCACTGCTGCAGGAGCTTTTGGGAAGTAGCTCAGAGTGCAGAACACTCCTGATATATAAAAGGACTTTTGAGAGGCCAAACAGATCCAAAGGCAAAACGGGTCACAGGATGCCTTACTCTCATATAAAACAGTAACTTAGCTGATAGGAACCAGACTGAAGCCAGAGATTAACACAGCAGCAAAGAGATAAAGCAAAGCATTCAAGTTTACCAAGAGGAAGATCAAGTATTGTTTGGATGACACAAGTTTATTGCAAGTTTATTCAAGTAAAAATCTTTGATCTTTACCAAGTCTGGACTCTACTTATTCCACCAACAAAAAAATCCAACCCTCCTGATACTCCTTTTCTTAATTCCACCCCTTGTTGGAATCACTGTAACTTTTTTTGGAACTATCACAGTGACATAGCTGGAGTGAAAAAAAATTTGCACAACTAACCACACCTACTTTTAAAACTAGAGTGAGTGGAGTGAAAATCTAAAAGTCACAATGTTTTTATTCAAATAGCCCCAAAAAGTACAATCAATTTTGAGAACTCTTGAAGCTAGAATTCTGGTGTGCATGTCTTAGTAAATAATATCCTATGTTTTTTGTTTTTTTTTAGCAAGACATTTCACTCTCTCATGATTAAAAGTCTAAAAAATGTTGTGTGACCAGACATTGCCACTCTAAAAAGCACTAGACTTTAAATGCCTTTTATAAGCCAAAAAGGGCAGGAAAATATGTAGTGTGGCATAGGCAAGCATAGGGCTAGGTTCTTCAGTGTCATCCGTGGCAGAAGAAGGGTTTTATGCTGAGGAAAGGCCTGAGCTAGCTGGTACTCTTTCTCAAAAGACTGGTATTCTGGTCAAAGGCTGTTGATCCAGGGTCAGTGGCAGAGTATCCCAGTCTCAGAGTCTTATTCTGGTCACTCAATAGTCTGACAGAGTCTCCTCTTCTAAGCACTGTTCCCTAACTGCAGAACACTAAGGGCTCTGACTAGGGATGAGCGAACCCGAACTGTATAGTTCGGGTTCGTACCGAATTTTGGGGTGTCCGTGACACGGACCCGAACCCGAACATTTTCGTAAAAGTCTGTGTTCGGGTTCGGTGTTCGGCGCTTTCTTGGCGCTTTTTGAAAGGCTGCAAAGCAGCCAATCAACAAGCGTCATACTACTTGCCCCAAGAGGCCATCACAGCCTTGCCTACTATTGGCATGGCTGTGATTGGCCAGTGCAGCATGTGACCCAGCCTCTATATAAGCTGGGTCACGTAGCGCTGCACGTCACTCTGCTGATTCAAGCATAGGGAGAGGTTGCTGCTGCGACGTTAGGGCGAGATTAGGCAGATTAACTCCTCCAAAAGACTTCATTCTGTGAACGATCTGCAGCTGTGGATCATTGAAGTGCTAATATCGACTTGCTCACTTTTTTGAGGCTGCCCAGAGCGTTTTTAGATCACTTTTTTCTGGGGTGATCGGCGGCCATTTTGTGGCTTGTGGTGCGCCAACACAAGCTATCACAAAGTGTATTTAACCATCAATAGTGTGGTTATTTTTTACTATATCCTACATCAGCTGCAGGCTGAGCTTGTGTCACCGAAGTGCATTTAACCATCAACAGTCTGGTTATTTTTTGGCCATATACTACATCAGCTGCAGGCTGAGCCTGTGTCACCGAAGTGCATTTAACCATCAACAGTCTGGTTATTTTTTGGCCATATACTACATCTGGTGCAGGCTGAGCCTGTGTCACCCAAGTGCATTTAACCATCAATAGTGTGGTTATTTTTTGGCCATATACTACATCAGGGGCAAGTTGAGCCTGTCACCCAGCGCATAAAAAATAGACCTGACATTTCTATTCAACCAAATTTGTACTGTTTTAGCTGGTCAAGTTATTTGTAGTGACCGTAAAAGCACACTTTTTGTTCTGGGTTGAAAAACTATTCCCAAATTTGCCATTCTCAAAATAACTAGTTTCTGCTATATGAGGCCTACTTGAAATCTATCCCAAAAAGGATATCTTACATTGAAGGTGCTGATAGTGTCATTCAGAAAAACTTAACACACACGCTACCGTGCAGATACAAGTCTAATTCTGTGATTAAACCTATACCTGTCACACAGCGCAAAAAAAAACAGGCCTCACATTTCTATTCCACCAAATCTGTACTGGTTTAGCTGGTCAAGTTATTTGTAGTGACCGTAAAAGCACACTTTTTGTTCTTGGTTGAAAAACTATTCCCAAATTTGCCATTCTCAAAATAACTAGTTTCTGCTATATGAGGCCTACTTGAAATCTACCCCAAAAAGGATATCTTACATTCAAGGTGCTGAGTGTCATTCAGAAAAACTTAACACACACGCTACCGTGCAGATACAAGTCTAATTCTGTGATTAAACCTATACCTGCCACACTGCGCAAAAAAAAACAGGCCTCACATTTTTATTCAACCAAATCTGTACTGTTTTAGCTGGTCAAGTTATTTGTAGTGACCGTAAAAGTACACGTTTTGTTCTTGGTTGAAAAACTATTCCCAAATTTGCCATTCTCAAAATAACTAGTTTCTGCTATATGAGGCCTACTTGAAATCTATCCCAAAAAGGATATCTTACATTCAAGGTGCTGAGTGTCATTCAGAAAAACTTAACACACACGCTACCGTGCAGATACAAGTCTAATTCTGTGATTAAACCGATACCTGTCACACAGCGCAAAAAAAAACAGGCCTCACATTTCTATTCAACCAAATCTGTACTGTTTTAGCTGGTCAAGTTATTTGTAGTGACCGTAAAAGCACACTTTTTGTTCTTGGTTGAAAAACTATTCCCAAATTTGCCATTCTCAAAATAACTAGTTTCTGCTATATGAGGCCTACTTGAAATCTCTCCCAAAAAGGATATCTTACATTCAAGGTGCTGAGTGTCATTCAGAAAAACTTAACACACACGCTACTGTGCAGATACAAGTCTAATTCTGTGATTAAACCTATACCTGTCACACAGCGCAAAAAAAAACAGGCCTCACATTTCTATTCAACCAAATCTGTACTGTTTTAGCTGGTCAAGTTATTTGTAGTGACCGTAAAAGCACACTTTTTGTTCTGGGTTGAAAAACTATTTCCAAATTTGCCATTCTCAAAATAACTAGTTTCTGCTATATGAGGCCTACTTGAAATCTATCCCAAAAAGGATATCTTACATTGAAGGTGCTGATAGTGTCATTCAGAAAAATTTAACACACATGCTACCGTGCAGATACAAGTCTAATTCTGTGATTAAACCTATACCTGTCACACAGCGCAAAAAAAAACAGGCCTCACATTTCTATTCAACCAAATCTGTACTGTTTTAGCTGGTCAAGTTATTTGTAGTGACCGTAAAAGCACACTTTTTGTTCTGGGTTGAAAAACTATTCCCAAATTTGCCATTCTCAAAATTGTGGTGAACGGGAACAATGAGGAAAACATCTAATAAGGGACGCGGACGTGGACATGGTCGTGGTGGTGTTAGTGGACCCTCTGGTGCTGGGAGAGGACGTGGCCGTTCTGCCAACTACCTCAGGTCCCAGTAGCCAGCCGAATTTACAGCGATATTTGGTGGGGCCCAATGCCGTTCTAAGGATGGTAAGGCCTGAGCAGGTGCAGGCATTAGTCAATTGGGTGGCCGACAGTGGATCCAGCACGTTCACATTATCTCCCACCCAGTCTTCTGCAGAAAGCGCACAGATGGCGCATGAAAACCAAGCCCATCGGTCTGTCACATCACCCCCATGCATATTAGGGAAACTGTCTGAGCCTCAACTTATGCAGCAGTCTCTTATGCTGTTTGAAGACTCTGCTGCCAGGGTTTCCCAAGGGCATCCACCTAGCCCTTCCCTAGGGGTGGAAGAGATAAAATGCACTAACGCACAACCACTTATTTTTCCTGATGATGAGGACATGGGAATACCACCTCAGCACGTCTCTGATGATGACGAAACACAGGTGCCAACTGCTGCGTCTTTCTGCAGTGTGCAGACTGAACAGGAGGTCAGGGGTCAAGACTGGGTAGAAGACGATGCAGGGGACGATGAGGTCCTAGACCCCACATGGAATGAAGGTCATGCCACTGACTTTTAGAGTTCGGAGGAAGAGGAAGTGGTGAGACCGAGCCAACAGCATAGCAAAAGACAAAGAGGGAGCAGTGGGCAAAATCAGAACACCCGCTGCCAAGAGACTCCGCCTGCTACTGACCGCCGCCATCTGGGACCGAGCACCCCAAAGGCAGCTTCAAGGAGTTCCCTGGCATGGCACTTCTTCAAACAATGTGCTGACGACAAGACCCGAGTGGTTTGCACGCTGTGCCATCAGAGCCTGAAGCGAGGCATTAACGTTCTGAACCTTAGCACAACCTGCATGACCAGGCACCTGCATGCAAAGCATGAACTGCAGTGGAGTAAACACCTTAAAAACAAGGAACTCACTCAGGCTCCCCCTGCTACCTCTTCTGCTGCTGCCGCCGCCTCGGCCTCTTCTGCTGCTGCCGCCGCCTCGGCCTCTTCCTCCGCCTCTGGAGGAATGTTGGCACCTGCCGCCCAGCAAACATGGGATGTACCACCAACACCACCACCTGCGTCACCAAGCATCTCAACCATGTCACACGGCAGCGTTCAGCTCTCCATCTCACAAACATTTGAGAGAAAGCGTAAATTCCCACCTAGCCACCCTCGATCCCTGGCCCTGAATGCCAGAATTTCTAAACTACTGGCCTATGAAATGCTGTCATTTAGGCTGGTGGACACACACAGCTTCAAACAGCTCATGTCGCTTGCTGTCCCACAGTATGTTGTTCCCAGCCGACACTACTTCTCCAAGAGAGCCGTGCCTTCCCTGCACAACCAAGTGTCAAATAAAATCAAGTGTGCACTGCGCAACGCCATCTGTGGCAAGGTCCACCTAACCACAGATACGTGGACCAGTAAGCACGGCCAGGGACGCTATATCTCCCTAACTGCACACTGGGTAAATGTAGTGGCGGCTGGGCCCCAGGCGGAGAGCTGTTTGGCGCACGTCCTTCCGCCGCCAAGGATCGCAGGGCAACATTCTTTGCCTCCTGTCTCCTCCTCCTCCTACTCAGCTTCCTCCTCCTCTTCTTCCACCTGCTCATCCAGTCAGCCACACACCTTCACCACCAACTTCAGCACAGCCCGGGGTAAACGTCAGCAGGCTGTTCTGAAACTCATATGTTTGGGGGACAGGCCCCACACCGCACAGGAGTTGTGGCGGGGTATAGAACAACAGACCGACGAGTGGTTGCTGCCGGTGAGCCTCAAGCCCGGCCTGGTGGTGTGCGATAATGGGCGAAATCTCGTTGCAGCTCTGGGACTAGCCGGTTTGACGCACATCCCTTGCCTGGCGCATGTGCTAAATTTGGTGGTGCAGAAGTTCATTCGCAACTACCCCGACATGTCAGAGCTGCTGCATAAAGTGCGGGCCGTCTGTTCGCGCTTCCGGCGTTCACACCCTGCCGCTGCTCGCCTGTCTGCGCTACAGCGTAACTTCGGCCTTCCCGCTCACCACCTCATATTCGACGTGCCCACCAGGTGGAACTCCACCTTGCATATGCTGGACAGACTGTGCGAGCAGCAGCAGGCCATAGTGGAGTTTCAGCTGCAGCACGCACGGGTCAGTCGCACTGCGGATCAGACCCACTTCACCACCAATGACTGGGCCTCCATGCGAGACCTGTGTGCCCTGTTGCGCTGTTTCGAGTACTCCACCAACATGGCCAGTGGCGATGACGCCGTTATCAGCGTTACAATACCACTTCTATGTCTCCTTGAGAAAACACTTAGGGCGATGATGAAAGAGGAGGTGGCCCAGGAGGAAGAGGTGTCATTTTTAGCACTTTCAGGCCAGTCTCTTCGAAGTGACTCAGACGGAGGTTTTTTGCAACAGCAGAGGCCAGGTACAAATGTGGCCAGACAGGGCCCACTACTGGAGGACGAGGAGGACGAGGATGAGGAGGAGGTGGAGGAGGATGAGGATGAAGCATGTTCACAGCGGGGTGGCACCCAAAACAGCTCGGGCCCATCACTGGTGCGTGGCTGGGGGGAAACACAGGACGATGACGATGCGCCTAACACAGAGGACAGCTTGTCCTTACCTCTGGGCAGCCTGGCACACATGAGCGACTACATGCTGCAGTGCCTGCGCAACGACAGCAGAGTTGCCCACATTTTAACGTGTGCGGACTACTGGGTTGCCACCCTGCTGGATCCCCGGTACAAAGACAATGTGCCCACCTTACTTCCTACACTGGAGCGTGATAGGAAGATGCGCGAGTACAAGCGCACGTTGGTAGACGCGCTACTGAGAGCATTCCCAAATGTCACAGGGGAACCAGTGGAAGCCCAAGGCGAAGGCAGAGGAGGAGCAAGAGGTCGCCAACGCAGCTGTGTCACGGCCAGCTCCTCTGAGGGCAGGGTTAGCATGGCAGAGATGTGGAAAAGTTTTGTCACCACGCCACAGCTAACTGCACCACCACCTGATACGGAACGTGTTAGCAGGAGGCAACATTTCACTAACATGGTGGAACAGTACCTGTGCACACCCCTCCACGTACTGACTGATGGTTCGGCCCCATTCAACTTCTGGGTCTCCAAATTGTCCACGTGGCCAGAGCTAGCCTTTTATGCCTTGGAGGTGCTGGCCTGCCCGGCGGCCAGCGTTTTGTCTGAACGTGTATTCAGCACGGCAGGGGGCGTCATTACAGACAAACGCAGCCGCCTGTCTACAGCCAATGTGGACAAGCTGACGTTCATAAAAAAGAACCAGGCATGGATCCCACAGGACCTGTCCATCCCTTGTGCAGATTAGATATTAACTACCGCCCCTTAACAATATATTATTCTACTCCAGGGCACTTCCTCATTCAATACTATTTTTATTTTCATTTTACCATTATATTGCGGGGCAACCCAAAGTTGAATGAACCTCTCCTCTGCCTGGGTGTCGGGGCCTAAATGTGTGACAGTGGCCTGTTCCAGTGGTGGGTGACGTGAAGCCTGATTCTCTGCTATGACATGAAGACAGATTCTGTGCTGACATAAGGCCAGATTCTCTGTTACGGGACCTCTCTCCTCTGCCTGGGTGCCTGGGCCTAAATATGTGACAGTGGCCTGTTCCAGTGGTGGGTGACGTGAAGCCTGATTCTCTGCTATGACATGAAGACAGATTCTGTGCTGACATAAGGCCAGATTCTCTGTTACGGGACCTCTCTCCTCTGCCTGGGTGCCGGGCCCTAAATGTGTGACAGTGGCCTGTTCCAGTGGGTGGGTGACGTGAAGCCTGATTCTCTGCTATGACATGAATACTGATTCTGCGCTGACATAAGGCCAGATTCTCTGTTACGGGACCTCTCTCCTCTGTCTGGGTGCCGGGGCCTAAATATGTGACAGTGGCCTGTTCCAGTGGTGGGTGACGTGAAGCCTGATTCTCTGCTATGACATGAAGACAGATTCTGTGCTGACATAAGGCCAGATTCTCTGTACGGGACCTCTCTCCTCTGTCTGGGTGCCTGGGCCTAAATATGTGACAGTGGCCTGTTCCAGTGGGTGGGTGACGTAAAGCCTGATTCTCTGCTATGACATGAAGACTGATTCTGCGCTGACATAAGGCCAGATTCTCTGTTACAGGACCTCTCTCCTCTGTCTGGGTGCCGGGGCCTAAATATGTGACAGTGGCCTGTTCCAGTGGTGGGTGACGTGAAGACTGATTCTCTGCTATGACATGAAGACAGATTCTGTGCTGACATAAGGCCAGATTCTCTGTTACGGGACCTCTCTCCTCTGTCTGGGTGCCGGGGCCTAAATATGTGACAGTGGCCTGTTCCAGTGGTGGGTGACGTGAAGCCTGATTCTCTGCTATGACATGAAGACAGATTCTGCGCTGACATAAGGCCAGATTCTCTGTTACGGGACCTCTCTCCTCTGCCTGGGTGCCGGGGCCTAAATATGTGACAGTGGCCTGTTCCAGTGGTGGGTGACGTGAAGCCTGATTATCTGCTATGACATGAAGACTGATTCTGCGCTGACATAAGGCCAGATTCTCTGTTACGGGACCTCTCTCCTCTGTCTGGGTGCCGGGGCCTAAATATGTGACAGTGGCCTGTTCCAGTGGTGGGTGACGTGAAGCCTGATTCTCTGCTATGACATGAAGACAGATTCTGTGCTGACATAAGGCCAGATTCTCTGTTACGGGACATCTCTCCTCTGTCTGGGTGCCGGGGCCTAAATATGTGACAGTGGCCTATTCCAGTGGTGGGTGACGTGAAGCCTGATTCTCTGCTATGACATGAAGACTGATTCTGCGCTGACATGAAGCCAGATTCTCTGCTATGGCATGAAGAGACTGATTCTCTGCTGACATGAAGCCAGATTCTTTGCTATGGCATGAAGAGACTGATTCTTTGCTTACGTGAAGCCAGATTCTCTGTTATGGGACCTCTGTCCAATTGATATTGGTTAATCTTTATTTTTTTATTTTTATTTTAAGAACCCGAACATCCAGGTGTTCGCTCAACTCTAGCTCTGACTGCTCTCAGTATATACCATTTTTAGCTAGACTGGAACCTTCTAGTAGGAGGGTTGGAGTAGAGAAACTCAGCATAAACAATTACAAAGTTAGCACTCCCATCTTTCATAGACTTACAATAGAGCTTCAATGATACTCAATAGCAAAGACACAACAGTTTTTCCAGACAAAAACTAATTTTCAGACATAGCAACAGAGCTAAAACCAGACATTCAAAAAGTCAGTGTGTCTGGTTTTAGTGGTAAATAAGTCTGGCTTTTTCCCTCCAAAACATGCTCTTCTTTAAGCCATATGGCAGCTCTGGAAAATTACTAGCTTCTCATTCAAAGTCCCGAAAGGTCTCTTAGTATTCATTAACCCTTTCTACAGACCTTCACAAATACAGTGCAAATGAACAAGATTGAGATCATAACATACATATAAAATGCAGTTACACAGTATTAAACAGTACAAGTTAACCCTTTCAAGTGAACCAAAGTAAGAAGTTTTTAACTTTGAATAGGGCAAACAGGATCAAATGTCCACAAATGTCCAGACTTCAAAGTACCCCTTCTCCAGGGCGCTATGATAGATAGATAGATAGATAGATAGATAGATAGATAGATTTTAGATAGCAAGGAAACTTCATAATGCAAGCACTTTTGTGACATAATAAAACGCACATATGTTAAGATTTCAATCTAAAACTCTATCTTGAGACATGAACTAATTCTAATTGATAACATTAAACCCACCATCTAGCTTATCTGACTCAGTCAACCCTAGTAATGAATTGCAGAGCTTCAAATTACCCTTTGCTTTTCTTAGCATTTTATACCAGGAGAAGCTCAATTAGGCCACTTGGATGAGTGAGCAGAGGGGATGCTGCAGCCCTAAGTACTGAACTAAAATGCTTTATCTGATTGTCTAAAATTACATCCTAACTGCAATTACTGAACAAGTGGACAACTCACAGTTTCCCAGCTTTTGACCTTGCTCTTTCTCGTACACTTGACAGGCTATAGCTCCAGGTAATAACACTGGTTAATGATGAACTATTATAAAATTTAAAATAATCACTCAGAAATAACAATTAAATATGGGATACTACATAAATTAAATTACTAAAGACACATTATTCATTAAATGGACATATGATATTCTAGATATATTGTGTATTTTTTAAGTAGTGAGCACTTAAAGTGAACCTGTGACCAATAATCTTCAGGTAGCATGTTATAGAGCAGAAAGAGCTAAGCAGATCAATATATAGTTTTGTGGGAAAAGATTGAGTAAAACATTTATCCATTTAAACTTCTGCTCTTTCTGATCTTAAGACTGTCCTCGTGTACAGCTATCAGTGGCTGACAGCTATCTATATATACACACTTACACAGAGAATGCCATCAATCAATGATAACACCTCCCCTGTGTATAACTATCAGCGACTGACAGCTATCTATACATACACACTTACACAGAGAATGCAATCAATCACTGATAACTTCTCCCTCGTGTACAATTATTAGTGACTGACAGTTATCTCTGTATACAAACTTACAGATGGAATGCTAGCAATCACTGCTAGCATCCTATATGTACAACTATCAGTGACAAACTTATACATAGAATATCAATCGCTGATAACACCTCCCACATGTACAATTATCAGTGACTGACAGCTATGTATACACACTTACACAGAGAATGCAATCAATCACTGATAACACCACCCCTGTGTACAATTATCTGTGACTGATAGCAATCTCTGTATAGACACTTAAACAGGGAATGCTATCAATCACTGATAACACCTCCCATATGTACAACTATCAGTGACTGACAGATATACAGTGCTGCCCATAATTATTCATACCCCAGGCAAATTTTTACTTAAAGTTACTTTTATTCAACCAGCAAGTAATTTTTTGATGGGAAATGACATAGGTGTCTCCCAAAAGATAATAAGACAATGTACAAGAGGCATTATTGTGGAAAAAAAAAACATTTCTCAGCTTTTATTTACATTCGAGCATAAAGTGTCCAGTCCAAAATTATTCATACCCTTCTCAATAATCAATAGAAAAGCCTTTATTGGCTATTACAGCAATCAAACGCTTACTATAATTGCAGACCAGCTTTTTGCCTGTCTCCACAGGTATTTTTTTTAATTTTTTTTTATTCTTAACCAAATTTCTTTTTATTAAAAGAATAAAGTACACCATACAATCACATACCATCATACTTTGATGAAAGGCAGTATGACAAGCATTTCATGGAAGTGAAGTGACAAATAATGCAAATCAAAGCTGTACATGGTGTCTAAAATAAAACCATTAATGGCAAAATAATAACAGTAGGGAACAACGGGAAAGGAAAGGAATGGTAAGGGGGTGGGTGGTTGGGGGGAATCAAGAGATATCTAACTCCGTCAAGTAAACTTTCTCATTACTCCGTTCGTTGCTTTCCAGACTAGATGTCCTTTTGCTCGGGGCCAACTGGCCTCCTCTGTCTTTACTATGGCCTCTATTGTAGTTGCCTCATTGAATGCCAAGGGTCTGAACGAGCCATGTAAGTGGTCTCAGGTGCTCTCATTGTTACAGAAAGATGATGTTTCGATTGCATTTCTTCAAGAAACTCATTTTAAGACGGGAAAACTCCCGAAACTGTCCCCAAAAGTATTCCCACAATGGTTTCACAGCTCATATGTCTCGGCTTGCAGGGGTGTCAGCGTCGCCATCCACAAGCGTCTGCCCTTTAAACACTCCGCTGTACTTGCAGATACAGACGGTCGCTTCTTGTTCGTGAAAGGGCACATTGCTGACACACCTGTCACCCTGGCTAACATTTATGCCTCTAATAGGGGTCAGATCCCCTGGCTCGTTCGGACTCTTGCTCAATTGGCAGCTTTTAGTGAGGGTCTGCTTATATTAGGAGGTGACTTTAATGTGACCCTGGAGCCTGACCTTGACTCATCCTCCCAGAGATCTGAATTATCCCATAAACTATTACGCCGTCTGAAGACTGCGCTGAAGAAACTGCGGGTTATAGATGTTTGGCGCACTACGCATCCCTCTAGTCGGTATTACACGTTCTATTCCAATGCAAAAAAGTCTTTCCATAGGCTGGATTACATATTTCTATCCTCCCCCCATATTCCTCATGTAGTAGACACGAGGATTGGTAACATCACACTGTCTGACCACGCTCCAGTATTTCTCCGGGTGTCTATCACTGCTCTTCCTAAAAGGGAAAGAATATGGTGTCTTAATGACACCTTAATCTCTGACCCTGCTAATGCAACTAAAATCTCCCAGATTATGTCTGAATTCTTCTCTCTTAATACGGCGGGCGACCCCCCTCCCTCTCCCTCCATTCTGTGGGAAACCCATAAAGCAGTAGTTAGAGGAGAACTAATAGCCCTGGGCTCGCATGTTAAAAGACTGCGCTCCAAGGCTGTGGATGACCTGTTGTCCCGCATAGCAAGTCTAGAATTGACTCATAAGCAAACCCAGGCTCAGGCTGTGGCTGCTGAATTGGTGGAGGCCAGGACGGAACTGAAAAACCAGTTTAATGCTAAATCTGCAAAGCTTATATTCCGCTCCAAGTTTAAAGCTTATGCCCATGGGAACAAAGGGAATAAACTGATGTCTGCCATGGCTAAGCAACGCCACGCGGATTCATTTATCTCCGCAATTCTGGACGCAATAGGCAATAAGCATAAATCGACCCATGACATAGCAAAAGCTTTTAGCGCTTTTTATGCTGATCTTTATAACCTCCCCACCCCAGACCGTCCTGGTTCCGCCTCTATTGAGCAGGCCACAGATGAGTTCCTATCAACTCTACAGCTCCCCTCCATTAGCCCCCTCCAAGCCTCCCAGCTAGTCGCCCCTGTGTCAAGAGAAGAGATTGACAAGGTCCTATCCTCCATACCATCAGGTAAGAGTCCAGGTCCAGATGGACTTCCCATATCATATTATAAGACCTTCAGGGACATTTTGACCCCTCATTTTCAGACACTCTGTAACTTCCTTCTGTCTGGAGGATCTTTACCCCCTCAGACATTAGAAGCTCACATAACTATAATCCACAAAGAAAATAAAGATCCCTTCCACAGGTATTTTTGCCCATTCATCTTTAGCAATGAGCTCCAAATCTTTTAGGTTGGAGGGTCTTCTTGCCATCACCCTGATCTTTAGCTCCCTCCACAGATTCTCAATTGGATTCAAGTCTGGACTCTGGCTGGGCCACTCCAAAACGTTAAGGTTGTTGTCTGCTAACCATTTCTTCACCACTTTTGCTGTGCGTTTTGGGTCATTGTCATGCTGAAATGTCCACTGGTGCCCAAGGCCAAGTTTCTCTGCAGACTGCCTGATGTTGTCATTGAGAATCCTCATGTATTGCTCTTTTTTCATGGTGCCGTTTACTGTGATTAGGTTCCCTGGTCCATTGGCTAAAAAACACCCCCAAAGCATTAGGTTCCCCCCACCACGTTTGTCAGTGGGGATGGTGTTCTTTGGGTTGAAGACTTATCCTTTTTTACGCCAAATGAAGGAAACATCATTGTGACCAAACAATACATTTTTTGTTTCATATGACCATAACACAGAAGAACAGAAGTCTTCTTCTTTGTCCAGATGAGCTTTTGCAAAGGCCAAGCGAGCTTTTGTGTGCCTTATCTGGAGAAGTGGCGTCCTCCTTGGTCTGCATCTGTGGAACCCAGCAGTGTGCAGCGTCCGTTGGATTGTCTGCCTTGAGACATTGCCACCAGCAGAGCCCAGATTCACCAGGATGGCCTTGGTGGTGATCCTTGGATTCTTTTTCACCTCTCTAACTAACCTCCTGGCCAGCACAGGTGTCACTTTTAGCTTCCCACCACGTCCTCTGAGATTTTCCACAGTGCGGAACATCTTGTATTTTTTGCTCAAATGTAAATAAAAGCTGAGAAATGTGTTTTTTTTCCCCACAATAATGCCTCTTGTACATTGTCTTATTATCTTTTGGGAGACACCTATGTCATTTCCCGTCAAAAAATTACTTGCTGGTTGAATAAAAGTAACTTTAAGTCAAAATTTGCCTGGGGTATGAATAATTATGGGAAGCACTGTATATTTATACACACTGATATAGAGAATGCTGTCAATCACAGAAAACACTACCCCTGTGTGCAACTATCAGTGAATCACAGCTATCTTTGTATGCACTCTGACCCAGAGAATGCTATCAATCACTGATAACACACCCGTGTACAGATGTCAGTGACTGATATTTATGTATACACACTTACACAGAGAATGCAATTAATCACTTATAACACCTCCCCTGTGTACAAATATCAGTGACTGAAAGGTATCTATTTATACACACTTACACAGAGAATGCTATTATTCACTGATAACAGCTCTCATATGTACAGCTATCAGTGACTAGCAGCTATCTCTGTATACACACTTGCACAGAGAATGCTATCAATCAGTAATAACACTTCCCTTGTGTATAACTATGACATTTATTTCTGTATGCTGTGGGGATTTGCTCTGGTAGACAGTCTTGCGGACGCAGTATAGAGGCAACGACAACGTCTTCAACTTTAACAGTTCGATGTTTATTCACACATAAGGATAAGCAAAACAAAAAGTCAGTTTCAAAGAAAACAGACACCTTGTGTCTGGTGTTTGTTCACATCATGCAGCAATGCAGAAGTCCTTGGACATAGGAGAAACCACCTGCTCTCACGCCAACAAGGTAGCAGGCCGTTACCCAGGCCCAAATTCCCAGGTCTCAACACAGAGACTGACAGAGCTTCACTGTCAGAGAGGAGTAAATTCTCACCCCCTGACAGTGCTGCCTGTGTTTTATAGCCCAAACCAAGACCCGGCCTGGAACGTGGGGGGAAGCCACCCACCCTGCAGTTTGGCTGCTCCCAGTAAGAGCCGGCCCGGATCAGCTTTACAGCCATACTAAATAGCAAAACCATGTCAGCCAGCACTAATTGCCGCTGACACATGAAATTGCCGGGGCCAGGAATCTCGGTGACACATACCTTCCGTCAATGACGGACCCTTGCGCCTTCCTACAATGCATACTTACACAGGGAATACTATCAATCACTGATAACATTTCCCCCTTATACAGATATCAGTTAATGACAGCTATCTATGTATAAATACTTACACAGAGAATACTATCAATCACTGATAACACCTCCCCCTTGTACAGATATCAGTTAATGACAGGTATCTATGTATACACACTTACACAGAGAATACTATCAATCACTGATAACCCCCTGTGACAGACTGAACCGTCACTGGGGCTGCTAGAGAAGCCTGAGGGCCAGCCTCCTTCCTACAGACTATGGACCAAGAACTATGGAGACCCCCTAAGACTTTTTGGGGTTACAAGGAACTATGAGCCCTGATTTATGTGTGTAAGTTATATGCCACATATTTCCTATTGCCCATTAAAAAGGCATGGTGTGGATTCAGCAACACAAAAAGGGTTAACTCTGCACTGAGACTCCCACTGATTGTGTTAGTGATAGGATTAAGATAGTTGATTATAATAGCAGCCGACTCCAAGATGAGTAGATCACCCTATGATAAACTCAGGAGATAATCCCATCACATGTGTCTCCTCTCTTCCTATTCATTCATTATGGGGGGGGGGGGGGTGAAGATGTCTGTTTGCATGTTGTTCATGGTTGATTGTGTTATGTTGTTAGACATCTTGAACTATATATATACTGAGTTGATCTTCAATAAAGTGAGTTCCTGTTTTACCCTTCATCCTGTTGAGGCTGGTGTTTGGGTAACTGATCGACACTGGGGATTCTAAGACATAGCTTTTAATAATCATTATTAAAATATTGGACCCTTTTAATACAGAAATAAGTAATAAATACAAAATAAATCAAAAAACCTATATTCCACTTGTCTCCTTAGCGCAGGAAGGGCAGCCAAGTATGATATTGATAGGCTAAAGGGGCAATGTCCCTAATGCTCCCCCTATTAAGGTAGCCCTGCCTACAAACGGAATAGCCACCCCGATAGGGGCGATCCCGTATCTCGTACCTCCTATTGATCCCTGGAGGGCCCTAGTACGGGTGACAGATAAAACTATTCCTAGTTGGAGACCTGGACTAGTCTATACAATTACAAAAAACAACAAACATGTATAGAACACCCCCCGTGTGGTGGTAAATAGACAGCTGTTCCTGTTCCTTGTTCCTCTGGTGGTATCGGTGTCGAGTGGAGTGCTTGGAGTCCTCGGGAAACGCTAGGAGCATCCATCAATGTAGGTACCCGGTCGGGGTGCCAGGAGATCCGTTACACCACCCCCCCCCCCACCCCCCCGTGTGAAATTATCAGTGACTGACAGCTATCTATGTATGCACATGTATAATGGGAGTGCTAACAACCACTGATAATACTTCCCCTGTGTACAACTATCAGTGAGTGACAGCTATCTATGTATACACACTTACATAGGAAATGCCATGAATCACTGATAACATCTCATCTGAGTGCAGCTATCAGTGACTGACAGCTATCTATGTATACACACAGAGAATGCTAGCAATCACTGATAACACTACACAGGAATAACAATTAAATATGGGATACTACATAAATTAAATTACTGTGTCTTAATTACTAAAGACACAATATTCATTAAATAGACATATGATATTCTAGATATACTGTGTATTTTTTAAGTAGTGAGCACTTAAAGTAAACTTGTCACCAATAATCTTCAGGTAGCATGTTATAGAGCAGAAAATGCTAAGCAGATCAATATATAGTTTTGTGGAAAAAGATTCAGTAAAACATTTATCCATTTAAACTTCTGCTCTTTCTGATCTTAAGACTGTCCTCATGTACATCTATCAGTGACTGACAGCTATCTATATATACACACTTACACAGAGAATGCCATCAATCACTAATAGCACCTCCCCTATGTACAACTATCAGTGACTGATGGCTATCTATGTATACACACTTACACAGAGAATGCTATCAATCAATGAAAACACCTCCCCTGTGTACAACTATCAGTGAATGACAGCTATCTATGTATACACACATGGAGAATGCTGTCAATCACTGATAAAAAGTCCATATGTACAACTGAAGTCAGAAAAGGCAGAGATTTACATTAATAAATTACAATATCTACTGAATCTTTTTCCACAGATTCTATATAAATCTGCTCAGCTCCTCCTGCTCTGTGAATTGCTACCTGCAGATTGAATTTCATTTCATGGTGACAGGTGATCTTTAAATTAGTTATCTAGCTCTCTGAGGCTAATTCTCAGAACAAGGGCTGCTACCTTTTCAAGGTTTACATCACTCGGCGGCTTGTCCTATTCAGCCACTATGAAAAATACATTGTTCCATCTATGAACACTGTACAGAGTGATGTACACATTGAAAACGATGCAGCACAGTGACCACAACAAAATATGATACAAATATTTATTTGGTTTCATAGATCAGAGAAGTTGGTATTACATATTTACCAATTTTTGAAAAGGGACATCAGGGAGATTCTAAAGAGGGAAGAAAAAGCATTGAACACAGTGCACTGCACAATTTTTTTCCATATGCCCCATTCATTTATATTAAACACAACTGCATAATATACATAATGGCTGGCTCTCAATAAAAATAAGCAATATAATTTATTAAAACATTTCAATCGTTCCTATCATCAAATAATTATATATAAACATTAGAGTTGGGCGAGCATGCTCGGCTCGGGCATCGCTATGCTCGACCGAATATCGCGTGTACTGGAGCGAGATGCTCGAGTCAGTGTATTTAAATCTAATTTAGCCTCTATTTCTGAAAAGTTTCTGGTGGTATTTGAACTCACAACCTTCTACATCACAGCCAAGAATGTTAGCCACTACACTATAGAGCTGCACTGGCCATGTAGCTCTATAGTGTAGTGGTTAACATTCTGGGCTGTAATGTAGACGGTTGTGAGTTCGAATCCCTTCAGAAATAGAGACTAAATTTAATTTAAACATATATGTTATATATATAATAAGTTTACATATATTATTATATATTTAGAAATTGTTTCCCACATATGCATTCATATATATCAGAAGTGTGATTTTATATATATATATATATTTATTTATTATTATTATTTTTATTTTTTTTCAGAAATAGAGGCTAAATTAGATTTAAATACACTGGGTTTCCCCAAGCACTGACTCCATACATGGACATAGCTATATATGGAGTCAGAGCAGGGACTCCTAAGCCGAACTAGAGTCCCAACACCCTCCCCTCTTCAGCGCAGGGGGTGCATGGTTTAATGCACGGGTTCTCCCATTGACTTTGATTGTGCTCGGGTGCTCTGTAGAGCACCCAAGCATCGGGAAGTGTTCCACTCAAGCACCAGAGCACACAAGCACTTTGGTGCTCAACCAACACTAATAAACATCTAATATCAAATATATAGTGCCTGTGGACAAATATTTACAGTCTTGGTCCCTTTTTATATACCCGATTGCGGAACTCATGCAAAACAAGACTAAATTAAGTTCACACAATGCGGTACAGGCTCTTAATACCCAATTTCAAGTATTGAGCAGTGGCGTACCTCCAATAGAGGCAGATCACGCACCTGCTATGGGGCCCCTGGGGCAGTGAAGGATAATCCCCACCCACTAATTACACTTGTATGGCTACCTGAGAATGTAAGAAGTGGAGAAGGACCTTTGGCGATGTCATCAACCATGTAACCAGTGCAGGAAGCCAAGGAATAGCAGAGCAACAGAAGACTGAAGGACCTTTGGTGATGTCATCATCATGTGACCAGTGCAGAGGACTGGGGAAAGACCTGTGGGATATCGCTGTGAGGGGGCGGAGCTTCTGTGTGGTGCCTGGAGGAGAGGTTAGCGGTGTTCTGGGATAACCTATAACATCCTTTATTTATTTTTCTTTATTAACAAAGTAATAAGCAATACACAGTTTCATACAGAGAAAGTGAGGGTAGCTAGGAAAGTACAAACTCAAGCATACTCACTTGACAAAGAAACATGAATAATACCAGTGCTTCCTTGGTAAACTTGTAGACAAGTATGAGGATGCGCGAGGAATTTCTGCCATTATATAGAGTATGGTTATTTCTCCAGCTTCACTCCACCAGAAATTGGTGTATATCAGGGCTTCTGGCTAATTTTAACCAGGGATTCCAGATCCTAGTGTAATTGGCCGCAGAAACCCCTGTGTGTACTCCCAGTTCCTCAAACTGGCTATCTGGCTAACCTTCCGTAGCCAATGAGATATGAATGGCATCTGTGTTTGTTTCCAGTACAGTGGTATCATGTTTTTGGCAGCTCAAACCATCTGTTTCCATAACATGTTATTAAAGGTAGTTGAGGAGGATGGCAATAGGTTTAGAAATAAGAGCTTTGGTGTTAAGGTCGGGGATCCCGGGCAACTCTTGCCCAGTACCATTTTTACCTTACGCCAAAAGGATGTTATCAAGGTGCAGTCCCACCATAGATGTAGGTATGTTCCTGTCTCAGGATGCAGGCAGAAGGGGGTTCATGGCGTGTAATACTGTTGGTTTTTTATACCATCTACTAAGTACCTTGTACGAGGACTCTTGCATAGTGATACATCTAGATGGGCCACACAAATTTTTGTATATATTTAAGGTATCTTCTTTAGAAAGTTTGATGTTTAGTTCACGTTCCCAAGTGGCTATATACGCAGGTGCCTGACAATCCAGGTGGTTAGTTAGCATTTTGTAGATTGTAGATCAGTTTTGGGGATGGGAGCTCTGTTTGCAGCTAATTTCTCAAACTCGTGGTATTCTCTTTTTAGCATATTTGACATATCTGCTACTGGTATATTTTTGAAGTTAAATAGAAGTTGAGAATAAGTCAGTGGACCTATCTTGATCTGGATTTTGGATTGTAAGGTAGCTAATTCAGGAAATGTACCTTCGACAAAGATGTCTCCCACTTTGTATCTGTTCAGAATCATTTTGTTTCCACTCTCAGAGATATAAAACAGTCTATTTAGACCCTAAAAATCCCCCAGGCTAAGAAGTTGGGAGGGGTGGACCCAAAGGTTGGATTTGAGTTGAGCGCCTATCCATATTGAGAGTGGGGTGTTTGTCAAAAGAGGGGTTCCATTAAGGGGGCATTTCCCCAAGCTCGCCCATATGTATGCCTGTGTAAGTGAGTACCCCACTATTTCATGTTCTATCCGGACATACAATTTAAGTGAAGGGGTTTTGTAGCAATCTAGTATCCATTCAGTTGTACTGCTTTATAGAGGTTTACTATGTCCGGGAAGCCTATGCCACCTAGGTGTTTAGTTTGTTCAAAGTGGATAAAGCTTCCCTGCACATTCCTTTTGCCCATCTTCCTTTTACCATCATTTTCAGTAAGTTTACCCTACCTAACCAGGAGACATATGGGATCTTCCAAGAGCCTATTATATTCTCTATCTGTTTAACCATTGGGGCATAGTTCAGGGAAAACCAGTTCTCAGGATCGGGCGATAACTGCAAGCCCAAATATTTTATGTAGTTGTTTGACCACTGAGAGTTGGTGAGATTTTTAGCCCTACGGATCATGTTTGGAGGGCATGACACATTCATGGCTGTCGACTTAGTTGGGTTAATCTTGAAGTTCGATAAGTAGTGGAATTCATCAAACAGTTTAGATAGCAAGGGAAGAGAGATATTGGGATTGAAGGGTATTATAAGCAGATCATCCGCATACGTCGCTGATTTATGGCATTGTCCCCCACTGTCACTCCTTTGATATCTGCATGTTGTCTGATGCTTTGTATGAGTGTTTCCATGGTGAGAACAAATAATAAAGGTGAAAGGGGTCAACCCTGTCTTGTACCATTAAATATCTGAAACCTATGAGACAAGGTACCATTGATTTTAATTAAGGTGAAGGGGTGGGTGTAAAAAGTGTGAATATTGCCGTTATAAAGGTCTTTGGCATCCTAAATTACTCCAGAGCTTTCCGCATGTATAACCAATCAATCCTATGAAATGCCTTTCTAGCATCAGTGGAAAATAATGCAGTCGGTACCCGCTTGGTCTTTGCATATTGAATGAGCTGTTGAATCCTTAGCGTATTATCCTTCCCTTCTCTGCCCTTTACGAACCCAAATTGTTCCTAATTGACTAGGAGGGGAAGTAGATGTTTAAGCCTATTGGCAAGGATCTTGGCATACAGCTTGACATCTACATTAAGTAGAGAGATTGGTCAGTAGCTGCTACATAGTTTAGTATCCTTTCCCTCCTTGGGCAATACAGAGATGTGCGCCTCCAGGGACTGTATGGGAAAATCATTCCTACTAGCTGCTGAGGTAAAGGCTTTTAGGAGTTGTGGGAATAGTACATCTGAGAATGTTTTGTAGTCCATCTGGGCCTGTACTCTTACCCACTGGAGTTTCCTTTAACGCTAGCTGAAGTTTCTGCAGGGAGAAAGGGGCCGACAGGTAATTTCTCTGTGATTCTGTCAAACAGGGTAGTTGTAGAGAGTTTAAAAATTGCTCTATATTTCCCTGTCGGGTCAGAGTAGATTGGGGCGTGTCTTCAGCTCTCAAGTTGTAAAGTGGCAAGTAGAACTTTTCAAATTGGGCTGCTATATCTTTTGTTTTGTAGACTGTTTCGCTTAGTGAACAACAAATCTCTTGTACATACATTTGGGCTTGTCTGCGTTTCGCCATTAGAGCCATTAGTCTAGAGCCCCTGTTACCTCGTATGTATATCTTGTGCCGTGCATAGAGGTATGCTTTGGCTGCTTTATGGTTCATTAATAGATTGAGTTTTTCTCTCTGTGCCGTAAGTTCAGCAAAAACTTGTTGTGCTAAAGAATACTTATGTATTAGTTCCAGTTTTGAAATTGTTTTCAGTACCTGATCTATCTCTTTTTGTCTCTGTTTCTTGGAGTACGTCCCCATAGCAATCAGCTCTCCCCGTATGACTGTTTTATGGGCCTCCCATATTGTTGTTGATGATATCTGAGGGGTGTTATTTTCGGCAAAATAGTTCTGAATGGTACTAAGTATTTTGTCTCTGTTGAGATCAGACTTCAACAGAGAATCATTAAGTTGCCAAGTGAGTCTCCTGGGTAGAGAATCAACCATCAAAGTCATATTGACCGGAGCGTGGTCCGAAATCCCTATGCGGCCAATTGTGGACTTTACTATAACAGAAATATGTGTGTTAGATAAAAAAAAAGTAGTCTAGCCTCTGGTATGATTTATGTACTTCAGAATAAAAGGTAAAATCCTTCTCAGAGGGATGTGTCAAACGCCAAACATCGCCCAGTTGTAGATATTACAAAGAAAATCAAGAACACTCCCGCGCTCCCATACAAAAAATCCACCAACCTCCAATTGGAGGTCCGCTGCACAGTGTATATGATGGGCCCAGTTGTAGTGAGGTTAGTGACCGTCTCAGGGCTCAGATTTTTTTATGTGAGAAATGTGATTTACCAGATGTAGAATCTAAGGAGGGTTCAGATCTCTGCCAACTATGAACTATGCACATACCCTCACTGAAGGATCCGAGCCTTTGAAGTGTTACAGCTAGCCAAGAAATCTGATCAGAGTTGGGAGCGTATAAGCCTGCAATAGTAACTAGAGTGTGTGTAATAGTGCCTTTTAGAAAGAGAAATCTACCATCTGTGTCTGACAGACTGGACTTGGACTGGCCATAGCAGGAGTTGAACCATTGTGAGAAATATTTCTGCGATAATGTAGGGATCTTACCCAATTTGAAGTGGGTTTCCTGTAGTATAGCCACATCGATGTGCATTGAGCATAAGTATTGTAGGACTCAGGATCTTTTTTGTGGAGAGTTCATTCCCCGCACATTCCATGTTAAGACATTGATATTAGCCATGTAAAACTAAAACAGAAGAAAAACACAAGTAAATCAATTACAGTAAATAAAGTCAGTTTCAAAATATCACTGACAGCAATTCTTGTTAGAGAATACTCTACTGAGGTAAGAGGCATTTCCCCCCTTATTGGTAAAGCAGAGCTGACTTACTGGGGCTTGCTACATAAGAGACAAAACGTCTCTAAAGGCCTCCTCAAGATAGGCATTAACTTTGAAGATGCGAGTTCACTCGTGTTCCCGCTCCAAAATTGGATTCATGCCTATGCTTTTTGGAGAAGACCATGTTAATTGGTCAACCTAGATCTATGGATATCAGAATACAGTAGTGTAGAACACTAAATAGATAGACGAAAGAACACATAACAGGTAGGCATCCTGCCTCATAAATCTAACTTTCTGGGAATTTCATTATCAGTCCCCTTAGACCGGCAGGCATTTTCGGGATTGATGACCTTTAGCTGTTTTCCATGGTATTGCTTCTGGAAGTTTTGGCAGATCTGTCAAGTCCTTAATCTGGAGCCAGGACGGCATCTCTGAGGGTGTTAGACCTATGGCTTCACAAATGGGGAGCAGATCATCAGGTCTTCTTATAAATCTGGTAGAGCCCTGTACAGAGAATGGAGATGCCGAAAGAAAATAGCCATCTGGAAGCGATCCCCTGTTATACAATATAAATAAACTATTAACACTTCTATTTTTGAAAGCATTCTTACTTTGTAGCATTTTCCACACCTGCTTAAAACCTTTGCACAGTAATGCATATGTTTTGCAAAGCTACATGCTGAACTCTCCAACTCATGTCCTTTGGATGGCTTGAGGTAATATAGCCATTCTTGGTCTCAGTAAAAACTAGCAGGTCCAAATCATTAGCTATGTAGCTCTGTGATCTTTGGAAATACAAGAAAACTAAAAAGCAGAAACTAACAGCATAAGGAGGACGTTATAGTTATGACTGGTGGGGATCTCAGCTCACAGAACCACATATGAAACCCTTAGTTGATTGGAAATATACTGTTATAACAACTATGGCCTCATGCACACGACCGTATTTTTTTGCGGTCCGCAAAACGGGTTCCGTTTTTCCGTGATCCGTGACCGTTTTTTCATCCGTGGGTCTTCCTTGATTTTTGGAGGATCCACGGACATGAAAAAAAAGTCGTTTTGGTGTCCGCCTGGCAGTGCGGAGCCAAACGGATCCGTCCTGAATTACAATGCAAGTCAATGGGGACGGATCCGTTTGACGTTGACACAATATGGTGCAATTTCAAACGGATCCGTCCCCCATTGACTTTCAATGTAAAGTCAGGAGTTAATATACCATCGGATCGGAGTTTTCTCCAATCCGATGGTATATTTTAACTTGAAGCGTCCCCATCACCATGGGAACGCCTCTATGTTAGAATATACCGTCAGATTTGAGTTACATCGTGAAACTCAAATCCGACAGTATATTCTAACACAGAGGCGTTCCCATGGTGATGGGGACGCTTCAGGTTAGAATATACTAAAAGAACTGTGTACATGACTGCCCCCTGCTGCCTGGCAGGTGCTGCCAGGCAGCAGGGGGCAGCCCCCGTCCCCCCCGTAGTTAACACATTGGTGGCCAGTGTGGCCGGGCCCCCCCCTCCCTCCCCTGTAGTTAACTCATTGGTGGCCAGTGCGGCCGGCCCCCCTCCCTCCCCTGTAGTTAACTCGTTGGTGGCAAGTGGGCCCCCCCACTGGCCACCAATGAGTTAACTACAGGGGAGGGGGGGGGCGGCCACACTGGCCACCAATGTGTTAACTACGGTGGGGGGGGCTGCCCCCTGCTGCCTGGCAGCACCTGCCAGGCAGCAGGGGGCAGTCATGTACACAGTTCTTTTAGTATATTCTAACCTGAAGCGTCCCCATCACCATGGGAACGCCTCTGTGTTAGAATATACTGTCGGTTCTGAGTTTTCACAAAGTGAAAACTCAGCTCTGAAAAAGCATTTATGCAGACAGATCTTCGGATCCGTATGTATAAAAGTAACCTACGGCCACGGATCACGGACACGGATGCCAATCTTGTGTGCATCCGTGTTCTTTCACGGACCCATTGACTTGAATGGGTCCGTGAACCGTTGTCCGTCAAAAAAATAGGACAGGTCATATTTTTTTGACGGACAGGATACACGGATCACGGTCTCGGCTGCAAAACGGTGCATTTTCCGATTTTTCCACGGACCCATTGAAAGTCAATGGGTCCACGAAAAAAAATGGAAAACGGCACAACGGCCCCGGATGCACACAACGGTCGTGTGCATGAGGCCTATGTATGACATTTTTATTTTTCTTATGATAAATAAATATTCTTAAATGGACAATCAACAGAACATTAGATGGATAAATAGATCAATGAATTATCCATAAAAACTAATATAATATAATATTGGTAAATGACGATAATATGTTAGGGGTAAAGAAACCTCAGAGTAAATAGGTAAATAGAAACATAAATGTATCCAAATGAATCGACCCAAATATGGGTAAATGAGAGGGTGGGGGATCTAACCGCAGGAACAGGTAATAAATAAATGAATTAATAAATGAATACATAGGTTATCCATACATACAGCTATAAAAGTCTAATCATGAAAAATAATATAATAAATAAATATTGACTCTAAAATATGACATTGGAGTGTGTAAAGGCACTGCTGTATACTATAGGTATACAATCAGCCAGATATGGCCATTCTAACCTAACCGGATAAGATCATAATTGATAAATAGTAGGTAATAAATCTATAAATATAGGTCAGTTTATTTATTTGCGGGACATTGCTGTTGTTTCAAATGTATAGGGGCTTTGTACAGGATATATTAAATGCTTCAGATGTGTGAGAGTTTGTATATTAAATTTAAAGGGGATGTACTGTTCTGGGGAATAGAAATGTTACTCTCGAGGTAAACTTCACACGCCTACAACTAAAAATTGGTTATTAGGTGGTAAAGTTAGTGCCTGATAGATATATATAAATATATATATATATATATATATATATATATATATCTCTATTAGGTCTAGTCGGTGTAGAGAGATCTGTGTTAGTAGATGTTATTAATTTGTGCATTTGAGGGATTCGTTGAGGCCAAAGGGAATGAGGGTGCTTAACTTATAGATCCAGAACATTTCTTTTCTGCACAATGCCTGGAAGGATAGAGGAACCCATTCCAGTGGCGTGACTAATAGTGATGAGGGGTCACCCTCATGATGGAGAGTGTAGTGCCGGGATACACTGTGTGTACACACTTTGCAACGTATATTTGAACGATGTTTGTTCATGCGTTCCTCAAGAGAATGGGTGCTCCGTCCAATGTACAAAAGATTGCAAGGACATGGTAACAAATGTACCACGTTTTTAGTACTGCAATTTATTGTATGATGTAAAGTGATTGGTTCCCTAGGGTGAGGTAGGGTAACCTGCCACAACAATTTATGATGTAACAGCACATACATCTTTTTACCCCACATTTATGTGAGCCCGATTTACACAGACTCTTGTTTGATCCAGATGTAGGACATCGTGGATTTATCCCAAGCTTGGGACGGACATGAGGGAGCCAGGATGTTCTTGAGGATCTGTGCACGTTTAAAAGTTAAATTGGAGATTTTGGGGATTTTGTCTCCTCTAATGCGGTCTTTTAGTAGAATATTCCAGTGTTTATTCATGATTTTTCTGATATCCATGTGTCTGGAATTATAATGTGTGACAAAGCGAAAATTGTATTGTATATTTGTCATGGTTTTACCTTCTTGCTGTTCTCCTTCGTTTGACATGTGCTGGCGGCCATCTTGGTTTCTGGGTTTCTTGTAGCCTCCCACCCTGCGGCTCCTCCTTCCCACTGGGAGGAGCTGGATGCCCAGCTCATATATATAGGAGGTCTGTGGCTTCAGTTCCTTGCTTGGTCCTCCTGTGTTCACATGCTTCTAGACTGCTGCTGCTGCTTCTGGTTCCTGATCCTGGTTTCGTCCGACTACCCTGCTGGTTCCTGACCCTGGTTTCGTCCGACTACCCTGCTGGTTCCTGATCCTGGCTTCGTCTGACTACCCTGCTGGTTCCTGATCCTGGCTTCGTCTGACTACCCTTCTGGTTCCTGACCTCTGGCTTCGCAAAGACTCTGCTTCGGTTTCGCCATCCGTTTGGACTTTTGCTTTACAGCTTTATTTTCAATAAAGCCTTCTTATTTTCACTTATTCCTTGTTGTACGTCTGGTTCATGGTTCCGTGACAATATTATACATATGTGTATTTTTTATTTATATTTTTCTTTTGAATATTGAGGCTCTCTCTTTGGTATTCTCTGAGGGCTCTTTTTTCTGAATCCCGTACAAGTTTATTCGGGTACCTTTTGTCATGGAAACGTTTCCTCAGAATAGACAGCTGTTCTCTACAGACATTGTCATTTGAGCAATTTCTGCGGATTCTACGCATTTGACTATATGGTATATTATTTTTCCATTTATTATGATGACAGCTCTTAAAATCCAAGTAGCTGTTCGTGTCCCCTTTCTTAAAGTGTGTTCTGGTGGTTATTTTGTTGTTAATAACTTTAAGATCTAGATCTAAAAAGGTTGCTTCTGTTGGGTGTGTCTCAAGTGTAAAATTAACATTCCAAATATTAATATTAATGTGATTAATAAAACAAGTTAAAACCTTGGGGTTCCCTTCCCAGATTAAAATAATGTTGTCTATATATCTCTTATAAAACGTATTATTTGGATGAGTGAGGACGCCATGTAATTCTTCGAATACCCCCATGAACAGATTGGCATAGGCTGGGGCAAATTTGGTCCCCATGGCCGTTCCTTTGCATTGTTGGTATATTGTGTCTTGAAACATAAAGTAATTGTGATGAAGGATAAAATTGATGGAATCAATGATAAAGGTTCGCTGTGTATCGAGCATCTGAGGGTCTAGGTGTAGGGTTTTGTCTACTGCTAGGACACAGAGAGAATGAGTAATATTGCTATAGAGAGAGGTGACATCTAGTGTCACCCAATGGTAGGTATCTCTCCATTCAAATGTGTCCAAGGAACTAATAATGTGAGAGGTATCACATAAATACGAGGGTATTTGTAGGACGTATTTCTGTAGAATGAAGTCCACATATTAGGACAGATTAGAGGTAAGGGATCCAGTGCCGGAAATAATGTGTCTTCCTGGGGGGTTTGTAAGTGATTCATGCACTTTGGGTAAAAAGTAGAAATGTGCTATGGACGGGTGTGGTGTTTTAAGAAAAGTTCTTTCTTTCTTACTAATGATGCCTAGCCTGAACCCATCGTCAACTAGGGATGTCAAGCTCTTCGGATGGCAGGACTTGGTAATATTCTTTGTCGGAGAGGATCCGTAGAGATTCTGCTAAGTAATACGCCGAGTCCATGATGACAATACCCCCTCCCTGATCGGCACTCTTAATGACAATATCTCTATTATTGGTGAGGGTTCTCTGGGCTCTAGAAATATCTGGACTGAGGTTACTTTTCCCTGAAAAACTGTCTAGGAGTAAAAAGTGGTCTCTAAAATTCGACAGTACTATATTAAAAAAGCTCTCGATGTGAGGGCCCTTGCTTTCAAGAGGATAAAAGCCTGATTTAATCTTAACATTTGATAGGATCGTGTAGGTTGTGGGGGAGCGACCGTAGCCTCTATGGGGTCATGTGAATGATGGACGTCTAGTGTAGATACCTCCTTTTCACCCGACTCAGGGAGAATTGTTGGACAATCCTTAGTGGTGTTATTGTCTGTATTAATGTTCTCAGGCGGGGGGCAGGTGGAAGAACGGAAGGAAGGGTGGTATCTGGTCTCCGGTTTAAATTTTTAATGGTAAAATGTCGATGGAGGATGAGTTTTCGTATAAACTGGTTTAGGTCTTAAAAAAGTTCTAATAGATCCGGTTGATTAGTGGGACATTTATTTCCTTTTCTCCCGAGGGTATATTTAGAAAGGTTAAAGATTCCAATCTTTCTTTCTAGTTCCATGGGGTTTAGGGTGGCCTCTATGTGTCATTTATTAGTTATGTTAGCTGTTTCGATTTTATTTTTTTGTGTTTTTTATTTACTGGGGCATTGTTTTCCGCTTCCTCTACATCCTCTAAATCTATGTCTGCTCTTTTCTTTTTATATACTGGACACTGGAGTGTAAAAGTGTGTTATATTTAGTGACTGGGACGTGGTCGGTGTGCTCAACTAAGGAGAATCAACTGGACGTAAAAGGGGACTCAATGCTAGGAAACTGATAAGTATTTGCCTGGACGGAGGGGCTGGTGGTCCTTTGAGGGGTGTCGGGGAGACTTGAGAACTTTCTGTCAGGTTGGTAGGTAAGGCAAAGAACCCGTCTGGGCTGGGTGGAGAAACTGAATATGTGGAGATCTTAGATAGATTGATCAGAAAAGAACAGGATTTAGAGGATGATACTGGGGAGATATCACTCAAGGGGTTTGGACCTTCTTTCAAAGGATGTAGATTAGTAGGACTATTGGCCAGAGTCTCTTCTGGTGGCTGTGGCCTGAAGTTTTCTGGGAACTGATAAGGGATGACTGCACCTAGCCAGGGGGGGGACACTCAGAGGTGGACTTAGAGGGATGGAGGTCAATTGTATATGGGGGTATTGGTAGGTTGGCGGGACCTGAGGGCGGTGCACTGGACCTATGTAACTTTTAATTTTTATTATTATGATTATTATTATTATTGATCAGTATAGGGAGAGGTTGCAGCTGCGACGTTAGGGCGAGATTAGGCAGATTAACTCCTCCAAAAGACTTCATTCTGTGATCGATCTGCAGCTGTGGATCATTGAAGTGCTATTATTGACTTGCTCACTTTTTTGAGGCTGCCCAGAGCGTTTTTAGATCACTTTTTTTCTGGGGTGATCGGCGGCCATTTTGTGACTTGTGGTGCGCCAGCACAAGCTATCACCAAGTGTATTTAACCATCGATAGTGTGGTTATTTTGTGCTATATCCTACATCAGCTGCAGGCTGAGCCTGTGTCACCGAAGTGCATTTAACTATCAACAGTCTGGTTATTTTTTGGCCATATACTACATCAGCTGCAGGCTGAGCCTGTGTCACCGAAGTGCATTTAACCATCGACAGTCTGATTATTTTTTGGCCATATACTACATCTGGTGCAGGCTGAGCCTGTGTCACCCAAGTGCATTTAACCATCAACAGTGTGGTTATTTTTTGGCCATATATTACATCAGGGGCAAGTTGAGCCTGTCACCCAGTGCCTAAAAAATAGACCTGACATTTCTATTCAACCAAATCTGAACTGTTTTAGCTGGTCAAGTTATTTGTAGTGACCGTAAAAGCACACTTTTTTTTCTGGGTTGAAAAACCATTCCCAAATTTGCCATTCTCAAAATAACTAGTTTCTGGTATTTGAGGCCTACTTGAAATCTATCCCAAAAAGAATATCTTACATTGAAGCTAGTGATAGTGTCATTCAGAAAAACCTAAGACACACGCTAGCGTGCAGATAGAAATCTGATTCTGTGATTAAACCTATACCTGTCACACAGCGCAAAAAAAAACAGGCATCACATCTCTATTTAACCAAATCTGTACTGTTTTAGCTGGTCAAGTTATTTGTAGTGACCATAAAAGCACACTTTTTTTCTGGGTTGAAAAACCATTCCCAAATTTGCCATTCTCAAAATAACTAGTTTCTGGTATTTGAGGCCTACTTGAAATCTATCCCAAAAAGAATATCTTACATTGAAGCTAGTGATAGTGTCATTCAGAAAAACCTAAGACACACGCTAGCGTGCAGATAGAAGTCTGATTCTGTGATTAAACCTATACCTGTCACACAGCGCAAAAAAAAACAGGCCTCACATCTCTAGTTAACCAAATCTGTACTGTTTTAGCTGGTCAAGTTATTTGTAGTGACCGTAAAAGCACACTTTTTTTTCTGGGTTGAAAAACCATTCCCAAATTTGCCATTCTCAAAATAACTAGTTTCTGGTATTTGAGGCCTACTTGAAATCTATCCCAAAAAGAATATCTTACATTGAAGCTAGTGATAGTGTCATTCAGAAAAACCTAAGACACACGCTAGCGTGCAGATAGAAGTCTGATTCTGTGATTAAACCTATACCTGTCACACAGCGCAAAAAAAAACAGGCCTCACATCTCTATTTAACCAAATCTGTACTGTTTTAGCTGGTCAAGTTATTTGTAGTGACCGTAAAAGCACACTTTTTTTTCTGGGTTGAAAAAGCATTCCCATATTTGCCATTCTCAAAATTGTGGTGAACAGGAACAATGAGGAAAACATCTAATAAGGGACGCGGACGTGGACATGGTCGTGGTGGTGTTAGTGGACCCTCTGGTGCTGGGAGAGGACGTGGCCGTTCTGCCAACTACCTCAGGTCCCAGTAGCCAGCCGAATTTACAGCGATATTTGGTGGGGCCCAATGCCGTTCTAAGGATGGTAAGGCCTGAGCAGGTGCAGGCATTAGTCAATTGGGTGGCCGACAGTGGATCCAGCACGTTCACATTATCTCCCACCCAGTCTTCTGCAGAAAGCGCACAGATGGCGCATGAAAACCAAGCTCATCGGTCTGTCACATCACCCCCATGCATATTAGGGAAACTGTCTGAGCCTCAACTTATGCAGCAGTCTCTTATGCTGTTTGAAGACTCTGCTGCCAGGGTTTCCCAAGGGCATCCACCTAGCCCTTCCCCAGGGGTGGAAGAGATAGAATGCACTAATGCACAACCACTTATTTTTCCTGATGATGAGGACATGGGAATACCACCTCAGCACGTCTCTGATGATGACGAAACACAGGTGCCAACTGCTGCGTCTTTCTGCAGTGTGCAGACTGAACAGGAGGTCAGGGATCAAAACTGGGTGGAAGACGATGCAGGGGACGATGAGGTCCTAGACCCCACATGGAATGAAGGTCGTGCCACTGACTTTCAGAGTTCGGAGGAAGAGGAAGTGGTGAGACCGAGCCAACAGCGTAGCAAAAGAGGGAGCAGTGGGCAAAATCAGAACACCCGCCGCCTAGAGACTCCGCCTGCTACTGACCGCCGCCATCTGGGACCGAGCACCCCAAAGGCAGCTTCAAGGAGTTCCCTGGCATGGCACTTCTTCAAACAATGTGCTGACGACAAGACCCGAGTGGTTTGCACGCTGTGCCATCAGAGCCTGAAGCGAGGCATTAACGTTCTGAACCTTAGCACAACCTGCATGACCAGGCACCTGCATGCAAAGCATGAACTGCAGTGGAGTAAACACCTTAAAAACAAAGAAGTCACTCAGGCTCCCCCTGCTACCTCTTCTGCTGCTGCCGCCTCGGCCTCTTCTGCTGCTGCCGCCGCCTCGGCCTCTTCCTCCGCCTCTGGAGGAACGTTGGCACCTGCCGCCCAGCAAACATGGGATGTACCACCAACACCATCACCTGCGTCACCAAGCATCTCAACCATGTCACACGGCAGCGTTCAGCTCTCCATCTCAGAAACATTTGAGAGAAAGCGTAAATTCCCACCTAGCCACCCTCGATCCCTGGCCCTGAATGCCAGCATTTCTAAACTACTGGCCTATGAAATGCTGTCATTTAGGCTGGTGGACACACACAGTTTCAAACAGCTTATGTCACTTGCTGTCCCACAGTATGTTGTTCCCAGCCGCCACTACTTCTCCAAGAGAGCCGTGCCTTCCCTGCACAAACAAGTGTCCGATAAAATCAAGTGTGCACTGCGCAACGCCATCTGTGGCAAGGTCCACCTAACCACAGATACGTGGACCAGTAAGCACGGCCAGGGACGCTATATCTCCCTAACTGCACACTGGGTAAATGTAGTGGCGGCTGGGCCCCAGGCGGAGAGCTGTTTGGCGCACGTCCTTCCGCCGCCAAGGATCGCAGGGCAACATTCTTTGCCTCCTGTCTCCTCCTCCTCCTACTCAGCTTCCTCCTCCTCTTCTTCCACCTGCTCATCCAGTCAGCCACACACCTTCACCACCAACTTCAGCACAGCACGGGGTAAACGTCAGCAGGCCATTCTGAAACTCATATGTTTGGGGGACAGACCCCACACCGCACAGGAGTTGTGGCGGGGTATAGAACAACAGACCGACGAGTGGTTGCTGCCGGTGAGCCTCAAGCCCGGCCTGGTGGTGTGCGATAATGGGCGAAATCTCGTTGCAGCTCTGGGACTAGCCGGTTTGACGCACATCCCTTGCCTAGCGCATGTGCTGAATTTGGTGGTGCAGAAGTTCATTCGCAACTACCCCGACATGTCAGAGCTGCTGCATAAAGTGCGGGCCGTCTGTTCGCGCTTCCGGCGTTCACACCCTGCCGCTGCTCGCCTGTCTGCGCTACAGCGTAACTTCGGCCTTCCCGCTCACCGCCTCATATGCGACGTACCCACCAGGTGGAACTCCACCTTGCATATGCTGGACAGACTGTGCGAGCAGCAGCAGGCCATAGTGGAGTTTCAGCTGCAGCACGCACGGGTCAGTCGCACTGCGGATCAGACACACTTCACCACCAATGACTGGGCCTCCATGCGAGACCTGTGTGCCCTGTTGCGCTGTTTCGAGTACTCCACCAACATGGCCAGTGGCGATGACGCCGTTATTAGCGTTACAATACCACTTCTATGTCTCCTTGAGAAAACACTTAGGGCGATGATGGAAGAGGAGGTGGCCCAGGAGGAAGAGGAGGAAGAGGGGTCATTTTTAGCACTTTCAGGCCAGTCTCTTCAAAGTGACTCAGAGGGAGGTTTTTTGCAACACCAGAGGCCAGGTACAAATGTGGCCAGACAGGGCCCACTACTGGAGGACGAGGAGGACGAGGATGAGGAGGAGGTGGAGGAGGATGAGGATGAAGCATGTTCACAGCAGGGTGGCACCCAAAGCAGCTCGGGCCCATCACTGGTGCGTGGCTGGGGGGAAACACAGGACGATGACGATACGCCTCCCACAGAGGACACATGAGCGACTACATGCTGCAGTGCCTGCGCAACGACAGCAGAGTTGCCCACATTTTAACGTGTGCGGAATACTGGGTTGCCACCCTGCTGGATCCCCGGTACAAAGACAATGTGCCCACCTTACTTCCTACACTGGAGCGTGATAGGAAGATGCGCGAGTACAAGCGCACATTGGTAGACGCGCTACTGAGAGCATTCCCAAATGTCACAGGGGAACCAGTGGAAGCCCAAGGCGAAGGCAGAGGAGGAGCAAGAGGTCGCCAACGCAGCTGTGTCACGGCCAGCTCCTCTGAGGGCAGGGTTAGCATGGCAGAGATGTGGAAAAGTTTTGTCACCACGCCACAGCTAACTGCACCACCACCTGATACGGAACGTGTTAGCAGGAGGCAACATTTCACTAACATGGTGGAACAGTACCTGTGCACACCCCTCCACGTACTGACTGATGGTTCGGCCCCATTCAACTTCTGGGTCTCCAAATTGTCCACGTGGCCAGAGCTAGCCTTTTATGCCTTGGAGGTGCTGGCCTGCCCGGCGGCCAGCGTTTTGTCTGAACGTGTATTCAGCACGGCAGGGGGCGTCATTACAGACAAACGCAGCCGCCTGTCTACAGCCAATGTGGACAAGCTGACGTTCATAAAAATGAACCAGGCATGGATCCCACAGGACCTGTCCATCCCTTGTGCAGATTAGATATTAACTACCTCCCCTTAACAATATATTATTCTACTCCAGGGCACTTCCTCATTCAATACTATTTTTCATTTCATTTTACCATTATATTGCGGGGCAACCCAAAGTTGAATGAACCTCTCCTCTGTCTGGGTGCCGGGGCCTAAATGTGTGACAGTGGCCTGTTCCAGTGGTGGGTGACGTGAAGCCTGATTCTCTGCTATGACATGAATACAGATTCTGCGCTGACATAAGGCCAGATTCTCTGTTACGGGACCTCTCTTCTCTGCCTGGGTGCCTGGGCCTAAATGTGTGACAGTGGCCTGTTCCAGTGGTGGGTGACGTGAAGCCTGATTCTCTGCTATGACATGAAGACAGATTCTGCGCTGACATAAGGCCAGATTCTCTGTTACGGGACCTCTCTCCTCTGCCTGGGTGCCTGGGCCTAAATGTGTGACAGTGGCCTGTTCCAGTGGTGGGTGACGTGAAGCCTGATTCTCTGCTATGACATGAATACATATTCTGCGCTGACATAAGGCCAGATTCTCTGTTACGGGACCTCTCTCCTCTGCCTGGGTGCCTGGGCCTAAATGTGTGACAGTGGCCTGTTCCAGTGGTGGGTGACGTGAAGCCTGATTCTCTGCTATGACATGAAGACAGATTCTGCGCTGATATGTAGTATACGGGAGTTGTACTACCCGTTACTACCAAAGGTCACTTGGTGTGCTGTCGTCCCTCCTAATTATGGGAAGTTGCTTTATGTCAGTTTTATAAAATGTAATGTAATGTGTGTATTTTCCTGTCACTGAAACTTGCACTTACAGGCCTGCTAGGGGTGTCATTCCTACTTCTAGTCCATAGAGGGAGCTAGGGAGCCCTAGTTTATATAAGGCTAGACCAGGAAGTGCAAGGGAGACGGAGTCTAGTGTCTGTAATCTACAGATGGAGATTAGATAATGTCTGAGACCAGTCCAGGCCTGAAGCCTGCTGTTCAGGAGAAGATTCCCTCCTGAATCCCTACATGCAGAAGCAGGAATACCTTAGCCTGAGGAACCATTCAGAAGCTAGGAGAGACTGAGGCAAATATCAGAGGAGCCAGAGGTATTGAGGAAACAGAGGAGGTACTTATGAAAGCCATAATCAAGGATATAAAGCCAGACTTAGGTTAATGGGCCTTGGTGAAGAATTGCTATATTCCAGGATCAGACAGAATTAGAGTGCTAGCTCCTGTGCTGCGAATCCTGTGTTCAACACTCTGTAATTACCCTGCTGTACTGAATTGCCTGCATCGACCGAATTGCAAAATCGACTGTATGCTGAGGAACTGCGTTTCCAATATTGTCTCTGCCTGCAAACTACTAAAGTTCAAGTTCTGTTTTAACACCACGTTTCCTCAAATTATTCCTGCATCCGCAAACGGCGTGCCACCGTTTACTTGGCACTGGCGTCACGAACTATCCCTACCTATACCTGCCCTTGCAGAGAGTCAGCTGTACCAGGTTAGTGTATATTGCACTACTACACTCAGAAACACCTACTACGCACAACTTGAGTACACTGCACCTCTCTTTTGGCGTCACGAACAGGATACGCACGCTTTCTAGTGCAAGAAGCGTGAACTTTGTGCCTTATACCGTTGCCCTGTGACCAAAGTGACAATTTTCCTGTTTTATTCAAGTGGACTTTGTGGATTAAAAATCATACCCAAAGTGTGTCAAAAACTTCTAAAACGCGCTGTACAGTATTGCGCTGCACAGAGGAAGAAAATCGCCGCATTGGAGTGTGGTTTTGTGGACTTTAAACATTCTTGCTTGCCGTCAGTGAATAGACAGCGTTTGTACCTAAAGATGGCCGCTGGGCTTGCTGAATTTACTGCTGCGTCACCTTCATCCCGAAAAGGCGGGAAAAGTTGGCGCCTTTCTGAAGAAAAAGCGGGAAGAAGGTCAAGGGCAGGCGCCACGGCTTATCTGGACATTTGCATGTCTGCCAGCATGGACACCGCCCTCCATATACTGGAATACCTGGGGGGCGGCTCCCCAGTGCAATGGGAGGAGCTGGCTACTCTAATTGACGCGACCCTATCGCTCTCCTCAGTAGGATCGAGCATGTTGGATTGTGAGCAGAGTGTTGCTGCAGCGTCCGCACCTATGATTGGAAAAATGACCGACACCGGTGTAGAGCCAGAGGAGGCTCCACCGGCCTACGCTCCGGGACCGGAGCAACCTGCCTGCCGCACCAGGGAGAAAGAACCCGAGCCCTACTATGGCTCATGGAGGGACTTTTTTCAGCCAACGTTCCAATGGTCTTCCCTGATGGCGGAGATTCGGGAGGCCGCTATCAAGCGAAATACCCAGACAAAGATCGTGTATGAGGAGCTAACTAAGACCATACATGAAAGACATACGCACACCCAACCCCGCCTGGAGAGGAGAAAGGGAGTGGTGCTGTCGTTTGACAAATCCCGTGGCTACGGGTTTATTCAAGACTATCTAACTGGCAGAGACCTCTATGTTAATCGAAGGTCTGTCAAGAGAGACTACCTCCCTTCGTACCAGCACAGCCTCCGCGAGGGAGAGGAAGTGGAGTACACCCCTGCCGAGGGCCTGCGCGGCCCCTATGCGACTGCTGTGACCCGTCCGAAGCGAGGACCTGAGGATTGGGAGGCAGAAGAAGGAGAAGACTACTCTGGCTGCGAGCGAGAACCGGAACGCTCTCCAGAGCCGGCCCATCACGCCTTTCAGGAGCGGAGCTCCTTCATTGGGCCGAACGTCTTCTGGCAGCCAACCGTGTTGGAGAAATGGGTGAGCCCCTACCCTTCCCCCGAGCTGCCACGTCGGGAGAAGACACTATCTGAGCTGGAGCAGCAAAGAGGATTGAGTGCTACCTTCCAGAACATCCGGATGGGACGGAGACCAGAGGCAAGTCCAGAACCTGAAGAGGCCGAGTCTGCATCAGCGGTGACTGTACCTGCGCCGGCGGAGCCAGCAGAGAACAGCGACTCCGACACCGAGAGTATCGGTGAGCAGATCGTCCGGCTGGAGGAGAAGTTGCGGGAGTTGCGTAAGACCTACACCGCCAGGATCCAGACGCCGCCGAGGAAGGATGAGGTAAGGGTGCCTGTCACCACCCGCCGACCGCCTTCTGTTGCCACCGTTCCGTCAGTGCCCCAGACCGGACCCGCGATTGCCGTAAATTGCTGCACCCAGAGCACCGGACCGCTTGCTGCGGCGGTGCCAAGCACGTCACACCCTGCAGTGATCATGCCAGGGCCGGCACGGCCCACCAGAGGGTTCACCCCTAGGCCTATGGGGCCAATACCTATTAGGGGCCCCTTTACCCTGCAGCTACCCCCTGATACAGTCATGTGGGCCCATCCTCCTGTAGAGGAATACTACAGAAGATATCTCCCTGCAGAGCCAAGTAGCTACAATATGCCACTGTGATCAGCCTGCTAGGCCCTTGATTTATTTCTTCAGAAGGTGATGTTAACCCTTCCAGGACAGGAGTCCTATGTTGCTGGCCCTTTGTTGCAGCTGCCAGTTTGTCCACGGCCCAGTGGTAGGTGTTGACCACTGAAATCAGAAAGTCAGCAAGGCCACGTTTGTTTCCAGGACCTCCTGCCTGCTTTTGTTACCCCACACCAAGTTGTGCCTGTTCCTTTGTTGCACCTTTTACCCTTCACCCCCTTTTCAGGTTGATCAGGGGCATTACAGCACTTGTCTTTGCTGTCCATTTTATTGTGCAACCTGATACTAAGGAACCGTGCCCGGAGACAGACTCAAAAGATACCTGAGCCTCTGAGATTCTTACTCTTTTAAAAGTATTGTGCCCAGAGATGGACTCCACCGCACGAGAGCCTCTGTGATTTAATAAGAAATAACCTGGGTACGGACTCATGTTTGTTCTTTGAGCCTCCAAGAACTTTTATACTGTTTTATCCATTTTGCTGTTCTATCATGGACTTATTCATTGTCATGGACTATCCTGGTTCTAATGTTACGCTGTGCCAGGTCAGCGCCCCCGTTCCATTCACTATCCTGAGAGAAGAGAACGACGCCCCTTGTCACTACCCTGCACCTTTGCCAATTGGACCTGATGCAAATGTAAATGCAGATGAATTACATGTATGTATGCCTGCATGTCTCTATTTTCTATTTCAGGTAGAGATTCCAGTTGGGCGACCCATGATGGAGTACGAGGGCGTACTCAGCTTAAAGCAGTGGGGTATGTAGTATACGGGAGTTGTACTACCCGTTACTACCAAAGGTCACTTGGTGTGCTGTCGTCCCTCCTAATTATGGGAAGTTGCTTTATGTCAGTTTTATAAAATGTAATGTAATGTGTGTATTTTCCTGTCACTGAAACTTGCACTTACAGGCCTGCTAGGGGTGTCATTCCTACTTCTAGTCCATAGAGGGAGCTAGGGAGCCCTAGTTTATATAAGGCTAGACCAGGAAGTGCAAGGGAGACGGAGTCTAGTGTCTGTAATCTACAGATGGAGATTAGATAATGTCTGAGACCAGTCCAGGCCTGAAGCCTGCTGTTCAGGAGAAGATTCCCTCCTGAATCCCTACATGCAGAAGCAGGAATACCTTAGCCTGAGGAACCATTCAGAAGCTAGGAGAGACTGAGGCAAATATCAGAGGAGCCAGAGGTATTGAGGAAACAGAGGAGGTACTTATGAAAGCCATAATCAAGGATATAAAGCCAGACTTAGGTTAATGGGCCTTGGTGAAGAATTGCTATATTCCAGGATCAGACAGAATTAGAGTGCTAGCTCCTGTGCTGCGAATCCTGTGTTCAACACTCTGTAATTACCCTGCTGTACTGAATTGCCTGCATCGACCGAATTGCAAAATCGACTGTATGCTGAGGAACTGCGTTTCCAATATTGTCTCTGCCTGCAAACTACTAAAGTTCAAGTTCTGTTTTAACACCACGTTTCCTCAAATTATTCCTGCATCCGCAAACGGCGTGCCACCGTTTACTTGGCACTGGCGTCACGAACTATCCCTACCTATACCTGCCCTTGCAGAGAGTCAGCTGTACCAGGTTAGTGTATATTGCACTACTACACTCAGAAACACCTACTACGCACAACTTGAGTACACTGCAGATATAAGGCCAGATTCTCTGTTACGGGACCTCTCTCCTCTGCCTGGGTGCCTGGGCCTAAATGTGTGACAGTGGCCTGTTCCAGTGGTGGGTGACGTGAAGCCAGATTCTCTGCTATGGGACCTCTGTCCAATTGATATTGGTTCATTTTTATTTTTTTTATTTTAATTTTAATTCATTTCCCTATCCACATTTGTTTGCAGGGGATTTACCTACATGTTGCTGCCTTTTGCAGCCCTCTAGCTCTTTCCTGGGCTGTTTTACAGCCTTTTTAGTGCCCAAAAGTTCGGGTCCCCATTGACTTCAATGGGGTTCGGGTTCGGGACGAAGTTCGGATCGGGTTCGGATCCCGAACCCGAACATTTCCGGGAAGTTCGGCCGAACTTCTCGAACCCGAACATCCAGGTGTTCGCTCAACTCTAGTGGACAGGTGTTTTTTTTTCCTTTCCCATGTCCTCACCATATTTTCTTTAAGGTCTGGCACGTCTCTCAGAAGTTTTTTACACTTATTTGAAACTTTATTATATATGCATGGTGCCGAGGACATGAGGAAGCCAGGATGTTCTTGAGCAGGTTATCCTACCTCACCCTAGGGAACCAATTACTTTACATCATACAATGAATTGCAGTACTACAAACATAGTATATTTGTTACAATGTCCTTGCAATCTTTTGTACGTTGGACGCACCACCCAATCTCTCAAGGAATGTATGAACAAACATTGTTCAAATATACGACGCAAAGTGTGTACACACAGTGTATTCCGGCACTACGCTCTCCATCATGAGGGTGACCCCTCATCATTATTAGTCACGCCACTGGAATGGGTTCCTCTATCCTTCCAGACATTGTGCAAAAAAGAAATGTTCTGGATCTATAAGTTTAAACACCCTCAATCGCTTTGGCCTCAACGAATCCTTCAAATGCACGAATTAATAACATCTACTAACACAGATCTCTCTACACCGACTAGACCTTATATATATATATATATATATACACTCACCTAAAGAATTATTAGGAACACCATACTAATACAGTGTTGGACCCCCTTTTGCCTTCAGAACTGGCTTAATTCTACGTGGCATTGATTCAACAAATTGCTGATAGCATTCTTTAGAAATGTTGGCCCATATTGATAGGATAGCATCTTGCAGTTGATGGAGATTTGAGGGATGCACATCCAGGGCACGAAGCTCCCGTACCACCACATCCCAAAGATGCTCTATTGGGTTGAGATCTGGTGACTGTGGGGGCCATTTTAGTACAGTGAACTCATTGTCATGTTCAAGAAACCAATTTGAAATGATTCGAGCTTTGTGACATGGTGCATTATCCTGCTGGAAGTAGCCATCAGAGGATGGGTACATGGTGGTCATGAAGGGATGGACATGGTCAGAAACAATGCTCAGGTAGCCCGTGGCATTTAAACGATGCCCAATTGGCACTAAGGGGCCTAAAGTGTACCCAGAAAACATCCCCCACACCATTACACCACCACCACCAGCCTGCACAGTGGTAACAAGGCATGATGGATACATGTTCTCATTCTGTTTACGCCAAATTCGGACTCTACCATTTTAATGTCTCAACAGAAATCGAGACTCATCAGACCAGGCAACATTTTTCCAGTCTTCAACAGTCCAATTTTGGTGAGCTCGTGCACATTGTAGCCTCTTTTTCCTATTTGTAGTGGAGATGAGTGGTACCCGGTGGGGTATTCTGCTGTTGTAGCCCATCCGCCTCAAGGTTGTGCGTGTTGTGGCTTCACAAATGCTTTGCTGCATACCTCGGTTGTAACGAGTGGTTATTTCAGTCAACGTTGCTCTTCTATCAGCTTGAATCAGTCGGCCCATTCTCCTCTGACCTCTAGCATCCACAAGGCATTTTTGCCCACAGGACTGCCGCATACTGGATGTTTTTCCCTTTTCACACCATTCTTTGTATACCCTAGAAATGGTTGTGTGTGAAAATCCCAGTAACTGAGCAGATTGTGAAATACTCAGACCGGCCCGTCTGGCACCAACAACCATGCCACGCTCAAAATTGCTTAAATCACCTTTCTTTCCCATTCTGACATTCAGTTTGGAGTTCAGGAGATTGTCTTGACCAGGACCACACCCCTAAATGCATTGAAGCAACTGCCATGTGATTGGTTGACTATATAATTGCATTCATGAAAAATCGAACAGGTGTTCCTAATAATTCTTTAGGTGAGTATATATATATATATCAGGCACAAACTGTACCACCTAATAACCAATTTTTTGTTGTAGGCGTGTGAAGTTTACCTCGAGTAACATTTCCCCAGAACAGTACATTCCCTTTAAATTTAATATACAAACTCTCACACATCTGAAGCATTTAATATATCCTGTACAAAGCCCCTATACATTTAAAACAACAACGATGTCCCGCAAATAAATACACCGACCTATATTTATAGATTTATTACCTACTATTTATCAATTATAGTTTTATCTGGTTAGGTTAGAATGGCCATATCTGGCTGATTGTATACCTATAGTATACAGCAGTGCCTTTACACACTCCAATGTCATATTTTAGAGTCAATATTTATTTATTATATTATTTTTCATGATTAGACTTTTATAGCTGTATGTATGGATAACCTATGTATTCATTTATGAATTTATTTATTTATTTATTACCTGTTCCTGCGGTTAGGTCCCCCCCCCCCTCATTTACCCATATTTAGGTTGATTCATTGGGATACATTTATGTTTCTATTTACGTATTTACTCGGAGGTTTCTTTTCCCCCTAACATATTATCGTCATTCACCAATATTATATTATATTAGTTTTTATGGATAATCCATTGATCTATTTATCCATATCTAATGTTCTGTTGATTGTCCATTTAAGAATATTTATTTATCATAAGTTGCCCTCCCTATTTATTGATTTATTGGGATTTAACTATCAGTTAATTATTCAGAGGTTGACATATCTAAAATATTCACCCAATATGCCCTCCCTATCAATCTACATATGTATTCTCCCTTGGAAGATAACTCCGGCTGTAAAACAAACTAAGTGAAACGCGTGGTGCCGTGTCACATGCATTCCACATAAGCAAGTTCCTCCTCGGGCGACGTCACTTCCGGTGACGCTAGCCCTGATGCGGACTCAGGGAACACCCTTTGCGTTCCGCAGGCTGGATATAGACACTTCCGGCGACTTCTGTCCGGATGTAGACCTTGTGGAATGCATCTTGCGTTCCACCTGCTCGAAAGAAGCAACTTCCGGTCGCGCGGAACGCGACCTTACATCCCCAATAACATCCGAGTGTTCAGCCTAGGCCGACAGCTTGGTATTAGTTATATATATATATATATATATATATATATAAAATATATATTTATATATATATATATATATATATTTTTCATTAATTAATTATAATATGTCAGCATCTTATGATTAGTGTTATCAAGAGATGATGTCACTTCCGGTAACCCCGCCCACTGTTTCTTTATGGCGCCAAATTAGCGCACCCACATGTATTTAACTTCATACACTATGTTCATTCTCCATTCTGCTCCTGATGAGGGGGGTATTGTGACCCCTGAAACGCAGTGAGCCGCATATTTTAATATGAAAAGAGGATTGATTACGTACTTCTGGATCCGTCTGCTGATTTACAACTGGGCTGCACATCCAGTGCGTTGACATCGACCTCTATCAATCTACACGCGATCCCGGCCGGGGGGTGTCTTGAGTTTATCCTGGTGGCGACCCCCTAGTGAAGTGAGTGGATTATCATTAATATTATTATCATCAATATTATTATTATTTTAACTTATTTAATTTTCTTTTATATGTTTTATTCATTGTTTTATTGCATGGTATTTCATATTATCAACCCACTATCTTGTCCCCACATGCAAGTCCCACGTGTTTGTAGGTGGTGCAACTTTTAACTTTATTTATTTACTTTGATATGCGTGAGATTGGCGCTCACTCCCCCACGTTTTTACAGTAACTGGTGCGACACTCGGGGTGGGTCCCTTCCCCTTGCTTTCCATCGTGTTGTTGATTCATTGTCGCTTTCCTTTGGTGTTTAGCCTTGCCTTCACTAGAGCAACCTTCTCTACCACATCACCTTCATCTTTATTATTTCCTTCGGTCCTGTTGGTGCCCCCTTTGTGTATCCTTTCCCTTCAAGGACAAAGCACAGTCCTGTGAAGCCTTTGGATAACCTCCTTGTTTTTTCTATTTGTTTTCATGTAACTACCCAGTTAACTGAATGCCAGGTCACATTACACATTTGAGGATCACTTGACTGACATCATGTTTAGTCCTATTTGCTATGGATGCATTTTAAAGGCCTAAAATGGGCTGTAGCATTTTTTTTCTTAGAGTTAGGCAACTGCACAGATATACTGTGAGCAAAATTTTAAAATTGATGCATATTAGAAAATTATTCAACATCCTGTTCTCTAAAGAAACAAATGTAATCATTAAAACTGGAATAACCCTTTAAGTAAATTCACAAAGAGTAGAGTTGAAGAGCCAGAACTGTAGGCCAGAGAGGCAATCCACTTATATTTAGACTTTGAAGTTGAAAATCAAACACAATTGATTGGGTACTGAGTAACTACTTTAATTCCATGGGCTACAAAGAAAGTATATTAGAAGGGAATAAAGCTTGATTGAGTATTATTAACTAAATGGTTTTACTGATTACTAGTGTTGATCGCGAACATTCTAATTGCAAACTTTTATCGTGAATATTGGCACTTCGAGAATTCGCAAATATCTAGAATATAGTGCTATTGTAATGACCGACGTCATGCACAGGGAGGAAAACAGGGAAAGCCCTGCCCAAGGGAGAGGGAAAGGTGGTGACCCCTAACTCACCTTGCGGCTGGCACCTGACTGCCCTGACGTCCCTAGAAGGGTTCCTCACCCGTGCGGCGATCACGTGCCTAAACTCTGGCTTTCCCTAATATGAGCCCTAGATAGTGAACGGGCCGGTGGGATCGCTAGTCCGCACCACTGTCACTAAGAGGGAAACACTGGGGAGAGGACAGACAAAACAGACAAACACATACACCCAGGTGGGCGACCACAATAGACCAAAAAGGTCCAACAAGGATCCGGAGGGTAGCGTTCTGTACCAACTACCAGAGAACGCAGCAACACAGCTCCAGAAGGTCAGAATAGATGTCCAGGCAGGAAGCTCTATCTCTGGCAACCAGAGAAGTGTGAGAGAGGAATATAAGGAGGTCTGGGAGTGCTGGACAAGGAACAGCTGAGGAGAAGGAGCTACGGATCCCTGAGTGAGCCAAAAGGGTTTGCAAAGCAAACCCAGAAAGCTACCATAAGGAAAACAGCCCTATCTTAAATAGAGCGTGCAGCCAACTGCTGCGACTTCCTGACCCCGGGTATAACGGAGTCAGGCGTGGTTCTCGATACCCTCGTGACAGTACCCCCCTCTCTACGAGGAGCCTCCGGACACTCAGGACCAGGTCTCTCAGGATGAGAGGCATGAAAAACCCGAACTAACCTGTCGGCGTTTACCTCAGACGCAGGAACACACATTCTTTCCTCGGGACTGTAACCTCTCCAATGCACCAGATACTGAAGAGAGCGGCGGACCCGACGAGAATTAACAATTTTGGATATCTGAAATTCTAGATTACCATCCACGACAACTGGAGGGGGTGGCAGCGGTAACGGTTCTAGAGGTGGAACATATTTTTTGAGTAACGACTTATGAAAAACATTATGAATTTTAAAAGTCTGAGGTAACTCCAGGCGAAAAGCCACGGGGTTGATGATGGCTACAATTTTGTAAGGGCCAATAAACCTAGGACCCAGTTTCCAAGAGGGAACCTTCAATTTAATATTCCTAGTAGACAACCACACATAGTCATTCACTCCTAGGTCCGGACCTGGCGACCGTCTCTTATCAGCCATGCATTTGTATTTACCTCCCATATTTTTCAAGTTAGCTTGCACCTTCTGCCATACCGATGAAAGAGATGACGAAAACCGTTCCTCTTCGGGAACCCCAGAAGACCCCCCCTCTTTGAAAGTACAGAATTGGGGATGAAAACCATATGCACCAAGAAATGGTGACTTGCCAGTGGATTCCTGACGACGATTATTTATGGCAAACTCAGCTAACGGTAAATATGATGACCACAACTCTTGGTTTTCAGACACAAAATATCTTAGATATGTCTCAAGGTTTTGGTTGGTACGCTCAGTCTGTCCATTCGACTGAGGATGGAAAGCTGAGGAAAAGGACAAGTGTACCCCCAAACGGGAACAAAAAGCTTTCCAAAATTTAGAAATAAACTGGGTACCCCAATCCGAAACAACATCGGAGGGGACCCCGTGAAGCTTCACGATTTCACTGACGAATACCTGAGCAAGAGTCTTAGCATTAGGTAGTGCGGGTAACGCAATGAAGTGTACCATTTTGCTAAACCTGTCCACTACTACCAAAATAACTGTTTTACCCGCAGACAAAGGTAAGTCAGTGATAAAATACATTGACAGATGTGTCCACGGTCTATTGGGAATGACGAGTGGTAATAGAGACCCTGCAGGACGTGTATGTGAAACTTTTGCGCACGCACAGGTAGAACAAGAAGACACAAAATACAATACATCCTGACGCAACTTTGGCCACCAAAAACGACGAGACAATAGCTCCAAGGTTGCTTTACTACCCGGGTGCCCAGCAAGTGCCGAAATATGATGTTCCTTTAATAATTCGAAACGTAAGTTTAACGGTACAAACAATTTCTCTAAGGGGCAAGAGACCGGGGCGTCCCCCTGGGCCTCTAACACCTTCCCCTCCAAAACAGAGTGTACCGCAGAAACAACCACTCCTCTTTGAAGAATGGGCACCGGATCACTCACATTACCCCCTCCAGGGAAACAACGAGATAGTGCATCAGCCTTGGTGTTCTTTGCCCCAGGACGATAGGTAATCACAAAGTTAAACCTGGTAAAAAATAGCGACCACCTAGCCTGTCTAGGGGTGAGACGCTTAGCTGATTCGAGGTACAGAAGATTTTTGTGGTCCGTAATCACAGTGACGAGGTGGACTGCCCCCTCTAAGAAGTAACGCCACACCTCAAACGCAAGTTTAATAGCTAATAGTTCCCTATTGCCAATATCGTAGTTCTTTTCTGCTGCAGATAGTTTTTTAAAAAAGAAAGCACAAGGACGCCATTTGCCAAGAGACGGACCCTGAGACAGCACTGCCCCCACTCCCACCTCTGACGCATCGACTTCAACAATAAAAGGCTGAGAGACATCAGGTTGGACTAGTACAGGTGCTGAGGTAAACCTCTCTTTTAGAGAGGAAAAAGCAACTTTAGCGGCGTCAGACCATTTAGAAAAATCAGTCCCCTTCCTAGTCATGTCAGTAAGCGGTTTTACAATAAGTGAATAATTTTTTAATGAATTTCCTATAGAAATTCGCGAAGCCCAAGAACCGTTGTAGTGCTTTGAGGTTCTCAGGAAGATCCCAATCTAAAATTGCCTGGACCTTCCTAGGATCCATACGGAAACCTGAAGCAGATAAAAAATAACCCAGGAATTGTATCTCCTGAACGGCGAAGACACATTTTTCAATTTTAGCATATAATTCATTCGTCCGTAGGACCTGCAGTACTTGTCTGACATGCACCTCATGTGTTTTCAGATCAGACGAATAAATTAAAATATCATCTAGGTATATTACCACAAACCTGCCGATTAGATGACTAAAAATGTCATTAACGAAATGTTGAAAGACGGCAGGAGCATTGGTCAGACCGAAAGGCATAACTAGATTTTCATAATGCCCCTCAGGGGTGTTAAACGCTGTCTTCCACTCATCCCCCTCCTTAATACGAATCAGATTGTAGGCCCCCCTAAGATCAAGTTTGGAGAACCACCTAGCACCCGCAATCTGATTAAACAGGTCAGGAATGAGAGGAAGAGGGTATGGGTCTCGGATGGTTACCCGATTCAATTCGCGAAAATCTAAGCAAGGATGCAGGCCCCCATCTTTCTTTTTAACGAAGAAAAACCCTGCAGCCACGGGTGAAGAAGAGGGTCTGATGTGTCCCTTAGCCAAGCTCTCGGAGATATAATCTTTCATGGCTTGTCTCTCTGGACCCGAAAGATTATATAACCTGGTCTTGGGTAATTTTGCGCCGGGAATAAGGTTAACCGGGCAATCATAAGGACGATGAGGTGGTAACTTCTGACAACCCTTTTCAGAAAAAACATCCTCAAAATCTGAAATAAATGTAGGTAGGGTAGTTATGGAGGCGACTAAGCAATTGCTATTTAAGCAATTTTCTCTGCACTGCTCACTCCACTCCAATATCTCCCTGGCCTGCCAATCCACTACTGGATTGTGCGCTACCAACCAGGGAAGACCCAGCACTACCGGAGTGGGAAGCCCCTCCAGAACATAAGCTGAAAGCATCTCGTTATGGTGGTCCCCTACCCGAAGGTGTAAATTATGAACAATGTGGGTGAGGTTTCTCTGAGACAGGGGAGCAGAATCAATAGCGAATATGGGAATGGGTCTCTGTAAAGTACATGGAGACAAACCCAAAGTGCGGGCAAAATGGGCATCTATCAAATTTACCCCTGCTCCACTGTCTAGAAAGAAAGAAATAGTCTCCATCTTATCACCAAAAATAATAACCGCTGGCAACACAAATTGCGATGTACGTATGGAGGAAACGTATACCCCCCGGCTGACATCCTCCACACAGCCTGGGGTTAGTAGTTTTTCCGACGGTCTTTTGTTTCTGAGGAAAGAAGGACAGACATTAATGAAATGACCCCTCTCCCCACAAAAAAAACAAACCCCACGCCTATGGCGAGCCTCAGGAGGACGGACCTGACGAGTAGTTCCTCCTAGCTGCATAGGCTCGTCTAAGTCCGTACAGACTAACTGCTGCTTGGGAGGGGTTACCAATTGCTCCGGTTTTTTCAACCTGTCCCTAAGGCGTCTCTCTATACGGATAGAAAGGGACATAACCGCATCAAGGGAAAAGGGGGTCTCATATAATGCAAGCGCATCCTTAACCCTTTCGGATAACCCAGAGCAGAACTGACTCCTGAGAGCCGGGTCGTTCCATTGGGTATTCGTAGTCCACCTACGGAATTCAGAGCAATACTCCTCTACCGGCCACTCTCCTTGTAAGAGTCTCCGTAATCTTGATTCAGCCAGTGCGACTCGGTCAGGGTCGTCATATATGAGACCCAAGGCCCCGAAAAACTCATCCACTGACCGAAGAGCCTGGGAATCAGTAGGTAAAGAGAACGCCCAGGACTGCGGATCCCCCTGCAGCAGGGAAATAACAACCCCCACCCGCTGATCTTCATTACCAGAGGAGTAAGGGCGCAGTTTAAAATATAACTTACAGGCCTCACGGAATGTCAAAAACTTGTCCCTTCCCCCAGAAAATCTGTCAGGGAGAGGGACCTTGGGTTCCGCAACAACCTGGTTACCAGTAGCAACCGCTGGGCTTGCAGTCAGTTGCAATCGCTGCTGTTGCTGGAGGACCGACGCCTTCAATCCTACCACCTCCAAAGACAGGCCATGAAATTGTTTGGACAGAGCAGCAATTTGATCCATACTGGATTCTAAGTAGGTAATTTTTATTTTTTACCTACACAAAATAAGGGCCAGAGATAATGTAATGACCGACGTCACGCACAGGGAAGAAAACAGGGAAAGCCCTGCCCAAGGGAGAGGAAAAGGTGGTGATCCCTAACTCACCTTGCGGCTGGCACCTGACTGCCCTGACGTCCCTAGACGGGTTCCTCACCCGTGCGGCGATCACGTGCCTAAACCCTGGCTTTCCCTAATATGAGCCCTAGATAGTGAACGGGCCGGTGGGATCGCTAGTCCGCACCACTATCACTAAGAGGGAAACACCAGGGAGAGGACAGACAAAACAGACAAACACATACACCCAGGTGGGCGACTACAATAGACCAAAAAGGTCCAACAAGGATCCGGAGGGTAGCGTTCTGTACCAACTACCAGAGAACGCAGCAACACAGCTCCAGAAGGTCAGAATAGATGTCCAGGCAGGAAGCTCTATCTCTGGCAACCAGAGAAGTGTGAGAGAGGAATATAAGGAGGTCTGGGAGTGCTGGACAAGGAACGGCTGAGGAGAAGGAGCTACGGATCCCTGAGTGAGCCAAAAGGGTTTGCAAAGCAAACCCAGAAAGCTACTATAAGGAAAACAGCCCTATCTTAAATAGAGCGTGCAGCCAACCGCTGCGACTTCCTGACCCCGGGTATAACGGAGTCAGGCGTGGTTCTCGATACCCTCGTGACAGCTATATCTTGGTAATCACAAATATTCTAGATTTTTTTTATCAGTACCCATGATCCCTCACTGCTTCTTGCTTTTGGGCAAATGAGAAGGCTGCAATATCTTTGACTTTTGGAGAAATGTTGATCGCAAATTTTTATCGCAAATTTTCCGATTGCCGTTTATTCGCAATCAAGAAAATAATGACTGGAGATCACAAATTCTCGAATTCACGAATATATGACGAATATTCGCCCAAATATTCATGAAATATCGCAAATTCGAATATTGCCCCTGCCGCTCATCACTGCTGGTTACCCAAACATGAAACGAAATTCTAGGGAAACCAACTGACAAATCCACTGCTAGTAACAAATTTGTTGCAACATTTAGATTATTACACAGTGCTAAATATAAATTGTATATCCAATTTATAAAAAAAAATACATCGATCTTATAATCATACTAGGATTAAGTTCTGTACGATGCTGACGAAACCTACAAAATTATAATGATTGCAGATGACACTAGAAGGAAATAAAATCAGTAAGGTACAAGCTTAGCTACCATGATTACTAATTGTTTCAATTTACAAGAGAGCAAAGTCTACCAAATGGCAAGTCAAAAAGTTATAAATAATGGATGCACCACTAAAAATAAATCTGCTGAAAATAAAATGAAAGACCTAACTAATTAATGTATGCTAATTGTGTTCTTTATTCAGTCAAATCTACATTGATTAAAAACTGTCATATACCACTAACAGATGAAAATGTGCAATACATCTATTAACTTGCATAAAATATGTGAGCTTAGCTATGATGCATAACAACTAAATGGTTTTCATGCAAAAATATGCTTCTACAACATGAATATTTCCAAGTTAAAAAAGATGTTTTTCTAGCAATGACAGTACACGTGCTTGATTATAAAATACAGAACTCAATAAAATGATCTTAATTTAGGGACCTTTCAATTTTAAACAGGTTGGAAGCACAACAGAAAATACAACAGAAATGAATTGCATTGTTCTCTCGGGCTGCAGCAATGTCTTCTTAGAGGGGAGAGCCCTCTGATGCTAGTGTACATGAGCCAGGAAGTTTACGAGGAGGGGAATGGGTTTAGTCTGGATAATTTTTGCCTACGGAGTAAATGCGGCCATTTTCTTGGAAGAAATCTCCTAGTTACTAATAGTACAAAATAGATTTTGTTAATAGCACCAGCCATAGTACCAGGCATAGAACATACTGCTGAATATGCATTGACAATTCCTCTCTACACTGCATAATTGTGCATATTTGCCTTTTAGCAGCCTTGAAGAGCTGAGTAGCATGTGGTGGAGATCAAACAACATATACAGTATATTTTCACAGTTGTCCTGATATTATATTTATGTACAGTATATAATAGCACATACTGAATATATGTACCAAATATAGCCTTCATTACATCTCTGTAAAGCTTGTTACTCAGCTTTACCAGACTGCTGAATTTCAAATTTGCCTAGTTGTGTATTCATAGTGATGACCGGACGGTGAATGTTCAGGCTTGACGGGATCAGCCGAACTTTATTGAAGTTAATGGGAACCTGCACTTTGGGGCTGAAAGATGGCTATAAAAAAGTCATAGAAAGAGCTAGGGAGCTTCAAAAGGAACCAAAATAGGGGTGAGAACAGGACAACTGCCCTGCAAACAAATGTGGAAAGGGAAATTACTTAAAACAACATAAAATACATAAAAATGAAAAATATTATTCTTGAACCAGGAGGCAGAGGTCCAAGTGGAATAGGAAGTTGAGGAGGCTGTGGATGTGGCGGTGTAGGTGGAAGAAGCGGAGGAGGAAGCCAACAGAGGTGTTTTTTTTTCGTTTTTTTTTATTATTTTATTTATGTGTCTGTTAATTCTGTGTGTGACCTAAGCATTTTTTTAGGTGCGGCCGGTATACTTCTTTACTCTTGAGCCAGGAGGTGGAGGTCCGAGTGGAGGAGGTGGAAGAAGCGGAGGTGGCGGGGCAGGAAGCCAACACTGTTTCTGTTTTTTTTTTTTTTTTAAATGTCTGTCAATTCTGTCTGTGACCTTTAACCATTTTTTGGAGTGCGGCCGGTATACTTCTCTACTCTGCCAATATAACAAATAATAATCTTGAGGAAGGAGGCGGTGGAGGTGGCGGGGTAGGTGGAAGAGGTGGAAGAAGCCAACACTGTTTCTGTTTTGTTTTTTAAATGTGTCTGTAAATTCAGTATGCGACCTTTAGTTATTTTTTGGGGTGCGGCCAGTATACTTCTCTACTTTGCCAATATAAGACATAATAATCTTGAGCCAGCGGGGGAGGTCCGAGTAGAGGAGGAGGCAGATGTGGCAGTGCAGGCAGAAGAATCAGATCTGGTGGTGTAGGAGTAAGAGGCAAAGGAGTTGGAGAAGGTAGACAACCCTTTTTTTATTTATTTATTTATTTATTTTCTTTAATTTAAATTGGGAAATAGCAAAGAGAACTGCAGCCGGTATACCTCTCTACTCTGAGCAAGGTACAGACAAGTCCTGTGGGATTCATGCCTGGTTCATTTTAATGAACGTGAGCTTGTCCACATTGGCTGTGAACAGGCAGATGCATCTATTCTATGATCACCCCCCCTGCTGTGCTAAACACATGTTTGGATAATACACATTTTGTCCATGCTAACCCTCCCTTCTGAGGTGCTGGTGTTGGCAACTTCCTCCTCCGCTTCCACCTTGTGCTTCTACTGAGCCTCTGCTGTCAGGTGTGAATGCTATTAGTAGCGCATCTGCCAGCATGCGCTTGTACTCACGCATCTTCTGATCGCGCTCCAGCGACGGAAGTAAGGACGGCACATTGTCCTTGTAGCAGGGATCCAGCAGGGTGGCCACTCAGTAATCAGCACTGGTAAGAATGAGGACAGCACAGCGGTCATTGCGCAGGCACTCTAGCATGTAGTGGCTTATGTGTGCCAGACTGCCCAGAGGCAACAACAAGCTGTCATCGGTGGGAGGTGTATCATCTGTATCCTCCTCATCCTCCAAAACTGTGCCCTGGCTGGACAGTTGAGTACTTGGTCTCTGTCGCAGGAACCCACTCTCTGAGCCACCTGTGAACAACTAGCCTAATAACCATGGGAATAATCCGTGTTCCTTCTGTGCCACATACTCATCCATCATCGCCTGAAGTGCTTTTTCACGGATACATAAAAGTGGCATAGTGACCATGAGGACGGCGTCATTGGAGCTAGCCATGTTGGTGAAGTATTCAAAATGGTGCAACACAGCACACACATCCCCCATGGAGGCCCACTCAATGGTGGTGAAGTGGTGTTGTTCCGCAAAGCGACTCACCCGACCCATGTGTGCTGCAGCTGGAACTCCACTATTGCTTGCTGCTGCTCACACAGTCTTTCCAACATGTGCAAGATGGAGTTCTATCTTGTGGGTACAAAGCATATGAATTGGTAAGCAGGAAGGCAGAAGTTACGCTGCAGCGCAGACAGATGAGCAGCAGCAGAGTGAGAGTGCCACTATCCGCAGCAGATCTGACATATCGGGGTAATTTTTCAGGAACCTCTGCACCACCAAATTCAGCACATGCGCCAGGCAAGGGATGTGCATCAAACCGGCTAGGCCCAGAGCTGCTACGAGATTTCACCCATTTTCGCACACCACCAGGCCGGGCTTGAGGATCAGCGGCATCAACCACTCATCCTTCTGTTCTTTCATGCCTGCCCACAGCTCCTGCGCGGTATAGTGTTTTTCCCCCAAACACATGAGTTTCAGACAGCTGTAATTTCCCCCTGACTGTGCTGAAGTAGGTGGTGCAGGTGTTGCGCTGACGAGATGAGGAGGCAGTAGAGGAGGAACAGGAGAAGAAAGCGGAGTATTAGGAGGAGGCAACAGAAGGTACAGAGAAACATGACATGCACCAAACCGCTTTCCGCTTCAGCCCCAACCGCCACTACATTTTCCCAGTGGGCAGCTAGGGAGATATAATGTCCCTGCCTGTGCTTACTGGTCCACGTATCGGCGGTTATGTGGACCTTGCCACTGATGGCGTTGTGCAGCGCACACCTGATTTTTTCCACCACTTGTTCATGCAGGGCAGGGACAACCTGCCTGGAAAAGTAGTGGTGGCTGGGAACCACGTACTGTGGGAAAGCTGCCGTCATTAAGTTTTTATAACTGTCAATCTCCACCAGACAGAATGGCAGCATTTCAAAAGCCAGTAGTTTAGAAATTCTGGCATTTAGGGCCAGGGTTCACGGATGGGTAGGGGAGGACTTCCTCTTTCTCTCCAGTGTTTGGAGAATGGACAGCTAAATGCCTCCATGGAACAGTGTGGAGATGCTCGGTGACACTGGTGGTGGTAGTGGTATTGCTGTCACATCTTCAATTTGAGGGGTGCAAGGTGGCCCTGTCTAGAGGGGGAGGAAGAGGTCGAGACCGCAGCAGATGAGAGGAGGAGCCTCAGATCTTTTGTGGTTTTTGAGGTGTCTACTCTACTGCAGCTCGTGCTTTGCAGTTAGATGCCTGGTAATGCAGGTGGTGCTCAGGTTTACAACAGTTATGCCTTGCTTCAGGCTCTGACTGCACAGCATGCAAACCACCCATGTCATGTTGTCAGCACATTGCCTAAAGAACTGCCATGCCAGGGAACTCTTTTGAGCTGTCTTTGGTGTGCTCTGTCCCTCGGCGCGTTGGGCAGTAGCAGGCGTACTTGCTGGGGGCTGGCCTCTCTGCTTTTGCACACTGCTCCTTCTCTTCCTGTGCAGCTGGCACTGCGTAACCCCCACCTCTTCCTCTGAACTTCACAAGTCAGTCGGATGACCTGGATGCCATGTGAGGTCTAGGACTTCATCATCCTCCACATCATCTCCCATCCACACCTCACCTCTGCCTTCCTTGCTGATCTGTGAAGAGACTCCATCTTGTCTTCTCTTACATGTACAGAATGTTATAATATCTCACCCACGCACTTCACATCCCCCCCCCCCCCCACCCCCACTGTGAGTTAGATTCACTTATCTGTCTCAGGACAGATTCTGGGAATCTCCCAGAACTAGAACAAATGTTCTGTTTCACTCAGGGTCATTCGGCACAACTGCGTGCATTCTTATATGTGACGTATTACATACCCATAAAAGGATGTTCCGGTAGTATCTGTGTGATCACCAATGTTTTTCTTTTATGATTGGTTTAACGCTGTTGCTATGCAAACTTTTCTACTGCCTATATAAGGCCAAGCTATAGCATAATAAAATTAGAGTGTTTCTCAGTGATGTGTGTGTCTATTATTGCCAACTGAGAAACATCTCTCCTGACGTCAGTGTCTCAAACCAAGGTTGTCGTAGAGGTCCAGAAAGGTCCAAATCCTTTCAGTTTGGGGGCCCCGTCCGGGATAGAGAAGGCCATCCTCGTGTCCGGTAAGAGAGACATCCTTTTTGTCCACTGCCCGTTCCAAGGGCACTGGCCACATCTCTACCCGTGAGTTTTTATTATGTATCCGGGATACATTGTTAAGCCTTAAAAATAGACTCCGGGAGTTTATAATAAGTACTTGGAGTACTTTCATGAATAAGGCCGGCACTTGGAGTGCCATGCACGGTATAGAGTCTCAGGGAGATCTATCCGTAAGTTGGTTTGTGTCAGGGACACACCATAAGGATCTCCGGGAGATCTATTTTCTTTATCTAACTGTCGACACAGAGATATTTTTTAGTACCAGGGGTACATGTAAGAGAACAGTCTCCGGGAGACTGACCTACCTTGGTTTGACGCATACCTATATTTAGAGTATAAGATACATAGAGTGTTAAGATTCATCTGTTTGTGTGAGAGCTATTGTTCTGGTGGTAAGTGTAAGAACATATTTCACTGTAATATTATCACTCTGTCATTTGATGCATTTTCTTACTGTGGGTGGAGGAAAATCTAAGTGTGAGTTTCCCCCTCCCAACCAGGGACTGAAGACAGCCTAGTTCTACTTCACAATCTCATGTTGATTGTAAAGCAGCACGTTTTCTCATGGACCTCAGACAAAATACAAGACTTTGAGAAACATTTATATGAGAAGGAGGCAGCGGGATGCTTTGATATCAGGAAGATACAGACCCCCACACATAGTTACAAAAGTTCAGGAGCCAACACGTGAGTAAATAGAGACAGCCGACACATTTTTCAGTTGCTGTCAGCCATTTACTGCAGATGCTGTCTGTTTCAGCGTGATAGACTTGAAAAATGCTTTCTTCTCTATCCCAGTTGACAAGCAGACCAGACTATTTTTTATTTTTCCTTTGAGGGTCGTCAACTCACCTGTTGCAGGATGCACCAGGGATATGCTGATTCACCTGTAGTGTACAGCATTGTCGTCCAAGCCAGTTTAAAACACTGGCACCCCCCCAGGGTTCTGTGCTCTTGCAATACGTGGATTATTTGTTATTGTGTAGTATGTCAGAGGAGGCCAATTTAACAGATGGTTTATCTTTGTTGAAATGGTTGTCTGAATTTGGACACAAGGTGTCACGCAAGAAAATGCAATGGTGTAGAAAGCAAGTTGAATACTTGGACTTTGTTCTCACAAAGGGAGAAAGGAGAATCAGCACAGAAAGAGTCCAGTCTGATTGCGGGCCTGGTCACCCCGCACACCAAGAAAGAAATGTTATCTTTCCTTGGTATGATAAACTACTGCAGACAATGGATTCCTGATTGCTCCTACTATGACAATGTAATGAGACAAGCCACTCTGGCAGACATGCCAGATCTCATCAGGTGGTCTGAGGAAATGTTTAATGCATTTGATTATTTGAAATGTTCTTTAATGACAAGTCCAGGTTTGGGCCTCCCTGACTACAAACTCACATTCCACGTAAATGCTCGACAAAATTGTAAAACCATGGCGGGTGTGCTGACACAATATCACGGAGGCAAGTTACGTCCTTGTGCTTTTTTCTCAAAGGTGGTTCTGGCATCCGTCCAAGGAATGCCGGCCTGTCTGAGATCTCTTGCAGCCTGTGCTATGATAGTTGAGCTTGCAACGCCACTCACAATGGCCTAATCCTGAAGACAACTCACATGAAGGATACAGAAAATATCTGGCGGTATACAGGGAAAAGGGCAAGGGTAAGAACCATATTATCTAAGAAATTTGGTTCTAAGAGGGGATTGAAGAGACTCCATCTTGTCTTCTCTTACATGTACAGAATTGTTATAATATCTCACCCACGCACTTCACATCCCCCCCCCCCCCCCCCCCCCCCCCCCCGCTGTGAGTTAGGTTCACTTATCTGTCTCAGGACAGATTCTGGGAATCTCCCAGAACTAGAACAAATGTTCTGTTCACTCAGGGTCATTCGGCACAACTGTGTGCATTCTTATATGTGACGTATTACATACCCATAAAAGAATGTTCCAGTAGTATCTGTGTGATCACCAATGTTTTTCTTTTATGATTGGTTTAATGCTGTTGCTATGAAAACCTTTCTACTGCCTATATAAGGCGAAGCTATAGCATAATAAAATTAGAGTGTTTCTCAGTGATGTGTGTGTCTATTATTGCCAACTGAGAAACATCTCTCCTGACGTCAGTGTCTCAAACCAAGGTTGTCGTAGAGATCCAGAAAGGTCCAAATCCTTTCAGTCTGCACACTGCAGAAAGCCGCAGAAGTTGACACCTGTGTTTCGTCATCATCAGAGATGTGCTGCAGCAGTCTTCCCACGTTCTCATCCTCAAACATAAGTGGTTGGGGATCAGTGCCCTCAAGCTCTTCCACTTCTGCGGCAGGGCTTGGTGGATGGTCCACGGAAACCCTGCCAGCACAGTCATCAGTGACTGCTGCATGACTTGGGGCTCAGACTGCTTTGCTAATGTGCAAGGGGTTGAGGTGGAAGATGGATGCCAACTCTGTGCTTTCAGCATGGGACCAGGTGGGAGACAATGTGAAGGAACTGGAGGCACTGTCAGTCATCCAATCTGCTACCACCTCTACTTGTTCTGGCCTCACTATTCATAGAGCGGTATTCATGCCTACAAAATGAGGCAGAACTTCCTGTCGCCTGCGTGCACCAGAGGAAGGTGTTTCATTTAGGCACGTAGCTAGCACAGATCAAAAACGTCCTCTCCCTACAGCAGGAGCTCCACCAACACCAGCAGCACCACGGCCACGTCCCCTAATTAATGCTCTCCTCATTTTTTTCGATCACCCAGCATATTGGCTGGCAGATGAACAATTGCATTTCTGTGTTGCAGGTGCAAATGAAGTGTTTTGCACCCCAAAAAATGGCTATAGGTCCCTGACAGAATTAACAGAAAGATTAACTATTGTATTTCCTTCTCATGGATGCAGATGAGGCGTTTCTCCCTCCCAAAAAAGGTGTTATATCACGGACACAATTAACAGACTAATTAACTGTCTTATCACAGTAAGACAGATGAAAATGCGGTGTTGTAAACCCACAAAATAGCTTTATGTCACCGACACAATTAACAGACTGATTAATTCTCCTATAACAGTAAAACGGATGAAAATGTGGTGTTTTGAACCCCCAAAATGGCTTTAGGTCACCCACAGAATTAACAGCCCAATTAAGTACTATATTTCTGTGTCACTAATGCAAAGGAGTAGAATTGCACCAACCAAAAATGTCTACAGATCACCCACAGACTGAACAGCCCTATTAAGTATTGTATTTCTTAGTCACTGGTGCAAAGGTGTTGCATTACACCCACATAAATGCCTACAGGTCACCCACAGTTATTAAAAACAATAAAAACCTAACACTGTCCCTCACTGCAGTAGTGTCCTGTCCCTGCACTAATCAGAGCAGAATGGTGGCGCACTACGTGATCCGGCATTTATGCATGCAGGGTCACATGGTGTGCCGGCCAATACTAGGCATGACTGTGATGGCTTCCAAGTGCACACAGCTCAAAAGCTTGTTGATTGACTGCGCTGCAGCATTTCAAAAAGCTTTATTTAAAATCTGAACAACGAACACGGACTTTCGCACCATTGTCCGTGTTCGGGTGCCCTGACACCGTGATGTTTGGTACGAACCTGAACAGTACGGTCCAGGTTCGCTCATCCCTATTCATAAATCCTTTCATATAGTTGGACCAGCTTGCCATTCAAGGTCCTGGAAATGCTGGTGACAACACTATGCAGTTGTAATGGTGATAACAGAATATGTTCCTCTGGTAACATATGATAAATGCCAACAGTGTAATCAGGGCAGCGTTGTGTGAATTTTATATAACCAATATGCTCCCATCACCACCCAATGCAGATTGTTATCCAGATTTCCCTGACTGCAAAATGCCAGATCAGCCTATTTAGGAATTAGTAAATTCCCAGTATTGTAAAATATATGGCTGGATATATCCTGCCAGGAGCCTGGAAAAGTCAAGTAAGAATCCCAGTGACAAATTCTCTATACTGTAGCACAGCTAGACAGAATTGTCATTCAGGATCCCAGGAAATCTGGGCAACAATTTAATGATGACAATGCCTATAAGGCACTGCAGAATATGTTGGCGCTATACAAACTGCTTTTTTCCCCGCTGTTTTAATTTTAATAAATAATTGTTAGGTGAATGTGTTTTTGACAGTTTACTCATCATAAGCCAGTTTGCTATCTGTGACCATTAATAACCCAGTTCTCCTGCACTTTTATGTAGATACTAAACCATCAGCCAAATCTAGACTAAAATAATCTTTGAGGTCTGCTTTGTGGCTTCTTAATTTGCAAGGGCTGACAGATAACAAATTCTGAAATAATATTTCTGATTAACAAAAGTTAGAAAGAATCAACAGATACACAGATAGCTAAGAAAGATAATAATTGTACGGAAATCACAGTCTAAATTTATGTCCTCCCCACTTGAACTGCCACATGCTGACTTTTTTTGAGAACCCTGATTGTGCCTGTTCTATGGTTGTGACTGAGTAGGTTTCATGAATATTGCAATGCAACAGAGGGAAGCTGTCAATAAAGCTTTAAGTGATGGGGTCATATAAGGCTGAAACAATGGCATACACCATATGACAAAGAAATCCTGGCCACCTGGCCTAGTAAAAGCCCAAAGAACAGCTACTGGCATAGAAAGAAATCTGATAAAAACTGCACACAGTACAAGTTTATATAAAAAAGATGTTACAATATGGAAAATATAGCAAACGGTTTTAGAAAACCCCTTCTAAAAGTACTTTTTTACTTTATGTTTACCAATAACGGGGGAATAAATGGAGTTAAACCTTCATCGTATTGCCACTTAAATCTATAAAATTTCATAATTTTGTTTTCATATTTTGCTTCAAAGTTAGACTTATTTTATAAAACCCTGCAGGAGATGTCCTAATCCTCACAACACCTATAGAATATAACTTAATCCTTCCAACTAAAACATTACCTGCAACCACAGATGCAGCTATAACTGTATAACAAAAAGTTAACCCTTAGAGGACCTGGCAATTTTTTTGTTTATGTGTTTTCATTATTTCTTCCTGCGTTCCCAGAGCCTTAACTTTTTTTTCTTTTTTTTTTCTTTCGTATAGCCATATGAGGGCTTGTATTTTTCAGGATAAGTTGTACTTTCTCATGGCACCATTTAATGTAGCATATATGATGTAGTGGGAAGCTGGAAAAAATTCCAAATGGGGTGGAATTGGAAAGAAATCAATTCCGCCACAGTTTTATTGGTTTTTACGTTGTTCCTTATATAGAAAAAACTGACCTGTTACCTTCATGCTTCAGATCAGTATAATTGCAACAATATCACATATAGTTGTATAGTTTTTCTTGTGTTTTCAAACTGAAAAAAATGAAAACTTAGGGGGTAATTTCTGAAAGGTTAGTTGCACATCAATCTGTGACATTTTAACCTTTTCCAATGTTCATGCCAGGGCTACAGAAAGGGGGCGTGGCATAGGCAGGGAAAAGAGTGGGTATGCAGGCCAGTCTGATTTATCATTTTCTATGCCTGTTTTAGGTGTAGAAAATGGTCTCAATTAAAGTTGAGCGGACACCTGGATGTTCGGGTTCGGCGGGTGTGGCACAAAAAAGTTTGAGTTCGGAAACCCGAACTTGACCCCGAACCCGAACCCCATTGAAGTCAATGGGACCCCGAACTTTAGAGCACTAAAATGATGGATGTGGCGGTGTAGGAGGTAGCCTACACTGTTTTTTTGTTTTAATTTTTATTTATTTTTTGTTTGAATTAGGATACACCCCAAAACATTGGGAAATATAACCTGTGATAACCCCCTCCAGTCATGCTAAACAAACGTTTAGACAATTCACTGGCTGCAGGACAGGCCAGCACCTCCAAGGCGTAAAGGGCAAGCTCAGGCCATGTGCCCAATTTGGAAACCCAGAAGTTGAATGGGGCAGACCCATCAGTCAGTACGTGTAGGCGTGTGCACACATACTGCCCCACCATGTCGCACGTCCTTGTGATGTTCACAATCAAATTGGATATCTTCTCTATCAACTTTCGATGTTCCTTTCTGCGCCTACCATGTTGATCGCGGTTAACGGCGAATCAGGGTTCCACGCCAGAGAGGGAGCGTGAGAAAGGGATACTACATCCATGGGAGGTCAATGGATGAAATTCAATGTGATCGAGCGGAAATGTGGGACAAAGTATTAAAGCAGAAGCTTCTAAGTTAAGGAGGAGGCGCGCGGCAATTACCCACTCCTGATTCAGGGAGGTAGTGACGATAAATTACAATACAAGACTCTTAAGATGCCCTGTTATTGGAATGACTATAAAAAAAATTATAGCGAATGTCACTGGGGTATTTTGGATTTGGAAATGTTAGACAAGGCCTGCTGCCGCTTTGTTGACTCTAGATAACTTCTCCCTGATCGCAAGTCCCCGTGACGTCCACGATCCTTTTGGATATCTTCTCTATCAACTTTCGATGTTCTTTTCTGCTCCTACCATGTGGATCACGGTTATCGGCGAATCAGGGTTCCATGCCGGAGAGGGAGCGTGAGAAAGAGAAATCACATCCAAGGGAGGTAAATGAATGAAATTAAATGTTGATCGAGTGGAAAAGTGGGGCAAATTATTGAAGCCGAAGCTTACAAGTAAAGGAGGTGGCGCTCGTCAATTAAAAAAGATTTTTTTAAAATTTATGTCTCTGTCACCTGTGCAGAGCAGGGGTTTAAGCACGGCAAAACTGGTCACATGTCACACAAGAATGTAACAGACAAATTAGTGAAATGTTTATACCTGTCTACTAGGTATAGCAAGGGTATATCACAGCCAAAAATTGATGAATTTCATCCGAAAATGTAACAGACAAATTAGTGAAATGACATAAAATAAAATAAGTACAAAAAAATAATAATCTTGATTTATGAGGTGGAGGTCCATATGGAGTAGGAGTTTGAGGAGGCGGTGGACGTAGCTGTGTAGGTGGAAGAAGTGGTGGAGGAGGACGAGGTAGCCAACACTGGCTTTTGGTTTTAATTTTAATTTCAATTTTTTTTATTAGGGTACACTCCAAAAGAGTGGGAAATATCCAAAATACAGCAATGAGCAATTGCGCTGTAGTATAACAATGGCTGGGTAAGGCCGGTATACATGTCTATTCTGCACAAGGTACGGACAAGTCCTGTGGGATCCAAGCCTAGTTCATTTTAATGAATGTGAGCTTGTCCACATTGGCTGTGGACAGGCGGCTGCGCTTGTCTGTGATAACGCCCCCTGCCGTGCTAAACACACGTTCAGACAATACACTGGCTGCAGGGCAGGCCAGCAACTCCAAGGCTTAAGGGGCAAGCTCAGGCCATGTGCCCAATTTGGAGACCCAGAAGTCCTAGTAACGGGGATCCAGCAGCGTGGCCACCCAGTAATCAGCACAAGTTAGAATGTGGGCAACTCGACGGTCATTGTGGAGACACTTCAGCATGTAATCGCTCATGTGTGCCTGGCTGCCCAGAGGCAACGACAAGCTGTCCTTTGTGGGAGGTGTATCGTCTGTGTCCTCTGTATCCCCCCAGCCACGCACCAGTGATGGCCATGAGCTGGTTTGGGTGCCACCCTGCTGTGAACACGGTACCTCCTCATCCTGCACCTCCTCCAGAACTGTGCCCTGGCTGGACAATTGTGTACCTGGTGTTTGTGGGTGCAGGAACCCACCCTCGGAGCCACTTGGGAATGACTGGCCGGAAATCCTATGAAATGATCGCTCTTCCTCCTCCTCCTGTGCCACATCCTCTTCCATCATCGCCAGAAGAGTAGAAGTAGGAATAGTAGTGGGATAGTAATGCTGAGAACTGCGTTATCAGCACTGGCCTTGTTGGTGGAGTACTCGAAACAGCACAACAAGGAACATAGGTCTCGCTTGGAGGCCCAGTCATTGGTGGTGAAGTGGTGTTGTTCCGCAGAGCGACTCATCCGTGCGTCCTGTAGCTGAAACTCCACTATCGCCTGCTGCTTCTCGCACAGTCTGGCCAGCATGTGCAAGGTGGAGTTCCACCTTGTGGGCACGTCGCATATGAGGCTGTGAGCGGGAAGGCCGAAGTTACGCTGCAGTGCTGACAGGCGAGCAGCAGCAGGGTGAGAACGCCGAAAGCACGCACAGATGGCCCACACTTTCTGCAGCAGCTCTGACATATCAGGGTAATTTTAAGAAACCTCTGCACCACCAAATTCAGCACATGCGACAGGCAATGGATGTGAGTCAAACTGGCTAGTCCCAGAGCTGCTACGAGATTTCGCCCATTATCGCACACCACCAGGGCGAGCTTGAGGCTGACTCATCGGTCTGTTGTTCCATGCCTGTACACAGCTCCTGCGCGGTGTGGGGTTTGTCCCCCAAACAGATACGTTTTAATACTGCCTGCTGTCGTTTACCCCTGGCTGTGCTGAAGTTGGTGGTGAAGGTGTTACGCTGACCGGTTGAGGAGGCGGTAAAGGATGAGGAAGCAGAGTAGGAGGAGGAAGCAACAGGAGACAAAGAGAAGCGCCCTCCAATCCTCGGTGGTGGAAGGACATGCGCCAAACTGCTCTCCGCCTCAGGCCCAGACGCCACTGCGTTTACCCAGTGTGCTGTTAGTGAGATATAACGTCCCTGACCGTGCTTACTGGTCCACGTATCTGTAGTTAGGTGGACCTTGCCACAGATGGCGTTGCACAGTGCACACCTGATTTTGTCCCCCACTTGGTTGTGCAGGGAAGGGATGGCTCGCCTGGAAAAGTAGTGGCGGCTGGGCACGACGTACTGTGGGACAGCCACCGCCATAAGGCTTTTAAAACTTTCCGTCTCCACCAGACGGAATGACAGCATTTCAAAGGCCAGTAATTTAGAAATGCTGGCATTCAGGGCCAGGGATCGCGGGTGGGTAGGGGAGTACTTTCTCTTCTGCTCCAGTGCTTGGGAGATGGAGAGCTGAACGCTTCCGTGGGACATTGTGGAGATGCTTGGCGACCCAGGTGGTGGTGTTGCTGGCAGATCCTCTGTTTGCAGGGTGGCAGGTGCCACTGTCACTCCAGAGGTGGATAAAGATGCCGAGACTGCAGCAGAAGAGGACGCAGGAGGAGCCAGAGACCTTTCTTTGTTTTTGAGATGTCTACTCCACTGCAGCTCGTGCTTTGCACTTAGATGCCTGGTCATGCAGGTTGTGCTCAGGTTGAGAACGTTTATGCCTCGCTTCAGGCTCTTATTGCACAGTGTGCAAACCACTCGTGTCTTGTCAGCACATTGTCTGAAGAACTGCCACGCCAGGGAACTCCTTGGAGCTGACTTTGGTGTGCTCAGTTCCTTGCTGCGGGCAGTAGCAGGTGTACTGTCTAGGGGAAGGCCGCTCCGCTTTTGCACCCTGCTCCTTCTTCTGCTGTGTTGGTGGCACTGTGCAACCACCACCTCTTCTTTCGAACTACACAGGTCACTCGCAGGACCTTGATTCCATGTTGGAATCGTCCTCCACATATCTTGCACCCAGTCTTTACCCCTGCCCTCCTTGTTGGTCTGCAAACTTTCGAAAGCCACAGCAGTTGGCACCTGTGTTTCATCATCATCCAAAAAGTGCTTTGGTGGTCCTCCCATGTACTCATCTTAAAACATAAGTGCACTCAATCTCTTCCACTTCTGGGGCAGGGCTATGTGGATGGCCCTGGGAAACCCTGCTATCAGAGTCATCAAAAAGCAGAAGAGACTGCTGCATGACTTGGGGCTCAGACTGCTTGGTTGATTTGCAAGGGGGTGGGGTAAAAGACTGATGGACATCAGCTGCAGGTGCTAACTCTGATTTTTCAGCAGGAGACTGGGTGGGAGACAATGTGAAGGAACTGGAGGCACTGTCAGCAACCCAATCTACTATCGCCTGTACTTGTTCTGGCCTCACCATTCGTAGAGCTGCATTAGGCCCGACCAAATACCGCTAAAGGTTCTGTCGCACCTGAGAAAGGTGTTTCACTTGTGTGTTTAGCTGGCACAGGTCGACCACATCCTCTCCCTGTAACAGGAGCTCCACCAGCAGCACCACGACAGGGGCCCCGTCCCTTATTCGACGCTCTCCTCATTCTCCGCTAATTTTGGATCTTGCCCAAAATGGGTGTTTTTTTTAATAACAGAATAGAACACCAGTATCTAACGTGTGTATTTCACACTGACAGATGCAGCCAAGGCCGAAAATTTTGTATTTGGCCCAAAATGGGTGTTTTTTTAAACCCAGAATATTATTGCAGTATTTCAAGCTTGTATCTCACACTAACAGATGCAGCCAAGGCCGCAAATTTAGTATTTAGCCCAAAATGGGTGTTTTTTTTTATAACAGAATAGAACACCAGTATCTAACGTGTGTATTTCACACTGAGAGATGCAGCCAAGGTCGCAAATTTATGTATTTTGCTAAAAATGTTTTTTTTTTTTTAAACCCCAGAATATTATTGCAGTATTTCTAGCTTGTATGTCACACTAACATATGCAGCATTGGCCCCAGATGTAGGATCTTGCAAAAAATTGGTGATTTTTTTTTGCTCATTATTTATTACATTTGGGGGAGGGGATGAGGTGATGAAAAAATAGTGAATGTGCCATTTTGAATCGTCTTTCTGTTACACTGTTTGCTTTATGGGATAATTTTTTTTATATTTTAATAGTACAAGTGTTTTTGGACATGGCGATACCAAAGGTTTTTTTTCTTTTTTTAATTCACCAGAGGTGATTATAACAAGCAGTCATTAGATTGCAATTGTATTCTGTGATGGATATTTATCTATCGCATAACACAGCATTCAGAATATTCTAATGCAGTGCTGCCACCTGCAGGCATGTATAGGAATATACCATGATAGGCATCGGCGCCTCAAGCAGGTTCTGGGCTATCACTCGAATTTAACTGCTTTTACGGGAGCAAGAGCATAGTCAAATTTGATCTTATTGTCACAGCAGGGGATAGCAAGCTCTAATTTAACCTCACCACTGTTCGTTCCTCATTACACGCATCCTAAGTGACAGTCCACAACTGGATTACCATACTTCTGTATAGAGTGCCCCATTAATTATAAAAGGTTGGGGGTACAGAATTCTAAATAACCCTTATCCAAAGGTGTGGAATCTACGACTATGACCTTAACAGGCTTAGAAGGGGAATTACAGGGAGTCCCAAGTTTACTGCAAAATCTAAATCTATAAAATTTGCAACATACCCAGTCTAAAAAGGTCATTCCAGCTTTCTTACATAACCTATACTAGATACTCGCAGGAATCAAAATCTTTTTAGAGAAAAAAGGAAATACCTGGTTACCTGTTGACAGCCTCTTGGAACAGGATTTAATCAGATGATCAGCTTTACTGCAACAGAAACACAATCCCTTGTTTTTACAGAAATTTCATCGGTCTTGAGATTACATAGTGGCACTAATCTGCATAGGTTACTCTTCTGCCACAGGAGCTCTGGAAGGAATGACCTACTGGTCCAGATTGCAACTTGAGAAAGGTTCAGCTGATCGCAGTTTCCTACATTCCCTTAACCATCTATCTAACCGTATAGCTAGGGTTATAGAGGCGTCAAGAGAGTTAGGTAGGTGGGCACAGATGTGTTTTGATCAAAATATATTGGCTAAGAGTCTTAGATTTTATCATTAGAGTGAGGGCTTAGTCCATATGTTATGTTTGCATATATTGTTTTAGTGTATTATTTTCTGTTACTTTATAAATTTAGCTACATCCGCTTATTTACTATCATATGGTGCAGGATGTTTTGTATCTCTTTTCCGTGATTTTTTTTATTTGTCTTGAAGGAGTGCGCTTCTATCCTGGGAGTAGCATTCATGTGCACATTTGCCCCACCTATCTAAGAGGCGACCTTGATTAAAGTGGTACATATAGGTGTGTGTGCTCCTCCTATCATTGGTTGCTGATGCACACAGAGGTAACTAGGAGCAACACACTATATGTGCAGGGTCTGCGTTCCTGAACATAGATGAACAACTGCATAGGTAGGTTTACAGTAGGACCTGCCTGATGAGACCACCTTGGCTCTGGGTAGGCGGGTACAGAAGTGTTTTGATCAAAATATATATCGGCTAAGAGTCTCAGATTGTATCATTAGAGTGAGGGCTTAGTCCATATGTTATGTTTGCATCTATTACTATAGTGTATTATGTTCTGTGACTTTATAAAGTTTAATTCACCAGCATATTCTTTGAGCTGACCAATAACCAGATAGAACTGAAATCTTAACGATAGGTCATTCCATTTTGTTGCCACACACCACTTGCGGAAATACATGCAATATTCCTTTACCGGTCTGAGTCCCTGCCAGAGTGACACTAATTTGGACTCCACAAATGCTGCTCTGTCAGGTTCATCACACAGTAAACTGAGGGTGGAATAGAAATCACCTACTGAACATAATTCTAATGGATCTGAGGGAAGAGAGAATGCCCACTCCTGCAGATCCTCCTGTAATAGGGATATGATTGTACCTGCTTTTTGCTATTTTGTCCATGATGAGTGGGGCCTCATGTGGAAATACAGTTGACAATTGTCCCAAATGGATATTGCCTGAGACATGATACAGGTGTTTTACCTGAGGTTCCTGAAATTGAGAGGCAGATGATGCTTGTGGAACCACCTGATCTTCCTCTTGCTGCTAAACTCTTGCTGTTAAATGCAGGACTAGCTGAGTGAGGCCTTGCATCTGATGCCTGCATGGGTTCCATAATGGAAGATTTTTTTTAATTAAAAGTTTAAGGCCTCATGTCACGGCAGAGGATAGTGAACCTTAACTTACCCACACCACTGTCCCTGCCTATTTGCATGATCCATCCTAGGTGACGCCCATAACTGTATAAGCGTTCGATCCTGACTAGGTGCTGGGACCTAGCGGGAGAAAGCAAGGAGAAAATAACAAACTAAGTTACAGACAGGCTCCCAGATAAGAGAGATGCAAAACTAGAATAAACGTGAAGCTGGATGGACCGGGTTCAAACCAGGAGAAAGCCAAATCAGAAAACAGAGAGTAGTAGAATTTCAAGCCAAAGTCAAACACCAGTGGTAAAGTCAGGGTCCAAAACATCAGGCAAAAGCAAATCCAAGCCAAGGTCAAACCAGGAGAACCACCAAGCTGAGGATAGTTAGGGGAAATCTGAGATCCAAAAACCAAAAAAAGCATCCCCAATCATGTGACCTGTGTGATGTCAGAATGCTGAATGTGACTGCATCACGTCTGATTGGTTAGGGCCTTGGAACACGGCACCCCAGCCTAGTAATCAATGGCACTTACTGCCACGTGTCCCACCTGCATCCCGATCATAACACTTCTAATCGTTTATCCTATAATTGCAGCTTCTTACATCCCCTGCACCATAATGGCATACATGTACGACATTATGCTTATAAGGGTACCTGATCAGTGGGGGTCTGACATCCTGGACCCCCGCCGATCAGCTGTTTTGAGAAGGTAGCAGCACTTATGTGAGTGCCGCTGCCTTCTCGCAGCTTCCCAAGAATAGCGCATTACATTGTAAAGCAGCTGTGCTTGGTATCACGCAAAGCACCATTTACTTGAATAGGGCTGAGCTGCTCCTAGGCCACATGACACATGAAAGTGTGTTGTCACTCGGCCTAGGAAAAGCAGATGGAAAGCCACGGCACTCACAAGATGTGTAGGACCCCCATGGATCAGATACTGATGACCAATCCTGAGGATAGATCATCAGTATTAAAAACTCAGAAAACCCCTTTAAGGAGTTAAACAGGTCCTGCTCTATCTTTTCAGACCTCTGTAGGCACTTTGCAGGCTATTTAATAGATATAATTACACTCAGTAAAATAGTTGCATTATTATTGTTCGTATTGTAATAAGTCTGACTTAGTGAAAACTTCTTTTTAAAGTGTCCATGTACTTTTTCATAATAACATATCAAAGGTTTTGATTACTGGGTTCTAGGGCTGATCTCTAGAATAAGGAGCTCACATAGTACACTCTCCTCATTGCAGGAGATGGAAGCAAGATGGATGAAATACAAAGTCTATGAGTCTGTCTCCATTCAGTTTCCTGCAGTGAGGAGAGACTGTGCTATGTGAGCCCTATTCTAGCGATCAGCAGGGGTCTCAGCAGACCAACTCCTTCTAACCAAAACTTTTCACATGTCACTATGACATCAAAGTTTTCCCAAAGTACAATGCCACTTTAAGAAGGTATTTTGTACAACCCGTGAGTCTAGTGTGCAATAAAAACATAACTACTGGGTAATAAAAAATTGCCCAAACAACAGCAGACGTTCTTGAGGGATTTAGTCATCGATACAGTAATTGTAGCCTATGCTCACTCTCAAATTCCTGTGCCAGTATTCTAATGCATAAACAACGTAGCATTACAAAACTGGCTGCATAAAGTAAGTGATTAGTTTGATTTCTGCATGAATGAATACCCAAACCCTGTCATTACTTTCATCCGCTTATCATAATCCTCCTGTTAAATAGTGTATACGTATCAGCTCCGCACATCACTTCAGCAATGAGTGATTATTCTACTTCCAGCGATAGCAGAAATAAAGTAATGAGATAAATAAAGGCCCCATGTTGATTCAAATTATGTGTTCCATATGTAGGAAGGAGACTCTAGATGGAGCAGTTCCCATTTACATTCTCTCACCTAGTTCTGGCTTCTCACAACTCCTACGTAAATGATTGGCAGTACTATAATAGCTCAGTGATGTATAAATATGCAAAAAGCAAAGTTGATTTGCTTAATAAAAGAACTGAATGTCAATGGCAAGGAGGTTTTCAAGTCACTATTTACACACTAAAATTATTATTTGGCTATAATACTAAAGACAAATGATGAAATAGTGCGGGCTGGAAGAATGCGTTTAACGGTTAAGTTATTACATACATATTCAATAAGGTGGGAGATGGAGGCTCTATAGAAAATGTCTATGTAATTCTTAGCGTTCATAAAAATGCATGGGAAAGCTTGGCACTGTCATAGACATTTGGAATATCGTAATAAGCCTTTGCTAAGCCTTTAACAGAGCCGTCAATACATAAACATCATTCTGACGCCTTTGAAGAGGGAAACAATCAAGCACTAGTTAAACTAGGTGCCAAAAACAACAATAATGCCAAAGTGATGAAAGTCAAAAGGCAGATAAAAGAGTTGTCATTGTTAGGCAAAAGGTTATAAAATAGGCCTGCTCGGCTCATTTACATGAGATGTTTGAACAGAAGGTAGGAAGTATCACTCCAATTAGCCCACAGTATGTTGGGATGGTAAATTGCAGGTGATGACACATTGCTGGCTAAAAAAAAAAGCCGCCGAGATATTTGCTCTTCTCGTCATTGTGAAAGACGTCGTTGACCTAACAAAGAGCGATGGTTATATTCCAGGCTAGTAATTCAATAGCTCTCCTTCCTGTCCTTATAGTGGCTTCTGCTTATTAGTTGGGAGTCAGCAGCACCTATAACAAACCCTTCCACTTTACTTTAGGCGTCTCACCCATTGTGCATTCATTGGCTTAGAACAGAAGGTGCCAGTAGATTTGCATTGTGAAGGAAGAAAGGTGTCTTGCCTCAGGCTGTCTGACTGAATAAGACAAGTAATCTGTTCTCAGGCAAGGCAGACATGACAGCCATCCAGCCCATGCCTTTGAGGCGTCCAGGACAGCTGTAATCAGCTGGGAATTTACAATGCCCCATAGCCTGTTTAGTTTCAGTATTTTTTTCCTCAGCATTGTGGTGGTGGAGGAGGAAACTACTATAATCCTCATCTAGCCATATATGGGTCATGATGACAGATCTCTTGTCCCATATCCCACTTATCTACTAATAGGAAGGACAAGCTGTTGGGATTCTAGAATTAGTCTAGATCAACATTGTGTCGTTTGATAAGTGATTAGTATGCATTGTATACACAAGCGGTGTGCAAATATCATCCCTCCGACTCTACGCTTACTGATCAGACAAGAAAAACTATTCCCATTCAAATATTGTCTTCTGCTCAATTTCTTTCTTGTGCCTTTTATTCACATTATATTTTTCTATCAGCTGAAAGGCTGGCTTCACACACACCATTTTTGGGGAAAGATGCCACAGTGGTTTTTGATGGATTTTTTTTTACTCAAAAAACAGAAGTGGCTCCAACAGGAAGTATAAGTAAAAGTCTTCCCTTTATAGCTCCCATTCCTTTTGAATCCATTCTGCAATGTTTTTATGAAAAACCTTGTAAGGGTACTTTCACACTAGCGGCAGGACGGATCCGACAGGCTGTTCACACTGTCGGATCCGTCCTGACGCTTTTCCGCCGTGCCGCCGGACTGACGCTCTGTCTCCATTGACTATAATGGGGAGGGGGGCGGAGCTCCAGCGAAGCACGGCAGTGCACGGCAAAAGGCCGCCGGACTTAAAGTAATGCATGTCCAACTTTTTCGCCGTGCACTGCCGTGCTGCACCGGAGCTCCGCCCCCCGTCCCCATTATAGTCAATGGGGACGGAGCGAAATAGCGTCAGGATGGATCCGACAGGGTGAGCAGCCTGTCGGATCCGTCCTGCCGCTAGTGTGAAAGTAGCCTTAGTGAAACCATCCCTAAAGGGGTAGTCCCATTTTGTGATATTAATGACATATCCTCAGGATAGGTCATCAATATCAGAATGTTGGGGGTCTCTCGCTGATCAGCTGTTTGAAGGGGCTGTGGCACTAGGGGGAGAGCGTTCGCTGCAATAATTACCTGCATGCCATTTACATTGTAATGGTGGCGCAGGCTAATTACAGCTTCCACTCCCATTCATTTGAGTAGGGTGAACAGTTGTAACTGCATTATACCACCACTACAATGTAGACAGGTAAACACTAAAAATAACACATTTCTCGCACTAGCACTGAAGCCCCTTCAAACAGCTGATCAGCAGAATGATAAGAGTCGGACCTCCACCAATCTGAAATTGATGACCCATTCGGAAATCATAATACCCCTTTAATCATTTAGGCTACTTTCACACTCGCATTTCGAGCGGATCCATCATGGATCTGCACAAACACATCCATTCAGCTAATACAACCACATGCATCCGTTCAGAACGGATCCCTTTGTATTATCTATAACATAGCCAAGACGGATCCGTCTTGAACACCATTGAAAGTCAAAGGGGGACGGATCCATTTTCTATTGTGCCATATTGTGTCAGCGAAAACATTTGGCTCAGTTTCGTCAGACAGACACCAAAACGCTGCTTGCGTTTTGGTGTCCGCCTCCAAAGCGGAATGGAGGCGGAACGGAGCCAAACTGATGTATTCTGAGCAGATCCTTATCCATTCAAAATGCATTAAGGGCAAAACTGATCCGTTTTGGACCGCTTGTGAGATCCCTGATCGGAGTTCACAGACGGAAACCAAAACACCAGTATGAAAGTAGCCTTTAAATAGGTTTTCTAGGACTAGAAAAAGATGGCTGCTTTCTTCCAAGAACGGCACCACAACATCCATAGGTGGTGTATGCTATTACAGCTCAACCTTATTCACTTTAATGGAGCTTCCATCATAATAGAAGTCTATGGACTGCAAAACGTATCCATCCCGTTTCTGTTATGCAGGGGAGTCCTCTCTTGCATCATAGAATTGCGTTATGGTCCGTGGTAACAGAATCCATAACGCAATTCAGCTTTTACCAGTAAATGAAGCGTGAACAAATTTCTAAATCTGAAATTCGCTCCTCTCTAGTTCTCATGCTGGCAGCCTGTAAAGACCCAGAAGACTGCCTGAGCATTTGCACTGCTTAAACTCAGGATGGCAAAGGTGGTTAATTACATTGTTTTCTTTTTCAGAAACCAGATAATTAGGGATGGGTGAATTTCTTAAAATTCAATTCTGGTCTGATTTGGACAAAATGGCCGCCCAATTTGATTCAGGTCCAAATAAAGAATCAAAAGTGTTACGTTTGCATGGAAAGTCAGTCCATCTCTCCCTCCTCTGTTTGATTCTCCCTAACTGAATCACCTAAAATTCACATTCGTTAGAACCAGAACATTTTAGAATTTTTAGAATTGATTTGCTCATCTGTACAGATAATCCATTTAAATAGCTGATGGCAAATGTTTCCATAGCACAAACCACTTGGGAAGTCTCTCTGCCAAGTATAACAGTAGTGTTTACACTGCTGTAACAGGAAAAATCATTTAGGTACTGTCCCGATGGCATTTTTGTTGCCCCGTTTTTGCACTGCAATACATTACCACAGAGGCCAGTTATTACATTAACATGATATTATTGTGGCTTTCAGGGCATGCTGCATTTTTTAAAATCACAACAGGGCTTATTAGTGGTAGTTTGTGGTATTTGTACAGTGTTTTTTTATATATAGTACTGGATTGCAGTTATCCATAGACTAGGACTATGACTGTGCCTGAACACAGCCATGTTACAGCTTTGTTTCGTACAAAGCAGCATCATCTTTATACAGGGGTGTGTACCTCCTCAGATTTCAGAAAGTTTTATTGTTGGATTCTGTACGAATCGACTGGTATTCTTTATTGGACAGGTATTCTTTTATAGAAGTATTGCTTCTAGAAGAAAATATCTCAGTACAAATGGGGTTCTATTCAGCATGTGCAGCCTGTAATTTTTTCAAAAGCAATTTTTTAGGGTAGGTTCACACATTTTTGTTTGTTTTTTGTTTTGAGGGCTTTTGCTGATTTGCGTGTGCTTTTTCTGCTCATGTCTATTGTTGTCTTTTTTAGGCAAAAATCTCCTGCTCCAGATGTAACTATTTTGTTTTCAAATGGCAGCAGCTTCTATGTCTAGCTTTTTTCCTCATTGCCTGGTGTTTTTCTCCATTAGACCTCCATTGATTTTTGTTTTGATTTGTGCAAATGTGTATTGGCGTTTTTAATGTCGCTTTTGCCGTTTTGGGGATTTTTTTTTTAACAATGCTTTTTTCTCATGCAGCTCTACAGAGTAAATGACATTACAAGGGGGCACATGCTTTTATCTAAAAAGCTCTAGGCATGCAAAAACCGTCATTAAAAAATCAGGTGCTAAAACACACTATATGGCCAAAAACACTTCAAAAAATGCTACAACGGATGACTGATTAAGTCAAGTGTTTTTTGAGGCATTTCCTTTTGGCCCAAAAATGCCATGAATACAACTGTGTGTGAAGGGACTTTTATAGCATTTTTTTTTCATCCTTTTCATCATTCATCACTTCAACAGGCCATTCAATACAATGTGAAACACACTTGAAAAGAACACATGTACAAAAAGAAATTATTGAAATATGCTAGTACAAATGGCATAAACACTTTAGAAAACTGAATGAAACGCTGTGTATACCCATCTTAAAATGGACCCGTCACCATGAAAATACAGTGCAAACTGCAGGCACCATGTTATAGAGCAGGAGAACTGAACAGATTGATATATAATTTTGTAGGAAAAGATTCAGTAAAACGTGTGATTCACACATTATACATTTATAATAGAGATGAATGAATAGATTCTAATTAACCATATCAAATTCACTAATAATAATCAAATTCATTAAGAGTTTCCAATAATTCCAATTTTATTTTTATTAAGCCCACACAAATTGCACAAAATGGCAGTCGCTATATTACAGTTTAGAAGACAGAGAAAAAAGCATCTCTCACCAAAAATTTGATAATTTGGAGCATTTTTAATTTAAAACAAATCTAACAGTGCAGTGTGCTTTTAAACAAGCAATTTGTTACCACCAGCTGCCAAACAATTACCCATAGCCATAGTCTGTATGTTGCCGTCACTCTGACATTACTATTGTTGTCTTGGTGTTAAAGAGCTTGAAAGGGATTGGATGCAACCCTAGGAGACCTCAGAGTGTTCTACAAGACATTGCAAGGCAATTGGGGCGCTTCTGATTCAGACCAAATGGAATCTGATGGCCAATTCAACCTAGTTGGACCCAAAGCATATTTTGGGAAATTCGCTCAGCTCAAATTTATACATGATAAATTTCTGCTCTTTCTGAGCTTAGTAGCCATGTGGTCTGGTCCTATCAGTGACTGACAGCTATGTATATACAGTATATACATATATAGGGAAGCCTGTTAAACACTATTGAGACTGCCCACTTGGGCAAATTAGCTCAGAGAGAGAAGAGACTTATATTAATTCATTACAGTCAGGTCCATAAATATTGGGACATCAACACAATTCTAAATTTTTTGTCTCTATACACCACCACAATGGATTTGTAATGAAACAAACAAGATGTGCTTTAACTGCAGACTGTCAGCTTTAATTTAAGGGAATTGACATCCAAATCAGGTGAACGGTGTAGGAATTACAACAGTTTGCATATATGCCTCCCACTTGTTAAGGAACCAAAAGTAATGGGACATAACAATAATCATAAATCAAACTTTCACTATTTAATACTTGGTTGCAAATCCTTTGCAGTCAATTACAGCCTGAAGTCTGGAACGCATAGACATCACCAGACGCTGGGTTTTATCCCTGGTGATGCTCTGCCAGGCCTCTACTGCAACTGTCTTCAGTTCCTACTTATTATTGGGGCATTTTCCCTTCAGTTTTGTCTTCAGCAAGTGAAATGCATGCTCAATCGGATTCAGGTTAGGTGATTGACTTGGCCATTGCATAACATTCCACTTCTTTCCCTTAAAAAACTCTTTGGTTGCTTTTAGAGTATGCTTTGGGTCATTGTCCATCTGCACTGTGAAGCTCCATCCAATGAGTTCTGAAGCATTTTGCTGAATATGAGCAGATAATATTGCCCGAAACACTTCAGAATTCATCCTGCTGCTTTTGTCAGCAGTCACATCATCAATAAATACAAGAGAACCAGTTCCATTGGCAGCCATACATGCCCACGCCATGACACTACCACCACCATGCTTCACTGATGAGGTGGTATGCTTAGGATCATGAGCAGTTCCTTTCCTTCTCCATACTCTTCTCTTCCCATCACTCTGGTACAAGTTGATCTTGGTCTCATCTGTCCATAAGATGTTGTTCCAGAATGTGAAGGCTTTTTTAGATGTCATTTGGCAAACTCTAATCTGGCCTTCCTGTTTTTGAGGCTCACCAATGGTTTACATCTTGTGGTGAACCCTCTGTATTCACTCTGGTGAAGTCTTCTCTTGATTGTTGACTTTGACACACATACACCTACCTCCTGGAGAGTGTTCTTGATCTGGACAACTGTTGTGAATGGTGTTTTCTTCACCAGGGAAAGAATTCTTCGGTCATCCACCACAGTTGTTTTCCATGGTCTTCCGGGTGTTTTGGTGTTGCTGAGCTCACCGGTGCATTCCTTCTTTTTAAGAATGTTCCAAACAGTTGTTTTGGCCATGCCTAATGTTTTTGCTATCTCTCTGATGGGTTTGTTTTGTTTTTTCAGCCTAATGATGGCTTGCTTTACTGATAGTGACAGCTCTTTGGATCTCATCTTGAGAGTTGACAGCAACAGATTCCAAATGCAAATAGCACACTTGAAATGAACTCTGGACCTTTTCTCTGCTCATTGTAATTGGGATAATGAGGGAATAACACACACTTGGCCATGGAACAGCTGAGAAGCCAGTTGTCTCATTACTTTTGGTCCCTTAACAAGTAGGAGGCACATATGCAATCTGTTGTAATTCCTACACCGTTCACCTGATTTGGATGTAAATACCCTCAAATTAAAGCTGACAGTCTGCAGATAAAGCACATCTTGTTCGTTTCATTTCAAATCCATTGTGGTGGTGTATAGAACCAAAAATTTTACAATTGTGTCGATGTCCCAATATTTATGGCCCTGACTGTATAGTTGATTTATTTTATTTTTTATTGACCCCCAGCGAAACGCACGCAGGTGTGGTGAGTGAGCTCTGCTTTTGTACTTGTGATGTTTGGGTTTAGGGTTGTGACTTCTTAGTATCTTAGGCTCTGGCGTGTTTACTGTATTATTGGATCTGTATGATGTTGCATGTATGTTTCTGCTGCAGACTCACCCTTTTGTTTTATCTGTATCAATTCTTGGTGTTACTTTTTGAATATGGTATTCTAGTAAAGATGGTGTTTTTAATATGAAATTTTTGGTCTAATACCTTCTTTTTTGTTTTGCTGATATGGCTCGATTTGATATAGTGCGACCAACTACTTAAAATAGGGGCTTAAGTTTTTTGACGCTTTTCGCACAGAATTTTATATCAATCTCTTGCTCTATAACATGCTACCTGCAGATTGCCACATTTTGTGGTGACAGTTGCTCATTAAGGCTAGGGTTAGGTATGATTTGCTGTCTTAGGAGCTATCACATGTAGAATTGTATTGAACTAAACAGGCTATGCTGCTATTTTAATTGCTACCAATCCGTTATCTGTCAAGGTTGAAGGCTCACAAAGGAGCCCTGTGAATTCTAGTTACAACCCTGTTTCTTCATGTGTTGAATTTTGAAATGATGGCTAAATGGAAAGATTGAAAGAAATCCAGCGGCTCACCCCTGTCTTGCACGAAAGTGCTGACATTTTACCTATTACTCATAGGACGGCTACAGGACTATCACATATGGTTTCTACCACCAGCGTGTCATGCTTTGTAATACCGCTGCATGTTATATATTATATGGTATTTGGCATATATGTGTAGTACCGCTTGTCAGGCACTATAGGATTGCTGCATTTATATATGCTATTTTATGATTGTTTTTTTATGTATTTTTAGGGGTTTGTTTTTAGAGTAATAAAATATTATGCGATCATCCATCTAGTGGTTCTCTCTTGAGTGTGCCCCCTCATTTTGTGCATACTTTATACCTCTTTCCAGTCCTGAGGGTAGGACTAGAGGGTGAGCACCTACCCATACAAGACAGGGGTGAGCCGCTGGATTTCTTTCATTTGTTCTATTACATTACCCTCAACAGTTGAGCTCCCCCTTTCTTTGATATGGACATCTGGGAACACCTAGATAGCAAATACAAGAAAATTGAGGCTTTCACCTTCAATATGGAAGGAGAGGCATCAATAGAAACAACAAGATCAATGGATGATGTTTTTAAAGTTCTGGAGAGGACTCTGCAACGTCAATTGCGTAATAAGTGGGAGATTAGATCCCTTACGCAATATCTGGACAAGGGTTTCATCCCTAGGGGTTTGTCACTTGCCAAGACACCTGCATCTGATCTGATGAGTGACAAATTCAAAAAGGAATGGGATGATTTCCTGAAAGCACAGTCGGGAGCCCTTGTCCAAATGATCATCAAAAGAAGGATACAAATGACAGAAGAAATGACAGGGCAAATAGATATTCTCAAAAGAGAAATGGAAACATTCCCAGACACTGATCCAGTTCACAAGTGGCATGAAAGAATTTGCAAAAATCTAGATGCATTAGAAAGGGAAATAATAGGGAAAAAATCCAGGAAATTAAACCATATGGAAAGAAAAGAAGCCACTGAGGTTTGTAAACAGAGGGAGGTTATACACACTGATACACTAAGCCAATTTGAGAATGTACCAATCTCAAATAGGTTTGAAACATTGTCAACACCACATTTTTTAGACTTTACACCGCCACACCACAAAGCACGAATAAGGAACATACGCACTCCCACCCCACCACGACAAGAGCCAAAGAAACACAATCACAAAACACAGGGTTATGTTCACGAATACAATTTGAGGGAGCGTCCGAGGGAGCATACACAGAGCAGAGGGAATTATCAGACACACAGACAGGAACACAGACACTATCAGGACACAGCACACCATTACACACCAATAATGAACAGGTCACAAAGGCACAATCACAACGAACAATTCGGAGAGGACGACATGCACATAAGAAGAAAGCACAAAAATTAATAGCACCAACCACCAATGTAATCAACATCAGTGAGGCTGTACTGACTGACATCCAGGTGCAGCTTCTAAATAAAGGTTTAAAGTTTGCCCCGACAAACCCTATGGACAAATTTGCAACATACATAGGAGTGGAAAAGTTCATTAGACGTTTATGTCTCAAAAAATATTTTCTTAAAAATCCCATTAATAGGGAGATGGATATAGGAGGGAACACAAGTAAATATTCACACACAGATCTGAAGGTGAGATCAAAGAAATATCCTAGGCAGGAGATCAGTAGTGAAATGGCCACCTTTAAAAATAATGTGGAACGGGATTTGAGGAGGATAAAAAGTCGCAGGATCAATGCGAAGCTGAACAGAGAAGAAATTAAGGCCATAAAATCCCTACAATAGGCGAATAATATTACAATTAGACCAGCTGATAAGGGTGGAGCTGTCGTGATACTCAACACTAGAGATTATAGAGAAGAATGTTACAGACAGCTAAGATCAGAGAATACCTACCAAAGATTAAAAGGAGACCCAACACAGGAATATTATAATATTCTCAAAGATTATTGTGGAAGGGGGGTAGGAGCTGGCTTTCTTTCTGATCAGGAAGCAAAATTTATTCTGGACACTGAGGGGAGGATCCCTATGTTCTATTGTGTCCCCAAGATCCATAAGAACCTGGAAACACCTCGAGGTCGCCCGATTGTATCGGGTATTCAATCCATATCATGTAATTTATCCAAATATATTGACCAGTGGCTCCAACCATATGTAAAACGAGTACCATCATATATTCGAGACACTACAGATATCATCAAAACACTTGAAAATGTCAAATGGGTAGATGGATGGATCTTGGGGACACTGGATGTTGGATCCCTCTACACGGTAATTGAACATACCAGGGGGATACAGGCATTACATGAGCAATTGTCGGGTGATGCTGGGCTCCCTGTGGAACAATTAGATTTCCTGTTAGAGGGAGTAGGATATATATTGGCCCACAATTATTTCTGTTTTGAAAGGGAGTTTTATTTGCAGTGTGCCGGGACCGCCATGGGCACCAGATTCGCCCCCCAGCTATGCCAACCTTTTTTTGGCTCAATGGGAGAGAGAGATCATTGCTCCCAGGCTGGGGACGGATCTGGTGCTATGGCGGCGGTACATTGACGACATTTTGTTCATTTGGCAAGATACAGCTGAATCTCTGGATCTATTCCTTAGTGATATCAACAAAAATGACAAGAATCTCATATTTAGTCCAATCATCAGTAAAGAAAAGGTTGAATTTCTAGATTTGGAGATATGGATTAGGGAAGAACAATTATGCTGCAATACATTCTTTAAGCCGGTGGCCAAAAATAGCTTCATCAGATTTGCAAGTTGCCATCTTCCACGGTGGCTTATTAACATACCAACTAGCCAGTTCCGCAGACTTAAGCGCAACTGTACGATGGACAGCAAGTTTGATGAAAAGGCCACCGGCCTAAAACAGCAATTATTAGAAAGAGATTACCCAGTCCAGATTATAGACAAATCACTGGAAAAGGTGAAGGAGATGGAAAGAAAAAGCTTTTTTGAGACAGGTCCATTACAATTACGAGATGAAACATTAAGAATTATCCTCCCGTTCAATTCCCAGTATAGAATGATGGAGAGGAGCATTCGTAAACATTGGGGTCATCTGCTGAATGATAAGATAATTGGCCCATTATTGAGTGACATACCGAAAATAACATACACAAGGGCCAATAATTTAGCAGGTAAAATAGCCCCAACTGTAAAAATTAAGAAAGAGAAACAACAAATAAAAAGCAATTGGTTAACAATTAATGGGTTTTTCAAATGTGGACGGTGCGCAAATTGCAAAATGACAAATTTTCCTAAAAAAACAACAAAGGTTATATCCACAGTAAACTCTTTCAGTTTAGAAATACAAGAATGCTTTACCTGCGACTCCACGGATGTCATCTATCTATTAGAATGTGGATGTAAGAAACAGTATATAGGCAGGACCAAAAGAACACTCAAAAAGAGGATAGCGGAACATGTGGCAAACATTAAAAAAGGTTTAGAAACACATTCCTTATCGAAACATTTTAAAATTCAACACAACTGTGATCCAACTAGTTTAAAATTCACAGCCATAGAAAGAGTCAAAAAAATGTGGAGAGGAGGCAACCATATTGCACACATGTCGAGACAAGAATCCCGCAGAATTTTTGAGTTTGATACCATCATTCCCAGGGGCCTCAACGCCGAGATGGAGGTGTTTGGGTTCCTGTGATTGTTGGGGGGGTCGTCCGGGGGGGATGGGACATCGCAGTTTGGTCGATAATCGACATTGTGATCTCCCCTCCCCACTGGATGGCTCCTCCCCTATACGACATATTACCCAATCTGGGAATATATATTTTTACCATATAGGATCACCAAATATGAAATTACATAGAGAACACATGAAATAATGATGCTAAGTTTGGTGTTATCCGTTCACAAATACTGTTAGACCCTACAATTGACAATTATACGAAAAATGCATGAAAAACGCAGTTCACACTGATGCGGTTTTGATGCGTTTTATCCTAAAAAGATGATCTGACCTTGCAATCCACATCCAGGACTGTTTTTCAAGTGTTTTTATATCGTATTACCTGGTGGGATGTTATATTTATTATTTTATGCGATTTAAGTATGTTTTAATATGATTTATCAGCAATCAAAATCCACCCCACATATTGAGACAAGCACAAAAGAACACAATTGTGGGTGGGACAACACCATTTAAAAAGAGTGAGAATCCACTCACTCGGTGGCCACTGAGGAAGGGGTGTAGACCCTGAAACGCGTCTGGTAGCACGGAGTGAGCGTGGATTCAATAAGAAGAGAAACAGAACAAAAAGTCAGAAGTTTCAAGTACAAGAGATATTTTTCCATCACATCTCCAGTACGGAGCTACAGCCGGAGTCAGAGTCGCATATCAGTGACGTCAGGGAAGCGCCAACCCGGAACCCTAAGTAACCAGGTCACGTGGGACACCACGCTTGGCCGCGTTCGGCCACCTGGGGAATCAACGCTGCGGTTCAGCAGCAGGAAGGTGGGGTGAGACCGGGACACTACAGGCGGCGTGAAATAGTAAGTAGCTCCAGTATCTAATATTTGTACGTATATTGTACATCCACAATACCGGACATTGGTATTCAACTGCTGTATTGGATTTAACTACACTGCCCTAATATATTGGCATCATCTTTATTGGGACATTTGGTCATAGTACCATTACCATCGAGTCTCAGTGGGACATTTATGCACGAAAGTGCTGACATTTTACCTATTACTCATAGGACGGCTACAGGACTATCACATATGGTTTCTACCACCAGCGTGTCACGCTTTGTAATACCGCTGCATGTTATATATTATATGGTATTTGGCATATATGTGTAGTACCGCTTGTCAGGCACTATAGGATTGCTGCATTTATACTGTATATGCTATTTTATGATTTTTTTTAATGTATTTTTAGGGGTTTGTTTTTAGAGTAATAAAATATTATGCGATCATCCATCTAGTGGTTCTCTCTTGAGTGTGTCCCCTCATTTTGTGCATACTTTAAATGGAAAGATTGTAAAGGCTGTAAGGTGTATTCAACGTATCCCCTTTACATTCTGTATGCTTTCCTAACATCATGAACAAAAAAAAATTAACAGTAGCCATTTTATCTGAACTCTTAACTTCAGTGTATAATTTGATTCTTCATATTGCAGGTGAGAAGCATATTATTTCATGGCCTTACGAATCATCCAGCCCAATAAAAAACTAAGCAAAGATGAATGAAATGATTTGGAAAAGATCAAGAACATGATAATTTCACAGATTAGACCAAGCAGATCAATTTGCTAAGGTCAAACTAAGAGAGAAAATGACTTAACAAAGCTTTCCCAAGAGGTGATCAGAAGAAGATAGACACATTCACGAAAAATTCACAAAGGAAGGCTAGGAAATAATTAGATATGTAAAAACTACCTTTGAGCATTAGAGACATGCTAAAAGGGCTGTGTAGAAGAATTAACAGTAGGTAACAACACATCTGATTAACCTTGCCAGGTGCTAAGGTTGGCCTTAGTTTAATATTTCTGTGATGGTGATTTTCGTTATACATCTTTGTAAGAAGTGCTGTTTTTTTCTGTTATAGACCCCAAAATCCACTGCTTCCTTTCACAATGTAAATAGTCAAATGGCAAAATTCTTGCCACTTGCATCCACCACTAGGGGGCAATTACTGAAGATTAAATTGTACAGCTTCCAAAGACTTGAAGTCAAAGGGTTTTGGAACATTTACAGCTTATATTAATAGGATATGTCATAAATGTCCGATGGGTGTGGGTCTCACCACTGGCACCCACTCCTATCTCAAGAAAGAGGCTTGAAATGAATGGAGAGAGTACCACGCATGTACAGATTTTTCCATTCACTACAATAGGACTTTTAAAAGTAGTCGAGTCCCATAGACATGAATGGAGAGGATACTGCACATGCACAGAATGCTCTCCATTATTCAATGCTGTGGAAGTTGCAAAAATAGCCAAGGCAATGATCAGTAGTGATGAGCGGCAGGTGCCATATTCAATTTTGACGAAATTCGATAGAATATTCGTTTCATATTCGTCGAAATCGAATATTCGGCATTATTCTAGTTATCGCGATTAATATTCGATTTAAATAATCGCGTATTGCGATTTTAACTTAAGGCTACTTTCCTATTGGTTTGATATCTAGAATTAGCGAAGATGACGAATGTATTCGTCATATTCCTCAAAACGAAGACAACGAAGTATTCTTCATCTTCGTTTTAGCTACCTATTCGTCAACTTCGATAATTCTAGCAATCAAATAGGAAATTTGACTATAGAGACAGCTAAGTTTAATTCGCTATGCGATTATATTACTTTGCTTTTTTTTTTTTTATTGAATAGTTAAATACTTGATTGTTATAATGATTCTATTTATGAAAATAAAAAAAATCAAAGTAATATAATCGCATAGCGAATTAAACTTAGCTGTCTCTATAGTCAACTTTCCTATTTGATTGCTAGAATTAGCGAAGTTGACGAATAGGTAGCTAAATCGAAGATGGAGAATACTTCGATTTAGCTAGCTAAATCGAAGATGGAGAATACTTCGTTATCTTCGTTTTGAGGAATATGACGAATACATTCGTCATATTCGCTAATTCTACCAAGCCAACCATAGTAAACCAGGTCCAAGTTGAAATCGCAATGCGATTAATTCAAGTTATAATAATCGAATTGCGATTTCAACTTAGCACTGCTATATTCCATATTCGTTAATTCTAGCCTAATATGGAATATAGCAGTGATAAGTTGTAATCGCAATTCGATTATTATAACTTGAATTAATCGAATTACGATTTCAACGTAATTCTCAAAACCGACAGTACATTCTAGTATGGAGACGTTCCCATGGTGATGGGGACGCGCCATTAGCACGGAAGTCGTCAGAAGCGGCAACGGGCACTGACTGGAGCAGCCAGGAAGCCAGGAATCCTAAGGACAGGTAAGAACTACTTTTGGGAAGTGGGAAAATAAAAAATATAACAATAAAAAAAAACAAAAAAAAAATATTCTAAATATCGAATTTATAGCACTATATTCGAAATATTCGCGAATTAGCGAAGTGCCGATATTCGCTAAAAAAAATTGATATTCGAATATTCGCGCTCAACACTAATGATCAGCTATTTTTGGAAGTCCCAAAGCAGTGACTGAAGAAAGCTGTGCATTTGTGACATGCTCTCCATTCATGGCGGCACCTCGTTCATGAGATTTCTTTATATTAGATACATTGAAAGCAGATACAGTGGTCCCTCAAGATACAATATTAATTGGTTCCAGGACTAGCATTGTATGTTGAAACCATTGTAACTTGAGTAATAGGTTCCAAAGCCCCAAAATGTCATCCGAGATAAGAGAAAATGAAGATTTAAGAAAAATAGGCAGATAACTAAGACAGATAAAACATATAACATTCAGGAATAGCTGCTAATACAACTAAGGGCTCTTTCACACTTGCGTTGTCCGGATCCAGCGTGTACTCCATTTGCCGGAATTACACGCCGGATCCGGAAAAACGCAAGTGAACTGAAAGCATTTGAAGACGGATCCGTCTTCAAAATGCGTTCAGTGTTACTATGGCAGCCAGGACGCTATTAAAGTCCTGGTTGCCATAGTGGTAGTGGGGAGCGGGGGAGCAGTATACTTACAGTCCGTGCGGCTCCCGGGGCGCTCCAGAATGACGTCAGAGCGCCCCATGCACATGGATGACGTGATCCATGCGACACGTCATCCATGAGCGTGGGGCGCCCTGACGTCACTCTGGAGCGCCCGGGGAGCCGCACGGACGGTAAGTATACTGCTCCCCCGCTCCCCACTACACTTTACCATGGCTGACAGGACTTTAGCGTCTTGGCAGCCATGGTAACCATTCAGAAAAAGCTAAACGTCGGATCCGGCAATGCGCCGAAACGACGTTTAGCTTAAGGCCGGATCCGGATTAATGCCTTTCAATGAGCATTAATTCCGGATCCGGCCTTGCGGCAAGTGTTCAGGATTTTTGGCCGGAGCAAAAAGCGCAGCATGCTGCAGTATTTTCTCCGGCCAAAAAACGTTCCGTTCGGGAAGTGAAGGCATCCTGATGCATCCTGATGCATCCTGAACGGATTTCTCTCCATTCAGAATGCATGGGGATAATCCTGATCAGGATTCTTCCGTCATAGAGCCCCGACGAAGAAACTCTATGCCGGAAGAAAAGAACGCAAGTGTGAAAGAGCCCTAATACAGTAGAAAATTAAGACTCCTGTACTCCACTGAATTGCTTCAAGTGTTGTATTTTATTAAGCAAGCGGATTTCAAGTTAAAATGAAAGAGAACGTTTTCGGTATTTAGCCTTCTTCAGAACACAGGAAAATTTACAAATATACAATCATTAGAAAATAGTGCAAAACATAATATAATCTGATATGACGTGATGTACAGTGTTGCCCATAATTATTCATACCACAGGCAAATTTTTACTTAAAGTTACTTTTATTCAACCAAGTCATTTTTTTTACGGGAAATGACATAGGTGTCTCCCAAAAGATAATTAGACGATGTACAAGAGGCATTATTGTGAATAAAAAACTTGTCTCAGCTTTTATTTACATTTGAGCAAAAAATACAAGATGTTCCGCACTGTGGAAAATCTCAGAGGATGTGGTTGAAATCCAAAAGTGACACCTGTGCTGGGGAGGAGGATAGTTAGAAAGGTAAAAAAGAGTCCAAGGATCACCACCAAGGCCATCCTGGTGAATCTGGGCTCTGCTGGTGGCAATGTCTCAAGGCAGACAATCCAACGGACACTGCACACTGCTGGGTTCCACGGATGCAGACCAGGCACACAAAAGCTCGTTTGGCCTTTGCAAAAGCTTATCTGGACAAAGAAGAAGACTTCTGGTCTTCTGTGTTATGGTAAGATGAAACAAAAATTGAATTGTTTGGTCACAATGATGTTTCCTTCATTTGGCGTAAAAAAGGAGAAGCCTTCAACACAAAGAACACCATCGCCACTGTCAAACATGGTGGTGGGAACCTAATGCTTTGGGGGTGTTTTTCAGCCAATAGACCAGGGAACCTAATCACAGTAAACGGCTTCATGAAAAAAGAGCAATACATGATGATTCTCAACGACAACATCAGCAGTCTGCAGAGAAACTTGGCATTGGGCACCAGTGGACATTTCAGCATGACAATGACCCAAAACACACAGGAAAAGTGGTGAAGAAATGGTTAGCAGACAACAACATTAACGTTTTGGAGTGGCCCAGCCAGAGTCCAGACTTGAATCCAATTGAGAATCTGTGGAGGGAGCTAAAGATCAGGGTGATGGCAAGAAGACCCTCCAACCTGAAAGATTTGGAGCTCATTGCTAAAGATGAATGGGCAAAAATACCTGTGGAGACATGCAAAAAGCTGGTCTGCAATTATAGGAAGTGTTTGATTGCTGTAATAGCCGATAAAGGCTTTTCTATTGATTATTGAGAAGGGTATGAATAATTTTGGACTGGACACTTTTTGCTCAAATGTAAATAAAAGCTGAGAATTTTTTTTTCCACAATAATGCCTCTTGTACATCGTCTTATTATCTTTTGGGAGACACCTATGTCATTTCCCATCAAAAATTACTTTCTGGTTGAATAAAAGCAACTTTAATTAAAAATTTGCCAGGGGTATGAATAATTATGGGCAGCACTGTATATACATTATTCAATTGAACAGTGTTTTAGACAAAGCATCAAATCCCACAGTGAGTAATCTCAAGAGACCATATACAGTGATAGTCTTTATACAATCTGCTTAAATGGGGGAGGAATGTCCCTCGTTGGGTCCAGATGGTTAGCTGGATAAAATCCATATATACAAGTACCTAGCCGTACGTAAAGGAAGATAATTGGCATGTTCACTGTGCAGTACATTCACTATATAGGAACAAAGTTCAAATCACAGCAGTATGTCAGAGCGTTTGAGACAACAATATAAAGGGGGGTATCGTAAATGGCAACATATTTGTGGTACTGTAATCCAGTGATAGTTAACTGCTGCCTAATAGGGGTGTCATCTGTCATAATTGTAGTATACAATGTACAGGAGAGGAGGAAAGGAGAAGATGTTTATCTGGATGAGCCGCACTGGGTGAAGAAAATGAAAGAGGGGTAAAAACCTGCAGCCTTGTATACTACAATTATGACAGATGACACCCCTATTAGGCAGCAGTTAACTATCACTGCATTACAGTACCACAAATGTGTTGCCATTGACGATACCCCCCTTTATATTGTTGTCCCAAATGCTCTGACATACTGCTGTGATTTGAACTTTGTTCCTATATAGTAAATGTACAGTACTGCACAGTAAACATGCCAATTATCTTCCTTTACGTACGGCTAGATACTTGTCTATATGGATTTTATCCAGCTAACCATCTGGACCCAACGAAGGACATTCCTCCCCCATTTAAGCAGATTGTATAAAGACTATCACTGTATATGGTCTCTTGGGATTTCTCACTGTGGGATTTGATGCTTTGTCTAAAACACTGTTCAATCGATTAATGTATATACATCACGCCATATCAATATCAGATTATATTATGTTTTGCACTATTTTCTAATGATTGTATATCTGTAAATTATTCCAGTGTTCTGAAGAAGGCTAAATGCCGAAAACATTCTATTTCATTTTAACTGGAAATCCGCTTGATTAATAAAATACAACACTTGAAGCAATTCAGTGGAGTACAGGAGTCTTAATCTTTCTATTGCAACTCGGCCTGGGAACCGTCTCCTGATACCTGCGTATCCACCCAATTGGAGTGTCACCCAACCTGATGCCTAGCAACTAATACAGCTATGTTACCGGAGAAGTGTCAATGGATCTGAATCTGAGGCATTGTATGTTGAGTCTAGTTTCAACTTACGATGGGTCAAAAAAGACTATTGTATTTTGAAAATATTGTATCCTGTGGCCATTGTATCTTGAGGGATCACTGTATATAAAAGCAATAAAAAGCACACAAATGCATGCAGTGGACTATGGAGTGACACCATGAACTCTTCCCATTTGTCATGATAAACACGCTCTTAGTAGCTAATGATGCATAATAACAACAATATATAAATGGTAATAGTATAATATAGTAAATACTAGTGTATTACAATATATAATATACACAGGAGAAGAGATGGCCTTGCGGTTCACCCGGCGGTCGTTTCGCGGCGAACCTTGCGTGTTCGCGATTCGCCGAACATATGGAGAAATTCGCGCCCGCCATATTCTTTTACATTGTGAAGAACTTTGACCCATGACACATCCATCAGGTGGTACAGGGCAGCCAATTGAGACGTTTGAGCACATGGACATACCCCCTACCATATAAATAAACCTGATCTGGTCGCCATTTTACACTCAGTGTTTTGCAAGTGTAGGGAGAGGTTGCTGTGTGGAGCAGGGACAGGCTGTTAGGGACACCAAACGCTAGCTAATAGGGCCGCAAAAGTAATTTTAAGGACTAGTATAGGTGTGCTACCAATAGGTGTGATACACAGAGGGGTGCAATATACCTATAATATACTTTTATAATGAGTCAAAAACACATAGATCTATATAGTGATGACCTGAAGGTTAGGGGCTAGGGGCTTACTAGGGCCATTTTTATATAGGGTAAGGTTCCAGACGGGGTCGCTCTTATCAGGGTGGGTGCTCTGTGGTTAGGCTATCAGGACCAGAATAGCAACCTCCTGTAGGGCAATATCAGGGACAGTTCTTTGCCCACCCTGTCCTTCAATACCACATCATCATCTAGCCCAGGGATAGATGGTTTTTGCTTTCCCTCCGGGATTCATGGATGTGCACTGGAACCCCCTGGATTGTGGTAGGACATATGGTTTCTGATTTGGTGCCACCGAGCACCTGATCTAGTGCCGCCGAGAACTTGTTATTGCCTACCACATCTATGCTTTTTGCTTAAAGGGGTTCTGCACTTTGTTTTAACTGATGATCTATCCTCTGGATAGATCATCAGCATCTGATCGGCGGGGGTTGAGAAGGCAGCGCCACTCCAGCAGCGCCGCGGCCATCTTGCTGTTTACCGCTGGCCCAGTGATGTCACGACTAGTATCAACTAGCGTGGGCGGGGCTAAACTCTGCTCACTTGAATGGAGCTTAGCCCCTTCCACACTCGTTGATACTAGTCGTGACGTCACTGGGCCGGCGGTAAATGCCGCTGCCTTCTCAAAAAGCTGATCGGCGGGGGTCCTGGGTGTTGGACCCTCGCCGATCAGATGCTGATGATCTATCCAGAGGATAGATCATTAGTTAAAACAAAGTGCAGAACCCCTTTAACTTTAATAATTTAATTTATTTTCATTTTGAGGGATATCTTTTCCATTCACACGTCCGCAAAATGGGTCCGCATCCGTTCCGCAATTTTGCGGAACGGGTGCAGACCCATTCATTTTCAATGCGGCTGGAATGTGCTGTCCGCATCATCATCTGTGCTTCCGTTTCCGCAAAAAAATTTGCAATTGCAGACAAGATTAGGCATTTTCCATTATAGTGCCGGCGTTGTGCGGTCCACAAATTGCGGAATGCACATTGCCGGTGTCCATGTTTTGCGGATCCGCAAAACACTTACGGACGTGTGAATGGACCCTCATAGTAAAATTATTAAAGGTTACATTTTATCTTTATGTATATTCTAATGGATTGCCTTCCTTGTACAATGTCCTAATATACTTTCTATGTTAGAAAGTATATTATAGTGCATTTGTATTGTGCGGCAGTTGTGTGCGGTTCTGCTGCGATACTGCAGGTATATAGAGGGACAAGCGTTATTGGAACAAATAATTTCTACTGGTGTGATATACCAGTCACCCCCCCAAAAAAACTGATTGAAGCGGGGTGTTATATACCAATATACTTTCTTTATAGTGCATTTGGGTATTGTATAGTGCATTTGCGCATGCGCGTACGCGAAAATTATATTGCCAATATTTCGCATTGAAAAAAATAATGAATGGAGATCGCAAATTTGAATAATACATCTGGTATGTCACTGTCCATGTTGTAGGACTATTTGTGCACTTCTAGTAATTATTTCTTGGCTGCAAATATGAGCTGAAGGTTTTTCAGGTTCGCCTGCCATTAAAATGAATGGGATCCACCGCGAACTTGCGGTTTGCGAACATTTGATCGCGTTCGCGAACCGTTCCGGCAGATGCTCGTCCATCACTACACAGGAGCATCTCTCATTAAGAATGCAATAACCCATCACATTCTCATTATCAACGAAGTCACCTCAGGAGAACCGCACACCCCGACGCACATTTCGGCAACACCTTCTTTTGGGGGTTTGGTTCACTTTGAAAATGTGCTCATTTAAATGCTCAGCCCACCAATCAGTGGTTATCAATTAATTAACATAAGTGGATCCTCATGGACGGAAGCGTACGCCGAACACCAGATGGCCTGTCAGGTAATCGGCCGCATAACTTAGCTACAGTGACCGCCAGTGTCACCATCAGATGATCATCCACATGGAAACGCCCAAACACTTGAATCCCCACGGCACGTAGCAGTCTCGCGATCAATAGTCACGTGACCGCACCGTGCCATACGAACGCCCACAATGAAGTCCCCCACGGTGCGTAACAGCCACGTGACAACCAATCAAGCGATCATGCCGCGCCATATAAACAATTCAATATACAACAAACAATGTATATAATGGGAGTAGTGGTGCACAAAGACAGAATTAAAAGATCAAGACTGGCAATGTGCATAAATAAAATCAAACGTAAAAAAACAATCAATTAACTATAAATATATATTATTAAACCACAGGTATGAAGGGGCCATGTCTGTGACAGATACATAGGATTGAACATATGATGACAAAAATGAAGAATGACATAATAATATAATAGTAAAAGAACATGATTATGTGAAGAATAAAAGAAAAAAAATACAAATGTGCTTAAAAAGGAAACAATAGCTAGTGATGCATCAGATTCCTATTCAAAAAATATATACTGTATATGGCCTGTCATGAATACAATGTAATCAGGGGTGAACTGAGAACTTAAAGTGGCCCTGGAAACAAAAATTGTAACAGTGGCTCCATGTTGTAGGCAGGTGTAAATTGACAGAAGGCAGATCTACTATAAGGACCAGCAATACTGTAGTGCAGCACAAAATACTGCCCACAACTAGGGATGAGAGAATGAGCGAATTGACTTTGGATGAAACATCCAATGTCAATTTGCATAATACTCTAATACTCCGTACAGAATTAGAATGTATTGGCTCCTATGAGCCGAAATTTGCATAATAACTTCATAAATCAAGTTCTACTGTAAAAAACCTTTTCCCGAACTCTGGTTCGGTTCCAGGATGCCACATGTGTGGAATTTGTCATGATATGTGGGGTCCCAAAGATAGAAGCTCCACCTACAAAATGTCCTTTCGACATACCATAAATGTCTATTGTGGGAAAACGTCTTTAAAGTTATAGGGCCTGTCTTGAAACCTGTGGAATCACAATGGAATAAAGAGGCAAAATAAATGGAACCTTGCTGTCTTCTTGTCTCATGGATCCACAATGTAGGTTATTCATTTCAACACCTAGTAACTGTATATATACACTAGACTTCAAAAATTTGGGGCAAATATTTAATTTAATAAGGTAGCAATAACTCCTCAGTCTACCAAAGTGCAACACCCCCTCATGTTCTAGTGAGTCATTTCCATAAAACACAAAGACAAAGTGAAAACACACCCATTCACGTTTGCCTGTTATATGTATGACACTTCTTGTTTTACTTGGAAATATTGTCTTACCTACAGGATGTGGTTTTGGTGTTGGCATTGCACATAGACATTTGTGGCTTCAGTTGCACAAGTTCGCTTTTGTACAGACTACAGACATTGAAGCATATTACAATCATACACACCGTCTCATTTTCTCAAGCAGGAATGTGAGTTATGCCACTAATAATATTATCATAAATATATTGAAGTCACCTTTCCACAGCATAACAGATGGAAATAAAAGGTTACATTAATCCTACAAAACTCCAGTACCTCTCACCACATTGAACGCTGCAATTGACTTTGATGATGTTTCCAAGATTCATATATAATGGACATGTAGGGAGGTTTCTCCTTCAGTAATACTGATCCATCAGTCTCCTCATTGGAAAAGAGTTAAAGGGAATGTGTTGCGCATTTAGTTTCTTTCACAAACTAATTGTAAGTACAGTATGTAGAAGAGAAATAAATGTACTTATTTATAGTGTGGAGCGAACCCGAACTTTGCCGGAAAAGTTTGGGTTCCGGTTCGGTGTTCGGGCAATTAATAAAACTTTTGAAAGGCTGCAGGGCCATCAACAAGCTTTTAAGCTGTGGGCACTTAGAAGCCATCACAGCCATGCCTAGTAATGGCATGGCTGTGATTGGCCGATGCATCATGTGACCCAGCCTCTATACAAGCTAGATCACGTGTAACTCCGCCCATTAGCTCTGAGTAGTGCAGGGACAGGAAGCAGGCAGCTGAAGAGAGGGAGAGTGTTAGGAATCTGGCTTTTTGTGACCTAAAATGAATTTTTTGTGGGCGCAATGCATCATCTTTGTACCCCTGACACAGAAATATAATAATAAATCTGGCTATTAATTCTGTGGGTGACCTATAGCGATTTTTCTTTGTGGGTGCAATGCACCATTTTTTGTACCCCTGACACAAAAATATAAAAGTTAATCCGTCTGTTAGTTCGATGGGTGACATATACCCATTTTTGGTGTGAGATACACCTGCACTGCATACGTGACAGGGAAATTAATATAGTTAAAGGGGTATTCCCATCTTAGACAATGGGGGCATATCGCTAAGAAACACACATTCCCTTTCTGTACTGTCTTTGCAGGAACCTTATAGCCAGCCCTAGATTCTGCAGAGAAAGAGAGAGAGAGAGAGAGAGAGAAAGAAAGAAAGAAAGGGAAGGAGCGCTACAACCCCCATCACTGCTCAAATCAATTGTTATTGGAGACAATTTGCACTATGAATTGTTTGGAACTGTGTTTTGATATCATTGGATTTAGTACAACTGCCTTTTTCACATTTCTCTTAGTAAAGATAGACTTGTCATTTTTCTACAACTGACCTGACTCTTTCACCAATCGCCGGCCACCGCATCTACATCTCCTGCTTTGCACCCATACCAAACCCATAACACCAAGGGCACCCCAACTATCATCAGGCAGGAGTTCCACCATCAGAGTGGGTCCTGAGAGAAGAAATCATGTGCCCTCCTGCCACTGCCCAGCCCTAGGGAGCGCTGCCACAGTGATTTATGCAAATAACCGTTACAGCAAGAGCCACAGCCACCACCATTACGGTCCTATGCTTATCTTGGGCTTGCAGCAACACACAGTGAATGGGAGTAAGGTAAGGAAATCATTGCACACAACCTGCTAAAAAACGAATGCAGAAAGAATTCTGTTTTCCCCAAAAAAGTAACGTATAGCACCATACCTAGTAATTACTAGTACTCGCTTCATTCAAGTGAATTTAGTGAGTAGGCATCTCCTCTTCAAACTGCTGATCTCTGGGGGACTGGGTGTCGGACCCCCGACGATCAGATATATATCATCAGTACAAAACCCCTGCACAACCCCTTTAATGGTGTTGCATGAGTCTAGCTGTGGATGTTCTGAAAAGGAACTAAAAGAATACCAGGGGGTGTAGTGCCATCTGCACACAGGAACATTTGTAAATGATTCCTATAGGAAATTTTTCATTTGTATAGTATCGCCATTAAATTAGTAATTGGATATAAGGCAATGCAAGTTGCTATTCTTAACAATTAATTATGACTGCCTACAGTATAATAATCAGTTTCACACAGTCAGCATTAATTTAACATTTTAATAAAGCACTTAAAATAAAACATGCTAAGGGTGGGTTCACACTAGTGTTAGGGATTCCGTTATGGCTTTGTTATAACGGAAAATAACAGAATTCCCAGACAGAATGCAAACCAGAAGCCTTTAAAAAGGCATTCAGTTTGCCTTCAGTCCTAATAGAACTCTATGGGAAAGCATAACGGATCTGTCTGGTTCCCGTTGTGCAAGACGGAAAACAAAGTCCTGTCGACAGGACTTGTTTTCCGTCTTGCATAACGGGACTCAGACGGATTCGTTTTGATTCCCATAGACTTCTATTAGGACGGAAAGCAAACAGAATGCCTTTTTAAAGGCTTCCATTTTGCATTCCGTCATAATACAAGTCTATGGCCAGAAGAACGGATCAGTCCTTCCGTCTAATGGATTCCGTTATTTTTCGTTATAACCATGTTATAACGGAAAGCCATAACGGAATCCCTAATGCTAGTTTGAACCCATCCTTAGTACACAATTATATTTTAGCTTTTTTTTGTTTGTTGGACCTAATAATTATGATTTTAATATGTTTTTTTAGTAAGATACAACAAAAATGATGCATATTCCTTTTTTTATAATCTGATTTCAGTTTATGATTTTATTTTTTATTTTTTTTCCTGTACATGATTATGGGGGCAGCCATCTTGCCTGAGCTGCTAACGGCATTTAGAGATGCACTTTATTGTGTCTATGGTTCATGTGGCTCCTATAAACATGACATGACGTTGATTTCTATGGGAGAGGTTTCTAAAAACGCTCTGTGACCTGTGCAGAAGTACTAGGAGGGGGAGGCGGTGAGCTGTGGAATCATCTATTGTAGATGGTGTGATCCTTTGTTATCCATGCAGAGGTCTCATCTATATCTGTCATTGTAATTCTTCTTGTGATGAAAATGAGGTAACAAAATGTATCTGCATAGAGAAGAGATTAACAACATATTATTAGAGTTAGTGACCAGTGAGAAAACTGTAGGATTTTAGGATTGTTTTTAAACATGGTGACACGGAAAATTTAAAATAATATCAGAAAATATTCATAAATATATATTTAACTTAAATACTTCATTTAAACAATAGGTGATTTTCTGATACACATTCCCTTTAAAAAGTAAATAGAGAATTAAACAAAAAAAGTCCAGTGGGGTGAAAATTTCTATATGCACATCTATGAGATGCAAAGGAGCAGTCAAAATACTTTGTCAAAAAGTAAATACATCACTAAAGTATCAAAGAGAAGAAATTGACACTGTCTTGCTGATACAAAGGGAATGCCCGCTGGCCCTGTTAAGTATAATAGGGACTGGGCGAGATCTGGCTGCATTTCTGCAAAAATGCGGATAATCGACCAGACACAAACTGCTGCATTGTCTGCCAGATCAGGCGGCTGGATCTACATGGCAGAGATGTGAAACTAGCCTAACTGTGCTTGAGCTGCAGGTCATAAACTAATAGTCAAACATATAGAGAACAGAATTAATGGTTCCATCAATTAGATAAGTTGTTCAGGTCCCTCAGAAGCAAGCAGCCCCAAACCAGCACACTACTATCACATTTGGCTGTTGGTATGTTGAATGTTCTTATTGTGGAATGCGATTTTAACTTGGCAGATGTAATGGAACCTGAAAGGATTTGGACCTTTCTGGACCTCTACGACCACCTTGGTTTGATGTCACTGACGTCAGGAGAGATATTTCTCAGTAGGCAATAACATGACACACACAGGTATCACTGAGAAATACTCTAACTTTATTATGCTATTGCGTGGCCTTATATAGGCAGTAGAAAAGTTTGCATAACAACAGCGTTAAACCAATCATAAAGATAAACATTGGTGCTCATACACATACTACCGGAACGTCCTTATATGCTATGTGTACGTGCAGTAAGCAAAAAGAATAGGTTTTAATCAGTCACATATAAGAATGTACGCAGTTGTGCCGAATGACCCTGAATAAGGCAGGAAGGTTTGTACTAGTTCTGGGACAGATAAGCGAAACTTAACTCACAGCGTGGGTGAGATGTTATTACAATTCTTAACATATTTAGAGCAAACAAGATGGTGTCACATTTCTCTTCAGAACCCAAGTTCCACATTTGACTCGTTAGTCCACAGAATATTGTCCTGAAAATCTTCAGGGTTATCAAGATGTTTTTTGGCAAATGAGAGATGAGCTTTTATGTTCCTTTTAGTCGTCAATAGTTTTGCTCCTTGCAACTCTACCATATATCCCATTTTGGGACACTGTCTTTTTTACTGTGGATTAATGTACATTGACTTTAACTGATGCAAGTGAGACCTGCAGTTCTTTAGATGTTCGTCTGGGTTCTTTTTATGAACTTTTGTTGTGGGCTTGGTGAAATTTTGGTAGGTTAGCCACTCTTGAGAAGGTATACCACTGTTCCAAGTGTTCCAATGGTGCTCACTGTAGTTCGCTAAAGTACCAGAGCCTCAGCAATGGTTTTAAACTCTTTCCAGACTGATACATTTCAATGACTTTGTTTGCATCTATGTATGAATCTCTTTAGAATGTAGCATCATGTGCTGCTTTTTGAGGCTGCTTCACATTGCTACCAAAGTTCTATTTAGGAAATTTGACTACTGAAACTGAATCCAAATGTTAATTGAATTTGGTTAACTGGTTGATTTAGTAGCTAAGGAGGCAATTACTTTTTCTTATAGGGCCAAGTAGGACTGAACATCAACCCTGTGCTGCATTAGAATGCTGAGTAACTTAGATTTGAACAAAAATCACCATAGAAGTTTGTTCAGTCGAGATCAGAGAGGGACTGGTGATTGAGCAGAATGGCTTTTTGCATTTGCTATGTAGTATAAAGCATAGAAACTGCAGAAGCCAAACAGTACAAAAGGTTTGAAAAAAAACACATATTTTTTTTAGACCAAAACACATGTAAATCAATAATAAAAAAAAAGGGTTCTGAAGGTGTCGATAGCCTTTGTCTCCTAATTGTAAGATTTACCTGAAGCATACAGTACATTATAGAGGAGTGGAAAATTAAAAGTTTTTTTCAAGATTTTTTTTACGGAGGATAGGTCATCAATATCTGATTGGTGGGGTCAGACACCCGGGACCCCTGCTGATCTCCTGTGAGTTCCACTGTCTTCTCTCAGCTTACCATGCACGGCACCATACATTGTATAGCAGTTGTGCTTGGTATTGCAGCACAGCCCCATTCACTTGGGGCACAATGGGGCTGAGCTGCTCCTAGGCAACGTGATCGATGAACGTGTTGTCACTAGCTTAGGAAGAGCAGAGAGAAGGTCATGGGGCACTCACAGGAGCACAGCTGCCTTTTTCAAACACTGGAAAGATGGGGGTCCTGGCTGTTGCACCTCCCCCCCCACCCCAATCAGATACTGATGACCTATTGAGAGGATAGGTCATCAGTTAAAAAAATATAAAAATCTCTGAAAACTCCTTTAAACTCTTTTTTTGGCAATTTTGTATAAATGTGGCTCATAAAGTTAAGCCTTTATAAGTGATTTAGTCATTGTACAGAATGATATATACAAATGTCTTCATCCATATTGTTCATGACTGACATAACAATAGTAATTACTGATAATGTATGTAGCCATGATAAAAACTAATTGTTGGTGTATTTTGTAGAGTGGAGCTATGTGTATTGGAGTGGCTGGTGGAAATCTTCCACTTATTCTGGATAGAGGAACTACCTGCTGAAATGTCTGGTTATTCTGACAAACTCTTACAACCTTTTGTCACTTTACGGGACTCCCCTGAACTTTTGACTCTGTTCTCTGTAACCTCAGAGGATGTAAACCTGGGTGTTGGGCATCCCATGAGTGGCTGATCAATTTTGATCTCTGGCTTACTATTTTCTTACCTACCTACCCTTCCTTCCCCCTTTTTCTATCCTCCTAAATTTCCTTCTGTTGACTTTAACTTTTTAGTCTGATTATGATCTTTGTTTAATTTAGCATTTTGTTCTTGTTAACCAGGCTTCCCTTAGGGCCCTATTATATGGGCAGATAGAGCAGGTGACGCATTCCTTCCCATCAATTGCTTGCTCCTCAGTATAGGGACAAATGATCACTTAATGCATCACTCGGCCCAATACTGTCTTATTGTTTGCCGGCAGCAGTGTGCCTATTACATGAACATTAACATGTTAAAAGATCTGTTCGTTCATAAGGGTAATCGGCGGTAGTATTACACGGCCAGATGATCTAACGAGCTTTCATACGAACACCCATTAACAATCATCTTAAAGAGGACCTTCCATAGGTCCAAACATTGTAAGATAATTATCAGGCTACATAGAGCGGCGCCAAGGGATAATAGTAAGTGCAGTGAGATCCCTGGTCTATTCTGCTGAACAGTATGGGTTTGCAAATGTTTAATATACTGTATATATATATATATATATATATATATATATATTATTATTATTATAATTTTTTTAATATATATATATTATAAAAGTATTAGTTCAGCTCTTAGGCTAGGTCTACACGGTGACTTATTGTCACGTGACAAAAAGGGTACAACTACACTGTGACGTGTCTCGTGACATTTTTTTTATAATGATAGTCAATGGTGTCACACTGCGACTGCGACACCATTGACTATCATTATAAAGCAGTAGCCCTAGCCTTACTGCTTTATTATCTTGGGAAGTCTGAGTACAAAAGGGGGCTAGATTTTTATGGTTTGGCTTGCTAGGTCTTGCAAGACCATTTGTTTTTCTGTTATTGGTCTCTTTGTATTTGTCATTTTTTAAACATAAATGTGATCACCAGGGTACCTGCAGCAGGGCAACCTGTTCTTTTCTAAAGGAAATGGTTCCTAAAGTAATTTTTGTCATTAATCTTAGACACCAAAATCCTAAGCATAATTCTGCTTATGGTATTGCTTTACAAAAAATAAAAACGACACTTTGGATTTACCATACGTATATAGAAGCACTAAACCTGCTAACACATATTAACAGGACAGGTGGCCATCACACACTTATTGTGCTGTTTTACCTGACTGACTGGTCTAAATGGGTGTTAGGGGAATACGCTTTTTATGTGCGAGCTACCATTTTATAAATAAACTCCCCTCAACAGGGAGCTAAGTACACTTTATTCAGGTCTCAGGAGGACCGAGTTGCCATTGAATGTGCTTCCATATTCTTAACTGGAAAATGAAGAATTGTTCTTTAATTGTGCACATCTTTTAATAGTGCTTGGTGTGGGCAAAATAATAGTGCTTGCAGGAAAATCTGAAACAACATGGAAAGCTTTGATTAATTACTGCAGTACCTAAAAGTACACGTCTAGACTACTAATTACAAAATTTGTCTTGCCCCATGTTGTTTTGTGCTTTGTCTGATTTTATTACCCAAGCTTCATTCATGCCCCCAATAGCTTCTGCAGCTCTGAATGCATTCTCTATATTTATGGATAATACCATAACATTCTAATCCATTCTTTTATTTTTAGCATGATTATCTTGTAAATGTACAAATAATTACACCTCTTTTTGAGCTTACAATTCTTAAGTTGAGAGCTTTTCAATATCAGCAGTAGATGAAACTTGAGAAATAGTTGAGCAATTTAATAGGCTAGCTTCATAGCTTCAAACCACCTTTGGTCTCTATATTCTGCACATATGCACACATTTATCACATCTATGGATGGTGTAAACCTAGATAGGCTGCTTATAACTGCACCAGATTTATTACAGTGACACCTCTTTAATCTTGAAGCTCCCCCCAGAAAAAATTGCACCAATTTGTATCACTTTTTAGACAGAATCTAGACACAGACACATTGGTAAATCTGGACCTGTATGTCTAATGTGGTCATAGAGTTCCATCGGTCGGGCAAAAAGATGTGTCGTCCCCTAAAGGGAATCTGTCACCACCAATATGCACATGAGTATTACTGCAGATAAGGGGTGAGATTTATCATAGCTCAGAGGCATATGTGTACCTGAGACCACACCCATGGTCTGTGTACCTGAAACCACACCTACGGTCTGTGTACCTGAAACCACACCCACGGTCTGTGTACCTGAAACCACACCCACGGTCTGTGTACCTGAAACCACACCCACGGTCTGTGTACCTGAAACCACACCCACGGTCTGTGCACCTAAAACCACTTCTGTGGTCTGTGCACCCAAAATCAAACCCATAGTATGTCATCTGAAACCTCACCCACAATCTGTGAGCAGGATTTTTTCAAATAATATGTTAATTTGCAGCACAATTTTGAGTAACCCCTCCATATAGCTACAGACTTTAATATGCCAACTCAGACTCTGAAAATGAAAATAATATATAGCACTGCACATTAGGTTATTTAACCCCTTAACTTAAAATTCTGCACAGGTATAGCGCTGGCAGCTGGTAGTCACTGTAGAGCACCATACATGTAGGGTGCAACAATGGCACAGGCTTAGAACCTTGCACCATCCCCAGTGAAAGCCAGCAGTAATATATAGCTGGGCTACTATTGCAATAGCAAAGTGATAATCCCAGCTGTGTAACCCCTCTGACGCTTTTAATAAATGCTCATGGCATCTGAGAAGTTAGAGAGAGGGAGGAGGCTGCCTCACAGGGGGAGATGGGTTTTTATAGCAGTTAGGGCCTAGCAATGACTCCCAGGACTTCCATCTTTGTACATCCATTAGGCAAAACTCATTAGACTGCCTGTTATTTTTAAAAGGACAGACATAATACACTGCAATACAGAATCATTGTAGTGTATTGTACTTGCTATGGGATGTTCAAGTTCCTGAGTTGGATGCCTTAAAAAAAAGAAAAATAATAATTCAGTTAAATTGGACCCAAATTTTCCTGCTATAGCCTCAACTGCTGCTCTATTTACATACAGTAGCCTAAGTATTTATCCTATTATACTATGCCTGTTAACTATTTCTGTGTAATCTGTCCCTAAGGCTTACAACTATTTATTGTAATTGACTGTGACGCAATGTTGGCCTTTTGTTTGGTATCCTATGGCCGCAAGTTATGCCCTGGACTCCAACCGATGCATCATGCCTGCATTGATATTCTGTCAACACAAATGGCATGATCAATTTTTTTGACTCGGCACCCACTATGATTAAAAAAAAAAAAGTTTAAATTATAAATGTATTTTTAGACTTATTTATCAAAGGAAAGGTAAAATAAAAGTTGCAAATGAATTTTGAGGAACTTACCCGTCCACATTCCAGTGCAGGCTGCTTCACAGCCCAGCATTCACCTCTCTGGTCAGCACAGTGATGCTGATAGCGATCTGGAATGGATATGTGTCAGATGTATGGCTATTCGAGGAAAGCTGTCATACAGACTAGCCAAGCTCTAGCTGCTGGGCTAACAGTGAGTCTGGACACTGGGCCAATCAGTTCCCTGGCTTGGTGTCAAACCAAAGACCAAGGCAAGGGATTTAGGTCAGGCACATACTGCTTGTCAGTACTTATAATTCTTGGACTTCTGGCGCCATTTTGTTCTTCAGGCTCAGAGTAGTCCTCCATTTCTGTTGACCTTCCAGTGTAATGACCTTGGCTTGCTTAAGGATTTAGCCCTTGTCTACTGATTAGGCTTCTACTGATTCTCCTGGCTTTGATTCCTTGGATTGGTTTTGGTTTTTACCAACTATCCTAGCTTTTGCACCTTAGCTTACTTCTAAATTAAACAATTGTCTACTGTTTTGGCTATTACTCACTCTCCTGGCTTTGACTATGGCTTGCGGTACTGTCCTGCTTCTCCTTGGCAACTAATAGGTCTGATACCTGTGAGCTTGCAGCTGTTTTCTGCCACCCTACTCCACAACATAACCTGGGACACTATCAGCCAAATTCAACCAGCCTAATGGCAGGCTTGGGTGAACACCTAGTTGTAGACATAAATCTGCTAACTTGTAGTGGTGCAGGAAGATAGGTGGCAGATTAAGAGTTTGCTAGTGGTGGTCCTGGGCAGTAACCTTGTATTTCTTTCTCACCTCTGCATTCACAACATGCTTATAAAAGTGATATAAAAAGGTAGTAAATAGGGATGAGCGAACCCAAACTGTATAGTTCGGGTTCGTACCGAATTTTGGGGTGTCCGTGACACGGACCCGAACATTTTCGTAAAAGTCCGGGTTCGGGTTCGGTGCTTTCTTGGCGCTTTTTGAAAGGCTGCAAAGCAGCCAATCAACAAGCGTCATACTACTTGCCCCAAGAGGCCATCACAGCCTTGCCTACTATTGGCATGGCTGTGATTGGCCAGTGCAGCATGTGACCCAGCCTCTATATAAGCTGGGTCACGTAGCGCTGCACGTCACTCTGCTGATTCAAGCATAGGGAGAGGTTGCTGCTGCGACGTTAGGGCGAGATTAGGCAGATTAACTCCTCCAAAAGACTTAATTCAGTGATCGATCTCCAGCTGTGGATCATTGAAGTGCTGATATTGAATTGCTCACTTTTTTTAGGCTGCCCAGAGAGTTTTTATATCACTTTTTTCTGGGGTGATCGGCGGCCATTTTGTGGCTTGTGGTGCGCCAGCACAAGCTACCACCAAGTGCATTTAACCATCAATAGTGTGGTTATTTTTTGCTATATCCTACATCAGGTGCAGGCTGAGCCTGTGTCACCCAAGTGCATTTAACCATCAACAGTGTGGTTATTTTTTGGCCATATACTACATCAGGTGCAGGCTGAGCCTGTGTCACCCAAGTGCATTTAACCATCAACAGTGTGGTTATTTTTTGGCCATATACTACATCAGGTGCAGGCTGAGCCTGTGTAACCAAGTGCATTTAACCATCAACAGTGTGCTTATTTTTTGGCCATATACTACATCAGGTGCAGGCTGAGCCTGTGTCACCCAAGTGCATTTAACCATCAATAGTGTGGTTATTTTTTGGCCATATACTACATCAGGGGCAAGTTGAGCCTGTCACCCAGCGCCTAAAAAATAGGCCTGACATTTCTATTCCTCCAAATCAGTACAGTTTTAGCTGGTCAAGTTATATTTAGTGACCGTAAAAGCACAGTTTTTGTTCTGGGTTGAAAAACTATTCCCAAATTTGCCATTCTCAAAATTAGTAGTTTCTGCTATATCAGGCCTACTTTAAATCTATCCCAAAAAGGATATCTTAGATTGAAGGTGCTGATAGTGTCATTCTGAAAAACTTTACACACACGCTACAGTGGAGATACATGTCTAATTCTGTGATTAAAGGTATATCTGTCACACAGCGCGTAAAAAATAGGCCTCACATTTATATTCAACCAAATCTGTACTGTTTTAGCTGGTCAAATTATTTGTAGTGACCGTAAAAGCACAGTTTTTGTTCTGGGTTGAAAAACTATTCCCAAATTTGCCATTCTCAAAATTAGTAGTTTCTGCTATATCAGGCCTACTTTAAATCTATCCCAAAAAGAATATCTTAGATTGAAGGTGCTGATAGTGTCATTCTGAAAAACTTAACACACACGCTACAGTGCAGATACAAGTCTAATTCTGTGATTAAAGGTATATCTGTCACACAGCGCGTAAAAAATAGGCCTCACATTTATATTCAACCAAATCTGTCATTACTTGTGTGTCTGTATTAGTGTATTACGGTACCTAAATAGATAGCCAGACAGTGTTAGGTGTCTGTAAAAAAAGGCCTGAATTTTAATTCAATACATTGGCCCGAATAATATTTTTCTTATTGTGGTGAACGGTAACAATGAGGAAAACAACTAGTAAGGGACGCGGACGTGGACATGGTCGTGGTGGTGTTAGTGGACCCTCTGGTGCTGGGAGAGGACGTGGCCTTCTGCCACAGCCACACGTCCTAGTGTACCAACTACCTCAGGTCCCAGTAGCCGCCAGAATTTGCAGGGATATTTGGTGGGGCCCAATGCTGTTCTAAGGATGGTAAGGCCTGAGCAGGTACAGGCATTAGTCAATTGGGTGGCCGATAGTGCATCCAGCACGTTCACATTATCTCCCATCCAGTCTTCTGCAGAAAGCGCACAGATGGCGGGTGAAAACCAAGCCCTTCAGTCTGTCACATCACCCCCATGCATATCAGGGAAACTGTCTGAGCCTCAAGTTATGCAGCAGTCTCTTATGCTGTTTGAAGACTCTGCTGCCAGGGTTTCCCAAGGGCATCCACCTAGCCCTTCCCCAGGGGTGGAAGAGATAGAATGCACTAACGCACAACCACTTATGTTTCCTGATGATGAGGACAAGGGAATACCACCTCAGCACGTCTCTGATGATGACGAAACACAGGTGCCAACTGCTGCGTCTCTTTCTGCAGTGTGCAGACTGAACAGGAGGTCAGGGATCAAGACTGGGTGGAAGACAATGCAGGGGACGATGAGGTCTTAGACCCCACATGGAATGAAGGTCGTGCCACTGACTTTCACAGTTCGGAGGAAGAGGCAGTGGTGAAACCGAGCCAACAGCGTAGCAAAAGACAAAGAGGGAGCAGTGGGCAAAATCAGAACACCCGCCGCCAAGAGACTCCGCCTGCTACTGACCGCCGCCATCTGGGACCGAGCACCCCAAAGGCAGCTTCAAGGAGTTCCCTGGCATGGCACTTCTTTAAACAATGTGCTGACGACAAGACCCGAGTGGTTTGCACGCTGTGCCATCAGAGCCTGAAGCGAGGCATTAACGTTCTGAACCTTAGCACAACCTGCATGACCAGGCACCTGCATGCAAAGCATGAACTGCAGTGGAGTAAACACCTTAAAAACAAAGAAGTCACTCAGGCTCCCCCTGCTACCTCTTCTGCTGCTGCCGCCTCGGCCTCTTCTGCTGCTGCCGCCGCCTCGGCCTCTTCCTCCGCCTCTGGAGGAACGTTGGCACCTGCCGCCCAGCAAACATGGGATGTACCACCAACTCCACCACCTGCGTCACCAAGCATCTCAACCATGTCACACGGCAGCGTTCAGCTCTCCATCTCACAAACATTTGAGAGAAAGCGTAAATTCCCACCTAGCCACCCTCGATCCCTGGCCCTGAATGCCAGCATTTCTAAACTACTGGCCTATGAAATGCTGTCATTTAGGCTGGTGGACACAGACAGCTTCAAACAGCTCATGTCGCTTGCTGTCCCACAGTATGTTGTTCCCAGCCGGCACTACTTCTCCAAGAGAGCCGTGCTTTCCCTGCACAACCAAGTGTCCGATAAAATCAAGTGTGCACTGCGCAACGCCATCTGTGGCAAGGTCCACCTAACCACAGATACGTGGACCAGTAAGCACGGCTAGGGACGCTATATCTCCCTAACTGCACACTGGGTAAATGTAGTGGCGGCTGGGCCCCAGGCGGAGAGCTGTTTGGCGCACGTCCTTCCGCCGCCAAGGATCGCAGGGCAACATTCTTTGCCTCCTGTCTCCTCCTCCTCCTACTTAGCTTCCTCCTCCTCTTCTTCCACCTGCTCATCCAGTCAGCCACACACCTTCACCACCAACTTCAGCACAGCCCGGGGTAAACGTCAGCAGGCTGTTCTGAAACTCATATGTTTGGGGGACAGGCCCCACACCGCACAGGAGTTGTGGCGGGGTATAGAACAACAGACCGACGAGTGGTTGCTGCCGGTGAGCCTCAAGCCCGGCCTGGTGGTGTGCGATAATGGGCGAAATCTCGTTGCAGCTCTGGGACTAGCCGGTTTGACGCACATCCCTTGCCTGGCACATGTGCTGAATTTGGTGGTGCAGAAGTTCATTCGCAACTACCCCGACATGTCAGAGCTGCTGCATAAAGTGCGGGCCGTCTGTTCGCGCTTCCGGCGTTCACACCCTGCTGCTGCACGCCTGTCTGTGCTACAGCGTAACTTCGGCCTTCCCGCTCACCGCCTCACATGCGATGTGCCCACCAGGTGGAACTCCACCTTGCACATGCTGGACAGACTGTGCGAGCAGCAGCAGGCCATAGTGGAGTTTCAGCTGCAGCACGCACGGGTCAGTCGCACTGCGGAACAGCACCACTTCACCACCAATGACTGGGCCTCCATGCGAGACCTGTGTGCCCTGTTGCGCTGTTTCGCGTACTCCACCAACATGGCCAGTGGCGATGACGCTGTTATCAGCGTTACAATACCACTTCTATGTCTCCTTGAGAAAACACTTAGGGCGATGATGGAAGAGGAGGTGGCAGAGGAGGAAGAGGAGGAAGAGGGGTCATTTTTAGCACTTTCAGGCCAGTCTCTTCGAAGTGACTCAGAGCGAGGTTTTTTTCAACACCAGAGGCCAGGTACAAATGTGGCCAGACAGGGCCCACTACTGGAGGACGAGGATGAGGAGGAGGTGGAGGAGGATGAGGATGAAGCAAGTTCACAGTGGGGTGGCACCCAAAGCAGCTCGGGCCCATCACTGGTGCGTGGCTGGGGGGAAACACAGGACGATGACGATACGCCTCCCACAGAGGACAGCTTGTCCTTACCTCTGGGCAGCCTGGCACACATGAGCGACTACATGCTGCAGTGCCTGCGCAACGACAGCAGAGTTGCCCACATTTTAACGTGTGCGGACTACTGGGTTGCCACCCTGCTGGATCCCCGGTACAAAGACAATGTGCCCACCTTACTTCCTACACTGGAGCGTGATAGGAAGATGCGCGAGTACAAGCGCACGTTGGTAGACGCGCTACTGAGAGCATTCCCAAATGTCATAGGGGAACCAGTGGAAGCCCAAGGCGAAGGCAGAGGAGGAGCAAGAGGTCGCCAACGCAGCTGTGTCCCGGCCAGCTCCTCTGAGGGCAGGGTTAGCATGGCAGAGATGTGGAAAAGTTTTGTCACCACGCCACAGCTAACTGCACCACCACCTGATACGGAACGTGTTAGCAGGAGGCAACATTTCACTAACATGGTGGAACAGTACCTGTGCACACCCCTCCACGTACTGACTGATGGTTCGGCCCCATTCAACTTCTGGGTCTCCAAATTGTCCACGTGGCCAGAGCTAGCCTTTTATGCCTTGGAGGTGCTGGCATGCATTCAGCACGGCAGGGGGCGTCATTACAGACAAACGCAGCCGCTTGTCTACAGCCAATGTGGACAAGCTGACGTTCATAAAAATGAACCAGGCATGGATCCCACAGGACCTGTCCATCCCTTGTGCAGATTAGACATTAACTACCTCCCCTTAACAATATATTATTCTACTCCAGGGCACTTCCTCATTCAATCCTATTTTTTTTCATTTTACCATTATATTGCGGGGCAACCCAAAGTTGAATGAACCTCTCCTCTGTCTGGGTGCCGGGGCCTAAATCTGTGACAGTGGCCTGTTCCAGTGGTGGGTGACGTGAAGCCTGATTCTCTGCTATGACATGAAGACTGATTCTGTGCTGACATGAAGCCAGATTCTTTGTTACGCGACCTCTCTCCTCTGCCTGGGTGCCTGGGCCTAAATATGTGACAGTGGCCTGTTCCAGTGGTGGGTGACGTGAAGCCTGATTCTCTGCTATGACATGAAGACTGATTCTGTGCTGACATGAAGCCAGATTCTCTGTTACGGGACCTCTCTCCTCTGTCTGGGTGCCAGGGCCTAAATATGTGACAGTGGCCTGTTCCAGTGGTGGGTGACGTGAAGCCTGATTCTCTGCTATGACATGAAGACTGATTCTCTGCTGACATGAAGCCTGAATCTCTGTTATGGGACCTCTCTCCTCTGCCTGGGTGCCTGGGCCTAAATATGTGACAGTGGCCTGTTCCAGTGCTGGGTGACGTGAAGCCTGATTCTCTGCTATGACATGAAGACTGATTCTCTGCTGACATGAAGCCAGATTCTCTGTTACGGGACCTCTCTCCTCTGTCTGGGTCCCGGGGCCTAAATATGTGACAGTGGCCTGTTCCAGTGGTGGGTGACGTGAAGCCTGATTCTCTGCTATGACATGAAGACTGATTCTCTGCTGACATGAAGCCTGAATCTCTGTTACAGGACCTCTCTCCTCTGCCTGGGTGCCGGGGCCTAAATATATGACAATGGACTGTTACAGTGGTTGGTGACATGAAGCCAGATTCTCTGCTATGGCATGAAGACTGATTCTCTGCTGATGTGAAGCCAGATTCTCTGCTATGGGACCTCTCTCCAATTGATATTGGTTTATTTTTATATATTTTATTTTTATTTTAATTCATTTCCCTATCCACATTTGTTTGCAGGGGATTTACCTACATGTTGCTGCCTTTTGCAGCCCTCTAGCTCTTTCCTGGGCTGTTTTACCGCCTTTTTAGTGCCGAAAAGTTCGGGTCCCCATTGACTTCAATGGGCTTCGGGTTCGGGACGAAGTTCGGGTCGGGTTCGGATCCCGAACCCGAACATTTCCGGGAAGTTCGGCCGAACTTCTCGAACCCGAACATCCAGGTGTTCGCTCAACTCTAGTAGTAAAACAGTCAGACAATTCCAAGTTCATCAGTTATATTGACAGAAATTTAACTTGTAATAAGTTGAGCACCAACTGCTTTCTCCAGCTTCATTACAGCATTAGGGTGGGTTCACATATACATTTTTGTGGAACTTTTTTTCTAGCTAAATTTTAAAATGGATCCAGCAGGAAGTAGTAAAATAATTCTTTTGATTTTCCATAGTTTTCCCTTCCAGCTCACTTTTGACTTTGGCTCAAAATATGCCACAAAAACTGCCCAAAAAGCCTATGTATGAACCTCTACTTTTAGCTGTATTTGTCCTAAACTTTTTTGCACGTTAAGACTTTATTATGCTAGTCAAAGGTGGGACAAGTAACCAAGTCTGCATTGGCTTAATTTGCACCAAATTATATCAAATGTGACGCAGTTTGATCAATTTGGTGTATGTTTACATCTAACACATAGAAACATAGAAACATAGAAACATAGAATGTGTCGGCAGATAAGAACCATTTGGCCCATCTAGTCTGCCCAATATACTGAATACTATGGATAGCCCCCGGCCCTATCTTATATGAAGGATGGCCTTATGCCTATCCCATGCATGCTTAAACCCCTTCACTGTATTTGCAGCTACCACTTCTGCAGGAAGGCTATTCCATGCATCCACTACTCTCTCAGTAAAGTAATACTTCCTTATATTACTTTTAAACCTTTGCCCCTCTAATTTAAAACTGTGTCCTCTTGTGGTAGTTTTTCTTCTTTTAAATATGCTCTCTTCCTTTACCGAGTTGATTCCCTTTATGTATTTAAAAGTTTCTATCATATCCCCTCTGTCTCTTCTTTCTTCCAAGCTATACATATTAAGGTCCTTTAACCTTTCCTGGTAAGTTTTATCCTGCAATCCATGTACTAGTTTAGTAGCTCTTCTCTGAACTCTCTCTAGAGTATCTATATCCTTCTGGAGATATGGCCTCCAGTACTGCGCACAATACTCCAAGTGAGGTCTCACCAGTGTTCTGTACAGCGGCATAAGCACTTCACTCTTTCTACTGCTTATACCTCTCCCTATACATCCAAGCATTCTGCTGGCATTTCGTGCTGCTCTATTACATTGTCTTCCCACCTTTAAGTCTTCTGAAATAATTACTCCTAAATCCCTTTCCTCAGATACTGAGGTCAGGACTGTGTCAAATATTCTATATTCTGCCCTTGGGTTTTTACGCCCCAGGTGCATTATCTTGCACTTATCCACATTAAATTTCAGTTTCCAGAGTTCTGACCATTCTTCTAGTTTTCCTAAATCCTTTTCCATTTGGCGTTTCCCTCCAGGAACATCAACCCTGTTACATATCTTTGTGTCATCAGCAAAAAGACAAACCTTACCAGCGAGGCCTTTTGCAATATCACTTATGAAGATATTAAACAAAATCGGTCCCAGTACAGATCCCTGTGGAACCCCACTGGTAACATTACCTTGTTTTGAATGTTCTCCATTGACTACAACCCTCTGTTGTCTGTCACTCAGCCACTGCCTAATCCACTCAACAATATGGGAGTCCATGCTCAATGACTGCAGTTTATTGATAAGTCTTCTATGTGGGACAGTGTCAAAAGCCTTACTAAAATCTAGATATGCGATGTCTACTGCACCTCCACCGTCTATTATTTTATTCACCCAGTCAAAAAAATCTATAAGATTTGTTTGACATGATCTCCCTGAAGTAAACCCATGTTGTTTTTCATCTTGCAATCCATGGGATTTTAGATGTTCCACAATCCTATCCTTTAATAGGGTTTCCATTAATTTGCCTACTATTGATGTCAGACTCACTGGTCTATAGTTGCTCGATTCCTCCCTACTACCTTTCTTGTGAATGGGCACGACATTTGCCAATTTCCAATCTTCCGGGACGACTCCTGTTACTAATGATTGGTTAAATAAATCTGTTAACAGTTTTGCCAGCTCACCACTAAGCTCTTTAAATAATTTTGGGTGTATCTCATCAGGCCCCTGTGACTTATCCGTCTTCACCTTAGACAGCAAACTTAGAACATCTTCCTCTGTAAAGATACATGCATCAAACGATTTAATAGTCATTCTTTCTAGTGGAGGTCCTTCTCCTTTTTCTTTTGTAAAAACTGAACAGAAGTATTCATTAAGGCAGTCGGCTAGCCCTTTATTCTCTTCTACATACCTTCCGTCCTTTGTTTTTAATTTAGTTATTCCTTGTTTTAATTTCCTTTTTTCATTTATATATCTGAAGAATGTCTTATCCCCTTTTTTCATAGACTGAGCTAGTTTTTCTTCTGCCTGCGCTTTAGAAGTTCTTATAACTTGCTTGGCCTCTCTCTGCCTAATCTTGTAGATTTCCTTATCTTCATTGCTCTGGGTTTTTTTATAATTACAAAATGCTAGCTTTTTATTTTTAATGATTTGGGCCACTTCTGCTGAGTACCACATTGGTCTCCTCCTTTTTTTGCTTTTACTGACGAGTCTAATGCAATTTTCTGTTGCCTTCAATAATGCACCTTTTAAGTAGTCCCATTTCTCCTGGACTCCATGTAATCCGTTCCAGTCTGATAAGGACTCATTTATGACTAATTTCATTTTTGAAAAGTCTGTTTTTCTAAAATCTAAAACTTTTGTTTTTGTGTGGTGGGACTCTTTCACAGTTCTTATATTAAACCACATTGACTGGTGATCACTAGATCCCAAGGTTTCGCCTACAATGACATCATATACCGAATCCCCGTTTGTGAATACCAAATCCAAAATGGCCTCCCTCCGGGTTGGCTCCTCAACCACTTGTTGTAGAGATAACCCCAGTAGGGAATTTAGAATATCTGTACTCCTGGTAGAACTTGCTATTTTGGTTTTCCAGTTTATATCTGGAAGATTGAAATCTCCCATAATGATAACCTCTCCTTTCATTGTCATTTTAGCTATTTCTTCAACTAGTAGATCATCTAGTTCTTTAACTTGACCAGGTGGTCTATATATCACACCTACACGAGTTACTGCATGGTTAGCAAACTGCAACGTAACCCAAACTGACTCTATGTTGGCCTCACCAACTTGTATTAGGTTAGATTTAATGCTATCTTTCACATACAGGGCCACTCCTCCTCCTTTCTTGCCTTCTCTGTCTCTTCTGTATAAAGAGTACCCTGGTATGGTTATGTCCCAGTCATTTCTTTCATTAAACCATGTCTCCGTAACAGCCACTAAATCTACATTCTCAGATGCCATTATTGACCCAAGTTCATTGATTTTTTTACCTAAACTGCGAGCATTTGTAGACAGGACTCTGAGCTTATCATTTCTTAACCTCTGTGCTTCTGACCTGTTCTGGCATTGTTTCGGGGGGCAATTGGACTCTTTTATTTTCACTCTTTTGCCCCCCCTTCCTAGTTTAAATACTCTTTCGCAAATTCTTGGAGCTGTTCACTAAGTACATTTGTTCCTTTGAGAGAAAGATGCAAACCATCTTTTTTGTACAGTTCCTTTCTATTCCAAGTAGAGCTATCATGAGAAACAAAGCCAAATCCTTGCTCTTGACACCATTTACCAAGCCATATGTTGAACTCCTTTATGCGCCTCTGCCTATCATTCTGAACATTATGCACAGGCAGAACTTCAGAAAATGAAATGGTGGATGCAAAATCCTGTACGTCATTACCAAGTGTGATAAAAGATTTTTTCACCTCTGACACTTCATTGCAAGCCAGGTCATTTGTCCCTAGATGGACAAGAACATCCACGTCCCCTTCCTGCTTTGCTTGCTTAACAATATTAATCCAGTGAATCCAGCGAGAGTAACACTGCTGCCTTGAGATGTTACTCTACTTTTAAGCCACTCCTTTACTGGAGTAAGATTGGGGCAATGCTGATAAATCTGCCTTAAAATCAACAGGCTAACCATGCCCACTTTCCCTTATAAAAAATGCAAAAGGCACAAAACTTTTGTACAAATATGCCCCCCAAAAAAATCACAAAGCTCAATTTTGTCAATTTTTGAAAACAGTATTTTGAGGTGCAGGGCTTGATAAATTCCCCTCATAGAACCTTTTGCAATACACTGGCCTGACAATGGGGCCTCTCAACTGCTACAATACCTGCTATCATGCTGGCATATGGCTACCCATAGTGCTGGTCAAGTAACATACGGTATATATATATTTTTATCTTACTTTCATTTTGTTTTTTCCTAATATCCTTCTCTGTTCTGCATATTCATGAGTTCATTTTAGCATTATTATTAAGAACGAAGAATGAAATAGATTTTTCTTCTATTTAGCTTGTACTAGTTTAAAATTAGTTTCTAATTTCCTTGTACTAAATATAAGAATGTGTTTTGGAGTAGATTGGAGGTGAAGTGTAGATAAATTATTTCTTGCAACTTAAAATCTATTGCAGATTGTATACATGCATAGTACAAGATGTAATGCAAAAAAAAACATTTACACAGTTTTTTTTTAATTTACAAAATAATGCAAAATCATTTACTATAAGCAGATGAAGCTTTTGATAAATAAGTTTAATGGGCTGGAATCCAAGGAGCTTTAAGAGGAGACAGGACCTGTGGCTGACTGTGCCTGCTATCAGAAGTGCAGGTGCACCTCAAAAGCAGCTGCAAGCAAATACTTTAATTTTGCTTTCCCATTTTCACAGAAATCTTTTTTTTGTGGGGTTCTATATAATTAAGCAGTAAAAAATAAATAAATATATATATATACAGTACAGACCAAAAGTTTGGACACACCTTCTCATTCAAAGAGTTTTCTTTATTTTCATGACTATGAAAAAAATTGTAGATTCACACTGAAGGCATCAAAACTATGAATTAACACATCCGGAATTATATACATAACAAACAAGTGTGAAACAACTGAAAATATGTCATAATCTAGGTTCTTCAAAGTATCCACCTTTTGCTTTGATTACTGCTTTGCACACTCTTGGCATTCTCTTCAAGACTGTTGGAAGACCATTTCAGGGGACTACCTCTTGAAGCTCATCAAGAGAATGCCAAGAGTGTGCAAAGCAGTAATCAAAGCAAAAAGGTGGCTACTTTGAAGAACCTAGAATATGACATATTTTTATTTGCTTCACACTTGTTTGTTATGTATATAATTCCACATGTGCTAATTCATAGTTTTGATGCCTTCATAGTCATGAAAATAAAGAAAACTCTTTGAATGAGAAGGTGTGTCCAAACTTTTGGTCTGTACTGTATATATATATATATATATATATATATATATAGAATAGCTGATACGGTTGAAAAAAAGACATAAGTCCATCAAGTTCAACCAAGAAATATTCTTAGTCGCATCCCACAGCAAAAACCACAGAGAGCTTCCAAAGCAGCAAAGCTTCCAAAGCAGCAGAGCTTCCAAAGCAGCAGAGCTTCCAAAGCAGCAGAGCTTCCAAAGCAGCAGATGGATCTCATTGTTAAAAGGTATCAGTCAGGAGAAGGGTACAAAATATTTTTCAAGGCATTATATATACCATGGAACACAGTGAAGACAGTCATCATCAAGTGGAGAAAATATGGCACAACAGTGACATTACCAAGAACTGGATGTCCCTCCAAAATTGATGAAAAGACGAGAAGAAAACTGGTCTGGGAGGCTACCAAGAGGCCTACAGCAACATTAAAGAAGCTGCAGGAATATCTGGCAAGTACTGGCTGTGTGGTACATGTGACAACAATCTCCCGTATTCTTCATATGTCTGGGCTATGGGGTAGAGTGGTAAGACGAAAGCCTTTTCTTACAAAGAAAAATATCCAAGCCAGGCTACATTTTGGAAAAACACATCTGAAGTCTCCCAAAAGCATGTGGGAAAAGGTGTTCTGGTCTGATAAAACCAAGGTTGAACTTTTTGGCCATAATTCCAAAAGATATGTTTGGTGCAAAAACAACACTACACATCACCAAAAGAACACCATACCCACAGTGAAGCATGGTGGTGGCAGCATCATGCTTTGGGGCTGTTTTTCTTCAGCTGGAACTTGGGCCTTAGTTAAGCTAGAGGGAATTATGAACAGTTCCAAATACCAGTCAAGATTGGCACAAAACCTTCAGGCTTCTGCTAGAAAGCTGAACATGAAGAGGAACTTCATCTTTCAGCATGACAATGACCCAAAGCATGCATCCAAATCAACAAAGGAATGGCTTCACCAGAAGAAGATTCAAGTTTTGGAATTGCCTAGCCAGAGCCCAGACCTGAATCCGATTAGAAATCTGTGGGGTGATTTGAAGAGGGCTGTGCATAGGAGATGCCCTCGCAATCTGACAGATTTGGAGTGTTTTTGCAAAGAAGCGTGGGCAAATCTTGCCAAGTCAAAATGTGCCATGCTGATAGACTCATACCCAAAAAGACTGAGTGCTGTAATAAAATCAAAAGGTGCTTCAACAAAGTATTAGTTTAAGGGTGTGCACACTTATGCAACCATATTATTTTATTTTTATATTTTTTTCTTCCCTCTACCTAAAAGATTTCAGTTTGTTTTTCAATTGAGTTGTACAGTTTATAGGTCACATTAAAGGTGGAAAAAGTTCTGAAATGATTTATCTTTGTCTAATTTTTTTGCATCACAGAAACCTGACATTTTAACAGGGGTTTGTAGACTTTTTATATCCACTGTATATATATATATATATATATATATATATATATATATATATATATATATATATATTTGTGGTCATGGCTACGGCCAAGAGATAACCAAAGAACCCTGGGGAGAGAAACAACGGGAACAACCTAACCCAGCTAGGCGTGTCCTAGCTAACCTGACTAAATGGCTTGTTGTGTGCCCTAAGCCATGATCGTGGGTAGGCCTATAAGTGGGCAAAAACCAAGCCAAGTAGGGTAGAAAAGGAACTCGAATGGCATGTGCAAACTAATCTCCAAGCCAACTGCAAGGCGTCAGGGATCTAGAGCGAAAAATTTGGGGTGTATGAGGCAAGGCCAGAAGGAGACCTAAAACCCATCTTGTGGATGACAAGGCCAGAGACATGATGCTCAATATTGCGGATACTGCCCCAAAGCGGAATGGAGGACCGGGAATACGTTGTGAAATGGATGAAAACCAAATGAACCTTGTAAAGTTTTGGTTCTACGGAGTACTGGCAATGCCCTAGCCTCAGAAGATCGTGGGAACGAAACCTAACTGCCTAGACTATGCAGGAATGAGGGCCAAAAAGAACTATGTAGATAGGAAGATAATCCTTAAATAGTTCCCCAGACAACAGCCATCTGCTAGCCGTAGTCCACGCGTTGTTCTAGTGTGTGCTCCTGAGAATTGTTTTAGCGCTTGAGACGAGAAGACCGACCTACTATCTGAATCTTCTACAATGAGGAAATGCTGAACTTTGTCCAAAACCCGATTCAACATGGTTGTAGGGAGTCTGAGGTTAGTGCGGTAAGAAGCTACGAAGCCATAATATACAAGATTCTGTCTATGCCCTCCCATGAGTGAGGGAAGGCAATTGCAATGAAGCTACCAGCGAAAATGAATTCCTGGTCGTGGAAAAAAGGCAAAGACTTTGTGCGGGGACCTGGTTGGAAAGGTATGATCGACTACGATCAGAGACTGAAATGCTAGAGGGAATTACCCTACTTGTTCCTCCTCTGGCAGGACCTGAACGAAAGCACGAACAATTAAACCAAGACGAAATATCTGCGTAAGACATGACAATGATGTTGTAGGGCGAACCGGACCAGTTTGCAGTCAAAACATAAAGTGAGCGATCAACATGGATTAGGGAAGCAGGTATGTATGTGATACATACGGGCCAAATCAGCCCAGATGGACAACCAACCAGGCAATCAGCCCAGCAGGACTGAAAACAGTCATCGGGCCCCCAAAGCCATCATCGGGCCCCCAAAGCCATGGGGCCGAAGCCATCATCGGGCCCCCAAAGCCATGGGGCCGAAGCCGTCATCGGGCCCCCAAAGCCATGGGGCAGAGAATTCTTTGTATATTTTATAGCCGGCTTGATAATTCCTGGCCGTGTTGGAGGAGAGGGAATGTTGTACCAGGTTCCTGGCGTGAGAAAGGAGGGACTCTAATCCATCACCCAGGAATTGAAGGTTGGGAGAGGGGACCCTGCGGGATCTGCTTCCTGCTTCTGGCATCACCCGTTCCCAGGAGAACAAAATCTAGTCGAGTCAGAAGGAGGAATGACTGAGGAGATGACAGCCTGGACGATCCAGGAGACAGAGGCAGGTATGAGCCTGGACGATCCAGGAGACAGAGGCAGGTATGAGTCTGGACGATCCAGGAGACAGAGGCAGGTATGAGCCTGGACGATCCAGGAGACAGAGGCAGGTATGAGCCTGGACGATCCAGGAGACAGAGGCAGGTATGAGCCTGGACGATCCAGGAGACAGAGGCAGGTATGAGCCTGGACGATCCAGGAGACAGAGGCAGGTATGAGCCTGGACGATCCAGGAGACAGAGGCAGGTATGAGCCTGGACGATCCAGGAGACAGAGGCAGGTATGAGCCTGGACGATCCAGGAGACATCCAGGAGACAGAGGCAGGTATGAGCCTGGACGATCCAGGAGACAGAGGCAGGTATGAGCCTGGACGATCCAGGAGGCAGAGGCAGGTATGAGCCTGGACGATCCAGGAGACAGAGGCAGGTATGAGCCTGGACGATCCAGGAGACAGAGGCAGGTATGAGCCTGGACGATCCAGGAGACAGAGGCAGGTATGAGCCTGGACGATCCAGGAGACAGAGGCAGGTATGAGCCTGGACGATCCAGGAGACAGAGGCAGGTATGAGCCTGGACGATCCAGGAGACAGAGGCAGGTATGAGCCTGGACGATCCAGGAGACAGAGGCAGGTATGAGCCTGGACGATCCAGGAGACAGAGGCAGGTATGAGCCTGGACGATCCAGGAGACAGAGGCAGGTATGCGCCTGGACGATCCAGGAGACAGAGGCAGGTACGAGCCTGGGCGATCCAGGAGACAGAGGCAGGTACGAGCCTGGGCGATCCAGGAGACAGAGGCAGGTACGAGCCTGGGCGATCCAGTGGGAAACAGGAAAAAACATAGCATATGAATAAATGAACATACACATACAGACCGGCCCTGCTACCACTACATATCAGTACAGATGACGGCAGGCAAATGGTCAGCGTGCAGTGACTATGCATAGTGTCTAGGCTGAAGCTGTGTATTTCCAACCCAGGTGAGTCGTATTCATGTAACACACAGCCCAGCATGCGCTCCAACGTGAGGATTTTGCACTGTATGACCAGCTCCTAGCAACCACAACAAGGAATAGAGGAGCTGGTTTAGCTGCAAGCCACTATCAAGAGCGAGGTCAGTGTGTGTGAACCTGATCTGCAAAATGCCGCTGTAGGAAGCATAGAGGAACCGGGAGGAGCGAGCACCGGTAAGTTTGGGCAGCAATGACACAGTACTAACCAGGACACCACCTGTTCTCCAAAACACACAAGTCCGGCAGTGGTTCTCAACATGCGTTCCACGCTGGAACGCACGCCAACACCGCGACCGGAAGCAGGGAAACACATGAGCGCTGATCGGAGGAGCCCTGTGGAGGGGATGGACTGAGGGAAGGAGCTTACCCGTCCTGGAGACGCGTACAGGCGGTGTACAAGCGGCGGACGACTCGGACTGCAGTAGTGAAAGCAAGTTTTTTTGTTTTTTTTTTAAAAGGAGACCAGTCTGAGTGAATATGAACCAGGATTAAAGAAGACCAAAAGAAATAAAAATAAATAAATAAAAATTCTCCCTGAGGTGAACAGAAAAGTAGGCCTATGGAATGTAACAGACCACCGAGGAAAGGAACGTAAGCCTGAAAAGAACGCAGTTATGTTTGTCAGGAGAGAGGTACCAGAGCGGTGGGTGCAGACTGCCCCAGTGAGATTATTGAGTAAAACCATGATGTAGCAATGAACAGGAGAATGCAGCTTTGAGTGGAAACAGAGTACAACACATGATGTAACAACAAATGGGGCTTTGGATGTGAGTGGTACCTAAAAAACATGGTATGGGCGCAGCTCTGAGTATGGTAATGGAGTATAGGACAAGATGTAAACGCAGACATGCGGACGCAGCTTTGGATGTGAACGGAATATTAACTTGATGTGACAGCAGACATGGAAAGAACCTGTAGTAGCATAGGACGTGTGAACGCAGCTCTGGGTGCGAGTAGAGTAAACCTGATATATCGATAGACGGATGAATGCAACTCTGGCCGAGGGTGGAGTGCAAAAAAAAAAAAATTTAAAATGATTTGACAGCGTAGTGTGAATGCACCTCTGGGTGTGGCCGAGAATGAAATTGGTAAAACAGAAGCTCTAAATGTGAGTAGAGCATAAACATGATGTAACAGTGAAAGTGAATGCAGCTCTGAAAAAAGCCTAGTATGAACATGTTGTGACAGCGGATGTGTAAACACAGCTCTCACAGTGAGCATAGCAAACATGATATATCAGTCAATGCATGAACGCAGCTCTGGTTGTGAGTGGAGCAAGGTGTGAACACCAGGGTGGTGCGTCCAGAGAATAAAAATGGAGTAACACCAGCAGCTGTAAGCAGAGTACACAACATGTAATAACAGGCATGTAATACGGATCCGGCTGTCGGCTGGGGATGGAATGAGATGTAACAGCCAACAGGTGAATGCAGCTTGAATGTGAGACCAATCTGAGTGAATACGAACCAAGAGTAGGAAAGTGCAGGACAGTAAAGACGTGCGGATGCAGCATAAAGACATGAAATAAAAGCCAAAAGTGTAAATGCCGCTCAGGATAACAGCAGAGCATAAAAGTGCGGCAGGGTTTTTAAGTACATGGAGCAGTGAAATACATGAAGTCTAAGGATGGTGGTAGCGGGGGGAGGGGGAGACACGTGGCAAGGAACAGCTACAGCAAGAGGCCTAAACAATAAACGCTGCGTCCGATCTCCAAACATGACGTCACGTGCAGCCCGGGTAACTCTTCCTTTACAGCAAACCGGCTGAAGTAACTTTTCATATGAGACAAACAAAGCGAAGTAAAACTTGTAAGATTTATAGGAACTAACTCCTATTACCAACAAACAAAGTTGAAAAGAAATAGAAGTATTTAGCCCCAACAAGCAAACCTGAGGTAGCAGATTCTGAGGCGAAGCCTCCTGTTCGCTAGCAAAGTCGGATCCAACCAGCCAGGAGAGACGACCCCGGCCCAACCTACTTACGTAGTATGGCGCGTGCGTGCTACGGTAGCAGAGAGCAAAATAACAAGCTCTATTCTGGCTCCATGCTGCAAAGAAAGAATCCTACCACCAGAGAAGCTAGTTTGCTAATGACACCCAGCGGCAGCTGTGCACCTGAGAACCCACGCCTGAGAGTGAGGCTGTGGCTCGTATATGAAGAGCCTCCGCCCCTCCCACAAATGCAGGCTGACTAATCAGCCTTACTAACATATATATATATATATTATATATAAAGCTAAGTGTATGTGTGTATGTCCGCTAAAGGTATCCGCATCGTCGCATTTATAATCATGAAATTTGGCACACAGGTATATCAGGTTTCTGGGAAGGTTTTAAACCGGGTCTCAGATCTCTAGCACCTACCGTTCCTGAGATATTCCCCAAAAATTGCATTAGTAACGTGACCCTTATCAGCCAATAGAAGCTTGCAGGCCCTTAGTCTCCACATACACACAATTTTACACCAGGTTTCCATAACAACCCAACCATTTTTATTCACTGATGTAGGTCATCTTTAAAAGGGCAGGGCCCTGTGAATGACACTGTTAAGGGAGCTGAGTCTTGTGGAGTTCGAAGTTAAGGGGGCAGGCTGTTGTGGAGGTCAAAGCTAAGGGGATGGTTCGCTATGGAGGTCAGTGTTAAGGGGCAGGGGCAGATTGCTTTAGAGGTTACTGTTAAGGGGCAGGATATTGTGGAGGTCACTGTTAAGGGGGCGGGTGCTGTGGAGGTCTCTGTTAAGGAGGCAGGGAACGGTGGAGGTCACAGTTAAGGGGATGGTCTGCTGTGGAGGTCAGTGTTATGGGGCGAAGTGCTGGAGGTCACATTTTAAGCGAAAAGAGCTCTGTGGAGGTCACTGTTAAGTGGGTTAGTTATTGTGGAAATCACTGTTAACGAGACAGGGTACTAAAGGGCCGGCCGCTGTGGAGGTCAATGTTAAAGGGGCGGGCGTTGTGGAGGTCACTATTAAAGGGTCAGCTGCTGTGGAGGTCACTGTTAAAAGGGCGGGTTATTGTGGAAATCACTGTTAAGGAGACAGGGTACTGTGGAAGTCACTAATAAAAGGGCGGCCACTGTGGAGGTCACTGTTAAAAGGGAGGGAGCATTGGATGTTATAGTTAAGGGAGAAGGCTGCTGTGGAGGTCACTGTTAAAAGGGCGGGCACTGGGGAGGCCACTATTAAAGGGGCAGTGGGGTACCGTGAGGTCACTGTTAAGGCAGCGGGGTACTGTGAGGTCACTGTTAAGGGAGCGGGGTACTGTGGCAGTCACTGTTAAAGGGGCAGTCGCTGTGGAAGTCTCTGTTAAGGGGCCAGGAATGGTGGAGGTCACAGTTAAGGGGACTGTAACCTATGGTCACTGTTAATGGGTGCGTGCTGTAGAGGCCACTGTTAACAGGGTGGGCCCCTGTGGAGGTCACTGTCAAGGGGTGGGTTGCTATGGAACTCACTGTTAAAGTGGCAGGTTGCTGTGAAGGTCAAAGTTAAGGGGGGTGGCTGCTGTGGAGGTCCCATTTTAAGGAGGTGGGGCAGTCAGTGTTAAGGGGTGGGGGTTCTAGAGGTCACTGTTAAGGGGCGGGGTACTGTAGATGTCACTGTTATGGGGAATACTGTCGATATCTTTTAACGACACACACAAACATTAAATGAAATAGATGAAATATACCAGTGCGAAGCCGGGTCCTTCTGCTAATATATATACACACACACACAGGTGATTTAGTGCAGCAGTACCCACGGAAAATAATACTACCTTTGAGGTCCTTGCCCTGAGCTTGTGACCTAAATCCCTAAAATAATTTTTATGTGCACTTCAACAACCTCTAACTTTGTCACTGGGTCCAATGTGCACCATGATCGCTGGATCTTCAGCAGCTCCCCCCAGTAATCTATCAACCTGATCCGTGATATGTTGAACTAGAGCGCCAGTTAGACAACATAACCATCAACAATCCAGGTATTTGTGACAGGTTGCCCTATGTGTACCCCTAATAATTGAGTCTACCACTACCTCCACCTGTCTGGCCTGCCCTGTTCTCCTGGTCTCCAGCTTGCAATTTAATTAAGCAACATTTATACGTGATTACTGCAGAAATACTCACAATATGGCAGAAATCTACCTGTGTGTGTTAAGTTGAAATTGAGTGTTAAGCCTCAATCAACCGTTTATGTATTTCCAGTTTCCACACGGTCGCAATTTAATTTTTTCAAAAAGAAGGCTTTCAGTCCTCCCAGTCTTCATTGCCACTTACTATAAGGGCACCTAGAGTGACAAGAAAACCCCACCATGCCTTATGGCAGATAGTCAAGATAGTCTTCCTGTTGATGACTTGTGTGAGAGCAGTCAGCGTTTCTACTACCCTGAGGAGGAGATGAAGGAGGAGGCCGCAGATGCCAGGCATAGCCACATTGGTGCTGGTAGTGGTAGTGGCCCCCGTAGCCTTTCTATTGGCATTGGGGGCAGCGACAGTGGCAGTCGGGGAAGAGCAGAGGAGGGGGGCAAGTAACCCACCATGATATCCCACAGTCTGATAGAAGCTAAAGGCAGGATAAGGGCTCAAATGATGATTGCGTGCTGGACAGGACCTTGGAGCCAGATCCAGGTGCTGAGGCAACATCAGAGGAGGAGGTAATGGCAGCAGAAATAAAGAGCGGAGGCCATGTACCTCCCAAAGAACAGTCAGGGCCATGTCTGCTTCGGGACCTAGTGATGATGCTGACGCAGTGGTAGCTTAGGCCCATAACATGCCAGAGCTAAGCCTAGCTTGGCTGCCTCTACCTCTGGCAGTTTTTCTTCACGCTGCCGGAAGACAAAAGCATGGCCTTGTGAAAGCTGTGCAAGATGAAAATAAAATGTAGAAAGGCAAACATAAACATATGCACCACAGCCCTATTAAACCACATGAAGCGGCATCACCCTATCCCATGGGCAAACAGAGGTGGCAGCCAACCTCAATAGCAGGAGTTTCCTCCTTCCCCAGGTCCAGCTTGCGGCAGCCTACATGCAGTATAGTGTCTTTCACATCATCATCATCCCTTTTTCGCTTCTCCCACTCAGACTCCTCCTCCTCTGCTCCATCATCAGACATCGATAAAAACATCGGAAAAACTCTACGCACCCAGCAATCTAACGGTGCTCAAGCTTAATTCCCTGGTCCAGTTGCTGCCGTACCATTTAGTCAAGTCTGTTGTCTTAAGTGAGCTAATGGCGTGCGCTCAGACTCTCTGGACTATTCTTATCTGGTATTAGTTCTCACAAAAAGCCATCCCTGCCTTGTACTCTCAAGTGAGCCGCTTCCTCTGCGACTCTCGCTGTGCAACAAGGTTCATGCCACGGTGGACACCTGGTTAGACCAACCAACAAGAAACCTTGAATAAAGTGCACAAATACACTGGGGTCTAGCATAAAATACTATAACCAAAAAGAACCAAACCAATAACCCCATAAGAAATGAGGAGAACACTCATATAAAATATATGAAGTTTATTTAGACATAAAGTAAGCATGCAATAACATAAGGCACAAGGTACTGGGAGGATAGGACGCCCCATGTATCGGAGCTGGAAACCCTCACCCTCAAATATACCGTGCCAACAGGGGAACATGCCAGAAATACAGGGTACTGAGTCACACTTGAATGGGTGAGAAGTAAACTCACCCAAATTAACATATAACTAAATGCATATCACAAATGTACTAAATATCACCTATCACACACGCCATGGTTACCAGCCAAAAAGAGCGGCTGGGACCTGCCCTTAATATAAAAACCCGGTCATAATGGCAATTGCAACGGTAGCGTGTGTAAGAAGTAACAACAAAATAAAAACACTGAGTAAAGACATTATGGAATGCATGAGTTACCCATAACGTGTGAAGGCACCATATATCTAGCAGAGCTGCACCTCGACGCGCGTTTCGCCAGGAAAGGGCTTCGTCAGGAGGTAAGGGATACACACAGGTGTCCATATCCGGCATTGTAGTTGCACATGCGCCCAGTGAATGAGGATCTGACATCATAGGAGCGTGCCACAGGTCGCCCAGAGATGACGTGCAACACGCACAACGCGCCGCATGACCAAGGCAGGAGGAGAGAGCCACGCGAAACCAATGCGCAGCCCAACCCACTCCAGCCCGAACCCACAAAGTACCTTGCAAAAGTACCTCCAGTACCTTGTGCCTTATGTTATTGTATGCTTACTTTAAGTCTAAATAAACTTCATATATTTTATATGAGTGTTCTCATTTCTTATGGGGTTATTGGCTTGGTTCTTTTTGGTTATACGGTGGATACCTGGAGCAGCTCTTATAGGCAGGGACATTACATGTCTTTCACGGCCCACTGGGTCAATGTTTTTTTCAGCAGCAGCGAGGCAGCACCCTGACAATGTTGGCCTGGCTCCCACACACCGGGGACTTATCTGCCTCCTCCCCCATGGACACATTCCCATTTCCAACAGAAGCTTGCACTAATCCTCCTTCTACCTATCACATGTGTCAGGTCAAGTGTTGCCATGACATGTTGGAGCAGGGTTTTTTGCCTTCCTCTGGATCATCTTGCAGGATAACAGGCTGAACTAGATGGACAGATGTCTTTTTTTCAGCTTTATAAACTATGTTACTATGCTACTATGATGGGCCTGGGAGAGAGTAGCTACACCAATGAGCAGGGGTTAAATGTATTTAAGGCTCAGCATAAATGTACGTGATTGCTGCATCAATACTGCAATTTTCTCGCGGTCCAGGCAATGCCACTGCCATTAATGCCTGAGAGTCAGTTTCCATGTGTAGTGTACGGGGACTAGTACACTACACATGTACTCACTTTCCACACGGTTTAATAAAAAAATTGGTTTTGCAGGGACATTAATGCGTCCTGAAATTTTTAAATTCTTTTAGGGAATGGTTTAAACAGTTGAATTTTTTTTATTTTTGGGGGGAGGGGGTGTTAAATTTCATGAGGCGTCATATGTATGTGATTACTATATTAATACAGAAATGTTTTCACAGTCCAGGCAGGGGTGATCAATAGACCTCTCCTTGCTGCCGGTGCCCCAATGCCACTCTTGCTGTCTGTCTGTCTGCCTACCATCACGTTCTATATGGCTGCTGCTATGGCCTGCATCATGCCACTAATACCACTTGCCAACCATCACATTCCTCAAAGACACTTTTTTTAAATCTCATAACACTGTGTTTGTTTAAACATCACCTGCCCTGGATAAGGGACAGTTTTTGAAAGCTTTGGAATATGTGCTGGCAAAGTGTCTTTTTAAACACACTGTATAATAACATTGTCAAACGTGCGTTTAACCATAGCTAAGTATGTCAGTGTCACTCAGACATCATTTTCTATTGCTGCCATTGCGTTCCAGAGCTCGGAGGTGGTGGGGGGGAATCATAATAAATAAAAATTATGACTCCTAGGAGGCTAGAGAGGGTTATATACCAACTTTCAGGGCAATTGGAGCAACTTCGGTTTGGCCCAAATTGATTTGGGTCCGAAACGGATCTTGATTGGTCCTCTACCTCTTTAAAAAATTATCATGTTGGACTTATATGATTAATTGTAGTTTCTCATCAGATACTGTATATACAGTAATTTCTGTGATAAAGTCAAATAATGAAAAGTGTAGTGATGCTGGTTGTGCATAAAACCTATAGTATTCGTCTTTACCAACTCCTGAAAAAGGCTCCTGATACTTTGATACCCCCAAAAATTACAGTGTAAAAAACGGTCAGTAGCACAAACAGCTAAATTGAAGCGATATCAACCGTGGCAGAAAACAAGACACTAAGACAAACTCCCTGGTTGAAGACAGGAATGGAATGCTAAGGAGGAGTTGATCAAGCAATAGAGTGGATGACAAATGTATTACATTCAGGCAGATGGGGATTGTACCTATGAAACGCTGTTAACAGAAAATCCACCATAATTAACCTGGCAAAGGTAGGTAATAACCAAGCCCAGGTTCATACGTAGTAATAATTCAGAGCAACTGGACTTTTATTTTTTCTTGAAACGTTTCGCTAATTATATGACTGGTTTTCTTAATTAGAATGACTTATGCAAGGAATCTCCAGTATTAAATACTGGTAACTCACTCGTTAGCATAATCTGTTTATCATAATCAACACAAGGTCAAGGACATCATGGAGATAGGATGTTGACTGCATTTGCATGACTGAAGCTATAACGTGTAAAGAGGTTTAAACTGCCTCAGGAGAGGTGTTAGACCAGCACTGTAAATGGCAGACAATAGATGTCTCACACCCTCCACCTCTACTCAAGGTAGACTCCTACTCCACAGCAATGAGGACCAACACCCCGATAGATGGATAACTGGCTTAAGCATTCTCTTTTGTCACATTCTTAAGACAACAGAGCTGGATTTTGACATAGGAGCCACTTGATATGGTGGATTTGGTGATCTCTAAAACAGGGACACCCCTTTTCTTGGTTTTCCTTCCCTGGAGGGATATCTGTCCTTCACTGTGTTGAAGACCCATAACTTGGGCTTTTTTTGCATATTACAGTTTTTCAGGGAACTTTTTTGATTGCTGCATTGAGACTCTTAAGTAAGGTTCCACAGTATTTTTTGTAGCTGGTCCCCCCAAGATCTGCTATTGTTTTCTTCAAACTAGATTTCTGCAATTTAACATAAATAGCTTATTTCACACCTCTTTTGAACAAGTCCTCCTCTGTGTTCAAGATGCAAACCTCGCTGTCATAAAATGAGTGTCCTTTGTCCTTAAGTTGTAGGTACACAGCTAAGTCCTGACTACAGGTGTTCACTCTTCTGTGCTGGGCTACACAATGGTGTACCTGCTATTTTCTTTCACCAATGTACAAATCATCGCACTCTTCACTGCACTGGACTGCATACACTATATTGTTTTTTGTGTATTGGCTTTGAGTCTTTAAGGTGAACCAGTTGCTGCCTCAGTGTAATGCCAGGTTAAAAGCAGGCAGGTATGTGATCTGTATTTTAGATTAGAGATGGCCTTGCGGTTCGCCAGGCGGTCGTTTCGCGGCGAACTTTGCGTGTTCGCGATTCGCCGAACATGCGAACATATGGAGATATTCGCGCCCGCCATATTCTTTTACATTGTGAAGAACTTTGTCCCATGACACATCCATCAGGTGGTACAGGGCAGCGAATTGAGACATTTCAGCACATGGACATACCCCCTATCTTATAAATAGACCTGATCTGGCCGCCATTTTACATTCATCTTTTGCCAGTGTACGGAGAGGATGCTGTGTGGAGCAGGGAAAGGCTGTTAGGGACACCAAACGCTACCTAATAGGGCCACAAAGGTCTTTTTAAGGACTGGTATAGGTGTGCTATCAATAGGTGTGATACACAGAGGGGTGCAATATACTTATAATATACTTTTATAATGAGTCAAAAACACACAGATCTATATAGTGATCACCTAAAAGTCAGGGGCCTAGGTGCTAGGGGCTTACTAGGGCTATTTTTATATAGGGTAAGGTTCCGGACGGGGTCGCTCTTATCAGGTGGTCTGTGGTTAGGTTATCAGGGCCAGAATAGCACCCCCCTGTAGGGCAACATCAGGGACAGTTCTTTGCCCACCCTGTCCTTCAATACCACATCATCATCTAGCCCAGAGATAGATGTTTTTTTGCTTTCCCTCCTGGATTCATGGATGTGCACTGGAACCCCCCGGATTGTGGTAGGACATATGGTTTCTGATTTGGTGCCGCTGAGCACTTGTTATTGCCTGCCACATCTATGCTTTTTGCTTAACTTTAATAATTTAATTTATTTTCATTTGAGGGATATCTTTTTCATTTACACGTCCGCAAACTGGGTCCGCATCCGTTCCGCAATCTTGCGGAGCGGGTGCAGACCCATTCATTTTCAATAGGGCAGGAATGTCCTGTCCGCATCCGCATTTGCGGATCAGCATCCGCACTTTCGCATCCGTGCTTCCGTTTCTGCAAAAAAATAGAACATGTCCTATTCTTGTCCGCAATTGCAGACAAGATTAGGCATTTTCTATTATAGTACCGGCGATGTGCGGTCCGCAAATTGCGGAATGCACATTGCCGGTATCCATGTTTTGCAGATCCGCAAAACACGGACGTGTGAATGGACCCTCATAGTAACATTATTAAAGGTTACGTTTTATCTATATGTATATTCTAATGGATTGCCTTCCTTGTACAATGTTATAATATACTTTCTATGTTAGAAAGTATATTATAGTGCATTTGTATTGTGCGGCAGTTGTGTGCGGTTCTGCTGCGATACTGCAGGTATATAGAGGGACAAGCGTTATTGGAACAAATAATTTCTACTGGTGTTATATACCAGTCCCCCCCCAAAAAACTGATTGAAGCGGGGTGTTATATACCAATATACTTTCTTTATAGTGCATTTGGGTACTGTATAGTGCATTTGCGCATGCGCATACGCGAAAATTATATTGCCGATATTTCGCATTGAAAAAAATAATGAATGGAGCTCGCAAATTCGAATAATACATCTGGTATGTCACTGTCCATGTTGTAGGACTATTTGTGCACTTCTAGTAATTATTTCTTGGCTGCAAATATGAGCTGAAGGTTTTTTCAGGTTCGCCAGCCATTAAAATGAATGAGACCCGCCGCGAACTTGCGGTTCGCGAATATTTGATCGCGTTCGCGAACCGTCCCGGCAGATGTTCGTCAATCACTATTTCAGATACCCTAGCTATATTCAGAAGAACCAAATTCTCCCACCTGCCCTGCTTTGCACCCTTACTGGCTATATTAACATTCTTTTCTCAGTTTTAACAATGGCCCAGTATGGATACCCACAAGTTTTAAGCGCCCTCTGATGTGTTTGGATTCCTTTGTCTTAGTCTCTCCCCTGCTTGAGATCTTCTCTGCCCGGTGGATCAGAGATCTAATTGCCCCCAGTTTGTGATCCAGAAGATGGAGAGAGGGAAATAGCAGTTACTGGCCTGTATGAGTCTCTTCATCTTTTCATATAAGGCCAAAGCGTAATAAGCCACTCACCACGTCAAGGTCGCTAACACTAGTTCCTACCTGTTTATGGGCCATGACAGCCACACAAAGTCCAGGGAATGCAGGTGCAGCATGCACGCCAAGCACACTCTGCTTTTAACACCGTCCGGTGCCATTACAGCTTTCATCGGATCCAGGGATGCAAGTACCAACATGCATGCTGAGCCCACTATATACTTCTTTGCGTTTGTATATGTATTTCGCCATAGCGATGTGCACCTGCATACAGGGTTGTGCTGACTGAATCACCCACATCTTTTCATATAAACCTAATTTTATGGTTCACTGCATTGATGTATTCAGTGAACATGTTGCTTTTCAATCTTAACCCAGCTTTTATCCACATAGCTGAACCACTGAATGAGTGCAATTCCCAAAAATGTGTTTCCGGCTTTTTGTTCCAATTCCTCCATGTACAGGTTATCCATAATGGGTAAAAAAAAGAGTTGAGAAAGCTACTTAAATTGGAGAAACCAAAATTAAAGAGAGATGGAGAAGTCCAATATCTATTGTCTGCACTTACAATGCTGCTCTAACAAGTCTACCGAGGTAGTAAAATCACACCTCATTGCCTCAGTAATGGAAATTTTTATGGACCGTGAATGTGGACCCACTGTGCGAACTAAACTGTTTGACTTTGGGCTAGTCTTGAGGGCATTATACTGGCGATCACTTGGTTTTCACCTTTTAACCTCTATACAGGGATTTAGACTTTGCTACAGTGGTGGCAAGAGGCCATTACTTCTTGAAATAGTCCCTGTGTAGTTGGCTATTGATCCACTGGGGTCACAGACACTGGTGCCAAGCACCAAGTGATCAGGCAATACGGAAATTTAGGAAAGAGGCAGATTTCATGGCACACAGGGTACATGAGAAAGTGAGAATTCTCCAGATGTCAGGGCAGGAAGTTCAGGAGCAGTACAGTGAACAGGCACGGGTCAAGTCAGGCAGCAGAGAGTCATCATCCAGGTAACAGGCAGAAGTCGATACACAGACAGACAAATGAATTATAGCTACCATACATAGGAGCATACAGTGAGGAACATACAGTGCTGCCCATAATTATTCATACCCCAGGCAAATTTTGACTTAAAGTTACTTTTATTCAACCAGCAAGTATTTTTTTTTATTGGAAATGACATAGGTGTCTCACAAAAGATAATAAGATGATGTACAAGAGGCATTATTGTGGAAAAAAAACATTTCTCAACTTTTATTTACATTTGAGCAAAAAGTGTCCAGTCCAAAATTATTCATACCCTTCACAAACTGTCACAGTCTGTGGGAAAATCAAAAGTTCTAAACCATTCCAAATAGTCCAAGCTGTTCTAAAGCATGCTAATTACCCTGATTAATTGGGAACAGCTGTTTTGATCAACTCAACAGGTGAAAAACAGCAGCTCTCTGCAGTTGGTTTGTGGACAGTCATGGGAAAACAAAGAAGACCAAGGGCGTCCCTGGGAAGGGTGGAAGACAGTGCCCACCCAATGTGACCACAAAGGACACCCGTAGTTTGTAACTCGGTACAAGCTCCCGAGTGAAATAGCAAAAAAACAGGAGAACGGAGATCATAGTACCAGAAGTAAAAATATATTTTATTGTAACATACACTGCTCAAAAAAATAAAGGGAACACTTAAACAACACAATGTAACTCCAAGTCAATCACACTTCTGTGAAATCAAACTGTCCACTTAGGAAGCAACACTGAGTGACAATCAATTTCACATACTGTTGTGCAAATGGGATAGACAACAGGTGGAAATTATAGGCAATTAGCAAGACACCCCCAATAAAGGAGTGGTTCTGCAGGTGGTAACCACAGACTACTTCTCAGTTCCTATGCTTCCTGGCTGATGTTTTGGTCACTTTTGAATGCTGGCGGTGCTTTCACTCTAGTGGTAGCATGAGACGGAGTCTACAACCCACACAAGTGGCTCAGGTAGTGCAGCTTATCCAGGATGGCACATCAATGCGAGCTGTGGCAAGAAGGTTTGCTGTGTCTGTCAGCGTAGTGTCCAGAGCATAGAGGCGCTACCAGGAGACAGGCCAGTACATCAGGAGACGTGGGCAACAACCCAGCAGCAGGACCGCTACCTCTGCCTTTGTGCAAGGAGGAACAGGAGGAGCACTGTCAGAGCCCTGCAAAATGACCTCCAGCAGGCCACAAATGTGCATGTGTCTGCTCAAATGGTCAGAAACAGACTCCATGAGGGTGATATTAGGGCCCGACGTCCACAGGTGGGGGTTGTGCTTACAGCCCAACACCGTGCAGGACGTTTGGCATTTGCCAGAGAACACCAAGATTGGCAAATTCGCCACTGGCGCCCTGTGCTCTTCACAGATGAAAGCAGGTTCACACTGAGCACATGTGACAGACCTGACAGAGTCTGGAGACGCCGCGGAGAACGTTCTGCTGCCTGCAACATCCTCCAGCATGACCGGTTTGGCATTGGGTCAGTAATGGTGTGGGGTGGCATTTCTTTGGAGGGCCACGCAGCCCTCCATGTGCTTGCCAGAGGTAGCCTGACTGCCATTAGGTTCCCGAGATGAGATCCTCAGACCCCTTGTGAGACCATATGCTGGTGCGGTTGGCCCTGGGTTCCTCCTAATGCACGACAATGCCAGACCTCATGTGGCTGGAGTGTGTCAGCAGTTCCTGCAAGACGAAGGCATTGATGCTATGGACTGGCCCGCCCATTCCCCAGACCTGAATCCAATTGAGCACATCTGGGACATCATGTCTCGCTCTATCCACCAACGTCACATTGCACCACAGACTGTCCAGGAGTTGGCAGATGCTTTAGTCCAGGTCTGGGAGGAGATCCCTCAGGAGACCGTCCGCCACCTCATCAGGAGCATGCACAGGCGTTGTAGGGAGGTCATACAGGCACGTGGAGGCCACACACACTACTGAGCCTCATTTTGACTTGTTTTAAGGACATTACATCAAAGTTGGATCAGCCTGTAGTGTGTTTTTCCACTTTCATTTTGAGTGTGACTCCAAATCCAGACCTCCATGAGGTGAAAAATTTGATTTCCATTTTTTTATTTTTGTGTGATTTTGTTGTCAGCACATTCAACTATGTAAAGAACAAAGTATTTCAGAAGAATATTTAATTAACTCAGATCTAGAATGTGTTATTTTTGTGTTCCCTTTATTTTTTTGAGCAGTGTATAAAAAAATTATATATATAGGTAAAGAAACAAGTAAATAGTATGCCATTAAAAAGTGGATGGGAGCAGAACAGAAGCACCACCCTGGGATAGCACACAGATCAATTGTAAAGCATGTGGGTATGGATTCATTCATGGTACAGTGATCAACAAATGACCAAAAGGCAATGTAGTAACCTTAGTGCACAGGTGAGTCAGCAGTCAAAAACTAAACCTGCACGGCAAGAACACAGGGTTTATATTGCAAGTGCAATGTGGAGAGTGAAAAGCCACAATGAAACTAGGTATGGTATGTCACCTGGGTCAAATGCCGCGCAGGAAAAAGAAAAAGAACAGAGGCTCATCTGAAGAGAAGAGACCGTGTGCTATTTCTCCCAGGATGGCGCTACCCCAACGCGCGTTTCGGTGTGCCTTCGTCTGGGGGTCATCTAGGGGTCGTCTGGGGGTCCACCCACAGTCAGTCGGATGCCAACTACTACCATGGGCAAGACCAAAGAGCTGTCAAAAGACACCAGAGACAAAATTGTGGACCTCCACAAGGCTGGAAAGGGCTACGGGGCAATTTCCAAGCAGCTTGGTGAAAATAGATCAACTGTTGGAGCAATTGTTAGAAAATGGAAGAGGCTAAAGACTACTGTCAGTCTCCCTCGGACTGGGACTCCATGCAAGATCTCACCTCGTGGGGTATTACTGATAAGAAAGGTGAGGAATCAGCCCAGAACTACAAGGGAGGAGCTGGTCAATGACATGAAGAGAGCTGGGACCACAGTTTCAAAGGTCACTGTCGGTAGAACACACAGAAAAAAAAGGGACAATGCAACAGCACTCTGCAAACACAAATAAAGTACAATAGTGCCATTATTATAGAAAACATTCTGATGCTAATGCTATGCTTATTTAGCAAATTTGAGATTCTTGGCAAATACATTTTTTACAAAATTATTTGGGCCCATCTGCCAAACGTCAAGGCGATTTCTGTAAGATGGGAACCTAACACTAAATTCTACCTGTTATGTGCCATGACGGCTACCATACAATTCAGGGAGTGTAGGTTCCACATGCATGCTGGGTCCAACTCTGCTTATTACCATTTTTGGTGCCATAACGGCCTCCACTAAATCCAGGGATGCAGGTACCAACATGCATGCTGAGCCCACTCTATAGCTCTCTTGGTGCCAAATGGCGTCCAATAAATACAATGGGGCAGTCAGCCTAGCCTGTCTGCCCCATAGGCTGATTTGTACACCCTGAGATTTTGCAAGTTCTCCCACTTAGAAATCATGGAGGGGTCTGAAATTCACATTGTAGGTGCATTCCCACTCTGAGAGACAGAATAAATTTAAAAAAATCAGGAAATTACATTGTATTATTTTTTAAGAATTTATTTGTCTTGCACTGCTTAACATAAGTAGTTTAACACCTGAGAAAATCTGTGTTAATATTTGGTACAGAAGCCTTTGTTTGCAATTACAGAGGTCAAACTTTTCCTGTAGTTCTTGACCAGGTTTGCACACACTGCAACAGGGATTTTGGCCAACTCCTCCACACAGATCTCCTCTAGATCTGTCAGGTTTCAGGGCTGTCGCTGAGCAACACAGAGTTTTAGCTCCCTCCAAAGATGTTCTTTTGGATTTAGGTCTGGAGACTGGCTAGGCCACTCCAGAACCTTGATATGCATCTTACAAAGCCACTCCTTGGTTATCCTCGGTGTGTGCTTCCGGTCGTTGTGATGTTGGAAGACCCAGCCACGACCCATCTTCAATGCTCTGACTGAGGGAAGGAGGTTGTTGCTCAAAATCTCACAATAAATGGCCCCATTCATCCTCTCCTTAATACAGTGCAGTCGTCCTGTCCCCTTTGCAGAAAAGCACCCCCAAAGCATGATGTTACCACCCCCATGCTTCATAGTAGGGATGGTGTTCTTGGGATGCAACTCATCTTCCTTCCTCCAAACACGAGTGAAGTTTAGACCAAAAAGTTCTACTTTGGTCTCATCTGACCACATGACTTTCTCCCATGCCTCCTCTGGATCATCAATATGGTCATTGGCAAACTTAATACCGGCCTGGACATGTGATGACTTGAGCAGGGGAACCTTCCGTGCAATGCATGATTTGAAACCATGACAGCGTAGTGTTCTACCGACAGTGACCTTTGAACTGTGGTCCCAGCTCTCTTCATGTCATTAACCAGCTCCTCCCTTGTAGTTCTGGGCTGCTATCTCACCTTTATTATTATCAGTGATACCCCACGAGGTTAGATCTTGCATGGAGCCCCAGTCCGAGGGAGACTGACAGTCGTCTTTAGCCTCTTCCATTTTCTAAGAATTGCTCCAACAGTTGATCTATTTTCACCAAGCTGCTTGGCAATTGCCCCGTAGCTCTTTCCAGCCTTGTGGAGGTCAACAATTTTGTCTATGGTGTTTTTTGACAGCTTTTTGGTCTTGTCCATGGTAGTAGTTGGTGTCTGACTGACTGTGGGGTGGACGGGTGTCTTTAAAGAGCTCAGACAGGTGCTACTAAGTTTGATTAACCTGCCTCTGTCCTTTTCTGTTCCCTCAGCCAGAGAAGTATTGTATGCTGTGGGCTCAGCTCCACTATACAGTGAGGACAAGCTATTGGCATGCCAAGATGTGGAGAAGACATCCTCCGCTTCCTCCACTAGACGGGCAAGTATTGATGAGGAAAGTGGCGTGGGAGCTGGTGTTGCAAACGGTGGATGATCAGTGACATGCAGACAGTACACGAGGATGATCATGTAGCTGATCGCACTTGGGAGCCGGGTGACGAAGGGGCTTCATCATCACCGGGAGAAGAGGGTGGCATCTTGCCCGTGAGGCAGCAGCAGAGCCAGCAAGTTGCTAGCGTGGAGGCAGCAGTGGGAGGTCGGAAGCTAAAAGTGCCCGTGGTAGACTACCCGCGCCTACCTGTCCAGGAAGTAGCGGTGCATGGGTTCAAGGAGGCAGCGGCAGTAGCAGTCAGTCAGTGTGTAGTGTTGGGGGTAAAATCATCTACTCAGTGGTGTGCCAGTTTTTTGTTAAGCCGCCGTAGGAGATAAACAGGGCCATTTATAGAATCTGTTGGCAGAAGGTAAGAAGTGGCAAGGGTGTCAACGTTAGCACCACAGCCCTACGTCAACATATGCAGCATCACCATAAAGTGGCCTGGGAGAACCATGGATCTGATGTGGTGGTCCAGTCTGCCACAGCAACCCCTGTAGTCAAGGCTCCACCACCTCAGCCAAAAGGAGCTGTCTGTCCTTCCCATCATCTGCTGGTCCTGATGCTCCTGCTCCTAGCCCTCCTACTCCTCGTCAGTAGTGATGATAGAGCATGGCCGAGTACCACATGTGCTTGAGCGCCATGCTCGAGTCTTGCTACGCAGCCAATAAACGTGCAGGTAAGTACTGCCCTCAATGTAATGCCAGTAGTTATGTTGGCTACTGGCATTACAGTGATTGGCTGGCCGGAACGCGTCATCGGTTGCTATATAGCACCCGATGACGCATATTTGGCTCATTCGTAGTCAGGGAGAGCTGAGCATACTTAGGGACAGAGGACCTAAGTCTAGTTTCATAGACCCAAATGTCCTTGTGTGGGACAGCAGCTAGGAGGGCTATTTCAGAAGACTTAAAGGTAGGCAGACAATGTCATAGAGCAGCAGGAAATGCTAGCAGAATGCTTGGGTGTATAGGGAGAGGAATTACCAGTAGAAAGAGGGAGGTGCTCATGCCGCTCTACAGAGCACTAGTGAGACCTCATTTGGAGTATTGTGCTGAGTACTGGAGACCATATCTCCAGAAGGATATTAATACTTTGGAGAGAGTTCAGAGAAGAGCTACTAAACTGGTACATGGATTGCAGGATAAAACTTACCAGGAAAGATTAAAGGACCTTAACATGTATAGCTTGGAAGAAAGACGAGACAGAGGGGATATGATAGAAACTTTTAAATACATAAAGGGAATCAACAAGGTAAAAGAGGAGAGAATATTTAAAAGAAGAAAAACTGCTACAAGAGGACATAGTTTTAAATTAGAGGGGCAAAGGTTTAAAAGTAATATCAGGAAGTATTACTTTACTGAGAGAGTAGTGGATGCATGGAATAGCCTTCCTGCAGAAGTGGTAGCTGCAAATACAGTGGAGGAGTTTAAGCATGCATGGGTTAGGCATAAGGCCATCCTTCATATAAGATAGGGCCAGGGGCTATCCATAGTATTTAGTATATTGGGCAGACTAGATGGGCCAAATGGTTCTTATCTGCCGACACATTCTATGTTCTATGTTTGTAGCGCAACCTGCACTAAATTGCTCAGTGCTAGGGAGAGCTGTGCATAGGAAGGGACAGACAGTGTAGGGAGTGTAATAGGAAGATTTTTATACCAAAAACTTTTCAGAGACCCAAAAGTCCTTTTAAGGACTATTGTGTGTGACAGCATCAATATATATTTTTAGCGCATCCTGCGCTAAATACTGTGTAATAGGCCGCTGCAGACAGTTAAATTATTCGCTCCACATTTCCCGTGTAAAGTGTGCGCATCCCTAAAATATCAGTGACATCTAGTGTACTTTTTCCGTAGACGAAGTCCACTGCAGACAGTTAAATTTTCCGCGACACATCTCCTGTGTAAAGTGTGCGCATCCCTAAAATATCTGTGACATCCAGTGTACTTTTTCAATAGATGGTGTCCGCTGCGGACAGTGAGATTAGCTGTGCCACATTCCCTGTGTAAAGTGTGAGCATCCCTAAAATATCAGTGACATCCAGTGTACTTTTTCCGTAGACGTTGTCCGCTGCTGACAGTGATCTTACCAGGGCCACATCTGCAGTGTAACGTGTGCGCTTCAAAAATTTATCTGTGACATACAATGTAATTTTTCCATAGACGGTGTCCACTTCTTACAGTGACCTTACCAGGGCCACATCTGCAGTGTAATGTGTGCGCTTCAAAAATTTATCTGTGACACACAATGACGATGTCGTCATTGTTTATGGTCGGAACTACAACGGTATCTGATCGTCTTCGAACCTCCGACTTTCGTTTTTGATTAATGAAAACATTCTTGTGCCGGTCCAAGAATTTCCCCTCTAGTGGAGCAATACGGATGCCCCCCGGCCATTCCTCTTAATCATGGCCTCATTTTTTCACTGGTCAGCTAAGCAGCAGGCACTCTCCCATAATTTTTTTAATGGTCAGCTCAGCAGCAGGCCCTCAACCATAATGTTTTAGAGGGTCATCTCAGCAGCAGGCAATCGCATATATTTTTTTAGAGGGTCAGATAACCTGCAGGCCATCACATATAATGTTTTAGAGGGTCAGCTCACCTGCAGGTCCTCACCTACAATCTTTTAGAGGGTCTGCTTACCAGCAGGCCTTCACCTACAATCTTTTAGAGGATCAGCTCACCTGCAGGCCCACACCTAATTATACCTAATAGGTAATTTGCGCACATGCTGCCTTGCTTGTTCCGTAGCGGTTTCTCAAGCTCCTTCTCTGGAATCTAACACTGATTCCGCCTTACCCGTGGTCACCATGGTTGCCGCTTAAAATAACATCGAAAGTTGATAGGGCAGACATCCGAACGGGGACGTGCGATCGACCCCAGGTTATCTAGAGCCACCAAAGCGGCAGCAGGCCCTCGCCCATAATGTTTTAGATGGTCAGATCAGCAGGCACTTGCTCCAAATGTTTTTGAGGGTCACCAGCAGGCCATCAATCATAATTTTTCAAGGCTGTGTATGATGCCCTCCTTTATGTGTAACAAAGGGTGTATTATAGTGACGGTATCTTTTAATTTTTGGTAGCCCTTTCACTTAGTGCATAGGCTTTATGAGTGTAGGAGTCCCACTACCTGAACAATTGTACAACAATGTGAATAAGGCCCTCCTTTATGTGATATACAGGTTGTATCAGAGTGCCTCTTCTTTGTAATTTCTGGCAGCATTTGCACTTTATATACAAGTAAATATATACAATATTTCCTCTAAAATTGATTTTACCTTCGGTTATGTTCGGACAACATAGTTCCCAGCAGCAACCTGGGAGTCCAAAATGCATCCAGACATCCTCCCCATGCTGTTCCCGAACCATTTCGGTGGTGTTTTCATAAATTTCTGACCTTTTCCAATGAACCAGGCACCCTCCCTTCTTCAGAGCAGGGGATGCCTGGTTTAATGCTCGGGCTCTCCCATTGACTTCCATTATACTGATGTGTTCAGCCCGAGCCCCCGAGCACTATGGTGCTCGATCAACACTACTCACCAGTCATTCAGTCAGCAATCGATCACCAAAGCGATTGCCAAGAGATAGCACTCATCCAACGGCGCAGAAGCTGAATGTGCTGCTGTCCGGATTGCTGGTGCTGCAGTCCCTCCCTTTACCAGCACTGATAACATATGTAGAACAGATGGTGGGCCAGTCCTTGAGCCTGTCGGTGATTGCCAAAGTGCACGGCAGCGCCGATGTGTAGAGTAGTACACATGTTCAATCTGGTTGTAAAGCGGTTCCTGAAGTCTTCCACCCATCTGCAAGACATACTAAAAATGGCCAGGAAACTTTGCAAAAGGCCATCAACGATTTCCTGATGATCCAAGCAAACAGGACTACTCCCCTGTGTAACCTCAATGTCAGGCAGTGGCATCTCATGCCTGACACCTGCCGTTTGCTCAGCCCCTTTGAGGAGGCCATGTTATTTGTCAGTCGCCAGGACTACGGAATGAACAATGTCATTCCACTGCTTCATGTCCTGGAACAAATGCTGGTAAATTTGGCTGGTCAGGGGACTGGAGACATGGCGCCTAGATCTCACGGCTACATGAGCCCTGTGGGGGCTGAAATGGAGGAGGAGTACATTGGAGCACAAGCAATGTGTAGCGAAATAAGTGGATTTTATACACGGGTGAAAGGAGAGGAGGAGCAGGAGCAGCCATAGGAGCTACAGGGCGATGAGGAAGAGGAGGCAGAGGACCCAGACACACTTTGGCAGTATGCAGTGGAGATGGAGGCAGGTAGTGCCTCCGAGTAACTTGCACAAACGGCCCGATGACCCTCGCTACTGGTCGAAATGGGGGTCTTTTTTACACCCGCTGAGAGGGAGGACAAACTTAATTACTATAGAGACCTCCTATGTAGTCAGTTGGCCGCTGCCTATCTGCCCCATCGTCCATCCTCATGCAGGTTTGACTCAGGGTCATCTGCGCTCAAGTCCAACTGCCATGGCTGCTGGAGGGGGGTGGGGGTCAGGAGCAGTAACAGCTCCATCAGCAGCAACTTAAGTCTAGAGTCGCTGATAAGCAGTTTTCTTCATCTGCCTACTGTAGAAACTACTCACCAGCAGCAGCAGGTAGACATAGAGCAGAACCTGAACCAGCAGGTGGTGGCATACTTGGACAGCAGCCTGCCACCCCAAGTTGAAGATCCGCTGGTCTACTGGGCAGCCAAACTGGATTTGTGGCCGCAACTGGCAGAGATTGCCCTGGAAAAGCTGTCCTGCACAGCCAGTAGTGTGGCATCAGAGCGGGTGTTTAGTGTTGCAAGGGCCATAGAAGAACTCGCCTGTCCACCCAAAATGTGGAGAGACTGACCTTTGTCAAGATGAATCAGGCAGGGATCAGCCAGGATTTCCACCCACCAATTCCTGATACATCAGACTAGATAATCCATAGTGCCACACCAACACTTTGACAAAAGAGACCGGTTTCTTATGGCTACCTGCCACTCTGTGGCCTCCTCATGCTTCTGCCTCCTCCACACTATGTTACCTTGCCAATCTGTGGTCTCCTTATGCTGCTGCCATCTCCACACTATGTCACCTTGCCACTCTATGGCATCCTGATGCTGGTGCCACCTCTAGACTATGTCACCTTGCCACTCTGATCTCCTCATGCTGCTGCCACCTCCACACTATGTCACCTTGCCACTGTGGTCTTCTCATGCTGCCACCACCTCCACACCCTGTCCCTGTGCTGCTCTGTTGCCTCCTTCTGCTGTCGCCATCTCCATATTCTTTCATTGGTCCACTCTGTGGTCTCCTCATGCTGCTTCCACCTCACTACTATGTCATGTGGACTTCTCATGCTGTTACCACCCTCCCCACTTCATGACTGGGCCACAATTTAGCCTTTTTGGCTTGGCTGACATCATTATTTATTTGACCCTTCTTCTGATCTGTCAGAAGGAATGTAAGATGAGACGCACAGCGGATCCTCTCTGTGTAGCAGCTGTAAGGCCTGTATGGTCTCATCAGAATTGGCTTATGATTTGGTAGCCAAAAGCAGGAGTGGGTACAAAACACAGAAGACTTGCAAATATTACTTTTACGTGTCATCTCTGTTTTGGATCCACTCCTGTTTTTTTGGCATTATCAATACTGATGGATTACTGAACAAATGCTGACCGGGTGATAGCGGATGCTCCACAGACAGGATCTGTTTTTTGTGACTTATTGTTCTGATTGATAAGAGGAAGGGCAAAATATTCAGTCACGTCAACACAAACTTACTGCTGACACCCTCTCCACTCTGTCGGGGGGGGGGGGGGGGGGGGGCTCTACTTGTATAAGCGTTTAATAGAACAGGTTCTGTTGACCAAATAAGTGAAGTGTGCGGTGATTCTAATAGCGACGCCTGTCATCTGCATGTCATACAGACTCACAGTATTATTTCACTACCAAAGCAGACTCCCTATGCGTGTTACTGCAAGACACAGTGTTCTACACCACTATAAAGGCTCTCTGCAGCCAGGAAATAGCCTTTTTTTTAACGAAATTCGTTCAGATCATACCAAATTTTTCCCCCAAAAATTGGCGAACCGCCGAATAATTTTTTATTTTTGTTTGCTCATCTCTGTTTCTGAGGATTAACTTGAAAATGAACTAAAATTGCCAAGATGTGAAAGTAATAAGGTTCTCCAATGTCATCACTTACATTACGTACCTTTAGAATTCTTGACTGTTCCCCTGGCTCTTTTCTTAAACTCCAGTGTCATATACTTTAAAGATCAGGGCACAAAACCCAAAACTTACATTCTGCCCCTTTCCCCATATCAGAAAGGAATACAGCACAGTTAATCCAGTTACTAAGAGGTGATGTCTTGTTATGACTTATGTTTGCACACAAACTCCTCATCCTGCTACCCCAATGCCTTTCTCAGTGTCCCCTCACAGTAATAGTGCCCTCTTTGTGATCCACAACAGTACTAGCATCCTCCTTTATAGCCCCCCCCCCCCATATTTTCCCTTCACAGATTAATGGTGCTCTGTTTGTACATCCACAAATGATAAAATCTTATACTCACCTAACCCCATTCCTGTGGCTAAAAATCACATGCCTTGCCTAAATGCAGATATCATGATGATATCACTGCACTGCCCCAAATTCACTGATTCTTTAGGTAGTGTGGGGGTTTAGCTCTATCTCCCGGGTCTCAGTCACAGAATTCTCGCTGACAACCGTGTTGATTGTCCAAACAGTGCATTTATTTTTTACATCAGCACCAACAAACACGGTACAAAATGAAAACCTGCCCGTCTGGGCTCAACCTAAACATATAACATAAATCCCTGACTCACCTATACAGAGCGCAGTTCACACACTGTCTCTGGTGCGGCTTTCTCAGCCAGTAGTCCATCAGCCCTCAGGCTGTAGCACGGTCAATCCAGACTATCTCCCAGCCTCATGGTCTCTCAGCCTTGTCCAACTGAGACCACACTCACAGAGCCTCCAGCAGGACTGGGTTTCACAAAAACTCTGTATCCTTCCCCAGACTGGGAGCCACACCCAAGTCCAGCAACAGGATTAAATACCATCCCTGGACATGGGCATATTCCAAAATCCCAGACTGGAGCGTGGGGAACAGGCACCCACCCAACACATTGCCTGTTCCAGTAAAAGCCCGCCACTTGGTGGCCACCTATATCTAGGGCCTTTACCACCCCTTTTTCATGCTTCCCCGGGACTTTACTGCACCCATCACTATTCACATTGCCACAGTGGCCATGACATCTCATAGGCCTCAATCATAATATAAGTAGAGATGAGCGAATTTATAAAAAATTTGATTCAGCCAGTCCGCCGAATTTTCCGAAAAGATTCAATTCGATCCAAATTTATTCATGGCGAATCGCGTTAAAAAACTGTTATTTCCTGGCAGCAGAGAGCCTGTATAGTACTGTAGAACACTGTGCCTTGCAGTAACACGCATAGGGAGTCTGCTGTGGTAGTGAAACAATACTGTGAGTCAGTATGAAATGCAGATGACAGGCGTCACTCTTAGAATCACTGCACACTTCACTTATTTGGGCAATTACAGGGCCAAAACTGACTAAATAACTGAAGTGTAAACTCAACCTTACAGGTCAATGTTAGAATCAAGAAGAAGTGCACTCCTTTTACACCATCGTCAGCTGGTTCCACATAGATGTATACAGAACCTGTTCTATTAAACGCTTATACAAGTAGAGCCCCCCGACAGAGTGGAGAGGGTGTCAGCAGTAAGTTTGTCTTGACGTCACTGATTATTTTACACTTCCTCTCATCCATCAAAACAATAACCCCCAAAAAATGGATCCTGTCTGTTGAGCATCCGCCTTCACTCGCTCAACATTTGGTCATTAATCCATCAGTATTGCTAATGCCAAAAAAAAACAGGAGTGGATCTAAAACAGGGATGACATGTGAATGGAATATTTGCATGTCTTTTGTGTTTTGTACCCACTCCTGCTTTTGGGTACCAAATCACAAGCCAATTCTGATGGGACCATACAGGCCTTACAGTGGCTACACGGAGAGGATCCGTTGTGCGTCTCATTTTTACTTCCTTCTGACAGATTAGAAGAAGGGTCAAATCAATGATGATGTCAACCAGGCCAAAAAGGCAAAATAATGGCCAGGTCATGGAGTGGGGAGGGTGGGAACAGCATGAGAAGTCCACAGAGTGGCCAAGTGACATAGTGGTGGAGTGACAGAAGCATGAAGAGACCACAGATTAGTGATGTTGCAGAAGCATGAGGAGACCACAGAGTGGTGATGTGGCAGCAGCATGAGAAGACCACAGAGTGGTGAAGTGGCAGCAGCATAAGGAGACCACAGAGTGGCCCAGTGACATAGTGTTGAGGTAGCAGCAGCATGAGGATACCACAAAGTTGTGAGTTGGCAGCAGCATGAGACCACAGACTGGGAAGATAACACAGTATGGAGTGGGCAGCAGCAGCATGAGGAGACCACAGAGTGGCCCAGAGACAGAGTTGTGAGTTGGAAGCAGCATGAGGAGACCACAGAGTGGCAAGGTGACATAGTGTGGATATGCAACAGCAGCATGAGGAGGCCACATACTGGCAAGGGGACATAGTGTGGAGATAGCAGCAGCATAAAGTGTGGAGGTGGCAGCAGCAGCATGAGGAGACCACAGAGTGGCCCAGAGAAAGAGTTGTGAATTAGAAGCAGCATGAGGAGACCACAGAGTGGCAAGGTGACATAGTATGGAGGTGCCAGCAGCATGAGAAAACCACAGTTTGGCCCAGTGACATGGTGTTGAGGTAGCAGCAGCATGAAGAGACAACAGAGTGGTGAAGTGGCAGCAGCATGAGGAGACCACAGAGTGGCACAATTACAGAATGAGGAGGTGGCATCAGCAGCATGAAGAGACCACAGAGTGGCCCATAGAAAGAGTTGTTAGTTGGAAGCAGCATGAGGAGACCACAGAGTGGCAAGGTGACATAGTGTGGAGGTGGTAGCAGCATGAGGAGGCCACAGAGTGGCACAATGACAGACTGTGGAGGAGGCAGCAGCAGCATGAGGAGACCACAGAGTGGCCCAGTGACATAGTGTTGAGGTAGCAGCAGCATGAGGAGACCACAGAGTGGTGAAATGGCAGCAGCATGAGGAGGCCAGAGAGTGGCACAATGACAGAGTCTGGAGGTGGCAGAAGCAGCATGAGGAGACGACATAGTGGTCCAGAAACAGAGTTGTGAGTTGGCAGCAGCATGAGGAGATTACAGAGTGGCAAGGTGACATAGTGTGGAGGTGGCAGCAACATGAGGAGGCCACAGAGTGGCACAATGACAGAGTGTGGAGGTGGCTGCAGCAGCATAAGAAAATCACAGTTTGGCCTAGTGACATAGTGTTGAGGTAGCAGCAGCATTAGGAGACAACAGAGTGGTGATTTGGCAGCAGCATAAGGAGACCACAGAGTGGTGAAGTGGCAGCAGCTTGAGGAGACCACAGAGTGGCACAATGACAGAATGAGGAGGTGGCATCAGCAGCACGAAGAGGCCACAGACTGGCAAGGTGACATAGTGTGGAGGTGGAAGCAGCATGAGGAGGCCACAGAGTGGCACAATGACAGAGTGTGGAGGTGGCAGCAGCAGAATGAGGAGACTATAGAGTGGCCCATGAGAAGACCACAGACGGGCAAGGTGACACAGTGTGGAGGTGGCAGCAGCTGCAAAAAAAGACCACAGAGTGGCTCAGAGACAGAGTTGTGAGTTTTCATCAGCATGAGGAGACCACAGAGAGGCAAGGTGACAGTGTGGAGGTGACAGCAGCATAAGGAGGCCACAGAATGGCACAATGACAGAGTGTGGAGGTGGCAGCTGCAGCAGCATGAGGAGACCACAGAATGTCAAAATGACAGAATATGGAGGTGGCAGCAGCAGCAGCAGCATGAGGACACCACAGAGTGGCACAATGACATAGTGTGGATGTGGCAACAGCAGCATGAGGAGACCTGAGTGGGGAGGTGACAACAGCATCAGGAGACCACAGAGTGACCTGGTGACAGAGTGGGGAGGTTGGTGGCAATAACAGTACCCGCTGACGATGGTGGGTGTAAGACGGAGCACTTGGCATCAGATGTGTGGCATCAGGTGCGTGGCAGCATTAGAATAGTAGCTGAGGCAGGTAGCCAGAAGAAACCTGTCTCTTTTGTCAAGGTTCGGGTGTGGCAGCATGGATGATCTAATCTGATGCACTAGGCATTGGTGGTTGGAAATCCTGGCTGATCCACGCCTGATTCATCTTGACAAAGGTCAGTCTCTCCGGATTTTGGGTGGACAGGCGAGTTCTCCTTGGGGTAACTATGGCCCCCCCTTCATACTAAACACCCGCTTTGATGCCATACTACTGGTCGGGCAGGACATCTTTTTTAGGAAAAACTCAGCCAGTTGCAGCCAAAAATCCAGTTTGGCTGCCCAATAGTCCAGCGGATCTTCAATGTGGGGTGGCAGGGTGCTTTCCAAGTATGCCCCCACCTGCTGGTTCAGGTTCTGATCCAGGTCTAGCTGCTGCTGCTGGTGAGTAGTTTCTCTACTATGCGGGTTAAGAAAGCTGCTCATCATCGACTCTACAGTAGACTCAAGCTTCTGCTGATGAAGCTCATACTGCTCCTACTCCCCGCCATGGCAGTGGAACAAGAGCTCAAAGGACCCCCTGGTCAGACCTGCGAGAGGTTGGATGATGGCGCAGATAGGCAGCGGCCAACTGACTACATAGGATGTCTCTATAGTAGTTCAGTTTGTCCTCCCTCTTAGCATGTGTAAAAAAGGCCCTCATTTTGGATCGCTAGTGAGGGTTGTGGGGATCCGCTCTGGTAGGCAGTGGTAGCAAGTGCAGTATAGAGGCAACACAGACCGGTCTTGGTGTAAAACACAATGCTTTGTTTATTCACACGGTGCATACAAGTGAAAGACGGTGCAGTTCATAGGGAGGGTGGTCACACACAACAGCAAAATAATAGTTTAATTACAGCAAGTCCCTGAATGGGCCCCAAACCTGCTGCAGGCTACTTGAGGTCTGTTTCCGTCACATAAAGCAAAGTCTATTTAAAGCCAGGAGTAATGTCACCTTTTTCTCCTTGGTGAAGTTAGTCCCTGGGTCTGGCTTCTAGCCACGTAAAACGGATCCCTCCTGGCTTCGGCTGCGGGTTCCCGCACAGTCCTTTAAAGGCCTCAACACACAGCCCAGCTCACCTCCACCTCTAACTCTCACAGCCAGAGAACAAAAAACCTCCACATTGCACACCACACCCTTGTTGCTGGTCGGATTTTAACCCTTCCCTGCAAAACCTGGTCTGGACCCGCATATTTGCCTGCTCCCAGTAAGAGCCGGCCCGGATCCGCTGTGTTAAAAGCATACCCGTTGCAAAATGCACTTTTCTGTCTCTTACTCCACCGGGCCCAGGACCCCCGGTGGCACATACCTCCCGTCTACCACCACCCCAGGCACTCTCCTACATATCCCCCCCGCTTTGTTCAACCCTGAAGGGTTGCACACCCTGTTCAATCCTGAGGTTGGACACATGTACAACAGTGTACCCGGGACAGGGCATCGGCATTCCCCTGTAAGCGGCCTGCCCTGTGTTCGACACTGAACCTGAAATTCTGAAGGACAAGAACCATCTGGTGACCCGGGCACTCCCCTCCTTGGCCTGGCTTATCCACTGGAGAGGGGAATGATCGGTCACCAGACGGAACCTTTTCCCTAACAGATAGTACCTAAAGGACTCGAGGGCCCACTTAATGGCCAGGCATTCTCTCTCTACCACGCTGTACCTGGTTTCCGCTGGGGTGAGTTCGTGACTCAGGAAGACAACGGGGTATTCCTCCCCACTGATTTTCTGAGAGAGTACTGCCCCTAGGCCTACCCCAGAGGCATCCGTCTGAACGACAAATTCCAGTGTAAAGTCGGGTGTCACCAAAACCGGGGACCCACACAGAGCCGCCTTAAAATGGGAGAACGCCTCTTCCACCTGCTCATACCAGCGGACCATCAGCATCTTCCTTCCCTTTAAAAGTCTTGTCAATGGGGCCACTACTGTAGCAAAGTTGGTGATAAAGCGCATGTTATATCCTATCATCCCTAGGAACGAACGTACTTGCTTGGTGGTAAGAGGTCTTGGCCAGCTCTTGATTGCCTCAACCTTGTCTACCTGGGGTTTGACAACTCCCCGCCCAATCACGTACCCCAGGTACTTCCTCGAACCCGATCAAACACTTTTTTGGGTTTGGCGTCAGTCCGGCTTTTCTAAGTAAATCGACTATGGCCTGTACCTTGGGCAGGTGACTCTCCCAGTCCTGGCTAAACACGATGATGTTGTCCAGATATGCCGAAGCATATGGACGATGAGGCCGTAGGACGACGTCCATCAATCGCTGGAAGGTGGCTGGAGCGCCAGGTAGGCCAAAGGGCAAAACTTGCTACTGAAATATCCCCTCGGGGGTGACAAAGGCCATCTTCTCCTTTGCTGCCTCCGTGAGAGGCACCTGCCAATATCCTTTTGTGAGGTCGAGGACTGAGAAATAGCGAGCTTTCCCTAGCCGTTCTATGAGCTCGTCTACCCAGGGCATGGGGTAGGCATCGAATTTCGACACTTCGTTGAGCTTTCTAAAGTCATTGCAGAAGCGCAGAGTACCGTCAGGTTTTGGGATGAGGACTATGGGGCTAGCCCACTCGCTCCTTGACTCCTCAATGACCCCTAACCTCAACATGGACCTTACTTCTTCTAAAATGGCCTGTTGCCGGGCCTCCGGTACACGATACAGCTTTAACCGTACCCTGACATGGGGCTCGGTGACAATGTCATGTCGGACTACCGAAGTTCGACCAGGAAGCTCAGAGAACACATCCCTATTTAGACTCACCAACTCTTTGGCTTCCTGAGCTTGTTTGGTCGACAGACCACCCGCTATCTTTACCGCAGAGGTGCCCTCCGGAACATCGGGTGGGGCCAGGATCTTCCCCGCAGACAAGACAGTGCTTGGACCGTCCCCAACGAGACGCTCCCTATCTCTCCACGATTTCAGTAAATCTACATGATATATCTGTTTTGGCTTCCGCCGACCTGGCTGGGATATCCTGTAATTCACTGACCCTACCTTCTCTTTCACCTCGTAGGGACCTTGCCACCGCGCCAAAAACTTACTGTCAATGGTGGGGACTTGCACCAGTACCCGGTCACCCGGGTTAAATGTCCGGACCTGGGCACTCCGGTTGTATACCCGGCTCTGTGCCAGTTGGGCGGCCTCTATGTGTTCCCAGACGATTGGTAGGACTGTCTCTATACGGTCCTGCATCTTTTCTATATGCTCTATAATACTCTTGTGTGGGGTGGGCTGTTGCTCCCACGCCTCTTTAGCGATGTCCAGCAACCCTCTTGGACGTTGACCGTATAATATCTCGAAGGGCGAGAATCCCGTAGATGCCTGGGGCACTTCTCGCACTGCAACAAGAGGTCCCAATCCTTTCCGTCTTTGGCTACGGTTCTTTTGAGCAAAGTTTTTAAGGTTTTGTTAAAGCGCTTCACCAGTCCGTCAGTTTGAGGATGGTATACAGACGCGTGTAACCGTTTAACCCCTAAAAGCTTGCAGAGCTCACTCGTCACCTTAGACATGAAGGGGGTCCCCTGGTCAGTCAGGATCTCTTTCGGAATCCCCACCCTTGCAAACATACCCATGAGTTCTTTAGCTATGAGCTTAGCCGAGGTATGACGTAGTGGGATCGCTTCAGGATATCTGATCGCATAGTCTAGGACCACCAAGATATGCTGGTGCCCTCTGGCCGACTTGTTTATGGGGCCTACCAGATCCATCCCTATTCTTTTGAAGGGGATCTCGATGATGGGCATGGGTACTAGGGGACTGCGATAGTGGGGCTGGGGGCTCATCATCTGACATACTGGAAAGGATTGGCAAAACCTTTTGACCTCCTCATAAACCCCGGGCCAATAGAACCTTTGCAGAATCCGCTCTTGTATTTTATTTTACGCCCAAATGTCCTCCCAGCACGTGGGAGTGGGCCAAGTCCAGTCCAGACCACCAGCTGCTCCACTACCTCCTGCTGCACCTTGTCCACCCTGTACAGCAGGTCGACTTGTTTATGGGGCCTACCAGATCCATCCCTATTCTTTTGAAGGGGACCTCGATGATGGGCTTGGGTACTAGGGGACTGCGATAGTGGGGCTGGGGGCTCATCATCTGACATACTGGACAGGATTGGCAAAACCTTTTGACCTCCTCATAAACCCCGGGCCAATAGAACCTTTGCAGAATCCGCTCTTGTATTTTTTTTTACGCCCAAATGTCCTCCCAGCACGTGGGAGTGGGCCAAGTCCAGTCCAGACCACCAGCTGCTCCACTACCTCCTGCTGCACCTTGTCCACCCTGTACAGCAGGTCCTGGTTAAATGCCAGATGGGAAAACACTGAGTCGGCCCCGTGGTGCTGAGCCACCCCATTTACCATTGTCACCCCTTCCCTCGCCTGCAATAATGTAGGATCCTGGAGCTGGGCGGTCCCAAACGTGTCACGGGATACCTCCGTGTCCGGGATGGACAGGGTTTCCACGGATTCGCCTGCCAACACCTCTAGAGGAAACCTATCGGGATGACACTCTGCAGGTGATGTGGTGACCCCTACGGGTGGTATCCCAGCATCGGGATATTCGGGCACTGGACCCGATCATCGTCCGTCCCTAAGGGAAGGCATATCGCTCTTCCATAGAGTCCAGAACATAGGAAAATTCCTTCCCAGTATGACGGCATAAGGGATTTGGCGTCCCACTCCGACGACATGCTGCAGCTCTCGGCCCAACTTGGACATGGCAACCCTGGCAGTGGGGTACTCCCGGCGGTCCCCATGGATACAGACAATGGACAGGGTTTGCTTCTTTGGGAGTGCCTCAGACACTAAGGACTCATGCACGAGGGTCACCAGGCTCCCAGAGTCCAGCAAAGCATTAATCGGATGCCCATCGACCAAGACTTGGCACAGGGGCGGCATATTGGCGGCCGTCTGGGGATCCGCGGTACATACAGGCCGGGCAAAGAAAGAGGACCGGCGAGCGAACCCGCAGTCCATGGGTTCAGGTGTTTGAGGACAGTTCGCTGCCCTATGTCCCAGGCCGTGGCAGTGCTAACATTGAATCCCCTGGTCTCTCTTCCCTGGACTAGCCCCCCCCCCCTTTGTGGTTGGGTCCCTTTTTCCGGATCCCTAGCCTGAGGGGGAGCCTGACGGGTTTCCCGTGCCTGCGCTGAGTCCCGCACCAAGTCCTGGGTCGCCACATACCTCTCGGCTAGGCTTACTAACTGATCCAGGTTGCCGGGGTCTCCCTGACCAACCCAGCGCTGTATGGCCCTTGGCAGTGTCCGCACGAAACGGTGCACGACCACTCGCTCGACCATTTGGGAGGGGCTCAAAGTTTCCGGCTGGAGCCACTTCCTCACCAGATGTACCAGGTCATATGCCTGAGACCGGACGGGTCTGGACTCAGAAAAGGCCCACCGATGTACTCTCTGTGCCTGCACATAGTTAGTAAACCCCAAGCGCGCCATCACCTCAGCCTTCTTCCCATAGTCCTGGGCGTCCTCCCTGCTGAGGTTAAAGTACGCTTTTTGGGCGTCTCCGACTAGGAATGGCGCCACCACTTCAGCCCACTGTCCCGACGGTAAGTTTTCCTGTTCCGCGGTCCTCTTGAACACCATCAGGAAGGCCTCTACATCGTCCTCCGCAGCCATTTTCCTTAATGCTGAACGGACTTTATCCCTGGGAGCCGACGGCGATGGAATCACTGCCGGTGGGGTCTCTCGCTGGGACGCACGCAGAGCCTCTTGCATAAGCGCCATTTGTTGTACCAGCAAATTGTTTGTTTGCTGCTGTTGTGCATTGCTCTGCACCAACTGCTTAACCAGCTCCTTCATTTTGTCCAGGACGTTCAAGCTTGCTGGTTTAATGTATGACATGCAGCCGTGCACCACCCGGATAAATATTCTTGGCCAGCCTCACTGCAGTATGCACGCATCCTCCACCAATTGTGGGGATCCGCTCTGGTAGGCAGTGGTAGCGAGTGCAGTATAGAGGCAACACAGACAGGTCTTGGTGTAAAACCAGATGCTTTGTTTATTCACACGGTGCATACAAGTGAAAGACGGTGCAGTTCATAGGGAGGGTGGTCACACACAACAGCAAAATAATAGTTCAATCACAGCAAGTCCCTGAATGGGCCCCAAACCTGCTGCAGGCTACTTGAGGTCTGTTTCCGTCACATAAAGCAAAGTCTATTTAAAGCCAGGAGTAATGTCACCTTTTTCTCCTTGGTGAAGTAAGTCCCTGGGTCCGGCTTCTAGCCACGGAACACGGATCCCTCCTGGCTTCAGCTTAGGGTTCCAGCACAGTCCTGGAAGGCCTCAGCACACAGCCCAGCTCACCTCCACCTCTAACTCTCACAGCCAGAGAACAAAAAACCTCCACATTGCACACCACACCCTTGTTGCTGGTCGGGTTTTAACCTTTCCCTGCAAAACCTGGCCTGGACCGTGGGGAGACAGGCACCCACCAGTATATCTGCCTGCTCCCAGTAAGAGCCGTCCCGGATCCACTGTGTTAACAGCATAACAGCTGCAAAATTCACTTTTCCGGCTCTTACTCCACCGAGGTCATGACCCCCGGTGGCACGTACCTCCCGTCTACCACCATCCCAGATACTCTCCTACAGGGTCCAACAAGGTGGAGAGCTAGAAGTCATCACTCTGCCCCAAATTGTGACAATTACATAATTACATAGTTAGTACGGTTGAAAAAAGACAAACGTCCATCAAGTTCAACCAAGGGATAGGTTGGGAAGCGAATCCCAGAAGGAAGTGAGACTCTACTGTCACTACCCTGTCACTACCAAAGCAAGTGAGCATGCAGTGGTCCATTTGCCCAAGTGACTCGGAGGGACTTACTGCCTCCATCTCCACTGCATACTGCCACGGTGTGCCTGGGTCATCTGCCTCAGCTTCCTCATCTCCATCTTGCTTCTCCGGCTGCTCCTGCTCCTCCTCTCCTGTCAGCTATGTATAAAAAACACCCATTTTGCTAGACATTGCTTGTGCTTCAATGTCCTCCTCCTCCTTCTCCAGTTCAGCCCCCACAGAGCTCATGTGGCCATGAAATCTAGGCACCACGTCTCCAGTCCCCTGACTAGCCAGATTTATCAGCATCTGTTTCAGGAATGAAGCAGTGGAATGAGTTTGTTCATCCCGTAGTATTGGCAACTGACAAATAACATGGCATCCTCAAAGGGCCTGAGAAAACGGCAGGTGTCACGCATGAGCTGCCACTGGCTGACATTGAAGTTACACAGGGGAGTACTCCTGTCTGGTTGGATCATCAAGAAATTGTTTATGACCTTTCTCTGTTCGCATAGTGTGTCCAACATATGAAGGGTGGAATTTCAACAGGTGGAAACGTCGCATATCAGCCTATGTTGGTGGATGCGGTTCTGCCGCTGCAGCTCAAGGAGGGTGTCCTTTGCGGTGTACGAGTGGCTGAAGTGCATGCAAAATTTACTGGCCATTTTTAGGATGTCTTGCAGATGGGTGGAAGACTTAAGGAAATGCTTGACAACCAGATTGAACACATGCGCCATGCAGAGCAGATGGCTCAGCCCACCATGTTCTTCCTGTTGTCGGTCACCATAGTTGCGATTTTGAGTTGTCACGGAGAAAGCCAGGATTCGATTTCTTGATGAAGGACATGGAGCAGTTCCTCCCCTGTGTGACTCCGTTCGCTCAGGCAAATGAGGTGTAGAACAGCGTGACACCGCCATGCCCTGCACATGTGGTATGCTGGAGAAGCACTGTGAATTGTCCCTGCAGTGGAGGCTGAGGACACGGTGGTTGATGAGGAGGTAGAGGCTGATATTGTCCCAGGACCAACAGCGTGAGAACGTGGAGGCAGAATCTGCGTCATCTGCCCAAGTTGCTGGTGTGGCTGTGCAGGAACCAAGTTGCTGGTGTGGCTGTGCAGGAACCACATTCACCCAGTGGGCCATAGAGAACATGTATTGTCCCTGACCGTAGTTATAGCTCCACAAGTCGGCGCTGCTGTGGACTTTGGCAGACACTGAGAGGCTCAAGGACTGACCCACCTTTTGTTCTACATATTTGTGCAGGGCTGGTACTGCCTTTTTGGCAAAGAAATGACGAATTGGGACTCTCAACCTTGGCTCGGCACAAGCCATCATTTCTCTGAAAGGTGCAGAGTCCACCACTTGAAAAGGGAGGGACTGCAGCACCAGCAACTTGGCCAGGAGCACGTGGCCTCACATGCAAGCTGCCACCCTCTTCTTCCGATGATGATTAAGCCCCTTCGTCACCCGGCTCCCAATTGCGATTGGCTACATTATCATCTGATGTCACTGATGTCCTCAAAGGTCTCTTAGCCAGGATCCTGACCGCTGGCAACACCAGCTCCCACGCCACTCTCCTCATAACTACTTGCCAGCCTACAGGAGGAAACAGCAGATGTCTCCTACAGATCTTGGCTGGACAGTAGCTGCTGACTGTCCTCTAGCAGCTCATCCTCGCTGTATAGTGGAGCTGAGCCCACAGCATATAATACTTGTCTGGCTGAGGGAACAGAAAAGGACAGAGGCAGGTTGAGGACAGATGAGGGCACAGGGCCTGCTCCTGGGCCATGCCATCTAAGGGTTGTGTCTGACAAACCCACCGACTCTTGTCTGGGGTGTCCGATGTCACTTGGGACGAAGTGGATGACCGAGTCAACCATTCAAGCACCATTGGGTTGCTGGTCAAGACACAACCGCTAGATGACAACGGGAGCTCAGGCCTCTCAAAGTAACCCATGATGCCATGCCCCCTTACTTTTCTGCGACCTGTGCCTGCACCAGAAACATTTAGGACTCTGCCACTCCCCTGTGCAGGGCCTGTCACTTTTCTGTCTAACATACTGTTAGATCAAATAAATAAAAAAAAGAAAATCAATACACCCTAAAAAAGGCTGTAATTTTGTCACTTCACTGCACAACGGCTAAAAAGCCTTTTTTTTCACTAATACACCGCAAAAAAAGGCTTTAAAACATAGAACTGTACCGGCGCTGAAATGTCACGGATGGTGTTGCACAAAACTGGAAGTTATAAATAAACATCCGACTGACTTGATCCCAAACTAAGGAACATATGGGTGAGCCCTATAAAACCCCTAGAGCTCTCCCTGACTGCTCTGCCCATGCAAAGATCTTTATGATAGATAATTGCATGCCCTCGTACCTAGACTGTGTGACACCTGAAAACCCTATAATAGTGAGGGGACACGACCACTGGCTCCCTGCACTTAATACAGAGGGAGTCAGGGTCACCTAGAATCAAGCCAGCACGGAAACACAAATAAAGGAAAAGACTTATCTGAGGAACCAGCAGTTGCATCATCTAGCAGTGAACACAATCCAGGAAGTAGTATAAACCGCAAAGTGATGCAGTATGGGAGGGAATATAAAGGGAAGGCAATCAGTGCAAATAGATGACAGCTGGGAGAAGGAAAAGAGATGACAAAGTGAAACCAAAACAAAGAACATCATGCAAGAGGTACAGAAGAACATCTGCCAGAGCTTCTCAGAGAGCTGACGGTGACATGAATTGCAAATATTTTTCCCACTAAAAAAGGTGGTCATTTTGTCACTTCATTGAACAACAGCTAATAGGACTTTTTTTCCCCCACTAATACACCACAAAAAAGGCTGTAATTTTGTCACTTCTCTGCACAAAGGCTAATAAGCCTTTTTTCTACTAATACACCACAAGAAAGGCTTTAGAATATATAACTGCATTGCTGAATGGCAAATAAGCCTTTTTTTCCCACTAATACATCACAAAAAAGGCTTTAGACCATAACTGCACCACTGAACGGCTAATAAGACTTTTTTTTCCACTAATACACCCCCAAAAATGCTTTAGAACATATAACTGCACCACTGAATGGCAAATAAGCCCTTTATCGCACAAAGGCAAATAAGCCCTTTTTTCACACTAATACACCACCATCTATTGCAAACCTGAAAGCAGCAGTATAATGGCAATTTGGATCCCCAGACAGTGCAGCAAGGTATAATAGGATTGTTTCTATTACCCAGGCTGTACACTCCCCTATTGGACCCTGTTCTGCTTTTATAGTTTGGAATAATTGCTCCCTATCCTTTCCCTACACTTCTATCGATCTTTCCCTGAACTTCTATTCAGCCAAAAAATAGTTTTAAAGTCTTTTCTACCTATTTCCCTAGCGCCTGCTAACGTCTTTCCCTGCACTAAGCACACTGGAAGATGGCTGAATCCAAGATAGCTGAGGCTATTTATAGGGCTTTGACATCACAGGGGCTGGCTGACTGCTGATTGGCTGCATGCATGGCATTGTGGGTGATCCCTCATTCCCAGAGTTCTTTGCTCCATGTCCCAACACTTGCAACAGTGATTTTAGGGAAAAATTTGATTCGTTACCACGAATCGTCAGGAAATTTGGATTCAGTGCAAATTGAATTTTTTCTGAAATTTGGATCAAATTCCACTTCGTCAACTTCGGTTCACTCATCTGTAAATAAAAGCTATAATAGTGCCCCAGAAACTAGGTCATGTGCCCGGATGCCCTGTGATAGAGACAACACTGGTGATGTTTTAACATCTATTGCAATACATTTTTTTTATCCTTAGAGTAGCTTTCTATTTAAATTGCTGAAGTAATTTTGCAAATTTTTTGAGTTGTGCAAATAATAGATGTATTTTTACCAAATTTAGCATTGGAAATACATTAGAGGCTAAAATTTCTGGTATTTGTATATCTCTGATCGCTGCATTTTCTGCACATTCATCAGGTTTTGGTAAGTAAGGTTTTCTGAATTGTAACTTGAATAGTTCAGAAAACCTTACTTACCAGAACCTGTTGAATATAGAGAAAATGCAGCTATGAGAATCAGATATACAAATACCTGAAATTTTAGCCTCTAATGTATTTCCAATGCAAAATTTCTTTTAATTGTCACTAGTTTTTGCACCAATGCCTTTGGTATAAGTTTCCAGGTAATCCAGCACAGGTTTCAACTGTCTGCCTTTATACCCGAGCCAAGTATTTATTCTATTGGAAACAGTAAATTGCAAGCCATGAAATTACTTTACGAGAAGCTGAAAGCAGTTGTATAATTTCTTTGTTGACTGTTAAGGACATTTAATGCCAAGAACAGTCCATTTCAGAGAAATAAAGTAAATGAATGTGTTCTGTCTTCATACACGTTCACACAGTGTCTAGTCTGACATTCAGCATAAACCATTCCTGTCTTCCAAATAAGAGGACTGTTCTTTGTAGTCTAACTTGTTTATTGGTCAACAGGTTGTACTCTCTGCGCGATGCACATGAGTGAGAGATTGTACAAGTGTGCTGTAAAACTACAAGAATACAAATAACATGTATAAGTATAACGTATAGAATAGCATGTACTATAACATTAACTGTCATCAGTGAAAGCACATGGTAAAATGGCTGCCTATAAATAGGATTGCATGGCTAGTAACTCCCCGAGTAACAATTATAACTAACTAAACAGCTCTGCATAACATAATGTCCCTGAAACAAAGGTAGATCTCTCACCAGATATGCTTTTACAAGGATGGTGGAATTTGAGAAGGAGATATGCAGAAGGACAGCTCTGCTGATGTGCCCTGGTGACTGGAGACTTCTCTTTCCCAGGATGCTTTGCACTTCCACAATGCTTTGCACCACCCACAATGCAGCAGTCTTTGTAACAGAAAAACAAAGTGTAATACAACTTAACACCGCTAGATGGTGCTATAACTATACTAATCACTACAGAAACACCAAAACCCTGGCAGAATGAAATAGAATCATATTCTAACCCTGCTAGGCAGAACAGAATGTCACAACACATTCAGCACTTCCAATACTGTGGTAGCATTCATTGTACTTTACTTTACTGTAAGAGCAGTCAGACTATGGAACTCTCTGCCTGAGGAGGTGGTGATGGTGAGTACAATAAAGGAATTCAAGAGGGTCCTGGATGTATTTCTGGAGTGTAATAATATTACAGGATATAGCTACTAGAGAGGGGTCGTTGATCCAGGGAGATATTCTGATTGGCTGATTGGAGTCGGGAAGGAATTTTTTATTCCCCTAAAGTGAGGAAAATTGGCTTCTACCTCACAGTTTTTTTTCGCCTTCCTCTGGATCAACTTGCAGGATAACAGGCCGAACTGGATGGACAAATGTCTTTTTTCGGCCTTATGTACTATGTTACTATGTTACTATGTTACTGATTAGATTGAGGAATTAGATAAACAGAATATTTTTCAAAATTAACTTTAACATTTATGGCCAATCCTCAGGATAGATTATCAATATCTGATCTGTGGGCGTCCGCCTCCAAGCAAACTCAGCTATATGAAGAGGTTGCAGCACTTCATTGAGTGCTGTGGCTTCTTTCTAGGCCACTGACGTTATGTTCATTGGTCACATGGAATTCAAGAGAATGGGCCTAGGCTGCAATACCAAACAAAGCAAAGCATTTCTAGTTAAACTATTCTATATATTTTTTTTATTAAAAAACAGATGGCCCTAGAGGGCTCTATATGAAAATCCAGTGTTTAATTCTAATGTTCTCTTCACTTATTTGTTCAGTTGTGCTATCCAGGAAGTGCAGCTATAGGTTAATGAGAAGCTAATAGGAAGTTACAACCATGCACTTCCTGCTGTCCTGGATGAAATGAAAAAAAAAAAGTTAAGCGCATTGTGTCGCTTCAGCAAATAGCATTTATTATGTAGACAGTTAATCCAAGGCTCTTACTAATGTATTTTTATTATCCATATTGCCTCCTTTTCTGGCTAGATTACCGAATTTCCGCTGTATAAGACGCACTTTCCCCCCCCCCCAAAAGTGGGGGGAAAATAGCAGTGCGTCTTATACGGCGAATGCTGCTGATTTTGATGAGTTTTCAATGATACACCCGCCGCGACGCCGTGCGGTGGGTGTATCAGCTGTGAGGGAGGCGGGACTGGGGGCCGGCATCTGCTTTTATAATGACAGCGGGGCCCGTGCAGTGACTGTATTCTACTACACGGGCCCCGCTCACTGTATAATCCTATGTCTAATAGTTAATTGTAATTGTAAGTAATCGCATAAGGAGCGCTGTGTATTACAGGTACTTACAACTACAAGCGCTCGCCGCTAGGTAGGTAGCAGAGAGGAGGGAGGAGGCAGGCCGGGAGGACGGACGCTGGCAGCGTGAGTCATACGTCATGCGCCTGCGCTGCCCACTTTATGAATGAAGCAGGCGGCGCAGGTGCATGATGTATGACTCACGCTGCCAGCGTCCGTCTTCCCGGCCTGCCTCCTCCCTCCTCTCTGCTACCTACCGAGCGGCGAGCGCTTGTAGTTGTAAGTACCGGTAATACACCTGAGATATTCCCCAAAAATTACCTGCATTAGCCAATACAAGCCTGCAAGTCTTTCTCTCCAAATCCCAACTGTCATACACACAGCTTTCCATAACAACCTAGACATTTTTCTTCACTGCTGTAGGTCAGCTTTAGGGTAGGGCTACAGGACGACAATAAGTCGCACGACACAAGGGCACAACTACGCTGCTACATGCATCCATCTTGGATACATTTTTTGCGACTGTCGTGTCACAGTTGCAGCAAGTCGCATGTCACAGTGCGACACCATAGCCTATTATTAGAAAAATTGTTGAGACAAAATGTCGCGTGACACATGTCGTCGTGTAGCCCTAGCATTAAAGGGGCAGGGCGCTGTGGAGGTCACTGTTAAAGAGGCGGGCACTGTGGAGGTCACTGTTAAAGGGGCCGGCACTGTGGAGGTCACTGTTAAAGGGGCGGTCACTGTGGAGGTCACTGTTAAAGGGGCGAGCACTGTGGAGGTCACTGTTGAAGGGGTGGGCACTGTGGAGATCACTGCTAAAGAGGCGGGCACTGTGAAGGTCACTGTCAAAGGGGCGGGCACTTTGGAGGTCACTGTTAAAGGGGCAGGCACTGTGGAGGTCACTGTTAAAGGGGCCGGCACTGTGGAGGTCACTGTTAAAGGGGCGGTCACTGTGGAGGTCACTGTTAAAGGGGCGAGCACTGTGGAGGTCACTGTTGAAGGGGTGGGCACTGTGGAGATCACTGCTAAAGAGGCGGGCACTGTGAAGGTCACTGTCAAAGGGGCGGGCACTTTGGAGGTCACTGTTAAAGGGGCAGGCACTGTGGATGTTACTGTTAAAGGGGCAGGTGCGCTGTGGAGGTCACTGTTAAAAGGGTGGACACTGTGGAGGTCACTGTTAAGGGGGCAGGGGCCACTATTAAAGGGGCAACTGCTGTGGAGGTCCCTGTTAAGGCAGAAGGGTACTGTGAGGTCACTTTTAAGACAGCGGGGTACTGTGAAGGTCACTGTTAAGGGGGTGGGCCCCTGAGGAGGTCACTGTCAAGGGAGTAGGGTGCTGTGAAACTCACTGTTAAAGGGGCGGGCTGCTGTGAAGGTCAAAGTTAAGGGGATGGGCTGCTGTGGAGGTCCCATTTTAAAGTGGCGGGGCACTGTGGGGGGGTCAGTGTTAAGGGGTGGGGAACTTTGGAGTTCACTGTTAAAGGGGCGGGGTGCTGTAGAAGTCACTGTTATGGGGATACTGTCGGTATCTTTTAACGACACACACAAACATTAAATGAAATAGATTAAATAAACCTGTGCAAAGCCGGGTCCTTCTGCTAGTCTCTTAAATACAGTATATAAAAATGAATTTCTGTCTGTCTGTCTTTATGCGCAACCAAACAACTGGACCGATCTTCACCAAATTTGGCACACAGGTACATCAGGTGGAAGGTTTTAGACCGGGTCTTAGCTCTCTAGGAAGTACCGTTCCTGAGATATTCCCCAAAAATTACCTGCATTAGCCAATACAAGCCTGCAAGTCTTTCTCTTCATATCCAAATTGCCGTACACACGGTCACATGTCCCATATCAGCCAATAGAAGCTCACAGGCCCTTAGTCTCCACATACACACACTTTTACTCCATGTTTCCATAACAACCCAGCCATCCCCCATGGAGGTCAGTGTTAAGGGGTGGGGTGCTGTATAGGTCACTATTAAGGGGGCGGACCCCTTAGGAGGTCACAGTCAAGGGAGTGGGGTGTTGTGAAACTCACTGTTAAAGGGGCGGGCTGCTATGAAAGCTAAAGTTAAGGGGATGGGCTGCTGTGGAGGTCCCATTTTAAAGTGGCTGGGCACTGTGGGGGGTCAGTGTTAAGGGGTGGGGGACTGTGGAGTTTACTGTTAAGGGGGCGGGGTGCTGTAGAGGTCACTGTTATGGGGGATACTGTCGATATCTTTTACCGACACACAGAAACATTAAATTAAATAGATTCTTCTGCTAGTAGTAGTATAAATATGAAGAGAAGGGGTAATTTGGCAGCACAGAGATTAGCAGCCTTCTTTGGGGTTACTGACATACGCAGGACCCCAAACAGCAAAAGGATCTCTGCCAAGCAATCTTACTGAAGGATGCTTTGCTCTCCTTCTGTCTCTTGTAAGGCTACATGCACACGACCGTATGTGTTTTGCGGATACGTTTTTTTTTTTAGGATCCATTGTAACAATGCCTAAAACGGACAAGAATAGGACATATATAAGAATGATTGGATTGGCTCACCCTCCAAATAGTATGGAGTGGGTGCTCCCCCTAAAAGAAAGATATCCCCAATCTTCTGAGGTATATAATTTAACTGAACAACTAAGAGGGGCACACCTGCATTTGAAAATCAGATGGAGCTGCAGCCAATGCGTTTAATGCTGTTTATTTACGTTCACAATAAAATAAATTTAAGGTACCTCAATAGATTACTAAAATACATTCATTTAAAATACATTTAAAACGTTGATAACCGCATATATGGGCTCAAACAAATAATAGCCGGTGTAATATAACACTAGTAGCCAGGTAGGAAATCGTAGGTGAGATTATATACAGTCTTGGATACAAATTCCAATGCGCAAGGTTTAATGCGCTATGTCTTTGCTGATGTTAGGTAATATCTAGCAGCTATGGCTAGTATGTTGCAATTGCATAAGGGTCTCGTAATATTACTTGCTGGTCTTTACGGCATCAGATAGTGTGTTATGATAAATGTATTTTAAATGAATGTATTTTAGTAATCTATTGAGGTACCTTAAATTTATTTTATTGTGAACGTAAATAAACAGCATTAAACGCATTGGCTGCAGCTCCATCTGATTTTCAAATGCAGGTGTGCCCCTCTTAGTTGTTCAGTTAAAGAATAGGACATATTCTATTTTTTTTGCAGGGCCACGGAACAGACATACTGATGCATCCTATCCGCAAAAAAAAACGGAACGAACACGGAAACAAACAACGTTCGTGTGCATGTAGCCTAAATCTGAAGAAATGGCTCCACTGCATCCTCAGTTTTATTGCTTGGGTTTCTTCCACATGTTAATTGGTAGACTGGTAAAATGAATTCCTTTACCTCTCAACATTCTCTGATCTTGCCTGAACTCATGACAGCTTTCCAAATGAGAAAGTGCAAACATAGACATGTACAACGCATTTGTAAAGTCTTCAGACCCTTTCACATTTTATGTTGCAGCACTGTGCTAAAATAAAATAATAAAATCAAGTTTTCCCCATCATCCTGCACTTAATACCATATAATGACAAAGTGAAAACAGAATTTTAGAAATTTTTGCAAATGTATTAAAAGGAAAAGCTAAAATTTTGCATGGGCATAAGTATCCAGACCCTTTTCTATGACACTTTACCCTGATTGGTGTCAACTAGTGGTAAATTATTTTGATTATACAAGATTTGGAAAGACACACCCTGTCTATATAATATCACAGTTGAAAATGCTTATCAGACTAAAAGCTAAGCCATGAGGAGGAAAGACCTGAACTGCATGTAGAGCTCAGAGACATGACTGTGTAAAGGCATAGATCTGGAGAAGGGTACAATTTTTTTTGCTGAACTGAAAGCTTAAAAGAATACAGTGGCCGCCATAATTTTTAAATTGAAGAAGTTTAGAACTCTTTCTAGAGCTGGACATCCCAATAAAGTTTGTACTTTTGGGCCTCAATTCTAAATATCATGTCTGTAGTAAACCTGGCGCTGCTTATGACCTGCCCAATACTATCCCCACAGTGAAGCAGGGTGGTGGCAGCATCATGCTGTGAGGGGTTTTTATTTATGTATTTATTTTATTTTAGCACAAGGCTGCAACATAACAAAATGTGAAAAAGGATCTTAAGACTTTCTGAGTGGCGATACTTAAGACTTTCTGAGTGGACGCTTTCCAGGGTGGCATGGGTCCTGCATAACTCACCTAGCTTCTACCCAGGGCCAGCTATCAGACTCTTATGTCCTATGCTGCAAGCTGCAGTCTAGCTGCTAGGTCTATTTCTGTGTATTATTGTCTATTCATTGAACTTCTCCCTTCAGCATTGCAAGGGATAATTCTTCTTTTTGCTCTGTGTTCGGCTATTTGACTCATAAGCTAATCAGTGTTCCTATACAGTTAGGTCCAAAAATATTTTGACAGTGACACAAGTTTTGGTATTTTAGGTGTTTACCAAAACATATTCAAGATACAGTTATATAGTCAATATGGGCTTAAAGTGGAGACTCTCAGCTTTGAGGGTATTTACATCCTAATGAAGGGTTTAGGAATTTCAGCTTTTAAATATGTAGCTGCCTCTTATTCAAGGGACCGAAGGTAATTGTAAAATTATCTCAAAAGCTATATTGGACTGCATGGGCTATTCCCTTATTAATCCATTATCAATTAAGCAAGTAAAAATTCTGGAGAAGATTCCAGATTTGGCATTTGCATTTGGAAGTTGTAGCTATGAACCCACAATATGCGGTCAAAGGAGCTCTTAATGGAAGTGAAAGAGACCATCATTAGACAAAAAAAGAAGAATCCATAAGAGAGATAGCAGAAATGTTAGAAGTGGCCAAATCAACAGTTTGGTATATTATGATAGAAAAAAAGAGCACATCAGTGAGCTCGGAAACTCAAAAATTGTTGAGGATGATCGCAGAATAATTTCCATAGTCAAAAAAAAAACCTTCATAACATCCCTAAACACACAGTGAAAGCAACCCAGGAGTTTTTTAATGCAAAGAAGTGAAATATTCTGCAATGATGGAGTCACTCACCAGATGTCAGCCCGATTACACACGCATTTCACTTGTTTAAGACAAAACTTAAGGCAGAAAGACCAACAAACAAGCAACAACTGAAGACAACTGCAGTAAAGGCCTGGCAAAGCATCACAAAGGAAGAAACCCAGCGTTTGGTGATGTCTGTGGGTTTCAGACTTTAGGCAGTCATTGCTTGGAAAGGATTCTCTACAAAGTTTTAAAAATGAACATTTTAAATAATAGTAATTATTTAATTAGTAATGTTAATTTCTCCAATTACTTTTGATCCCTTAAAATGAGGAGGCTTTGTTGAAAAATGGTTGCAATTCCTAAATGTTTCAAAGGATATTTTTATTCAACCCCTTGATAGTCTACACTTCAATTGCATCTAAGTTGCTTTATTTCAAATCCAATATGGGGGCATGCAGAGCCCAAATCATGAAGATTGTCTCACTGTTCAAATATTTCTGGACCTAACTGTATACAGTTAGGTCCAGAAATATTTGAACAGTGAGACAATAGAGCAATAGATTCCTTTTGGTTTCGCTATGGCTGAGCAATAGATTCCTTTTGGTTTCGCTTCTTGCAAGTTCCTGCAAAAAAGTCATAACTGGTTTGTCTGTCTGTGTACCGATTTCTGCATGTTTCCTGGTTCATGTCCCTCTGACACCTGGCCTGACCCTGCCTGTTCACCATATAGATCCTGAGCCGCTTGCCCTTACCTATGGACTATTTCCCAGATTTGCACACACTCTGCCTGCCTGTATCTCTGCCCGTGTATTGCCTGATCCCTTGGTGCTAGGCATCAGTATCTCACTCCCGAGGGTCAACAGCCAACCACATCAGCATTTGCCCAAAGTAGCATATTAAGTTTTTATGATCCTGTCTATGATGTACTATTCTATTTCCTTTTGTTTTCCTTCTGTTTTCTAATTTAAGACTAAAGAGTTGTTACCAGTGACTGACAGCTATCTATGTGTTCACATTTATACAGAGAATGCAATCACTGATAATTGCTCCCCCCTATGTTATCAATTATTGACAGAGCAATAGCTCAGTTGTGTGTATGATCACTTAATAAGACAAATATTTACCTCAAAGTAAAAATACACTTACACAAACACACTAAATTTACCCCTGCAGTGTATATACAGTCAGGTCCATAAATATTGGGACATCAATACAATTCTAAAATTTTTGGTTCTATACACCACCACAATGGGATTTGAAATGAAACGAACAAGATGTGCTATAACTGCATACTGTCAGCTTTAATTTGAGGGTACTTACATCGAAATCAGGTGAACGGTGTAGGAATTACAACAGTTTGCATATGTGCCTCCCACTTGTTAAGGGACCAAAAGTAATGGGACAATTGGCTTCTCAGCTGTTCCATGGCCAGGTGTGTGTTATTCCCTCATTATCCCAATTATAATAAGCAGATAAAAGGTCCAGAGTTAATTTCAAGTGTGCTATTTGCATTTGGAATCTGTTGCTGTCAACTCTCAAGATGAGATCCAAAGAGCTGTCACTATCAGTGAAGCAAGCCATCATTAGGCTAAAACAAACCCATCAGAGAGATAGCAAAAACATTAGGCGTGGCCAAAACAACTGTTTGGAACATTCTTAAAAAGAAGGAACGCACCGGTGAGCTCAGCAACACCAGAAGATCCGGAAGACCACGGAAAACAACTGTGGTGGATGACCGAAGAATTCTTTCCCTGGTGAATAAAACACCCTTTACAACAGTTGGCCAGATCAATAACACTCTCCAGGAGGTAGGTGTATGTGTGTCAAAGTCAACAAACAAGGGAAGACTTCACCAGAGTGAATACAGATGGTTCACCACAAGATATAAACCATTGGTAAGCCTCAAAAATAGGAAGGCCAGATTAGAGTTTGCCAAACGACATCTAAAAAAGCCTTCACAGTTCTGGAACAACATCCTATGGACAGATGAGACCAAGATCAACTTATACCAGAGTGATGGGAAGAGAAGAGTATGAAGAAGGAAAGGAACTGCTCATGATCCTAAGCATACCACTTCATCAGTGAATCATGGTGGTGGTAGTGTCATGGCGTGGGCATGTATGTGTCACGGATGGTGTACAGGAAACAAGACAATACAATATAAACAATGACTCACTGGATCCACAACTAAGGAACAAAAGGGAGACCCCTGCATGAGACCTGCCGCTCTCCCTTATTGCTCAGCCTATGCGACCACCCCAAAGGTGGATGGGTGCATATCCACGTACCTCGACTATCTTACACCTGAAGACCCTACAATAGTGAGGGGATACGACCACCGGCTCCCTACACAGACACGGAGGGAGTCAGGATCACCTGGATCCAAAAAACAGAAAATCATAAATACATAAACAGCACTTATCTTGCAGACGACTGGGGACTGTGGACTGAGAACTAGGAACAGCATGCACACACACTCCAGGAAGTTGTATAAGCCGCACACTACTGCATTCTGGGGAGGAACTTAAAGGGCAGCAATTAGTCCAACTGCATGACAGCTGAGATAGACTAACGAGATGAGGAACTCAACCAAAACAAAGAAATTCAAGGAGGAGGATCTGAAAGGCTCCTGTCAGAGCTTCTCAGCTGTCTGGCTGTGACAGTACCCCTCCCTCTACGAGCGGACACTCAGAGCCCACCTTCTCAGGATGGGACCTATGGAAAGCCCTGATGAGACGAGAGGCCTTAATGTCCGTCACTGGGACCCACATCCTCTCCTCAGGACCATAACCCTCCCAATGAACGAGGTACTGGAGGGAACCGCGGACAAGACGAGAATCCACAATCCTAGAGACCTGAAATTCAAAATTTCCATCAACCATAATCGGAGGAGGAGGCAAAGGCGAGGGTACAATAGGTTGAACATAAGGTTTCAATAAGGACTTATGAAAAACATTATGGATCTTCCAAGTCTGAGGAAGATCAAGACGGTAGGCAACAGGATTGATGACAGACAGGATCTTGTAAGGCCCAATAAACCTAGGACCCAACTTCCAGGAGGTAACCTTCAATTTGATATTCTTGGTAGACAACCACACCAGATCACCAACATTCAGGTCCGGACCAGGCACACGTCTCTTATCTGCCACACGCTTATATCTCTCACTCATGCTCTTTAGATTATCCTGAATCTTTTGCCAAATAGATGACAAAGACGAGGAGAATCTGTCCTCATCAGGTAAACCAGAAGACCCCTCTCCCGAGAAAGTCCCAAACTGCGGATGAAACCCATATGCACCAAAAAATGGTGACTTATCTGAGGACTCCTGACGACGGTTATTTAAAGCAAACTCAGCAAGGGACAAAAAAGAACACCAATCCTCCTGATTCTCCGCCACAAAACAGCGCAGATATGTCTCCAGATTCTGATTGACGCGCTCCGTCTGGCCATTCGACTGCCGGTGGAAAGCAGAAGAGAATGACAACCGAACCCCCAAGCGAGAACAGAAAGCCTTCCAGAATCTGGAAACAAACTGCGTGCCCCTATCAGAGACTATGTCTGAAGGAATACCATGCAATTTGACAATGTGGTCAATAAATGCCTGCGCCAGCGTCTTAGCATTGGGCAAACCAGGAAAAGGGATAAAATGCACCATTTTGCTAAAACGGTCCACCACCACCAGAATCACAGTCTTCCCCGAGGAACGAGGCAAGTCCGTTATGAAGTCCATGGACAGATGTGTTCAAGGACGGGAAGGAATGGGCAAAGGGAGGAGAGGACCTGATGGCCGTGAATGAGGGACTTTGGCACGAGCGCAAGTCTCGCAAGCTGCCACAAAACCCTCAACTGACTTACGAAGCGCAGGCCACCAGAATCTCCGAGCGATGAGATCCAGTGTGGCTCTTGCCCCTGGGTGCCCAGCAAGGACCGTATCGTGGTGTTCTTTAAAAATCTTGTGTCTCAAAGCGAGAGGCACAAACAACCTCCCAGGAGGACAAAGATCAGGAGCTTCTGACTGGGCTGCCTGCACCTCTGCCTCCAATTCAGGAAAAAGAGCAGAGACCACCACACCTTCAGCCAAAATAGGACCCGGGTCTTCAAAATTCCCACCTCCCGGAAAACAACGTGACAGGGCATCTGCCTTCACATTCTTAACCCCAGGGCGGAACGTGACAACAAAATTAAACCTTGAAAAGAACAAAGACCATCTGGCTTGTCTCGGGTTCAGACGCTTGGCTGACTCCAAGTAGGCCAGATTTTTATGGTCAGTAAACACGGTAATAGGGTGTCTGGCTCCCTCTAGCCAATGGCGCCATTCCTCAAAAGCCAACTTGATGGCCAACAATTCCCTATCTCCCACATCATAATTTCTCTCTGCGGAGGAGAGTTTCTTTGAGAAAAAGGCACACGGTTGCCATTTGGCAGGAGAGGAACCCTGAGACAAGACCGCACCCACCCCTACCTCAGAAGCATCAACCTCAACTATGAAGGGTAACGAAATATCAGGTTGTACCAGGATGGGAGCGGAAGCAAAACTCTCCTTGATATTAGAAAAGGCCTTACGCGCCTCTACCGACCAGGAAGAAAAATCTACCCCCTTTCTGGTCATATCAGTAAGTGGTTTAACAACAGAGGAATAATTCAAAATAAATTTCCTGTAATAATTGGCAAAGTCCAAAAAACGCATCAGCGCCTTCTGATTCTCAGGAAGCTCCCACTCAAGCACAGCGCGGACCTTCTTGGGGTCCATGCGAAAACCAGAAGCGGAGAGAAGAAACCCCAGAAATTGAATTTCTGGAACTGCAAACACACATTTTTCCAGTTTTGCGTATAATTTATTCTCCCGCAGAATGAGCAAGACCTGACGTAAGTGTTCCTTATGAGTCTTAAAATCAGGAGAAAAAATCAAAATGTCATCCAAATACACTAATACAAATTTTCCCATTAAATGATAAAAAATGCTGTTCACGAAATGCTGAAAAACGGCTGGGGCATTCATCAAACCAAAAGGCATAACCAAATTCTCAAAATGGCCCTCAGGGGTATTGAAAGCCGTCTTCCATTCGTCTCCTTCTCTGACCCTGACCAGGTTGTATGCCCCTCTTAGGTCTAATTTGGAAAAGACTTTAGCCCCAACAACCTGGTTAAACAGGTCCGGGATCAGAGGAAGCGGATAAGGATCACGAATAGTGATACTGTTCAGCTCCCTGAAATCCAGACAAGGCCATATCTCCAGAAGGATATAGATACTCTAGAGAGAGTTCAGAGAAGAGCTACTAAACTAGTACATGGATTGCAGGATAAAACTTACCAGGAAAGGTTAAAGGACCTTAATATGTATAGCTTGGAAGAAAGAAGAGACAGAGGGGATATGATAGAAACTTTTAAATACATAAAGGGAATCAACTCGGTAAAGGAAGAGAGCATATTTAAAAGAAGAAAAACTACCACAAGAGGACACAGTTTTAAATTAGAGGGGCAAAGGTTTAAAAGTAATATAAGGAAGTATTACTTTACTGAGAGAGTAGTGGATGCATGGAATAGCCTTCCTGCAGAAGTGGTAGCTGCAAATACAGTGAAGGGGTTTAAGCATGCATGGGATAGGCATAAGGCCATCCTTCATATAAGATAGGGCCGGGGGCTATCCATAGTATTCAGTATATTGGGCAGACTAGATGGGCCAAATGGTTCTTATCTGCCGACACATTCTATGTTTCTATGTTTCTATGTCTTAAAGAACCATCTTTTTTCTTAACAAAGAAAAAACCAGCGGCAACAGGTGACTTCGAGGGTCGTATGTGTCCTTTTCTCAGACTCTCAGAGATATAAGCACGCATAGCGACCCTCTCAGGTTGGGAGAGATTGTATAAACGAGATTTAGGCAGCTTGGCGCCTGGGATGAGATTAATAGGGCAATCATACTCCCTGTGCGGAGGCAAATCCTGAACTCCACTCTCAGAGAAGACATCCGAAAATTCAGAGAGGAAAGGTGGTACAGTCTTAGTAGAAACCTCAGAAACAGATGTTATGAGGCAATTCTCTCTGCAAAAGTCACTCCAACCATTTTTTTGCCTCGCTTGCCAATCAATGGTGGGGTTATGTTTAGTGAGCCAGGGTAGTCCCAACACTAGAGAAGTAGGCAAACCGCTAAGGACGAAACATGACACATCCTCAACATGAGCATCACTCACAATTAAACGGATATTGTGAACTATGCCCTTTAATGATTTCTGAGAAAGTGGAGCGGAATCAATAGCAAAAACAGGAATATCCTTTCCCAAAGTGCATACCTGGAAACCATGAGTTATTGCAAATTGATTATCAATGAGATTGACAGCTGCTCCACTATCCACAAAAATCTCACAAAAAATGCTCTTGCTCTCTAGCGCCACCCTAGCAGGTAGGACAAAACGGGAACTACAAGCAAACGGAAAACCTTCAATTTCCGCCTCAACCCTGCCAATAGTAACAGACGGAACATTTTTAAAAGATTTTTTCCTTTTTGTCTCTTTATTACTCCCAGAAAACTGCCTGAATCTCCTAGAGGGACAAACATTTGCCAAATGATTTATACCTCCACAACAAAAACAAACCCTCCCATGCAGGCTGAATCTTCTATTGTCTGAGGCAATCAACCCCAGCTGCATGGGTTCCTGCTCAGAAGGTGCTGACAGTGACTGAGACCCCTGCGCACAGAATGAGACCGCTGCACTGTCCCGGGACTGAGTATGACAGGAAGGAGAGATCTCTCCTCTGTCACTAAGACGCCTGTCAATACGAACGGCCTGAGACATAGCAGAGTCCAGGGAGATTGGCCTCTCATGAAAGGCAAATGCATCTTTCAATCCCTCTGAAAGACCCTGGCAAAATTGACTTCGGAGTGCAGCATCATTCCAACCAGTATCAGCTGCCCATCTCCGAAATTCTGAGCAGTATATCTCTGCGGATTGTTTACCCTGGCATAACAGACGTAGTTTAGACTCAGCCAGAGCAATACGATCCGGATCATCATATATCTGACCCAGGGCTAAAAAGAATTCATCCACTGAGCGGAGGGGCCGTGCCCCCTCCGGTAGCAAAAAGGCCCAAGACTGAGCGTTACCCCTGAGCAGCGATACAATGATCCCCACCCTCCGTTCTTCATCACCAGAGGAATGGGGAAGAAGGCGAAAATGGAGTTTGCAAGCCTCTTTAAAACGCACAAAATTCTCACTACCCCCAGAGAACGTATCCGGGAGCGAGATCTTAGGCTCAGCACAAACTCCATGAACGCAAGCTGAACCGGTCACTTGAAACTGAGAAAAAATCCTACGGAGATCAGCTACCTCCAATGAAAGACCCTGGAGGCGTTCAGCCAAAAGTGAAACCGGATCCATGCTTGAGACGGTTTTGGCGGCTTATAATGTCACGGATGGTGTACAGGAAACAAGACAATACAATATAAACAATGACTCACTGGATCCACAACTAAGGAACAAAAGGGAGACCCCTGCATGAGACCTGCCGCTCTCCCTTATTGCTCAGCCTATGCGACCACCCCAAAGGTGGATGGGCGCATATCCACGTACCTCGACTATCTTACACCTGAAGACCCTACAATAGTGAGGGGACACGACCACCGGCTCCCTACACAGACACGGAGGGAGTCAGGGTCACCTGGATCCAGAAAACAGAAAATCATAAATACATAAACAGCACTTATCTTGCAGACGACTGGGGACTGTGGACTGAGAACTAGGAACAGCATGCACACACACTCCAGGAAGTTGTATAAGCCGCACACTACTGCATTCTGGGGAGGAACTTAAAGGGCAGCAATCAGTCCAACTGCATGACAGCTGAGATAGACTAACGAGATGAGGAACTCAACCAAAACAAAGAAATTCAAGGAGGAGGATCTGAAAGGCTCCTGTCAGAGCTTCTCAGCTGTCTGGCTGTGACAGTATGGCTGCCAATGGAACTGGTTCGCTTGTATTTATTGATGATGTGACTACTGACAAAAGCAGCAGGATGAATTCTGAAGTGTTTCGGGCAATATTATCTGCTCATATTCAGCCAAATACTTCAGAACTCATTGGATGGCGCTTTACAGTGCAGATGGACAATGACTCAAAGCATACTGCAAAAGCAACCAAAGAGTTTTTTAAGGGAAAGAAGTGGAATGTTATACAATGGTCAAGTCATTTACCTGACCTGAATCCGATTGAGCATGCATTTAATTTGCTGAAGACAAAACTGAAGGGAAAATGCCCCAAGAACAAGCAGGAACTGAAGACAGTTGCAGTAGAGGCCTGGCACAGCATCACCAGGGATGAAACCCAGCATCTGGTGATGTCTATGCGTTCCAGACTTCAGGCTGTAATTGACTTCAAAGGATTTGCAACCAAGTATTAAAAAGTGAAAATGTGATTTAAGATTATTATTCTGTCCCATTACTTTTAGTCCCTTAACAAGTGGGAGGCACATATGGAAACTGTTGTAATTCCTACACCGTTCACCTGATTTGGATATAAATACCCTCAAATTAAAGCTGACAGTCTGCAGTTAAAGCACATCTTGTTTGTTTCATTTCAAATCCATTGTGGTGGTGTATAGAGCCAAAAATTTTAGAATTGTGTCGATGTCCCAATATTTATGGACCTGACTGTAAGTCTGCAGTGAATACATTTAATTAATGCATCATGAATTAATTAGATACATTTGAGAAATGTAAATACTGTAAATTTATCTGTTTTACTATAATAGTGCAGTAATCCAAATAAATACATTTAAAATATGTAAGTGGCCTATCAAACATAAATTTTGGACAAATATAATGCACACACACTAACAAAATTAATTTATTCTGTTTTGACAGCTTTCCCTTGAAAAAAAAATCTAAAATGATTTGTTTGGTCTCGGTAGGGACACATGCCCTTGCCTGCTGTTTATCACCCTTGATTTTGATGGGATGATTTTTAGTCAGCTGCCTCTATCAGTTTGGCAGAGACAAAAATCCTTTAAAAATGTTACACTTCATCAAAGTGTATCATGAGACTTCACGGTCATTATCTCAATGGCTGCTCTGATGTGCCACAATTGGCAAAGACACAGACGGTAGGGGGTGTATTAGAAGAAAGACAGCGTTTCATGTGGAAAGCTGGCAAGCCTCTCCAAGCTTCTGTCAACAACTCAGCAGTCTGATCCGATGCACTGAGTGCTGATTATGCTCTTGTTTCTGTAGGAAGTAAACAAGAAAATGAATTCCACAGCACAACACAGCCTCTTTGTATCATCAAAATGGTGTCACTGGAATCAGTCCAACCATGTTGAAAGTTTGGCCATTTATGTCACTGGTGCCTTGATACTACCGGGGCTTTGATTAGAGCTTGGATTCTGCAATAAGACCTTTCAGGGGAAGCCACTCAGGAAATAAAAGAACTGATTCGTTGTTGGGGCAATTTAGTTATAAGGGTACAAAGCATTGTACCTTTGAAAGGACTAATGTATACACTGGCAGTACTGGCTTTAACTTCAAGAACACTCAACCATTACATTTAGGCACCACTTCTACACTAAGTTGTTATCAATAATTCAGATGGAAGGATTACATATAAAGCAATTTAGTTAAGACAGATGTTCCAATTACTGCTTCAACAACTCTTCAAATACCATGCCTTACCCTTAGACCTCTTTATGAGTAGCAACATTAAATCACAACGGGGAGGGGATTTCTCAAGCCCTGCACTTCAGATTATGCCTTCAAAAACCTGCATGGAAGGCTTTGTAACATTTTACTCTTATTTGTGCATACATTTTCAGAATTTTACATTTTACACCACTTACTTCTGTTTCTCAGGAGTGGGTGGGAAAGTGGATGTGGTTATCCTGTTGAGCTGATTTATGCCAGATTTAAGTCAGTCAGAAAAATTGTCACAATTGTACTCTAGTATTGAGATGGAGCAGAAAGTCAAATAATATCTCAAGGCAGCAGTGTTTAGAAAGAGGGATAAGTGGCCCAATCTTGAAAGTTTAAAAAGTTAAAAATTCCAAACTCTGCAGCCAGTAGAGCTGGTATTGAGCCTAGTTTTCCAAGTTAGTATGTTGTTTTAACCCTGTCCTTTCCAGAGTGCACAGGAAAAGATATGTCATGTAATTAGCTATCATTTGCATTCCTGGAAGGTCTAAAGGTCTCCATACACATTATACTATTGTCAGTAAAATCCATCCTTTTGGTGGGGTCAGCAAATAATCTAATGTGCAACTCTTCCCCAACTGTTGATGGTAGTGACTTTCTTCTCTTTGCCTAATGAAAACACATGCATGCTCTGCCCAACCCCAGCTTGTATCTGTATGAGGAGTTACGAGAGATGTCGGCAGAATGAGCGTTTGACCCACATCTATTGAAGTTATATTGGCACCTTTGTTTCTCATGAGATTTTGATAAAAACAGCAAAATAGTAACCTTTTACTGAGTCAATGAAATCAATCTGAAGAAGGCTTTCAAATAATGACCTGGAACAGAAGTGACTGTATTTTCAGAACAGCAAAGGTCTGTGCACTTTATGTCAGTTGAAATGTCATAAACTATCATAGTCTCCAGGAAATAAAACCTCCCTTAGACTTCAGGGAATTGGCAGGGGAGATACATATATAAACTTGTTACTTTATAGAGTTATTTATGGTATCTACTTATGGTACTTAGCTCGTATGACCTAATAAAAGACTCATACTTATGTGGTCCCTGCCATTCCAAGCCTGTGCCCTAACTCCTGTTTGGATATCTTCTGGTTCCCAAGATTGTTTCCTTCAAGCCAGGGTATGGACATGGTCACCTGGAGTACTTCAGTGGTGAAATGACCCCAAGATGCATGTCACTGCTGGGTCACGTGCCCCTAGCATGTCTTTCATTACGAGCTGTAAGTAAACAGTGAAGAATTCACAGAAAACAATAGAGCTTCAGTAAATTTCAATCTCTGTCCTAGTGAGGGGTGCACCACCAATGAGGCCAGGTGAAGCAATCACCTCAGGCAGCACCAGGAAGGAGAAAGAGGGGGGCAGCCTAAGGTCCATGGGCAATGAGCACTTTCCTTGTGGCAAAGGGATTAGGTTAAGAAATTGGCATGGGGGGGGCGTTTCAGTTTTCGCTTAGGCAGCAGAAAGGCTAGGTGCACCCCTGGTCCCAGTCTACACTGTAAAGCTAATAAGCTGTAAAGCTGACAAGGAAACAAAAAGTGTTGGTCTATTGTTACTGATCTAGAGGTCAGTGTCAAAACTGAAATGTTTTTTAGATGGATAATCACATAAAAATAGCTACATTAGTGAAAGCTGGTGTCATGCTTGATGTTGAGCTTCATCTCTGAAGTGAAAAATATAATTGTAGCTTCCCAACTAATTAAAAATAACATACAGTTCCCACTCAATACTTAAATATAGTGCCCAATCATGCTATACCATACCAAAGTAATACACGCAAATTGAAAACTGTACAGCGCTCAATAAAAACCTCTTAATAATTACCCCCACTTAGTGCTCAATAAAAACCCACATCTAGTGTAGAATTATTGCCACTATACTGGTCTCAATGTAATACTGTAATGTAATGTCTATTGCCATAATTTATAGTAGTGTACAGTTAATGCTCATGTTCAAACAATTTAGTCCTCAATTAATACAACAGTGTACAATAAATGGAGCCACATATAGCAAAGAAAAAAATATAAGAAAACATATAATCAGCTCCAATGATTTGTCAACACCAGGTCCCTAATGCAGCCATTCAGTGCTCAAATACCACATTTGAATCAGCGATTGTTTGATTATTTTTGCTATTTACAGCAATACGGTACTTTATAGTATCGTTGAATATGAGTTTGGAGGGAGCTAATGTGTATATTTTTACTGTTAAATAATTTTCATTAATTTAAGATGATGTATTCAAAAATAGTGGTCCACATTTAGTCACGTGATGTGATTGCTGCTAGATCATGCCCTCAAAAGGTCCGAAAAGTACTGCAGTTTGTATATCATGTTTTCCCAAAAATTGACTACTCCTGGATTGGCACGAAAGAGGAGAGGCTTAGCAGGAAAGGAGGCATGGCCTAACAGGCAACATTTTGGAAGAATATTCTGCTGCGAAGTAAACCAACTAATAGCTGGTATAAAGTCAGAGAAAAGTGTCTATACTTGCACCTGATTTATTATCCAGCCTGAACCCCTTGGATAGATTTCGTGCACCTTTAGATTAGTTTACACTGTCTACATTTAGAAAGGATTAATAAATCTGCTCCAATGTTTATTGCATTTTAGTTATTTCTGTCAATTTTTGTTTAAATATTTTTGAAAAAATGTAGTTCCATTGCATGTTTTACTTTTTTTAAATTAAACTGTAGCATAGTATCATATGTCTACATGACCTACATTACTGCCTGCACATGCAAAACAGACCTCCATCTGCCACCTCAGGTATGCCCTAACAGGGACTTGTATTGGACAGCTATAAAACCTAGAAATATAAAAAGAAAACTATCAACCTCAGTAAGCAAAATATCTCTCTTTGTCAGCACCACAATCTGCATTATTGAAGTGCATAACGTATCCCGTATCCCTCCTGGGATCTCAGCTTTCTGTGATCACAGACAATAGTGCTGGAAGGTGCCTGTCAATCACACCCAACCTCAAGTTAGTGATCAAACAGGCATAGTCTTTATGTATATTGCAATTACAACACATATATGTTTGTTAGCATGCACAAAGAGATTACATTGAGGTTTTATTGTTTGTCTAGAATAGATGCTTATTTTTAATGATCGACCCAATTTGCTTAATTGAGATACAATTGAGATATAACAATTATATTTGGCTATCAGGTAAGTTTAAACCTGTACACCATGGGTGGATAACCTGCGCCCCGGGGGCCACATGCGTTCTATGATGTAATTATGTGCGGCCCTCGCTCACGTGTAGCTTCCATGTCAAAGAGAAAATGAGTAGCACCCAACTCAGGAGAAGAGACAAGCAAGTACTACTGGTGCACTGTGTATCCATCTTTAGGACCCTCATCAGAAGAATGAAGGTCCCCTGTTTGGCTCTCCAGAAAGCAGTATCTGAGTTGAGGTGGACCTTGCATGTAGCTCTCTCCATTGTAGTTCATAAATGTTGTGAAATGGTAAGCAGTTATCACAACACCCATAATCTATGATTAATGTCTGGCCTCTTACTCTCTGAAGTGTTTAATGGGAGAGAAGGGGATGCCCTGGTAAGGTAACCTGCACTTATACATTTAAAGGGTAACTGCCATATTTTTTTTATTTGCTAGTTTATTGCAGCTAGGCATGTATACCTGAGTTAGTCTGTCAATGATTGTCTAAAGATCTGTAATTACCTTATAATAACAGCTTTCAATAATGTCCTCTGTCCTTTTCCACTGGTCCCTTAAAAGACCGTTACTAGGGCTTGTCTGTCTTCCTTCTAGTATAAACAGAAGACTGAGGGGCGGTCATTCACACTGCATGCCTGCATTAGGCTTCAGAGGAAGGAGGTGTTTCTCTCAGTAATCCAATCTGATTGGCTGGCAGGGTGCTGCTGGCTACAGCAAGTGTGTATGGGAAGTGAGGGAAAGCAGTTTTGGCCTCAGAGAACTGGCAGGCAGAGGAGCCATCTTGAGAAGGTCCTCATATTGTAAATGTTTAAACAGACGTAACTAAGGGAAAAACTCAAGGAAAACAGTGGTATGTGAAGAAACTAAAGATTGCTTTATGCATAATGCTGCTGCAGCAGTAACATATGCTAAAATTGATTTTCTTGATGAAAAAATGACAGTAACCCTTTAAGACATGTACTTGTGAGGTGCCATAAAAGTCCCAGCTGGTAATACTCCTTTAAGTTTTAGCTTGTGGCAACATGTGTAAAGTAGTGTGAAGATTGTGATGTTGCATTGCATGTGACCTAATGACAATCACAAAAATTGACACTTGGATTTTCAGCCACAAGTTGCAAGCACCTTGTGCAAGCATGTACCCCCTATAATGTCACTTTCTCTGTAGAGAAGTGTGGGGAAAATACATTGGCAAAAAAAAACAGCATTAAAACGCTTAAGCTACAAAAAAAAAAGCATTAGGCATTTATGGGACAAAAACACCAAACAATGAAGGAAAAAACGGCATGCTGCGATTTAAGGGAAAAAAAAGCAATTGACCCAAAAACACCTCAGTGAAAAAAAAATGGCTGTTTTTCTTGCATTTAACATTTCTCACAGATTTCCAAGGAACATGCCTAAAAATGCTGCCAAAAGAATGCAGCAAAAACCAAAAAATCACTCAAAAACTCCAGAAAAACATCAGCCTTAGGGTACTTTCACATTAGCAGCAGAGGACTCCGCATGCAGTACTTTTAGTCCGGCTTCCTCTCGCTGTGCGCTGCCGTGCCACCGCCAGTACTCCGCCCCCATTATAGTCAATGGGGATAGAGCGGCAGTCCGGCAGCACACGTGCACTAGCGGCAGGACGGATCCGACAGGCTGTTCACCCGCCAGAACAGCCTGCCGGAGTCCCCTGCCGCTAGTGTGAAACTAGGCTTAGCCTACATGCACACGACCATATGTGTTTTGTGGTCTGCAAATCATGGCTCCGCCAAAAAAACTGATGACGTATGTATGGCATCCATTTTTTTTGCAGATCCATTGTAATAATGCCTATCATTGTCCACAAAACGGACAAGAATAGGACATGCTCTATTTTTATTGTGGGGCTAGGGAACGGACAAACGGATGCAGATAGCACACGGTGTGCTGTCCTCATTTTTTGCGGACCCATTGAAATGAATGGGTCCGCATCCTAACTGAAAAAAAAACTGATCGGACACACGGAAAGAAAATGTTTGTGTGCATGAGGCCTTAGGGGTCATTCACACAGCCGTTGCTTAGTTGTGCCCGTATTGCAGCCCGCAAACAACAGGTACGCAATATGTGGGCTCCGGCCATGTGCACCCCGCATCATAGATGCGGACCTATTCACTTGTTTCTCTCCATGCCTCCGCACTGCAAAAAAAAATAGAACATTTTCTATTATTTTGTGGTGCAGACGGATCACGGACCAGTTTAAGTTGAATGGGTCTGGATGGTGCCTGTGCATTGGGGACTGCAAATCGCGGCCCCCAATGCACGGAACGGACGAACAACGGCCATATAAATGAGCCCTTACAAGAACACATTTCCAGTCTTGCATACCAACTGTAAAAAGGGTCAGAAAGCTGGTCAGATTGGCGCAAACTGAAGTGCGAATGGGCAACTTTACTCTTCAATAAAGAACTTGCTTCACATCGAGATAATCCAGTGCATCCCTAAGGAGAGGAATGACAAATTACAGTCAGTTGAAAAGTTTAATGCAGCACGTATCCATTTGTAACTCGGAAAAAAAACAAGATCTTGTCTGGAGGGAAATCCTGACACTTTTCTATCCAGCTCTGTGTTGCCCGAGTATAAATGCATATTTATGTATGTAAAGTGTTTTTCCATTTAAGCATGCTGGACATTTAAAGTGAAGTTTCCATCATAATCCAATTATGTTATTACAGCATAATTATTACCCAGTGCAAGATATTTGAACTGAGCAGTGATTCATGTAGAATGTGACAGCAGAGACACATAGCTACATTATTTGCTTAATGATATCAGAGCGGAAAACTCGAATTACTTGACATGAATGCATTTATATGAAGCCTATGGAGTACACAAAGATGTGTTTTGTTAAATCTGACCTTCACTTTAAAAAGAACACTTCATGCAATGTATGAATAGGTAGAGATTTTACAGTAAGTAAACACTTCAATTGAAATATTTGACATTTGTACTTTAACATCCATAAACATTTAACATTCAAGAGAATCAGACCTAATGCACGCGGCCATATCCATATTTCAGCCCACAAAAAAACGGATGCGCAGCATATGGATACCTTCTGTGTACATTCTGTATATTTCTCACTGCCACAATACAGACAAGAACATGACATGTTCTATGATATGCAGGAAGGAAAAACGGACAGCACATGGATGAAAAATATGGTTGCGTGCAGGAAGCTGTAAATTGTTTTTAAGCAAGTAAGGAATAGGGTCATTGTGGTTTTATTCTCATTTTCTGTTGACAAGAATGTGAAATGACAATAGCAGCCTGCCCCCAAACCAATATCTGTAGTGAGAAGCTGCTTTAGTGTAGTTGGAGAATGGAGATGCTGTTAATTAGGCTAATGGAGATATCTGTTGATGCAGCAGGTGCGTAGCTATAAGGGAAGCTGCTGCTTTGGGGCCCGTACTCAGAAGGGACCCACCCAGGATGAGGACTCAAAGATTTTATTGTTAGGACCCCTTTAATAGTATTATAAAATTTTACTTTATGTAGAGCGACACTGTAGGAAATGGATGGGACGGCTGAGTGAGAGAGTGATCTTGACTAGATGCAAGAGTGGGGGGTGCACAGGAGGAGGGGGTTGCAAAGAAGTTGCTTGGGGGGGTCAGGCCCATTCAAAAATTTGCTGTGGGGCCCAGTCATTTCTAGTTGCGCCACTGTGATGCATCTATACCTTGAGCTGGCCATACACATTAGATAGATGTCAGGCGAACCTGCTGATTTTGGCAGGACCAGCTAATGTGCTTGGGGGCTTCCTGAATCCTCCCCAACCACAAAATAGGAGAAATAGTGATCAGTTAGAGTTGGATTTCAGCATCCAGAGATAATCTGTAGCTAGAAGTGTCTGGCAGTGGCGTTGTCCTCCCTGCCCCATTCAGGAAACATGCCTGCATGCCATTGTGTATGCAGTGGTAGGGAGAGAGCTACCAGACAAATTAGTGGTCGTTTGACAGCTTATAAGGTGGGTGAAATGTGTGTGGAAATTTACAAAAGAAATTATATTGGGATTTTGTGATTTTAATATGTTTTTGATTACTGGCATGAATGACGACCATTATGGCGAGTTCAAAGTTACTGGCAGTTGACTGCAGCTCATAATGTATGGGAAATCAAAGTGGGTATGGACCCGTTGACGGATGCGGCGGCATCTAACTGGGGGAATGTGCTTCATCAATATGGGGTTTGTCAACTTGGGCCACCAGTGTTGACAGGGGAAGAGAATGCCATTGGTTTCACTGGCCGGGGTGGAAAAGGCTTATCAGTGTAGGTGTTACACTACCTACTTGGGCCCAACTGTGAGTGGGGAGTAACCCACAGAACTAATCAGCAGAGAGAAATCAAAAAAGCCAGAAATTGATCAGACATAGAGAACCTGCAACAATAGTGTACTCCTGCTAGGCTAATTTATTGTAAACTTCCGGCCAATTTTATCTCACGTTAATAGAAGGATAACCATCATGAACTGCGCCTCTTCGGTGTTTCCATGTGCAAGTAACCTGCTCCTTATAAGCTATCTCATAGATTGTAAGCTCTTGTGAGCAGGGCTCTCATTACTCTTGTTTTTATTGTTGACCTGTTTGCTGCTATGTTATTTATGACTCTGAACACCCTGATTGTAAAGCGCTGTGGAATATGTTAGTACTATATAAATAATTATTATTTTCAAATGTGTATGGCCAGCCCTTCTCATTCCTCACTCCGGACCAGAGTTTAGAGTTTACCATATGGAACATGAGCTAACACAACCAATGTACAGGGTGGGCCATTTATATGGATACACCTTAATAAAATGGGAATGGTTGGTGATATTAACTTCCTGTTTGTGGCACATTAGTATATGTGAGGGGGGAAACTTTTCAAGATGGGTGGTGACCATGGCGGCCATTTTGAAGTCGGCCATTTTGAATCCAACTTTTGTTTTTTCAATAGGAAGAGGGTCATGTGACACATCAAACTTATTGGGAATTTCACACGAAAAACAATGGTGTGCTTGGTTTTAACGTAACTTTATTTTTTCATGAGTTATTTACAAGTTTCTGACCACTTATAAAATGTGTTCAATGTGCTGCCCATTGTGTTGGATTGTCAATGCAACCCTCTTCTCCCACTCTTAACACACTGATAGCAACACCGGAGGAGAAATGCAAGCACAGGCTTCCAGTATCCGTAGTTTCAGGTGCTGCACCATTGATGGTATGGTGTGGTATATGGGGTACAAAGATAGTGGGGCCATTCTTCATCAATGGAAACCTCAAGGCCACTGGATATGCGAAATTGCTACATGATGATGTGTTTCCCTCTTTATGCACTGAAGATGGCACGTTCCCTGAGTTTTTCCAGCAAGATGGTGAACCTCCACATTATGGGTGTCAGGTCCGAGCATTCCTAGATGAACAGTTTCCTGGAAAGTGGATTGGTCGTCGTGGGCCAGTTGAATGGCCCCCAAGGTCTCCCGATCTGACCCCCTTAGACTTTTATCTTTGGGGTCATCTGAAGGCAATTGTCTATGCTGTGAAGATACGAGATGTGCAGCACCTGAAACTACAGATACTGGAAGCCTGTGCTAGCATTTCTCCTGCGGTGTTGCTATCAGTGTGTGAAGAGTGGGAGAAGAGGGTTGCATTGACAATCCAACACAATGGGCAGCACATTGAACACATTTTATAAGTGGTCAGAAACTTGTAAATAACTCATGAAAGAATAAAGTTACGTTAAAACCAAGCACACCATTGTTTTTCTTGTGAAATTCACAATAAGTTTGATGTGTCACATGACCCTCTTCCTATTGAAAAAACAAAAGTTGGATTCAAAATGGCCGACTTCAAAATGGCCGCCATGGTCACCACCCATCTTGAAAAGTTTCCCCCCTCACATATACTAATGTGCCACAAACAGGAAGTTAATATCACCAACCATTCCCATTTTATTAAGGTGTATCCATATAAATGGCCCACCCTGTAGATTTCACAAGTGGTAAATACCATGGTCACTCCTGTTTAACCGCTTGCCGCCACGCTAACGCCGAAAGGCGTCATTGCGGCGGCTCCCCCAGGCTACGCTAACGCCAATAGGCGTCATCTCGCGTGAGCCGAGATTTCCTGTGAACGCGCGCACACAGGCGCGCGCGCTCACAGGAACGGAAGGTAAGAGAGTTGATCTCCAGCCTGCCAGCGGCGATCGTTCGCTGGCAGGCTGGAGATGTGTTTTTTTTAACCCCTAACAGGTATATTAGACGCTGTTTTGATAACAGCGTCTAATATACCTGCTACCTGGTCCTCTGGTGGTCCCCTTTGTTTGGATCGACCACCAGAGGACACAGGTAGCTCAGTAAAGTAGCACCAAGCACCACTACACTACACTACACCCCCCCCCCCCGTCACTTATTAACCCCTTATTAGCCCCTGATCACCCCTGATCACCCCATATAGACTCCCTGATCACCCCCCTGTCATTGATTACCCCCCTGTCATTGATTACCCCCCTGTAAAGCTCCATTCAGACGTCCGCATGATTTTTACGGATCCACTGATAGATGGATCGGATCCGCAAAACGCATCCGGACGTCTGAATGAAGCCTTACAGGGGCGTGATCAATGACTGTGGTGATCACCCCATATAGACTCCCTGATCACCCCCCTGTCATTGATTACCCTCCTGTCATTGATTACCCCCCTGTAAAGCTCCATTCAGACGTCCGCATGATTTTTACGGATCCACTGATAGATGGATCGGATCCGCAAAACGCATCCGGACGTCTGAATGAAGCCTTACAGGGGCATGATCAATGACTGTGGTGATCACCCCATATAGACTCCCTGATCACCCCCCTGTAAAGCTCCATTCAGATGTCCGCATGATTTTTTGCGGATGCACTGATAGATGGATCGAATCCGCAAAACGCATCCGGACGTCTGAATGAAGCCTTACAGGGGCATGATCAATGACTGTGGTGATCACCCCCCTGTCATTGATTACCCCCCTGTAAAGCTCCATTCAGATGTCCGCATGATTTTTACGGATGCACTGATAGATGGATTGGATCCGCAAAACGCATCCGGATGTCTGAATGAAGCCTTACAGGGGCGTGATCAATGACTGTGGTTATCACCCCATATAGACTCCCTGATCACCCCCCTGTCATTGATTACACCCCTGTCATTGATCACCCCCCTGTAAAGCTCCATTCAGATGTCCGCATGATTTTTACGGATCCACTGATAGATGGATCGGATCCGCAAAACGCATCCGGACGTCTGAATGAAGCCTTACAGGGGCGTGATCAATGACTGTGGTGATCACCCCATATAGACTCCCTGATCACCCCCCTGTCATTGATTACACCCCTGTCATTGATCACCCCCCTGTAAAGCTCCATTCAGATGTCCGCATGATTTTTACGGATCCACTGATAGATGGATCGGATCCGCAAAACGCATCCGGACGTCTGAATGAAGCCTTACAGGGGCATGATCAATGACTGTGGTGATCACCCCATATAGACTCCCTGATCACCCCCCTGTCATTGATTACCCCCCTGTAAAGCTCCATTCAGATGTCCGCATGATTTTTACGGATGCACTGATAGATGGATCGGATCCGCAAAACGCATACGGACGTCTGAATGAAGCCTTACACGGGCGTGATCAATGACTGTGGTTATCACCCCATATAGACTCCCTGATCACCCCCCTGTCATTGATCACCCCCTCTGTCATTGATCAACCCCCCTGTCATTGATCACCCCCCTGTCATTGATCACCCCTCTGTAAGGCTCCATTCAGACATTTTTTTGGCCCAAGTTAGCGGAATTATTATTATTATTTTCTTACAAAGTCTCATATTCCACTAATTTGTGTCAAAAAATAAAATCTCACATGAACTCACCATACCCCTCACGGAAACCAAATGCGTAAAATTTTTTAGACATTTATATTCCAGACTTCTTCTCACGCTTTAGGGCCCCTAGAATGCCAGGGCAGTATAAATACCCCACATGTGACCCCATTTCGGAAAGAAGACACCCCCAGGTATTCCGTGAGGGGCATATTGAGTCCATGAAAGATTGAAATTTTTGTCCCAAGTTAGCGGAACGGGAGACTTTGTGAGAAAAAAATTAAAAATATCAATTTCCGCTAACTTGTGCCAAAAAAAAAAAAATTCTATGAACTCGCCATGCCCCTCATTGAATACCTTGGGGTGTCTTCTTTCCAAAATGGGGTCACATGTGGGGTATTTATACTGCCCTGGCATTCTAGGGGCCCCAAAGCGTGAGAAGAAGTCTGGTATCCAAATGTCTAAAAATGCCCTCCTAAAAGGAATTTGGGCACCTTTGCGCATCTAGGCTGCAAAAAAGTGTCACACATCTGGTATCGCCGTACTCAGGAGAAGTTGGGGAATGTGTTTTGGGGTGTCATTTTACATATACCCATGCTGGGTGAGATAAATATCTTGGTCAAATGCCAACTTTGTATAAAAAAATGGGAAAAGTTGTCTTTTGCCAAGATATTTCTCTCACCCAGCAAGGGTATATGTAAAATGACACCCCAAAACACATTCCCCAACTTCTCCTGAATACGGCGATACCACATGTGTGACACTTTTTTGCAGCCTAGGTGGGCAAAGGGGCCCATATTCCAAAGAGCACCTTTAGGATTTCACAGGTCATTTACCTACTTACCACACATTAGGGCCCCTGGAAAATGCCAGGGCAGTATAACTACCCCACAAGTGACCCCATTTTGGAAAGAAGACACCCCAAGGTATTCCGTGAGGGGCATGGCAAGTTCCTAGAATTTTTTATTTTTTGTCACAAAGTCTTATATACCACTAACTTGTGACAAAAAATAAAAACTTCCATGAACTCACTATGCCCATCAGCGAATACCTTGGGGTCTCTTCTTTCCAAAATGGGGTCACTTGTGGGGTAGTATACTGCCCTGGCATTCTAGGGGCCCAAATGTGTGGTAAGGAGTTTGAAATCAAATTCTGTAAAAAATGACCTGTGAAATCCGAAAGGTGCTCTTTGGAATATGGGCCCCTTTGCCCACCTAGGCTGCAAAAAAGTGTCACACATCTGGTATCCCCGTACTCAGGAGAAGGTGGGGAATGTGTTTTGGGGTGTCATTTTACATATACCCCTGCTGGGTGAGAGAAATATCTTGGCAAAAGACAACTTTTCCCATTTTTTTATACAAAATTGGCATGTGACCAAGATATTTATCTCACCCAGCATGGGTATATGTAAAAAGACACCCCAAAACACATTCCTCAACTTCTCCTGAATACAGAGATACCAGATGTGTGACACTTTTTTGCAGCCTAGGTGGGCAAAGGGGCCCATATTCCAAAGAGCACCTTTCGGATTTCACAGGTCATTTTTTACAGAATTTGATTTCAAACTCCTTACCACACATTCGGGCCCCTAGAATGCCAGGGCAGTATAACTACCCCACAAGTGACCCCATTTTGGAAAGAAGAGACCCCAAGGTATACGCTGATGGGCATAGTGAGTTCATGGAAGTTTTTATTTTTTGTCACAAGTTAGTGGAATATGAGACTTTGTATGAAAAAAAAAAAAAAATCATCATTTTCCACTAACTTGTGACAAAAAATAAAAAATTCTAGGAACTTGCCATGCCCCTCACGGAATACCTTGGGGTGTCTTCTTTCCAAAATGGGGTCACTTGTGGGGTAGTTATACTGCCCTGGCATTCTAGGGGCCCGAATGTGTGGTAAGGAGTTTGAAATCAAATTCTGTAAAAAATGACCTGTGAAATCCGAAAGGTGCTCTTTGGAATATGGGCCCCTTTGCCCACCTAGGCTGCAAAAAAGTGTCACACATCTGGTATTGCCGTACTCAGGAGAAGGTGGGGAATGTGTTTTGGGGTGTCATTTTACATATACCCATGCTGGGTGAGAGAAATATCTTGGCAAAAGACAACTTTTCCCATTTTTTTATACAAAGTTGGCATTTGACCAAGATATTTATCTCACCCAGCATGGGTATATGTAAAATGACACCCCAAAACACATTCCTCAACTTCTCCTGAGTACGGAGATAGACTTTGTAAGAAAAAAAAAATAAAAATAAGAAATCATCATTTTCCGCTAACTTGTGACAAAAAATAAAAAGTTCTATGAACTCACTATGCCCATCAGCGAATACCTTAGGGTGTGTACTTTCCGAAATGGGGTCATTTGTGGGGTGTTTGTACTGTCTGGCCATTGTAGAACCTCAGGAAACATGACAGGTGCTCAGAAAGTCAGAGCTGCTTCAAAAAGCGGAAATTCACATTTTTGTACCATAGTTTGTAAACGCTATAACTTTTACCCAAACCATTTTTTTTTTACCCAAACATTTTTTTTTTATCAAAGACATGTAGAACTATAAATTTAGAGCAAAATTTCTATATGGATCTCGTTTTTTTTGCAAAATTTTACAACTGAAAGTGAAAAATGTCATTTTTTTGCAAAAAAATCGTTAAATTTCGATTAATAACAAAAAAAGTAAAAATGTCAGCAGCAATGAAATACCACCAAATGAAAGCTCTATTAGTGAGAAGAAAAGGAGGTAAAATTCATTTGGGTGGTAAGTTGCATGACCGTGCAATAAACGGTGAAAGTAGTGTAGTGCCGATTTGTAAAAAAGGGCCTGGTCTTTAGGGGGGTATAAACCTGTGGTCCTTAAGTGGTTAACTCAATAGCAGTTTAATATTTCTTTCCTTTTAAAACAGAACTTGTATGTAAGCATACACAATATGCCACTGATAAAATCTTGAAGAATGCATTCTTGGTTAACCCCTTAAGGACTAGTGTTGAGCGCGAATATTCAAATCGCTAATTTTAATTGCTAATATCGCCACTTTGAGAATTCGCGAATATTTAGAATATAGTGCTATATATTCATATTTGCGAATAGTGTTGAATATTCTAATCGCGAATTTATGGCTAATATATTACATTACCGATTTTCACAATCAAGTAAGCAATGACTGGAGATCACAAATTCTCGAATTTGCTAATTTATGTCAAATATTTGGCCAGAAATTCGTGAAATATAGCGAATTCAAATATTGACTATGCCGCTCATCACTATTAAGGACCCACGGCATACATGTACGGCGCAGCTGGACGTGACTTAAGGACCAGTGCCGTACATGTACGGCGCAAGGTTCGCTGGGTGCTGGGGCAGGATTGCGGGGGAATCAGGGCACCATGTCTGCTTTTACTGGCAGGCATCCATGGAGGGTAAGGGCAGCATGGTGTCTTTCCGCCCCCCTGCAGCTCCAACCGCTGCGATTGGCCGGTTAATGAAGACTGGCACATCACAGCGCCAGAAGCAGAAGGAAGCTGCGGGGCAGGTCGGGGGGTTTAGCACCACTCTTCGAGGTCAGGCAGGGGACTCCAGTGTTTGAATTAGAAAACACTTGGCAGTAAAAAAAAAAAAATTCACAAAAAAGTTGCTTTAAACCCACATTTTTCACTTTCCCAAAAGATACCAGGACAAAATGCACCCCACATTTTGTTCCCCATTTTCCCACGAATACAGGAAAGGGCTGAACAAAATGTGGGGTGCATTTTGTCCTGTTACTCTTTGGGAAAGTGAAAAATGTGGGTGTAAAGCAACTTTTTTGTGAAAAAAAATGGAATTTTTCATTTTCACTGCCAAGTGTTTCCTAATTCTAGGAAACACCTTTGAGGTCAAAGTGCTCACTACACACCTTGAAAGATTCCTTGAGGGGTGTAATTTCCAAAATGGGGTCACTTTTTGGGGGTTTCCACTGTAGGGCCACCTCAGGGTGTCTTCATATGTGACATAGCTCCCAATTACAATTCTAGTTAAATACGCTCTTCTAAAGCCATATGGTGCTCCTTCCACTCTGAAGCCTGCTGTGTGACCATACATCAGTTTTTGAGCACATATGGGGTGTTGCTGTATTCGAGGGGAAATGGGGAACAAAATGTGGGGTGCATTTTGTCCTGTTACCCTTTAGGAAAGTGAAAAATGTGGGTATAAAGCAACTTTTTTGTGAAAAAAATTTAATTTTTCATTTTCTGCCAATTGTTTCCAAATTCTAGGAAACACCTTTGAGGTCAAAGTGCTCACTACACACCTTGAAATATTCCTTAAGGGGTGTAGTTTTCAAAATGGGGTCACTTTTTGGGGTTTCCACTGTAGGGCCACCTTAGGGTGTCTTCATATGAGACATAGCTCTCAATTACCATTCAAGCTAAATCCGCTCTCCTAAAGCCAGATGGTGCTCCTTCCACTCTGAAGCCTGCTGTGCGCCCATACATCATTTTTGAGCAAATATAGGGTGTTTCTGTAAACTCCAGATTCAGGGTAATAGATTTTGAGTTTTGTTTGGCTGTTAACCCTTGATATGTTGCAGCATTTCATTCCCATTTTCCTTTAATTCTCGTTAACAAGGTTTGTAAAATCAGTTTTGAAACGCTTGAAGGGTGTAGTTTCTAAAATGAGGTGATTTATGGGTGGTTTTTAATATGTAAGCCCCACAAAGTGACTTCATAACTGAACTGGTCCTTAAAAAATTGGGTTATGGAAATTTTCTTAAAAGGTTTAAGATTTGCTTCTAAACTTCTAAGCCTTCTAATGTCTAATATAATGTCATTTTCAAAATGATCCAAACATGAAGTAGACATATGGGGAATGTAAAGTAATAACTATTTTTGGAGGTATTTACTATCTATTTTAAAAGTAGAGAAATTGAAATTAGAAAATTTGCCCATTTTTCTACTTTTTGTAAAAAAAAAATTTTTTTTTATAAATAAAAATGAAATATTCTGACTCATGAAGTGCAACATGTGACAAGAAAACAATCTCAGAATGGCTTAGATAAGTAAAAGCGTTTTAAAGTTATCACCACATAAAGTGACACATGTCAGATTTGCTAAAATTGGCCTGGTGCTTAAGGTGAAAAATGGCAGGGTGCTGAAGGGGTTAAACTCACATTTGTAGAGATTAGCTGACACATACTGTAACGGGGAGCCGGCGACGAGCTTCTTCCTTGCGGCGCCGGCGGCATGCCGCATTTGTGCAGGAGTGAGGACGCAGCCTGCGTCCTCGTCTCCATGGGGACCAGGGTCCAGGGAGGGTCCCGCCACGCATGCCTCCTCAGCGCGGCCGGCATCCACCTAGCTGAAAGAGGTACTGAGCGCCGATCGCAATTTATCAGCGATCAGATGGTTTGGGTTGGACATGGGTCACGTGACGCTGGCCACGTCATGTGACCCATTTGTTCTGCTATTTAAACAGGCAGCCTGATAGGCCACAGGTTGCCTGTGAATGGTCTTACTACCCTCACCAGCATTTTGGTATTGTGCCTTTTGTGTGTTTTGGACCTTGGCTCTGTTTTTGACCTTGACCTTGTGACCCCCCTCTTGGCTTCAGACTCCGGATTGTGTTTTGACTTTGTTATCGGATTGCTCCTGTGTACCTGCGTGACCTCCTGGCTTTGACTTTGGCTTGTCTGACTCTGTTACGGTACTTCTGTTATCTTCTTAGGCCCCTGCACATATCTAAGTGAGGGACTGCCGCCAAGTTGTACACCATCAGTTAGGACGGGCCGTGCAAGTAGGGAGGGACAGAGGTGGGGTGGAGTTTAGGGCTGCATTTATCCCCACCCTCTGTCATGACACATACGAAGCAAAACAAAATATTATCCTTAATAACAAGGTTTCTCATACTTTTTCAACCACTACATAGTTCTTTCTAGACCTAACTAGTGACTAAAAGTCCATGTCAAAATTAAAAAAAAAGAGTATCTCTATTTTTCTTTAATTTGTCTCTTGTACTCAGTATAACATTAAAATAATCAAAAAAGATTGATGCAGCTAGAGAAAAACATGTGTAGCATGTGATCACTTCTTTCAAATCTGCCACCACAGCAACACTTCACCAACAACTAAGGGGGAACCTTACCAGTGAGGCCTGTCTCCCAATTTGATAAGCATTTGTCTAGAAAGCTGGTGTTACGGAAACGGATGTGGATCTGCTATACTACCAAACTGACTTAGCTTGAGGCTACTCCTAAGGACATTACCCTTACAACCTCCAGGTCTTCACCCTTTTTTCCCTCTACAGGGATCTAAACTCCACTGCAGGGGAACCACTAGGCTGGTACCTCCTGGAGTAGTCTCAGTTCAGTGGCTGCTCACCCACTGGGATCAAGAGACACTGGTGTGGAGCATTGTGAGATCAGACAAAACCATAGTCAGAGAACAAGCTGAGATCAAGGCAGACAGAGTACGTTCAATTTGAAAATCATGCTGAATCAAGGCAGGCAGGACAAGGGACAGGCAAAGGTCTGGTCAGGCAGCAAAGGGTTAAATCCAGTAAACAGACAGATGTCGGTACACGGGAGATCAGAATGAATACAGTGCACCTTTGCAGGAATACTAGCATACTAGAACCTATTGCTCAGGTACCTTCCCCCTGAGAAAGGTGTCTTAAATACGTTAAGTTGGCTAGACATTGTCTGGGGTGGACTACGGTGTGTGCACTGGCCCCTTAAAAACATTCATCCCATGGGCAGCAACAGGAGAGGCAGCAGAGTTTTGGCAAGAAAGGAGTAAGGCAGCACTACTCCAGCGGCCATACCCACCAGAGGGAAACAGGTGGGTACAAGCCCCTGGGGAACAGAAAATGGTGACCCAGTGAGTGCCCAGGTGAGATGACGGTGGGCATGGACCACTTTATAGGGTAGCATGTGACAGGTATGGAGACGTGAATATATAGATATATGTAATCAGGGCCGGCAAACTGGGCACCAATCCTCTAAGGGGCCCCCTGCTTCAGATGATGAACAGTCAGACTCCAGAGTGGAGAACTTCCCAGCTGAGGAGTCCCTGCTATGAACATGAAGAGGGTATCCATTGTCAGTATTCAGGAGACCCTGTGTATTTAAGTCTAATTCAGCCTCTATTTTTGAAATGTTTCTTTGGGGATTCAAACTCACAACCATCTACATTAAAGGCAAGAACGTAAACCACTGAGCTATAGAGCTGAATGCTAAACTATTTCTGAAAAACCTCTTGCATTAGGTATTCATATACAGCAGAAGTACACTGCTCCAAAAAATAAAGGGAACACTTAAACAACACAATGTAACTCCAAGTCAATCACACTTCTGTGAAATCAAACTGTCCACTTAGGAAGCAACACTGAGTGACAATCAATTTCACATGCTGTTGTGCAAATGGGATAGACAACAGGTGGAAATTATAGGCAATTAGCAAGACACCCCCAATAAAGGAGTGGTTCTGCAGGTGGTGACCACAGACCACTTCTCAGTTCCTATGCTTCCTGGCTGATGTTTTGGTCACTTTTGAATGCTGGCGGTGCTTTCACTCTAGTGGTAGCATGAGACGGAGTCTACAACCCACACAAGTGACTCAGGTAGTGCAGCTTATCCAGGATGGCACATCAATGCGAGCTGTGGCAAGAAGGTTTGCTGTGTCTGTCAGCGTAGTGTCCAGAGCATGGAGGCGCTACCAGGAGACAGGCCAGTACATCAGGAGACGTGGAGGAGGCCGTAGGAGGGCAACAACCCAGCAGCAGGACCGCTACCTCCGCCTTTGTGCAAGGAGGAACAGGAGGAGCACTGCCAGAGCCCTGCAAAATGACCTCCAGAAGGCCAAAAATGTGCATGTGTCTGCTCAAACGGTCAGAAACAGACTCCATGAGGGTGATATGAGGGCCCGACGTCCACAGGTGGGGGTTGTGCTTACAGCCCAACACCGTGCAGGACATTTGGCATTTGCCAGAGAACACCAAGATTGGCAAATTCGCCACTGGCGCCCTGTGCTCTTCACAGATGAAAGCAGGTTCACACTGAGCACATGTGACAGACGTGACAGAGTCTTGAGACTCCGTGGAGAACGTTCTGCTGCCTGCAACATCCTCCAGCATGACCGGTTTGGCATTGGGTCAGTAATGGTGTGGGGTGGCATTTCTTTGGAGGGCCGCACAGCCCTCCATGTGCTCGCCAGAGGTAGCCTGATTGCCATTAGGTACCGAGATGAGATAATCAGACCCCTTGTGAGACCATATGCTGGTGCGGTTGGCCCTGGGTTCCTCCTAATGCAAGACAATGCTAGACCTCATGTGGCTGGAGTGTGTCAGCAGTTCCTGCAAGACAAAGGCATTGATGCTATGGACTGGCCCGCCCGTTCCCCAGACCTGAATCCAATTGAGCACATGTGGGACATCATGTCTTGCTCTATCCACCAACATCACGTTGCACCACAGACTGTCCAGGAGTTGGCAGATGCTTTAGTCCAAGTCAGGAGACCATCCGCCACCTCATCAGGAGCATGCACAGGCGTTGTAGGGAGGTCATACAGGCACGTGGAGGCCACACACACTACGGAGCCTCATTTTGACTTGTTTTAAGGACATTGCATTAAAGTAGATCAGCCTGTAGTGTGTTTTTCCACTTTAATTTTGAGTGTGACTCCAAATCCAGACCTCCATGGGTTGAAAAATTTGATTTCCATTTTTTTTTGTGTGATTTTGTTGTCAGCACATTCAACTATGTAAAGAACAAAGTATTTCAGAAGAATATTTAATTAATTCAGATCTAGGATGTGTTATTTTTTTGTTCACTTTATTTTTTTGAGCAGTGTATTTTATTTTATATTTTTTTAGAAATTGTAAAAAAATGTATGGCACAAAATAAATATGTAATTACTAAAAAAAATATATAAAATGATACTTCTGATATATATGAATGCATAATGTGTGGGAAAATACTAGTGTTGATCGCAAATATTCTAATCGCACATTTTGGCACTTCGAGAATTCGCGAATATCTAGAATATGGTGCTATATCTTCGTAATCAGGAATATTCTTGATTTTTTTTTTTTCATCAGTAGATCCCTCACTGCTTCTTGCTTGTGGGCCAATGAGAAGCCTGCAATATCTTTGACTTTAGGAGTAGTGTTGATCGCAAATTTTCGTATCGCAAATTTTCCGATTGCTGATTTTTGCAATCAAGAAAATAATGACTGGAGATCACGAATTCTCAAATTCGTGAATATATGACGAATATTAGCCCAAATATTCGCAAAATATCGCAAATTCGAATATTGCCCCTGCCGCTCATCACTGGAAACTACTATAAGTTTTTTTTTGCCATAATATAGTTACAGCAATTTAACATGGAGCTCTATAGCTCAGTGGTTAAGGTTCTTGCCTGTAAAGGGATTCTGTCATGCAGATTTTAGCTACAGAGCTTTTTACAGCATTACATCACCCCGATTTAGAGCACAATATACTAGTCTTACCCCCTTATGTCTGGTCATTTTGGTTAAAAATCACTTTTATTTATGTGCTAATTACCTCTGTAAGGAGCCCAAGGGGCTGTCCCTCTGGCCGTTGGTGCCCAGCTGCGGCAATTATCTCGGAGTCCAGCACCGGCGCGCTGTTAATTATTCACTCTTCACCTTGCTGCTTTATTTTCTTTCTAGTGGGCTGCAATGTCGCACATGCGCCCTGTGTCCACTGGTCCGGGCCAGCGCAATGTCCGGGCAGCAGCCTCACCGAATCAAGCGCTCATGCGCCAGCTGTCTGCGCATTTTGCTCTCCGGCTTGAGCGAAGTGCGCAGACAGCTGTCGCATGCGCGCTATGAGGTGTAAATCTGTGAGGGTGGGCCAGAATCGACAGAATATAACTGTGTTGTTAGTACATTATTACAAGATTTGGGGCAACACTTTTGATTTTGCCCAGGGCCACATTTTGTCTAAAACCGGCCCTGTCTGTGATTCAGGGGTGTAGCTAGTAACCATAGGGCTCCATAGGCATAATTACAATGCAGCTGGACTCCATACTGACTTCAGTCACATACTACTCTGTTTTCCTATTACTTGGTTTCTTAGTAAAGGGGTTGTCCAAATTAATAAAAAAAAATCTAATAGGTCAGAAAGGTGTTAAAGTAATTAAAGACATTATACACACCCAGTGGCGTGCCTGTGGGGGAGGGGGGCTTTCCGCCCCCAGCTGCCGAATCTCAGGGGGGTGCCTAAAGCAATGAGCGCTTCCATCAATGCAGATGGAAGCGCTCATTGCTGGAGCGCTGACGTCCACATACTGCGGTAGGGCACGGGAGGGCATGGTTCCCTGCCCCACCGCCAATCACCACCATAGGCTTCAGGCCTAGTATTCCTGAGGCCTATGCGGTAGTGAAATCCCGATGCAGGCGTGCATGATGATGTCATTGCGCGTGCCTGTGCCAGGACGCAGCACAGTGAAGTATGCGCGCCTGCCATTGTGCCCCTAGACATAGGTGAGTATTTAGTTTTTTTGTAATTTTTATTTATTTTATTTTAAGTGCGGGACATGGGGGGACACACAGGAGGACATGTACATCAGGGGGGGACACAGGAGGACAGTGCATCGGGGGGGACAGGAGGACAGTGCATCGGGGGAAATTACAGTATAGGGGAAAATTACTATGTGGTGGAAAAATATTATGGTGGGATTACTATGTGGGGACAACTTATTATGGGAGGATTACTATGTGGGGGCAAATTATTATGGGAGGGATTACTATGTGGGGGCAAATTACTATATGGGGTAATGTTGGGGAAACTACTGTGTGGGGGCACTGTGGGGGAAACTACTGTGTGGGGGCAAATAACTATGTGGGGGAAATTACAGTGTGGGGGGGCAGTGTGGGGGAAACTACTGTATGGGGCAGTGTGGGGGAAATTACTGTGTGGGGGAAATTACAATATGGGGCAGTGTGGTGGAAATTCCTGTGTGGGGACAGTGGGGGGAAAATTAATGTGGGGGGAGTGTGGGAGAAACTACTGTATGGGGCAGTGTGGGGGAAACTACGATATGGGGCAGTGTGGGGGAAACTACTGTCGGGGGGCAGTGTGGGGGAAATTACTGTGTAGGAAAAATTACTGTATGGGGGCAGTGTGGGGGAAATTACTGTATGGGGCAGTGTGGGGGAAACTACTGTGGGGGGGGAATTACTGTATGGGGCAGTGTGAGGGAAATTACTGTATGGGGCAGTGTGGAGGAAACTACTGTGTGGGGGAAATTACTGTATGGGGCAGTGTGGGGGAAATTACTGTGGAGGGGAAGTGTGGGGGAAATTACTGTATGGGGCAGTGTGGGGGGAAACTACTGTGTGGGGGGAAATTACTGTATGGGGTAGTGTGGGGGAAATTACTGTGGGGGCAGTGTGGGGGAACTACTGTATGGGGCAGTGTGGGGTAAATTACTCTGTGGGGCAAATTACTATATGGGGCAGTGTGAGGGAAATTACTGTGTGGGGGAAATTACTGTGGGGGGCAGTGTAGGGAATACTACTGTGTGGGGGCAGTGTGGGGGAAACTACTGTATGGGGGCAGTGTGGGGGAAACTACTATATGGGGGCAGTGTGGGGGCAACTACTATATGGGGGCAGTGTGGGGTAAATTACTATATGGGGGCAGTAGGGGGGAAATTACTGTGTGGGGGCAGTGTGGAGGAAACCACTGTATGGGGCAGTGTGGGGGAAACTACTATATGGGGCAGTGTGGGGGCAACTACTATATGGGGGCAGTGTGGGGAAAATTACTGTGTGGGGTAAATTATATGGGGCAGTGTGGGGGAAATTACTGTGTGGAGGCAGTGTGGGGGAAACTACTGTATGGGGCAGTGTGAGGGAAATTACTGTGTGGGGCAAATTACTATATGGGGCAGTGTGGGAGAAATTACTGTGTACGGGGGCAAATTACTATGGGGGATTACTATGGGGGGCAGTGTGGGGAAAATTACAATATGGGAGCAGCGTGGGGGGCGTTGCTATTGGGGAGGCACTGTCGGGGCAATTCTATTATTTTTGGGGACACTATAAAGGGATTATTACCTGGAGCACAATATAGGGTGTTATTATTACTGTGGGCACTCTAGGGGACATTATAGCTGCTGTGGACACTATAGGGACATTTGGGGTAATTTATCAAACTGGTGTAAAGTAGAACTGGCTTAGTTGCCCATAGCAACCAATCAATTCCACCTTTCATTTTTGACAGCTCTTTTGGAAATCCAGTTCTACTTTACACCAATTTGATAAATGACCCCAATTATGTCTACTCGGGTCACTATGTTTTCTGCAGTATAGTACCTGGGGCATTGGGGGGGCACAACTGGCACAGTATTGGGGGTGGCAGCAGTATTCCTGAGGCCTATGCGGTAGTGAAATCCCGATGCAGGCGTGCATGATGATGTCATTGCGAATGCCTGTGCCAGGACGCAGCACAGTGAAGTATGCGCGCCTGCCATTGGGCCCCTGGACATAGGTGAGTATTTAGCTTTTATTTTTTTTTAATTTTTTTTATATTTTATTTTATGTGCGGGACATGGGGACACACACAGGAGGACATGTACATCAGGGGGACACACAGAAGGACAGTGCATCGAGGGGGACAGGAGGACAGTGCATTGGGGAAATTACAGTATAGGGGAAAATGACTATGTGGTGGAAAAATAATATGGTGGGATTACTATGTGGGGGCAACTTATTATGGGAGGATTACTATGTGGGGGCAAATTATTATGGGAGGGATTACTATGTGGGGGCAAATTACTATATGGGGTAATGTGGGGGAAACTACTGTGTGGGTGCAGTGTGGGGGCAAATTACTATGTGGGGGAAATTACAGTGGGGGGGCAGTGTGGTGGAAACTACTGTATGGGGGTAGTGTGGGGGAAATTACTGTGTGGGGGAAATTACAATATGGGGCAGTGTGGTGGAAATTCCTGTGTGGGGACAGTGGGGGGAAATTACTGTGGGGGGAAGTGTGGGAGAAACTACTGTATGGGGGCAGTCTGGGGGAAACTACTATATGGGGGCAGTGTGGGGGAAATTACTGTGTAGGAAAAATTACTGTATGGGGCAGTGTGGGGGAAATTACGGTGGGGGCAGTGTGGGGGAAATTACTGTATGGGGCAGTGTGGGGGAAACTACTATGTGGGGGAAATTACTGTATGGGGCAGTGTGGGGGATATTACTGTGGGCAGGCAGTGTGGGGGAAATTAGTGTATGGGGCAGTGTGGGGGAAATTACTGTATGGGGCAGTGTGGAGGAAACTACTGTGTGGGGGGAATTACTGTATGGGGCAGTGTGGGGAAAATTACTTTTGGGGCAGTGTGGGGGAAATTAGTGTATGGGGCAGTGTGGGGGAAATTACTGTGGGAGAAATACTGTATGGGGGCATTGTAGGGGAAAATACTCTGTGGGGCAAATTACTATATGGGGCAGTGTGAGGGAAATTACAGTGTGGGGGCAGTGTGGGGGAAATTACTGTGGGGGGCAGGGTAGGGGAAACTACTGTATGGGGGCAGTGTGGGGGGAACTACTGTATGGGGGGCAGTGTGGGGGGAACTACTGTATGGGGGCAGTGTGGGGGCAACTACTATATGGGGGCAGTGTGGGGAAAATTACTGTGTGGGGTAAATTACTATATGGGGCAGAGGGGGGGAAATTACTGTGTGGGGGAAATTACTATATGGGGCAGTGTGGGGGAAACTACTGTATGGGGCAGTGTGGGGGAGATTACTGTGGGGGGGAAATTACTATATGGGGCAGTGTGGGGGAAATTACTGTGTAGGGGGGCAAATTACTATAGGGGAATTACTATGGGGGGCAGTGTGGGGAAAATTACAATATGGGGGAAGCATGGGGGGCATTGCTTTTGGGGAGGCACTGTCGGGGCAATTCTATTATTTTTGGGGACACTTCACAGGGATTATTACCTGAAGCACAATATAGGGTGTTATTATTACCGTGGGCACTCTAGGGGACATTATAGCTGCTGTGGACACTATAGGGAGATTTGGGGTAATTTATCAAACTGGTGTAAAGCAGAACTTAATTCCACCTTTCATTTTTGACAGCTCTTTTGGAAATCCAGTTCTACTTTACACTAGTTTGATAACTAACCCCAATTATGTCTACTCGGGTCACTATTTTTTCTGCAGTATAGTACCTGGGGCATTGGGGGGGCACAACTGGCACAGTATTGGGGGTGGCAGCAGGATGACATTGTCGGGACACCAGGATGGGGAGGTTGATGGAAAAACTGGAAAATCTAACTTGTCTGTGTTACAAACTCTGTAGAGACGAGATGTGGCTGAAAGAATTTTTCATGGCCGTCTAATAGAGGAGAAAAGGAAAGAAAAGGTCTACATGACAGGAGATGTCCCTGGATGTAAGAGGTATGTGGTCAAGTATTGGGGGAGGGGGGTTGGGGTGCCAGAGAAAGGACCCGCCCCCGGTTCCAAACACCCTAGGCACGCCACTGTACACACTAGTGCTGTAAAGGTATTTTTCTATAAAAAAATATGGCCATGGTAGTCCAATCTCATGCTTTCTTTATTAGTCATGTGACCAGGGCCTTCTTTAGTATTTATTGGACCCTGGGCAAGAATTTACCCTAGCATGCAATCACGCCCTCCACCACAATGGTGGATCAATGTGGGCTCCAAGGATCCCAACTGGAGGAGGCGGTGATGGAAAGGGTCGAGTGTTTGCTGAGCTGCGAGCGTCTGCAGATGGGGGAGCCCTCCCGGTACCGGATCTGTACTAGTACTCACTACCAAAGTAGCGTAGCAGGCAGGCCGGCGCGTTACAAAGTGAGTAGCGTTACGCTGCCGTCTGGCCGGCCTGCATGCTTCGCTACTTTGATAGTGAGTAGTGTACTAGTACAGTCATTGAATTTGTGGGCAGTGGCCAGCGGGGCTCAAGAGGCAGCTGCCTTGGGCCCCCAGGAGCAACTGGGTCTGGGGCAGCTGCCCCTTTTGCCCCGAGTTAAAGATGGTCCTGCATGTGACCACAAAACCCATTGGTTCTAGTTCTGTATAGTTATAGAAATAATGCTGTTGAAAATACAAAATAAGTGAAAGTCGAAAATGAGAAACATGTCTGCACCTTGAATGATTTGTATACAAATTAAAAGAGGATAACACTTTTATTATACTGGTACCAGTAAAGAATTAAACAAATCTAATTTATCTAATTCAAGCTAGATCAGTTTTTGAATGTATCCTATGCAGTATGATATAGTAGATGACTGTAGACATTTAGATATTGCTAGACCCAATAACAGATCTGATCAATAACAAGAGTAGTAAGCAGAGCAGTTGCTGCTTCTCAACCCTTGGAGAAGAAAGGGAGCACAGTGCAGAGTATTCAATACACAATGAAGCTTAATATTTTGCCTGCTTCTCATCATTATAGGTGCTGACCATTTGTTGCCAGAGGAAGTAGAGGGAGAGCACTGGGGTGACACCAGACATTAGTGGTTACTGCTAACCCTTCTTCTGGTTTTCTTGAAAGCAGCCAAAGACCTCATCTGTGGAAGCTTCAGTGATATCTGTCCATATATGGAAAGTCACATCACTGGTGCTTTAAACACACACGTTTAATAGAGACCTATGATGGATGCCATACAGTGGAATCCCTTACCCAGAGGCTAATATTATGGTATCTGCTGAACATATCCCATATTTTAATGAATACCAAAGTATTGTGTATTCTACTATGTTATTCCATACCTTTTTTTGACTGGCATATGCCAACAAAGGACACTCTTTTTGCCTCAGTTTAGCAGATGCAACACTATGGACATGTTTAGTATTCATGTTAGAAAGTTTTTCAGTGTACAGTACAGACCAAAAGTTTGGACACACCTTCTCATTCAAAGAGTTTTCTTTATTTTCATGACTATGAAAATTGTAGATTCACACTGAAGGCATCAAAGCTATGAATTAACACATGTTGAATTATATACATAACAAACAAGTGTGAAACAACTGAAAATATGTCATATTCTAGGTTCTTCAAAGTAGCCACCTTTTGCTTTGATTACTGCTTTGCACACTCTTGGCATTCTCTTGATGAGCTTCAAGAGGTAGTCCCCTGAAATGGTTTTCACTTCACAGATGTGCCCTGTCAGGTTTAATAAGTGGGATTTCTTGCCTTATAAATGGGGTTGGGACCATCAGTTGCGTTGAGGAGAAGTCAAGTGGATACACAGCTGATAGTCCTACAGAATAGACTGTTAGAATTTGTATTATGGCAAGAAAAAAGCAGCTAAGTAAAGAAAAACTAGTAGCCATCATTACTTCAAGAAATGAAGATCAGTCAGTCAGCCGAAAAATTGGGAAAACTTTGAAAGTAAGGGCTATTTGACCATGAAGGAGAGTGATGGGGTGCTGCGCCAGATGACCTGGCCTCCACAGTCACCGGACCTGAACCCAATCGATATGGTTTGGGGTGAACTGGACCGCAGAGTGAAGGCAAAAGGGCCAACAAGTGCTAAGCATCTCTGGGAACTCCTTCAAGACTGTTGAAAGACCATTTCAGGGGACTACCTCTTGAAGCTCATCAAGAGAATGCCAATAGTGTGCAAAGCAATAATACAAGCAAAAGGTGGCTACTTTGAAGAACCTAGAATATGACATATTTTCAGTTGTTTCACACTTGTTTATTATGTATATAATTCCACATGTGTTAATTCATAGTTTTGATGCCTTCATAGTCATGAAAATAAAGAAAACTCTTTGAATGAGAAGGTTTGTCCAAACTTTTTGTCTGTACTGTACATGCTAAATGTAAACAGGAAACACAATGTGAACAAACCCTAAAAATAACTATGGAGGTTAGCTGAGCACATTATTTCCATACAAAAAAAGTAGTTTCTGCTTTTCACCAGACGGTCACATAAAAAAAAATGCTGTCCCATCAGGTGATTTCTGGTGCTCAATCGGATATCAGATGATAGAGGAAGAGAAGCTATGTTCTTTGATATATAGATTCATAAAGAGAGAAGCCAAGTTTTAGAAAATTTGATTAGACTGCTTCGCCGAATTTTACAAAAAAATTAGCTTCATGACGAATTACTTTGTCAAGAAGCGCATTTTTCGGCAAGTAGCAGGTGCAATGACAGGGAGCTGCAATAGCGCTGCTCCTCATCATTGTACCACTCAGATGCCGCGTTCATACATGATCGCGGCATCTGAGTGTAAAAACAGTGTAAAACTAACATTAAAAAAGAATTTAATAAAACTTACCTCCTCCATTTGCTCATGACGGGCCGGCTGCTGCCATCTTGCTTGAAGATCTGGTCCAAAATCTCACGCGCTCCAAGATGACGTCATCACGTCGGCTGGGATGGTGATGTCATACGTCACCGCGCACTGGATTTCGGACGAGATCTTTATTCAAGATAGCGGCGGCCGGCCCGTCACGAGAAAATGGAGAAGGTAAAAATTTTTTTTTAGTTTTTTAGACTATTTCAGGTTAAATGGATTCGCTACCATGAAGCACGAGGAGTTTCGGCTTTGTGACAAATCAAATTTATCCTGAAATTCGGATCGAATTTCACTTTGGTGGATTCGATTCGCTCATCTCTATTCATAAAATTTTATAAGATTTAGTTTTATATGATATGAGTTAAGGGTATATTGGACAGGCAGATTTTATGCCTGATAATCCCTAATGAGTGATCGTAGTAACGCTTGTTAGCGATCTTCTGGAAGTCTAATACTGGCTCCGACTGCCGGATGAACAAACGTGTTCATCAGGGAATTCAGATCTTTCAGCATTCTGACAGATCTGGATTAGAGATGTCGCGAACATAAAATTTTCCGTTCGCGAAAGACGAACGCGAATTTCCGCAAATGTTTGCGAACGGGCGAACCGGGCGAACCGCCATAGACTTCAATAGGCAGGCGAACTTTAAAATCCACAGGGACTCTTTCTGGCTACAATAGTGAATGAAAAGTTGTTTCAAGGGGACTAACACCTGGACTGTGGCATGCCGGAGGGGGATCCATGGCAAAACTCCCATGGAAAATTACGTAGTTGACGCAGAGTCGGGTTTTAATCCATAAAGGGTATAAATCACCTAACATTCCTAAATTGTTTGGAATAACGTGCTTTAAAACATCAGGTATGATGTTGTATCGATCAGGTAGTGTAAGGGTTACGCCCGCTTCAAAGTGACAGACCAAACTCCCCGCCAACAGTCCATTTGCACAACCGCAAACTCCCCATTTGCACAAGGTTGGATACCAAGCTAGCCATGTCCTGTTCCTTGTCCTCACTGACATCATTGAAGGTCTCTTCCTCCACCCAGCCACGTACAACACCAAGGGTCCCTGAAAGGTGGCAGCAAGCCCCCTGGGACGCCTGCTGTGGTTGGTCTTCCACCTCCTAAAAGCCACCTTCCTCCTCTGACTCCTCTTCTTCAGACTCCTCTCTCTGCGTTGCCGCAGGTCCAGCAATCGACGACGACAAGGCTGCTTCTGGTGGTGATGGTGACCACAACTCTTCCTCTTCATGCTCATCTATGGCCTGATCCAGCACTCTTCGCAGGGCACGCTCCAGAAAAAACGCATATGGGATGAGGTCGATGATGTTGCCTTGGGTTTGACTGACCAGGTTTGTCACCTCCGCAAAAGGACGCATGAGCCTACAGCCATTGTGCATGAGCGTTCAGTAACGCGGCCAAAAAATACCCAGCTCCGCAGAGGCTGTCCTCTTTTTTTTTTTTTTATTAAAAAAATCTGTTCTTACCAGTTTAATCTCTGTTTTGTCCCCTATCAAGGGCCGGTGTATGGAATAGATTTTAGGAACTGGGAGATGGAAAAAGATGCTTGGTCGGTCCTCTTACTTCCAATTTGGGGCACTGCGCGTGCGCCGTGGAATGTTTTATGCAATCCCAATATGAGTGGTATGTTAAGTAGTATTATTGCTATCAGTTTAATCCCTGTTACGTCCCCTATCAGGGGCCAGTGTATGGAATAGATTTTAGGAACCGGGAGATGGAAAAAGATGCTTGGTCGGCCCTCTTACTTCCAATTTGGGGCACTGCGCGTGCGCCGTGCAATTTACTGTGCTACCAGATATGAGTGGTATGTTAAGTAGTACTATTCCTATCAGTTTAATCCCTGTTACGTCCCCTATCAGGGGACGTGTATGGAATAGATTTTAGGAACCGGGAGATGGAAAAAGATGCTTGGTTGGTCCTCTTACTTCCAATGTGGGGCACTGCGCGTGCGCCGTGCAATTTACTGTGCTACCAGATATGAGTGGTATGTTAAGTAGTACTATTCCTATCAGTTTAATCCCTGTTACGTCACCTATCAGGGGCTGGTGTATGGAATAGATTTTAGGAACCGGGAGATGGAAAAAGATGCTTGGTCGGTCCTCTTACTTCCAATTTGGGGCACTGCGCGTGCGCCGTGCAATTTATTATCCTACCAGATATGAGTGGTACTATTCCTATCAGTTTAATCCCTGTTACATTCCCTATCAGGGGACGTGTATGGAATAGAGTTTAGACCTTCCTGGCCTGCTTGAGGGTGTCCTGTAAGCCTGGCTACTTATGCACAAAGCGTTGTACAATCAGATTCAACACATGTGCCATGCACGGCACATGTGTCAACTTGCCCAAATTCAATGCCGCAAACAAATTGCTTCCGTTGTCACACACCACTTTGCCGATCTCCAGTTGGTGCGGAGTCAGCCACTGATCCACCTGTGTGTTCAGGGCGGACAGGAGTGCTGGTCCGGTGTGACTCTCTGCTTTCAGGCAAGTCAACCCCAAGACGGCGTGACACTGTCGTATCCGGGATGTGGAATAGCCCCTGGGGAGCTGGGGGGTGCAGTTGATGTGGAGCAAGACGCAGCAGCAGAAGAGGACTCAGTTGAGGAGTTTAGCGAAGAGGATGGAGTAGGAGGAGTAGAGGAGGTGGCAGCAGGCTTGCCTGCAAGTTATGGCGGTGTCACCAACTCCTCTGCAGAGCAGCGCATTCCATGCTTGGCAGCAATCGGCAGGTTTACCCAATGCGCAGTGTACATGATATACCTGCCCTGACCGTGCTTTGCAGACCAGGCATCAGTGGTCAGATGGACCCTTGCCCCAACACTGTGTGCCAGACCTGCCATGACTTCCTTTTCCACAATAAAGTACAGGTTGGGGATTGCCTTTTGTGAAAAGAAATTTCGACCGGGTACCTTCCACTGCAGTGTCCCAATAGCTACAAATTTTTTGAAGGCCTCAGACTCCACCAGCTTGTATGGTAAAAGCTGGCGGGCTAAGAGTTCCGACAAGCCAGCTGTCAGACGGCGGGCAAGGGGGTGACTCTGTGACATTGGCTTCTTACGCTCAAACATTTCTTTGACAGACACCTGACTGTGGGCAGATGAGCAGGAACTGCTGAAGGCGAGAGGCGGAGTGGCGGATGGTTGAGAGGGGGCAAGGAGGACAGCAGTGGTTGACGTGGCTGAAGATGCTGGACCAGGAGGAGGATGGAGGCTTTGAGTTTGTGTGCTGCTTGTACTCATGTGTTGATCCCATAGGTGTTTGTGATTTGAGATCATGTGCCTTCACAAAGCAGTTGTACCTAGGTGGGTGTTGGACTTCCCACGACTCAGTTTCTTTTGGCACAGGTTGCAAATGGCATCGCTGTTATCAGAAGCAGACACACAAAAAAAATGCCACACTGTTGAGCTTTACAATGACGGCATTCTGGTGGTGGCAACAGCATGCGTTGATTGCCGTGCTGTCTGGTTGACCCTGGGTGCCGATACATGCTGTCTGACTGTGCCACTAGCTCCTTGCAACGACCTCCCCCTGCTTCCAACTCGTCTCCTCCTCCTCTCTGTCTCCCCATCTGAACTTTCCCCCTGTTCTTCTTCTCTTCGAGCAGGCACTCACGTGACATCCACGGACACATCGTCATCATCAACCACTTCACTTGTATCTGACAACTCAGCAAAGGAAGCAGCAGCGGGTACAACATCATCATCATCACACCGTACGTCCATGTGTGTAATGCTGCCTGACTGAGACATGTCCCTGTTATCTACATCCTCTGGCAATAATGGTTGCGTATCACTCATTTCTTCCAACTGATGTGTAAATAACTCCTCTGACAGATCAAGTGAAGCAGCTGTGGTGCTAGTGTTGGTGGTGGCGGCAAGCGGGCGAGTGGTAACTTGAGAGGTGCCCGAAGCTGAGCTGGAGGAGGATGGTGCGTCAACGTTCCGAGCGGAAGCTGTAGAAGATTGGGTGTCCTGTGTTGGCCAGTCAACTATGTCCTCAGAACTTTTCGAGTTCAGGGTACGTGGCCTCTGAACACTGGGCATTATTCTAGGGCCAAAGGAAGTCACAGCACCATGACCATGACGGCCCCTGCGGGGTGGCCTGCCTCTGCCTGTCATTTTTTTTCCGCTTAGTTGTACTATGCGTGCAAGCTACTGTGACACCAGATATGAGTGGCACTGGTGGCACTGTGCACTGGCAGTAGTTGGCACAGTACACGCTGTAGGCCTGACACACACGCTTGCAGGCAACTAACTGCAATCATATTACAGTCAAAAATTATTATTATTTTTTAAACGTAATCTACTGTGACACCAGATATGAGTGGCACTGGTGGCACTGTGCACTCGCAGTAGTTTGCACAGTAAACGCTGTAGGCCTGACACACACGCTTGCAGGCAACTAACTGCAATTAGGTTACAGTGAAATTTTTTTATTTTTTTAAAATGTAATCTACTGTGACACCAGATACAGGGAGTGCAGAATTATTAGGCAAATGAGTATTTTGACCACATCATCCTCTTTATGCATGTTGTCTTACTCCAAGCTGTATAGGCTCGAAAGCCTACTACCAATTAAGCATATTAGGTGATGTGCATCTCTGTAATGAGAAGGGGTGTGTTCTAATGACATCAACACCCTATATCAGGTGTGCATAATTATTAGGCAACTTTCCTTTGGCAAAATGGGTCAAAAGAAGGACTTGACAGGCTCAGAAAAGTCAAAAATAGTGAGATATCTTGCAGAGGGATGCCGCACTCTTAAAATTGCAAAGCTTCTGAAGCGTGATCATCGAACAATCAAGCGTTTCATTCAAAATAGTCAACAGGGTCGCAAGAAGCGTGTGGAAAAACCAAGGCGCAAAATAACTGCCCATGAACTGAGAAAAGTCAAGCGTGCAGCTGCCAAGATGCCACTTGCCACCAGTTTGGCCATATTTCAGAGCTGCAACATCACTGGAGTGCCCAAAAGCACAAGGTGTGCAATACTCAGAGACATGGCCAAGGTAAGAAAGGCTGAAAGACGACCACCACTGAACAAGACACACAAGCTGAAACGTCAAGACTGGGCCAAGAAATATCTCAAGACTGATTTTTCTAAGGTTTTATGGACTGATGAAATGAGAGTGAGTCTTGATGGGCCAGATGGATGGGCCCGTGGCTGGATTGGTAAAGGGCAGAGAGCTCTAGTCCGACTCAGACGCCAGCAAGGTGGAGGTGGAGTACTGGTTTGGGCTGGTATCATCAAAGATGAGCTTGTGGGGCCTTTTCGGGTTGAGGATGGAGTCAAGCTCAACTCCCAGTCCTACTGCCAGTTTCTGGAAGACACCTTCTTCAAGCAGTGGTACAGGAAGAAGTCTGCATCCTTCAAGAAAAACATGATTTTCATGCAGGACAATGCTCCATCACACGCGTCCAAGTACTCCACAGCGTGGCTGGCAAGAAAGGGTATAAAAGAAGAAAATCTAATGACATGGCCTCCTTGTTCACCTGATCTGAACCCCATTGAGAACCTGTGGTCCATCATCAAATGTGAGATTTACAAGGAGGGAAAACAGTACACCTCTCTGAACAGTGTCTGGGAGGCTGTGGTTGCTGCTGCACGCAATGTTGATGGTGAACAGATCAAAACACTGACAGAATCCATGGATGGCAGGCTTTTGAGTGTCCTTGCAAAGAAAGGTGGCTATATTGGTCACTAATTCGTTTTTGTTTTGTTTTTGAATGTCAGAAATGTATATTTGTGAATGTTGAGATGTTATATTGGTTTCACTGGTAAAAATAAAAAATTGAATTGGGTATTTATTTGTTTTTTGTTAAGTTGCCTAATAATTATGCACAGTAATAGTCACCTGCACACACAGATATCCCCCTAAAATAGCTAAAACTAAAAACAAACTAAAAACTACTTCCAAAAATATTCAGCTTTGATATTAATGAGTTTTTTTGGGTTCATTGAGAACATGGTTGTTGTTCAATAATAAAATTAATCCTCAAAAATACAACTTGCCTAATAATTCTGCACTCCCTGTATGAGTGGCACTGTGCACTGGCAGTAGTTGGCACAGTACACGCTGTAGGCCTGACACACACGCTTGCAGGCAACTAACTGCAATTAGGTTACAGTGAAAAAAGTTTTGTTTTTTTAAATGTAATCTACTGTGACACCAGATATGAGTGGCACTGTGCACTGGCAGTAGTTGGCACAGTACACGCTGTAGGCCTGACACACACGCTTGCAGGCAACTAACTGCAATTATATTACAGTCAAAAAAGTTTATATTTTTTTTAAATGTAATCTACTGTGACACCAGATATGAGTGGCACTGATGGCACTGTGCACTGGCAGTAGTTGGCACAGTACAAGCTGTAGGCCTGACACACACGCTTGCAGGCAACTAACTGCAATTATATTACAGTCAAAAAAGTTAGTTTTTTTAAAATGTAATCTACTGTGACACCAGATATGAGTGGCACTGTGCACTGGCAGTAGTTGGCACAGTACACGCTGTAGGCCTGACACACACGCTTGCAGGCAACTAACTGCAATTAGGTTACAGTGAAAAATTATTATTATTTTTTAAATGTAATCTACTGTGACACCAGATATGAGTGGCACTGGTGGCACTGTGCACTGGCAGTAGTTGGCACAGTAAACGCTGTAGGCCTGACACACACGCTTGCAGGCAACTAACTGCAATTAGGTTACAGTGAATTTTTTTTATTTTTTTAAAATGTAATCTACTGTGACACCAGATATGAGTGGCACTGTGCACTGGCAGTAGTTGGCACAGTACACGCTGTAGGCCTGACACACACGCTTGCAGGCAACTAACTGCAATTAGGTTACAGTAAAAAAAAGTTTTGTTTTTTTAAATGTAATCTACTGTGACACCAGATATGAGTGGCACTGTGCACTGGCAGTAGTTGGCACAGTACACGCTGTAGGCCTGACACACACACTTGCAGGCAACTAACTGCAATTATATTACAGTCAAAAAAGTTTATATTTTTTTTAAATGTAATCTACTGTGACACCAGATATGAGTGGCACTGATGGCACTGTGCACTGGCAGTAGTTGGCACATTACACGCTGTAGGCCTGACACACACGCTTGCAGGCAACTAGCTGCAAATAGGTTACAGTGAAAAAAGTTTTTTTTTTTTTTTTAAATGCAAGCTACTGTGACACCAGATATGAGTGGTGGCACTGGGCAAGTGGGCACAGTATACACTGTGGGCCGCCTGACACACATGCTGGCAGGAAACTGCATTTAGATTACAGAGGAAAAAAAAAAAAAGCAGACTGATGTACTAGCCCTAAAAAGGGCTTTTTGGGGTGCTGTCAGGACGCTGTCCTTACAGCAGATCAGATGAGTCTTTGAGGACTGGAGTGGACACTGAATACACTGGCCTAGCTATCGATTTCCCTATTAAATCAGCAGCAGCTACACTGTCCCTCCTCTCACTAAGAATGCAGCTTCCGAATGAATCTAAGATTGATGCTGTCCTTGCTTTTTGCTAGGAGGTGGGAGGGTCTGGGAGGGAGGGTATGCTGCTGATTGGCTGGAATGTGTCTGCTGACTGTGAGGTACAGGCTCAATGATGACAAATAGCGGGCGGACCAAACATCGCATTGTTTGCCCGCCGCGGCGAACGCGAACAAGCGACGTTCGCCGGGAACTGTTCGGGACATCTGTAATCTGAATTTGCCAGTGGTAGATTGCACTGTGTAATCACAATCTGCCATCTGCACACCTCTGTTCTGCAAGGGGACAAGCCATCTTAATGCTCCGTGCCTCTGCAGTCCGGAGCGGGGCTTGGCTCAGATTACCCGCACGGCATCCGCTCGTGTGAAAGAGCCCTTAATCAGAAATCCAGTCTCAGATAGGGCAGCACAAAACCTCTGACAGACTTAATTTAAGCATTTACCTAATTTACTTTATGATACATTCAGACCTGACTAATTGTTGCACAGTTTAAATACCAAATTATGATAAATTGCAGCAAAATAAAGGCAATGCTTAAACTATAACTGTTATTTCAGTGTAGGGACAGCGATGTTAAACTGTTTTGTAATGTACTTTACTAGGGAATCATTTCTTTGTACAAGAAAACAGAATGTAAAAAGTTTTCTTAGCAATGCTCTGAGTGTTGCTAAGCAGAGTCCATCTTCAGCATTATACTGAGTGCTTAAGACTATATGTGTAACACAGTGTTCCTCAACTCCAGTCCTCAGGGTCCACTTTCCGGTCATGTTTTCAGGATTTCCCTAGTATTGAGGAGGTGATATAATTAGTGTCAATGCATCAGGTCTTATCACAGGTATTCATTCTGTGAGAAATTCTCAAATCATGACCAGAAGGTTGGACCTGAAGACTAGAGTTGAGGAACACTGGTGTAACATACAGAGGCTTCCAGTCAGATTCTTATCTCACTACCCAACCCTTGACTTCCTATATGTGCCCTATCTCTGCTGTCTCTCTGCCTAACCAACTTGCTGCCTGGGCTAAACTTTTCTCTTGGTAAGTAACTACAGAAAAAAGCAGCAGGGATCTTAACTGCCAGTGGCGACAAGGGGAAGTGTACAGTAACACAGCACACTTACTGTCAGTACAGAATGTTGTAGCTCGCTGATTCGATAGGGAGAGGAGTGGGGCTGCCGCATTCTGTGCTGACTGTGTGCTATGTTACTGTACACTTAGTGTCATCTCTAAGCGCTGGAAGCCCCGATCCCCACTCTATTCCCTACACTTACTGACTAGGACAGAAGAAGGGCAGGGAAGAGATACATGTACTGTGCTGCCAGGTTGGACACCGCAGAGATGGGGCCCATATAGGGAGGCAGGGGGTGGGGTAGTGAGATAAGAGGCAGTCTGGAAGCATCTGCATGCTCCATACAGTTGTCTTCAGCACTCAGTAGAATGCTGAAGACTGACTCTTCTTAACAACGCTCACAGCATTACTCAGGAGTTTTTCATACCCTGTTTTCTACTTTCAAAGGAAACAAAATTTCCTAATAAAGTATATTACAAAATGTTTAACATCCCTGTCCCTACACTATATTAGAAATAAGTTCACAAAGCCCAGCTTTTACAGAAATATAAAATCCAGCTTTTATTGTTCCAAGACGTAAAATCTTCAGGTCATGATTAAGGGTCGCTGTCTGACTGGAAACGCTTAGGCCCCTTTCACACGGGCGAGTATTCCGTGCGGATGCGATGCGTGAGGTGAACGCATTGCACCCACACTGAATCCCGACCCATTCATTTCTATGGGGCTGTTCACATGAGCGGTGATTTTCACGCATCACTTGTGCATTGCGTGAAAATCGCAGCATGCTCTATATTCTGCGTTTTTCACGCAACGCAGGCCCCATAGAAGTGAATAGGGTTGCGTGAAAATCGCAAGCATCCGCAAGCAAGTGCGGATGCGGTGCGATTTTCACGCACGGTTGCTAGGAGACGATCGGGATGGAGACCCGATCATTATTATTTTCCCTTATAACATGGTTATAAGGGAAAATAATAGCATTCTGAATACAGAATGCACAGTAAAACAGCGCTGGAGGGGTTAAAAATAAATAAATAATAATTTAACTCACCTTAGTCCACTTGATCGCAGCCCGGCATCTCCTTCTGTCTCCTTTGCTGAACAGGACCTGTGGTGAGCATTAATTACAGGTAAAGGACCTTTAGTGACGTCACTCCGGTCATCACATGATCCATCACATGATCTTTTACCATGGTGATGGATCATGTGATGACCGGAGTGACGTCACCAAAGGTCCTTTACCTGTAATTAATGCACACCACAGGTCCTGTTCAGCAAAGGAGACAGAAGGAGATGTCGGGCTACACGATCAAGTGGACTAAGGTGAGTTAAATTATTATTTTTTTTTTTTTACCCCCTACAGTGCTAGTTTACTATGCAGTCTGTATTCAGAATGCTATTATTTTCCCTTATAACTATGTTATAAGGGGAAATAATACAATCTACAGAACACCGATCCCAAGCCCGAACTTCTGTGAAGAAGTTTGGGTTTGGGTACCAAACATGCACGATTTTTCTCACGCAAGTGCAAAACGCATTACAATGTTTTGCACTCGCGCGGAAAAATCGCGGGTGTTCCCGCAACGCACCCGCACATTTTCCCGCAACGCCCATGTGAACCCAGCCTTAGACTTTTTCTTTTTTGGGGGGGATTTTACATCTTGGAAGCTGGGCTTTGTGAACTTTTTTCTACTGGATCAGTGCTATGTTCCTGGCACCGCCCGTGCTCTCAGTTTGGATTCAGGTAAGTCTTCTTCTCTCAGTCTTCAACTCTATTAGAAATAAACCAAAACACTTTAATAGTCACTAGAGATGAGCAAATCGAAGCTGACGAAGTGGAATTCAATCAGAATTTCAGTAATAATTCGATTCGCACCGAATCCAAATTTCCTCACATTTCGTGGTAACGAATTGCATTTTTTTCTAAAATGGCTGCTGCACGTGTGAGGACATGGAGCAAGGAACTGTGGGAAGGTGGGATCATCCACAATGCCATGCATGAAGCAATCAGCAGCCAGCCAGCCCTGTCACATCACAGCCCTATAAATAGCGGCGGCCATCTTAGATTCTGCCATTTACCAGTGTACTTAGTGCAGGAAGAGACGTCTGCAGGCGCTAGGGACAGTGTTAGAAAAAACTTAATTGTGCTAAAAAAACGATTTACAAGTGCAGGGAAAGATTGTTCAAGGTGTAGGGAAAGGATAGGGAGGAATCATTCCACAGCATTTATGTTGAACAGGGATCAATAGGGGAGGTTACAGCCTGGGTAATAGGAACAATCCGATTACACCTTGCTGCACTTATTGGGGATCCAAATTGCCATTATACAGCTCTGTAATTCCAGCAAACTGTTCTTATTAGGGTGCAAGTGCTGTTTGATACAGGAATAAACAGGGTTTAGGCTAGGGCTACACGACGACATGTGTCGCGCTAAATTATACTTATAGTCTATGGTGTTGCACTGCAACATGCGACATGCTGAAAAATCCATCTTAGATCCATCAAAATGTCACGTGTAGCCCTAGTCTTATTACAAGGAAATTTTTCTACATTTTATTTGCCCTTGTGCGGTGCAGTTATATGTTCTAAAGCATTTTTTGGCTTGCATTAGTGGGGAAAAAGGGCTTATTAGCCGTTGTGTGGTAAAGTGCTAAAGTTACAGCCCTTTTTGTTGTGTATTAGTGGCAAAAGTAAAATATATTTGCTGCTCAGCGGTGCAGTTATCTGTTCTAATGCCTTTTGTGGCGTGTATTAGCGGAAAAATGAAAAATATATTTGCCGCTCAGCAGTGTATTTATCTGTTGTAAAGCCTTTTGTGTCATGTATTAGTTGGAAAAAAAGGACTTATTAGCCATCGTGTGGTGAAGTGATAAAATTACAGACTTTTTTGGGGTGTTTTAATTTCCTTTTTATATTTTTTATTTGATCTAACAGTATGTCAGACGGAGAAGAGCCAGGCCCTGCACAGGAAAGTGGCAGAGGCGTAAATGTTTCTGGCGCAGGCAGAGGTCGCAGCAGAGTAAGGGGCCGTGACAGCAGGGGTCACTTCTAAAGGCCTGAGCTCCCAGTGTCAGCTAGCGGTCATGTCGTGACCAGCAACCCAGCGGTTCTTGAGTGGTTGACTCGATCTTTGACTTCGTAGCAAGTGTCATCAGACACCCCCAGCCAAGAGTCAGTGGGTTCGTCAGACACAACCCTTAGTTGGCATGGCCCGGGAGCAGGCCCTGTGCCCTCACCTGTCCTCAACCTGCCTCTGTACTTTTCTGTTCCCTCAGCTAGAGAAGAATTGTATGCTGTGGGCTCAGCTCCACTATACAGTGAGGACGAGCTACTAGAAAACAGTCAGCAGCTACTGGCCAGCCAAGATGTGGAGGAGACATCCGCCGTTTCCTCCACTAGGCGGGCAAGTAGAGATGAGGAGAGTGGCTTGGGAGCTGGTGTTGCAAGCAGTCAGACTCCTGACCCAGAGACGGTTGATAAAGATGTAGCTGATCGCCCTTTGAAACCCTGCGGACAAAGGGGCTTCATCATCATCAGGAGAAGAGGGTGGCAGCTTGGCCGTGAGCCAGCGGTGGAGCCAGCAAGTCGCAAGGGTGGCAGGGAATCAGCTGTGTGGCAGCAGTGAGAGGTCGGGAGCAAAACGTGCCCGGGGAAGACCACCAGCTTTGCAGGAGCCTACCTGCCTGGGAAGCAGCGGTGCACGGGTTCACGGAGGCAGCGGCGGTAACAGTCAGTCAGTGTGTAGTGTTGGAGGTAAAATCATCTACTCTGCAGTGTGGCAGTTTTTTTGTTAAGCCGCCGGAGGTGAACATGACCATATATAGAATATGTGGGCAGAAGGTAAAGCATGGCCAGAGTGCCAATGTTGGCACCACGGCCCTAGTTCAACATATGCAGCATCACCATAAAGTGGCCTGGGACAACCGTTTCTCTGATGTGGTGGTCCAGCCTGCCGCAGAAACCGCTGCATCACCCAGCAGCACGCACCTGGTTTCAGGCAGTCAAGGCTCCACCACCTCAGCCGAAGGGAGCTGCCTGTCCTTCCCATCATTTGCTGGTCCTGGTGCTCCTGCTCCTCCTACTCGTCGTCAGTCATTCCGTCAGCAATCGACCACCGAAGCGATTGCCAAGAGACAACAGTATGCGTACACTCATCCAACGGTGCAGAAGCTGAATGTTCTCCTGTCCAAGTTGCTGGTGCTGCAGTCCCTCCCTTTCCAAGTGGTAGACTCTGCACTTTTCAGAAAACTAATGGCTTGTGCCGAGCCAAGGTGGAGAGTCTCAAGCCACCATTTCTTTGCCAAAAAGACAGTACCAGTCCTGCACACACATGTAGAACAGAAGGTGGGCCAGTCCTTGAGCCTGTTGGTGTCTGCCAAAGTGCACGGAAGCACCGACATGTAGAGCTGTAACTACGGTCAGGGACAATCTATGTCCTTTACGGCCCACTGGGTGAATGTTGTTCTTGCACAGCCACACCAGCAACTTGGCCAGGTCACGCTGCTTCCGCCTCCACATTGTCACGCCCTTGGTCCTGCGACAATGTCCGCCTCTGTCTTCTCATCCTCCACTGCAGGGACAATTCACAGTGCCCCTCCAGCATACCACATGAGCAGGGCACGGCGGTGTCACACTGTTCTGCACCTCGTTTGCCTGGGCGAACGGAGTCACACAGGGGAGCAACTGCTCCGTGTCCTTCATCGAGAAATCGAATCCTGGCTTTCTCCGCAACAACTTAAAATCGCAACCATGGTGACTAACAACGGGAAAAACTGTCACGGCTGTATGTGAGCAACAATAGTATACACAGTAAAAGAGCTACTGACCGGACCCAAACTAGGGAGGATAAAGGGTGACCCCTGTCAGACCCTCAAAGCTCTCCCTATGCTGCTAAAGCACATGCCCGGATCCAAATGGCGGAACGAGGCATGCCCACGTGCCTAAGACTGATGACCACTGTAACCCCTACAATAGTGGAAGGGGCACGGCCACCGGTGCCCTACTCAGTATATGGAGGGAACCGTGGCCACCTCAGATCCAGTCAGAAAATAATCAGGTACACAACAATGTCTGTACACTTAGCTGAAGGTGTTGCAGCCGCAGAGAAGACGGATCCAAGGACAGCTGGCAACATCCGGAGAGCTTGCTGCAGCAGAACACAGGTCCAGTGAACTGATAGCTACAAGTGAAGATACTAAAGCAAGAGCTACAACTGAAATGAGAACTATAATCCACGCCCTACAATAGGAGGAGGGGTGATATAAAGAGAGGGAAATCAAACGCATGAGGAACAGCTGGGAGGAAGGAAACCAAAAGTAAACAGAGCAGTGAGAACTCCTCCCAGCGCTAGTAGTGACATCATCACAGGGGTGGAGAAACAGAGCTGTGAGAACGTCCCAAAGCTCTGGTAGTGACAGTACCCCCCCCTCTACGGGTGGACTCCGGACACCCAGGACCCACCTTCTCAGGATGAGCCCTATGAAATGCCCTGATGAAGCGAGTGGCTTTAATGTCCGACACCGGAACCCACATCCTCTCCTCAGGACCATAACCCTTCCAATGAACGAGGTACTGAAGAGAACCGCGGACAATGCGAGAGTCCACAATTCTGGAAACCTCAAACTCCAGATTGCCATCAACCAAAATCGGAGGAGGAGGCAAAGAGGAGGGTACCGTGGGCTGGACATATGGTTTTAAGAGAGATCTGTGAAATACATTATGTATCTTCCAAACCCGTGGAAGATCAAGACGGAAGGCAACAGGATTGATGACTGACAAGATTTTATAAGGCCCAATAAACTTGGGACCCAATTTCCAGGAGGGAACCTTCAGTTTAATATTTCTTGTAGACAACCACACCAGATCACCCACATTCAGGTCCGGACCAGGCACACGTCTCTTATCAGCCACACGCCTATACCTCTCATTTATCTTTTTAAGATTACTCTGAATCTTTTGCCAAATGGTAGACAAAGACGAGGAAAATCTCTCCTCCTCAGGTAAACCATAAAGAGCCCCTCCCGAGAATGTCCCAAACTGCGGATGGAACCCATATGCACCAAAGAATGGTGACTTATCAGAAGATTCCTGACGACGGTTGTTCAGAGCAAACTCAGCAAGAGGGAGAAATGAACACCAATCCTCCTGGTTCTCTGCCACAAAACAGCGCAAATATGTCTCCAGATTCTGATTGAGGCGCTCAGTCTGACCATTCGACTGCGGGTGAAAAGCAGAAGAGAAGGACAGCCGAACCCCGAGGCGAGAACAGAAAGCCTTCCGGAACCTGGACACAAACTGCGTGCCTCTATCGGAAACAATTTCAGAGGGAATGCCGTGCAATTTAACAATATGGTCGACAAAAGCTTGCGCCAACGTTTTAGCATTGGGTAAACCAGGGAAAGGTACGAAATGAGCCATCTTGCTAAAACGGTCCACCACCACCAGGATCACCGACTTCCCCGAGGAACGAGGAAGATCCGTGATAAAGTCCATGGACAGGTGTGTCCAAGGACGGGAAGGTATGGGTAACGGGAGAAGGGAACCTGAAGGCCGTGAACAAGGGACCTTAGCGCGAGCGCACGTCTCACAAGCAGCCACGAAACCCTCCACCGACTTACGAAGAGCCGGCCACCAAAATCTCCGAGCAATGAGATCTACCGTGGCTCTACTCCCGGGGTGACCAGCAAGAACCGTATCATGATGCTCCTTAAAGAGTTTGTGACGTAGCTCAGGAGGCACGAACAACTTCCCAGAAGGACAACGGGCAGGTGCCTCAGTCTGGGCAGCCTGGACCTCGGCCTCCAAATCAGAATATAGAGCAGAAACAACTACCCCCTCCGCCAAAATGGGACCCTGGTCCTCGGAGTTTCCTCCTCCCGGAAAAAACAGCGAGAGAGAGCATCAACCTTCAGATTTTTTATCCCAGGTCGGAATGTAACAACAAAATTGAATCTGGAGAAGAACAGAGACCATCTGTCACGAGGGTGTCGAGGACCACGCCTGACTCCGTTATACCTGGGGTCAGGAAGTCGCAGCGGTTGGCTGCACGCTCTATTTAAGATAGGGCTGCTTTCCTTATGGTAGCTTTCTGGGTTTGCTTAGCAAACCCTTTTGGCTCACTCAGGGATCCGTAGCTCCTTCTCCTCAGCTGTTCCTTGTCCAGCACTCCCAGACCTCCTTATATTTCTCTCTCACACTTCTCTGGTTGCCAGAGATAGAGCTTCCTGCCTGGACATCTATTCTGACATTCTGGAGCTGTGTTGCTGCGTTCGCTGGTAGTTGGTCCAGTACGCTACCCTCCAGATCCCTGTTGGACCTTTTTGGTTTATTGTGGTCGCCCACCTGGGTGTATGTGTTTGTATGTTTTGTCTGTCCTCTCCCTGGTGTTTCCCTCTTAGTGATAGTGGTGTGGACTAGCGATCCCACCTGCCTGTTCACTATCCAGTGCTCATATTAGGGAAAGCCAGGGTTTAGGCACGCGATCGCCGCACGGGTGAGGAACCCGTCTAGGGACGTCAGGGCAGTCAGGTGCCAGCCGCAAGGTGAGTTAGGGGTCACCACCTTTCCCTCTCCCTTGGGCAGGGCTTTCCCTGTTTTCCTCCCTGTGCGTGTCGTCGGCCATTACACCATCTGGCCTGTCTCGGATTCATACGCCTGGCCGACTCCAAGTATGCCAGATTCTTATGGTCGGTAAAAACGGTGATAGGGTGCCTGGCCCCCTCCAACCAATGGCGCCATTCCTCGAAAGCCAACTTGATGGCCAACAACTCCCTATCTCCCACATCATAGTTTCTCTCTGCCGGGGAGAGTTTTTTAGAGAAAAAGGCACAGGGTCGCCATTTGGCAGGAGAAGGGCCCTGGGACAAAACCGCACCCACACCCACCTCGGAAGCATCCACCTCAACAATAAAAGGTAAGGAAACATCGGGATGCACCAAGACGGGAGCAGACGCAAAACTCTCCTTAATCTTAGAAAAGGCTGCAAGCGCCTCCTCCGACCAAGAGGAAAAATCCGCCCCCTTTTTTGTCATGTCAGTAAGGGGTTTGACAACAGAGGAATAATTCAAAATGAACTTTCTGTAATAGTTCGCAAAACCCAGAAAGCGCATCAATGCCTTCTGATTCTCAGGAAGCTCCCACTCAAGTACAGCACGGACCTTCTCCGGATCCATGCGAAAACCAGAAGCAGAGAGTAGAAAACCCAGAAATTGAATCTCCGATACCATAAAAAGACATTTCTCCAGCTTGGCGTACAATTTATTTTCCTGCAGAATCTGCAGAACCTGAAAAAGATGATCCTGATGGGTCTGAACATCAGGGGAAAAAATCAAAATATCATCAAGATACACCAATACAAATTTCTCCATTAAATGGTAGAAAATACTATTAACAAAATGCTGAAAGACGGTCGGAGCATTCATCAGGCCGAAAGGCATAACGAGATTCTCGAAATGCCCGTTAGGGGTATTAAAGGCCGTTTTCCATTCATCCCCCTCTCTGACCCTGACCAGGTTGTACGTGCCTCTCAAATCCAATTTGGAAAACACCTTGGCCCCAACAATTTGGTTGAAGAGGTCCGGGATCAGAGGAAGGGGATAGGGATCGCGAATCGTGATACGGTTCAGCTCCCTAAAATCTAGGCAAGGTCTCAGAGAGCCATCTTTTTTTTTAACAAAAAAAAAACCCGTGGCCACAGGTGACTTTGAGGGACGAATATGCCCCTTCTCGAGACTCTCGGAGATATAGGTTCGCATTGCGATTCTTTCCGGTTGTGAGAGATTGTAGAGGCGTGCTTTTGGCAGCTTGGCGCCGGGAATGAGGTTAATGGGACAGTCAAACTCCCGGTGAGGAGGTAGCTCCTGAACACCGCTCTCGGAAAACACGTCCGAGAAATCAGAGAGAAATGATGGCACAGTTTTAGTAGACACCTCTGCAAAAGTCGCTGTGAGACAATTCTCTCTACAAAAGTCACTCCACTCATTTATTTGCCTTCCTTGCCAATCAATAGTGGGGTTATGTCTAGTGAGCCAGGGTAACCCCAAAACTAGAGGAGAAGGCAATCCGTTAAGGACAAAACAAGATATATCCTCCACATGAGTGTCACCTACAGCTAGCCGGATATTGTGAACAATGCCCTTCAGAGATCTCTGTGAGAGTGGAGCAGAGTCAATAGCAAAAACAGGTATATCCTTTTCTAATGTGCAAACCTGAAAACCATGCATGGCTACAAATTGAGTGTCAATAAGATTGACGGCCGCTCCACTATCGACAAAAATCTCACAAGAAATGACTTTGCTCTCTAGCGCCACCCTGGCAGACAGGAGAAAACGGGAACTGCAGGTCAGAGGAAAAGCATCAATTCCTACATCAACTTTGCCCAAAGTAGCAGATGAAGCAGAATTTGATGATTTACCTTTTGAGGTTTTTCTCTTATTATCGCTCTTAGTACAGTTCAAGAATCTCCTAGACGGACAAACATTTGCCAAATGACCTATGCCCCCACAACAAAAACACACCATACTCTGAGGACTAAATCCTCTTTTATCAAGGGCAAGTCGACCTAGCTGCATGGGCTCCTCCTCAGAGGGGAGCGAGACAGGATGAGGCCCCTGCACACTGAATGAGTCCGCACCACTGCCCCTAGACTGACAATGGCTGGACAGAGAGGTCTCGTTTCTTTCTCTTAGACGCCTGTCAAGGCGTACCGCCAATGACATGGCAGACTCTAAGGACGTTGGTCTCTCATGGAAAGCAAACGCATCTTTCAATCTCTCTGAGAGACCATGACAGAACTGACTCCGGAGTGCAGCATCATTCCAACCCGAATCAGCTGCCCATCTCCGAAATTCAGAACAATAAAGCTCCGCAGACAGTTTGTTCTGGCATAAAACACGTAAGTTAGATTCGGCCAGAGCAACACGATCCGGGTCATCATAAATCTGCCCCAGGGCCACAAAAAATCTTTCCACGGATCGAAGGGAGGGATCCCCTGATGGCAGCGAAAAAGCCCAAGTCTGAGCATTACCCCTGAGCAGGGAGATGACAATCCTCACCCTCTGCTCCTCCTTACCAGAGGAGTGGGGACACAAGCAAAAATGGAGTTTGCATGCCTCTCTGAAGCGAACAAAATTCTCACTGCCCCCGGAGAACGTTTCCGGAAGTGAGACCTTTGGCTCGCAACAGACTCCATGAGCCAGAGCAGAGCCCAATGCTTGAAGCTGAGTCATAGATTGACGGAGATCCGCTACTTCCAAAGAAAGACCCTGCATGCGGTCAACCAGGCCAGAAAGCGGATCCATGTCAAAAAAGGACGGTTTTGGTGGATTATAATGTCACGGCTGTATGTGAGCAACAATAGTATACACAGTAAAAGAGCTACTGACCGGACCCAAACTAGGGAGGATAAAGGGTGACCCCTGTCAGACCCTCAAAGCTCTCCCTATGCTGCTAAAGCACATGCCCGGATCCAAATGGCGGAACGAGGCATGCCCACGTGCCTAAGACTGATGACCACTGTAACCCCTACAATAGTGGAAGGGGCACGGCCACCGGTGCCCTACTCAGTATATGGAGGGAACCGTGGCCACCTCAGATCCAGTCAGAAAATAATCAGGTACACAACAATGTCTGTACACTTAGCTGAAGGTGTTGCAGCCGCAGAGAAGACGGATCCAAGGACAGCTGGCAACATCCGGAGAGCTTGCTGCAGCAGAACACAGGTCCAGTGAACTGATAGCTACAAGTGAAGATACTAAAGCAAGAGCTACAACTGAAATGAGAACTATAATCCACGCCCTACAATAGGAGGAGGGGTGATATAAAGAGAGGGAAATCAAATGCATGAGGAACAGCTGGGAGGAAGGAAACCAAAAGTAAACAGAGCAGTGAGAACTCCTCCCAGCTCTAGTAGTGACATCATCACAGGGGTGGAGAAACAGAGCTGTGAGAACGTCCCAAAGCTCTGGTAGTGACAAAAACATGGTGTTGGTGCTGCGTCAAGGATGGCTGAGCCATGCGCCCTGCATGGCACACGTGTTCAATATGGTTGTCAAGCGGTTCCTGAAGTCTTCCACCCATCTGCAAGACATCCTAAAAATGGCCAGGAAACTTTGCATGCACTTCAGCCACTCGTACACCACAAAGCACACCATCCTTGAGCTGCAGCGGCAGAACGGCATCCCCCAACATAGGATGATATGTGACATTTCCACCCTCCATATGTTAGACACACTATACGAACAGAGAAAGGCAATAAACAATTTCTTGATGATCCAAGCGGACAAGAGTCCTTCCCTGTGTAACTTTGATGTCAGCCAGAGGCAGCTCATGTGTGACACCTGCCGTTTGTTCGGGCCCTTTGAGGAGGCCACGTTATTTGTTAGTCGCCAGGACTACGGGATGAACAATGTCATTCCACTGCTTTATGTCTTGGAACAGATGTTGGTAAATCTGGCTGGTCAGGGGCCTGGAGATGTGGCGCCTAGATCTCACGGCCTCATGAGCACTGTGGGGGCTGAACTGGAGGAGGAATACATTGGAGCACAAGAAATGTGTAGCGAAATTAGTGGTTTTTACACACAGGTGACAGGAGAGAAGGAGCAGGAGGAGCAGGACCATCCAGAGGAGCTACAGGGCGATGAGGAAGATGAGGCAGAGGACGCAGACACACCGTGGAAGTATGAAGTGGAAATGGAGGCAGGGAGTCCCTCTGAGTCACTTGCACAAAATGGCCCAATGCATGGTCAATTGCTTGTGTAGTGACAGCCGAATTGTCACCATTCAGCAGAGGGATGACTTCTGGCTCTCCGCCTTGTTGGACCCTCGCTACCGGTCCAAAATGGGGGCCTTTTTTTACACCCGCTGAGAGGGAGGACAAACTGAAATACTATAGAGATATCCTTTGTAGTCACATGTCCGCTGCCTATCTGAGCCATCGTCCATCCTCTCGCAGGTATGACCAGGGGGGCCTTCTGTACTCACATTCCTCTGCCATGGCTGCTGTGGCAGGGTAGGGGGTAATCAGCAGTAGGGGGTCATCAGCAGCAACTTGAGTCTAGAGTTGCTGATGAGCAACTTTCTTCACCTGACTAGTGAAGAAACTTCTCACCAGCAGCAGCATCAGCATGTAGACCTAGAGCAGGACCTGAACCAGCAGGTGGTGGCATACTTGGACAGAACCCTGCCACCCCACATTAAAGATCTGCTAGACTAAAGGGCAGCCAAACTGGATTTGTGGCCACAACTGGCAGAGTTTGACCTGAAAAAACTGTCCTGCCCGTCCAGTAGTGTGGCATCGGAGTGGGGGTTTAGTGCGGCGAGGGCCAAGTTACCCCAAGAAGAACTCGCCTGTCCACCCAAAGTGTGGAGAGACTGAACTTTTTCAAGATGAATCACCAATGCCTGATGCATCAGATTAGATGATCCATGCTGCCTCTCCCAAACTTTAACAAAAGAGACAGGTTTCTTCTGGCTACCTGCCTCAGCTACTATTCTGATGCTGCCACCTGCCTGATGCCACACATCTGATGCCAAGTGCTGCTTCTTACACACACCATCTTCAGCGGGTACTGTTATTGCCACCCTCCTCTCCAGTCACCGGGTCACTCTGTGGCCTCCTCATGCTGCTGCCACCTCCACACCCTGTCACCGGGTCACTCTGTGGCCTCCTCATGCTGCTGACACCTCCACACTATGTCACCTTGCCACTCTGTGGCCTCCTCATGCTGTTGCCACCTTCACACTATGTCACCTTGCCACTCGGCGGCCTCCTCATGCTGCTGCCAACTCAACACTATGTCACCTAGCAACTCTGTGGCCTCCTCATGCTGCTGCCACCTCCACACTATGTCGCCTTGCCACTTTGTGGCCTCCTTATGCTGCTTCCACCTCCACACTATGCCACCTTGCCACTCTGTGCCCTCCTGATGCTGCTGACACCTCCACACTTTGAAAAATGTGCTCATCTCTAATAGTCATCATTTGATTTATCAGAGAAAACATTGCATCTTCCATATGACAAACTAGTATTTGTTCAGCAATGAGTATTATTCTGAAATACCTATTTGTGGTTAAATACTAACAAATCATTAACAATGGTAATTAATTTATTGTAGTGCTACTTGTGAATCTCTCAATTAACCTATATTTGTTTCATTTATTTGGCCTGATTACGAGTCTGTGCACAGCCACTCTCAGCATTTTAAGTGTCACAGAAAGTGCTCGCTAACTGCTAACATCAATTCACACTTTGCACTAGAGATTACAGCATAGGAAACCAAATTGTGAAAGCAATTATTTCAGTTATCCAGATGTGTTTCAATCATTTTGTCAATGTGTTTCAGCCAAAAATGCTTCAGCTAGCTATCGTGCTGGCACAGAGCTCCATCTTTTCATTATTAATTCAACTCATGAAGCTTAATTGGACAAGGCTAGAGCGAATTTGACAAACATCACAGCAGCAGGAAAAGCAATCACTCTTTCAAGATGAAAATTTGTTTGATGTCTTACTGTGTAACTCATTTACTCTCCTTGGGAGTCATGTGATGGGAATATTAATCAGTCATTGATTGGCTTCTCTTGTTGGACAATCACATGACCAGAATAATAATGGCTCGGCACTTGGCAGAAACACTGTTAGGCAACCTTGTGATTGGGTGCCAGGTTAATATAGGGAGATAAGTGAGTTCTTGATGAGTACTTGACAGAACTTCACAGAAAATTAAGGCCCTAAAATAGCATGAGAAAGTCTTGTCAAATCAAGCATGATTATCATTGAATGCTTAAGGAATTCATCATCTGCATGAAATTAATACACTTCAGCTCCGGCAGACCTCACAGTCAGTGGGGACTCATCATTTTTATTTATATGTGTTACCAAATCACATTAATTCTAAGAGTTAAAACATGGTAAAAATGAAGGGTATTTTCTGTTCAATCTAAGCTAGCTAAAACTATAATCATCACTAACAATGTGTCAGATTCAATTGAAATTATTGCGTTAGGCTTCAAAGATAACATTATATTATGTAACATGCTCGTCATTTACTTACTAGCATTTAATTCAGATATTTTTATTTATTTTTAACCATTTAAAGTACTGTGCAAAAGTTTTAGGCAAGGTTGGGAAAATGCTGCAAAGTAAGAATGCATTCAAAAATAGAATAGTTAATAGTTTATTTTTATCAATTAAGAAACTGCAAGGTAAATGAACAAAAGAGAAATGTAAATCAAATCAATATTTGGTGTAACCACAGTGAGCCTTCAAAATAGCAGAAGATAGTTCTTAATGATATTGGCTGTATGTTTAGGGTGGGTGTCCTGCTGCAAAATTAATTTAAATTTAAAGGTGTATTCCAGTTATATTAAGTTATCCCCTAGTCACAGGATAGAGGATAATAACGATTGGGACACTGGGACCCCTCAACCACTTCCCCCCCAACAATACTGCTAAAGGCCTATTTCAATTAGACATTACATCCAGCACTACATACCTGCAGTGATGTCTCCTCTCACGTAGATGTTCTATTTCTTCATCTTCTCAATTAGGACCAGACCACCATGACAAATTATTTCTGCCACTTCTCATCTCCATAGAGTTTGCCACAAAGACATCTTAGATTCCTCTCTTTTCCATCAACGTCCCGACAGTAATGTGCCCAGTGTGCTCTCTAATACTCCCAAATACAATACTTATGAAATAACATTGCCATCCAGATAGTCCGCAAAGTGATACCAAAAGTGCCACGAATAGTAATAATTCTCTCTGAGTGCCTTAATTAGTAATAATACTTTCTATAGTGCTCCCAATAGTGATAATGCTCCCCAAGAGTCTTTCATTAGTAGTTATGCCCTCAATATTGTGCCCAATAATAACAATACCCACACATACAATATTTATGAAATAACAGTGTCATACAAATAGTCCCCAAAGTGCTCCCAAAAGTCTCATGAATAGTAATAAATCTGTTTCAGAGTGCCCTCTTTAGTAATAGTACCCCCTACAGTGCCCCCAATGACGTCATCACATCCACCAGGATACAGGCAGACATGATGACAATATTTATCACACTGCCTAAGACTCGGCACAGGAAGCCGCTATACACAACACCTATGCTTCTATACGGCTTCATAGACATCAAACAAAGCAGTCAAAGGCCTAAGAGAATGAATGGTACCACGCCATCAACTGGCTCTGTCTGACTTCTCTGTCAGGGGGCCTGAAGGGGCCCCTTGACAGGCAGGGGCCCCACTCAATTGTTTGGTTTTCGTAGTGGCCAAGACGGCCACTGACCCCATGGAGCCTACCAAAAGGCTCAATGGAGTGGCTCATCAGGCATGTGCATGGCCACTCCATTCATTTCTATGGCAGCTCCAGAGATAGCCGAGTGCTGTACTCCAGAAATGTAATCTATTAACACATTTATTTTTTAACCCCTTTGCTACCAGCGACATACATAAAAAAGTTATAGCTCAAGGAAAATAGGGGAAAAAAATAAAAATGCAAAAACGAAAAAACCTCCGGTATCCTAAGGGTTAAAGTATTCTTACTTTATAGCATATTTTTCACACCTGCCTAAAAATTTTTGCACAGCACTACATTATACAGACATTTGCCATTCTTGACATCAACGAGGATCCAATAAATATCCTGATCATAGCTGTCTTGAATTTGCAGAGACTCTTCCTGATTTTCATAGACAGTCCCTACAAATGCGGCCTGTCCCAGGCCAAAAATGGGTGTGGCTTATGCAAGCCCCACCCACAACTACAATGGTGTTAAGCCTGACATGCCTGTTAAGGAAACTACTTGTGTTCCCCATGAAATAACACTTCCGAATCTGGTTTCTGATCTGGTCGATGTTCTGAACAAGAAAGTCGAGATTGAATGGAGGCAACAGGTCACTAGTAACACAGTAATACCCATATGTCACATTACAGATAAAATGAATCATTTTACACGAGCAAAAAAAAAACATGATAAACAACATGTTGGTAAGGCTGATTAGTCAGCCTGCATTTGTGGGAGGGGCGGAGGCTCTTCATATACGAGCCACAGCCTCACTCACAGGCGTGTGTTCTCAGGTGCACAGGCCGCATGTTACCTTGTCCATCCAGGTTCAGCCACGGCTGATACTATATGTTTTTGTCTTGTTACCTGAATCGCCCAGGCCGAGTTAAATGTTGTATGTCACCTGGATCGCCCATGTTCAGCCACTGCAGATACCGGCTATGTCATTTGTCTTGTTACCTGGATCGCCCAGGCCGAGTTAAATGTTGTATGCCACCTGGATCGCCCAGGTTCAGCCACGGCAGATCACGGCTATGTCATTTGTCTTGTTACCTGGATCGCCCAGGCCACGTTAAATGTTGTATGTCACCTGGATCGCCCAGGCCAAGTTAAATGTTGTATGTCACCTGGATCGCCCAGGCCACGTTAAATGTTGTATGTCACCTGGATCGCCCAGGCCGAGTTAAATGTTGTATGTCACCTGGATCGTCCAGGCCACGTTAAATGTTGTATGTCACCTGGATCGCCCAGGCCACGTTAAATGTTGTATGTCACCTGGATCGCCCAGGCTGAGTTAAATGTTGTATGTCACCTGGATCGTCCAGGCCACGTTAAATGTTGTATGTCACCTGGATCGCCCAGGCCGAGTTAAATGTTGTATGTCACCTGGATCGCCGAGGCCAAGTTAAATGTTGTATGTCACCTGGATCGCCCAGGTTCAGCTACTGCAGATACCATGCTATGTCATTTGTCTTGTTACCTGGATCGCCCAGGACAAGCTAAATGTTGGGTGACAACTGGACCGTTAGGTTCAGCCACTGCTGATACTACGCTATATGTCATGTTTTGTTGTTAGAATAAGTCTCTGCCATACCCCACTCTATCGGTATATCGGGTTTACTCTACTCACACCCAGAGCTGCGTTCACACGTCCTATACTACTACAGGTTCTTTCCAGGCCCATTTCAAGAACTGCATTCATATCGCTGTTACATCTATGTTATGCTCCGTTCACAACCAGAGCTGCTGTTATACCAAATTTCATGCTCTGCTTATACCCAGAGTTGTGTTCACACTTATACTGCTACACCAGGTCGTATACCCCACTCACCAAAGCCGCTTTCCATGTCTGCTGTCACATCAAGTTAATATTCCGTGCACATCCAAAGCTGCGTCCGCATGTCTGCTTTTACATCTTGTCCTATACTCCATTCACTACTAGAGCTGCGTTCACGTGTCTGCTTTCGCATCACGTCAATACTCTGCTCACTTTCAAATTGCATTCATACGTCTGCTTATACCATGCTTTTCATGCGCTACCCATACTCGGAGCTGCGCCCATACCATGTTTTTTAGGTACCACTCACATCCAAAGCTCCATTCACCCATTTGTTGTTACATCATGTGTAGTACTCTGCTTCCACTCAAAGCTGCATTCTCCTGTTCGTTGCTTCGTCATGGTTTTACTCAATAGTCTCACCGGGGCAGTCTGCACCCACCGCTCTGGTTCTTTAATCCTGGTTCATATTCACTCAGACTGGTCTCCTTTTACTTCTGGTTCGTATTTACCGTACTTAGATTGGTCTCCTGCCCCAGTTCACCAAACAGCTCCTCAGCGGAGGTCAGTTGGCCAATAGGAGTAAGTTTCCTGCTATGTTTTCACAAGCTGTTCATTTGTTTGTCACGATAAGAGACTTCTCTTAGCGAACTTGCAATGACTCAGGCTCTTGTTTTTCTCCTATCTCTGTTTCAATTTCATGTTTACGTTTATGGTTCACGGTGGTTAGTGTTATGTATGCACGTGCTTCGGATTTCTAATGTCTATATTTTCAATGCCTGTTGGCAGTTATGTTCCTTAGGCCACCTTCTAGCCAATCCAATCATTCAAGCCTCTGCATATCCTATCAGGTCCGGCTTACGTTTTAATTACTTATCGTCACCGCAACGTCATCCCTCTGGCTTCGGGGGCCTCTGGCTTCGGGGGCCCTATGATTGATCCGGCCTCATGGCTCCGGGGGCCCCTTGACCGTTTTTCATGTTTTGTTTTGTTTGTTAGGGGTACGACATGGTTGTAGGCTGGTTAGTGTCCCAGGTTTGCTGTGGGAGGGGGTCATGGCTATGCGAGTCCCCAAGGCATTCTGGTGCTGCATAAGTGGTTTAAAAAAAAACATAAGAGGCTCGCCCGAGTGGCTGTTCGCTTATAGGACCTCACGATTGGCACTGACACTTGTAGTTTGCACGGCCATTTGATACTTTTTTCCGCCATAAGAGTCTCGCACGCATGGCTTCTGCCATATGAGACTCGCACGCATGGCTCCCGCCATAAGAGACTCGCACGCATGGCTCCCGCCATAAGAGACTCGCACGCATGGCTCCCGCCATAAGGGACTCGCACGCATGGCTCCCGCCATAAGGGACTCGCACGCATGGCTCCCGCCATAAGGGACTCGCACGCATGGCTCCCGCCATAAGGGACTCGCTGGAGTGGCTCTTGGCTTAGAGGATTTCACAATTGTCATCGACATTGGTAGGTCATACGGCCATCTGATACTATTTTCCATGGCACACCTTTCAGAAGTTTTCTTTTGTTCATTTATATTTTACAGATTAGTACTTGCGGTTCATTTCAGCCTCATTTCATTAAGAAGCTTTACCCCATGTCTTTGTCTTTCTAGGTTATCGAGTCCCGGTTGATTACTAAACCCTGTCTGTCCACCTGTGCAGCTATGCTTTTGGTTTTGAATGACTCACATCTTTATCTGCTTGCCAACTTATGTTATTTAGGTTTCATTTTAGTTAATGTCCGTTATTATCTCCATTTTCTGTCACGTTTCCCTTCGTCTTTTCAGGTCATGCAGTTGAATTCATGTTGGGGGTCACCTTCCACGTCGGTCAGGTCTCGTTCCTAACGATATTTCGCCTTGCATGTTATTCAGGCCACGTAGTGTATCTTAGGTATCGCCTGCCACATCGGTCAGGCTCCTGGTTTAATTTCACCTGCACCTTATTCAGGTCACTTATTATAGTCATAATTTCTTGATTTAAAAAAAAAAAAAACTCTGCCCCATGGCTTCGGGGGCCCAATGACTGCTTCGGCCCCATGGCTTCGGGGGCCCGATGACTGCTTCGGCCCCATGGCTTCGGGGGCCCGATGACGGCTTCGGCCCCATGGCTTCGGGGGCCCAATGACTGCTTCGGCCCCATGGCTTCGGGGGCCCGATGACTGTTTTCAGTCCTGCTGGGCTGATTGCCTGGTTGGTTGTCCATCTGGGCTGATTTGGCCCGTATGTATCACATACATACCTGCTTCCCTAATTTCCTAATAATCCATGTTGATCGCTCACTTTATGTTTTGACCGCAAACTGGTCCGGTTCGTCCTACAGCATCATTGTCATGTCTTACGCAGATATTTCGTCTTGCTTTAATTGTTCATGCTTTCGTTCAGGTCCTGCCAGAGGAGGAACAAGTAGGGTAATTCCCTCTAGCATTTCAGTCTCCGTTCGTAGTCGACCATATCTTGTCAACCAGGTCCCAGCGCACAGTCTTTGCCTTTTTACCACGACTAGGAATTCATTTTCGCCGGTAGCTTCATTGCAATTGCATTCCCTCACTCATGGGAGGTCATAGACAGAATCTTGTATATTATGGCTTCGTAGCTTCTTGCCGCACTAACCTCAGACTCTCTACAACCACGTTAAATCGTGTTTTGGACAAGGTTCAGCATTTCCTCACAGTAGAAGATTCAGATAGTAGGTCGGTCTTCACGTCTCAAGCGTTAAAACAATTCTCAGGGGCACACAGTACAACAACGCGCGGACCACGGCTAGCAGATAGCTGTTGTCTGGGGAACTATTCAAGGATTCTCTTCCTATCTACATAGTTCTTTTTGGCCCTCATTCCTGCATAGTCTAGGCAGTTAGGTTTCGGTCCCACGATATCCTGAGGCTAGGGCATTGCCAGTACTCCCTAGAACCAAAACTTTACAAGGTTCAGTTGGTTTTCATGATCCATTTCACAACGTATTCCCGGTCCTCCATTCCGCTTTGGGGCAGTATCCGCAATATTGAGCATCATGTCTCTGGCCTTGTCATCCACAAGATGGGTTGTAGGTCTCCTTCTGGCCTTGCCTCATACACCCCGAATTTTTCGCTCTAGATCCCTGACGCCTTGCAGTTGGCTTGGGGATTAGTTTGCACATGCCATTAGAGTTCCTTTTCTACCCTACTTGGCTTGGTTTTTGCCCACTTACAGGCCTACCCACGATCATGGCTTAGGGCACACAACAAGCCATTTAGTCAGGTCAGCTAAGACACGCCTAGCTCGGTTAGGTTGTTCCCGTTGTTTCTCTCTCTAGGGTTCTTCGGATATCTCTTGGCTGTAGCCATGACCACAAGTTGGTAAGGCTGATTAGTCAGCCTGCATTTGTGGGAGGGGCGGAGGCTCTTCATATACGAGCCATAGCCTAACTCACAGGCGTGTGTTCTCAGGTGTCCCACCCTCCCTCCCTTATCTTCTCATTTCCACAGGGTAAGCCCACTTACAGGCCTACCCACGATCATGGCTTAGGGCACACAACAAGCCATTTAGTCAGGTCAGCTAAGACACGCCTAGCTCGGTTAGGTTGTTCCTGTTGTTTCTCTCCCTAGGGTTCTTCGGATATCTCTTGGCCGTAGCCATGACCACAAATAACTTGTAACAGCGGCTGCTGGGCGCCGCTGTTCCCCTGCTCACCGCCGTGGTCCCGGGCGCCATGTTCATCAGTGATCTGCAGCCGGTGCTTCCCATTCACCGCTGCAGTCCTGGGCTCTGTCTGCGTGGGTGCTCTGGAATCCGCTCCACAGTTTGCTCTCAGCCCTGGCCACAGCATGCTTGCTGTTTGGTTCCTGCAGAACTTCCTTAAGGGCAGGTGAGTGTCAATTCCTGGGCTTTAGGGGTTAAGTCATGTGACCTCGCTGACCTATCCTAGCCCTACTTCGCATATATAAGTGGCTCAGCCCCCTTCCCAGATGCCTCAGTGTCAAGGTCCTTGTGTCCTGCTAAGGTTCGTGGTTTCCGCTAGTGTTCCTGTGTTCCTGACTCGTATCTATATTCCTGGACTCTGCTACCTGTTAGATCCCTTTCTGCTTGCCTTGAGTCTTCTTTTGCCTGTCTGACTATGCCTCTGCCTCATCCTTCAGTCCTGCACCTCTGGTACCTTTCTCAGGTACCTCCTGGTCCGCCTGGACCAGCTGCCTTGTGTGCCTATCCTCCTCAAGAGGTAGTGACCTGGTGTTCCCCTCTGGAAAGTCTATCCCCACCATCAGGGGTACTGTGAAGATCCAGGGGTTCACTTAGACAACACCCTTAGAGGAGGTAGGACACGTGGCACAGTGGATTCACACCCGCTGGTTCGTGACATAACTGTTGTCCATTTTAGACAAATTGCAGAAGCTCATCGGGGAACTTTCAAACCCTTGTCTGACCTGCCTGAAAAAATAATCTATTGAGTAGGATCTTATCATTATTGCTCCTTTCAAAATATATTGTAATCTGAGCAGCCTAGCTCCCACCTCTTCTTTACCTAAAATACATGAAAGTTGAATGTGTATGCTTATGGAAATATCTTACCATGGTAGCTGGAAACAATCTGATACAGGTACTAAGTTAAACCAGTCTTCAAGGTTGACAAATCCTTTTGCAATGTGAATGTTTGCTTGCTTGTTAAGCTGTATTCAAATACAGTAACATGAATCCCATATCCGTATTTTTCACTTTATAAGGCTACTTTCACACTAGCGTTCGGAGCGGATCCGTCTGATGTTTCATCAGACGGATCCGCTCCGATAATGCAGACGTTCGCATCCGTTCAGAACGGATGCGTCTGCATTAAAACTTAGAAAATTTTCGAAGTGTGAAAGTTGTCTGAGCGGATCCGTTCAGACTTTACATTGAAAGTCAATGGGGAACGGATCCGCTTGAAGATTGAGCCATATTGACTTCCCCATTGACTTCCATTATAAGTCTGGACGGATCCGCTCGCCTCCGCACGGCCAGGCGGACACCCGAACGCTGCAAGCAGCGTTCAGGTGTCCGCTCACTGAGCGGAGCGGAGGCTGAACGCTGGCAGGCGGATGCATTCTCAGTGGATCCGCCTCCACTGAGAATGCATTGGGGCCAGACGGATGCGTTCGGGACCGCTCGTGAGCCCCTTCAAACGGAGCGCATGAGCGGACACCCGAACGCTAGTGTGAAAGTAGCCTAAGACGCACTTTTCCCCCCCCCAAGAGTGGGGGGAAAGTGGCCGTGTGTCTTATAAAGCGAATAGACATAATAGGCAAGCGTGGTGGCATGACGTGAACAGGGGTGTACCGCGCTCTCCACCCTACCCACTCACCTCTCCTGCTTGTCCGTGGGTCTGTGCCGCTTGCAATGCCTGGACGGCGGCTTGGTCGTGTCTCTGACCCCGGCTGCTGTGCCCTGTGTCTGCTCGTAGCCCCGGGACATCTGCAATTACAATCCTCCCAGGGCTTGCTCCAGCCTCCCCGAGCCGCTTACATACACCCAGACCACACTCTCCTCTGGCAAGCTTCCCCATCTCCATGCGAACCTCCCCAGGGCTAAAGTGTAGTGTCGGATCGGAGGTACGCAGGGCTAAAGTGTAGTGTCAGATCGGAGGTTTACGATCGTACAAACGCGATCCTACACCTCGAACTAAGGGCCTATATATTTCTTATTATTATAGATTTCCCATCCCCAGTCAATCTCTATTTCATCTAGGTATCCTATTTTAATATGACAGATTATATGCATAGTGAGTACTGCAGATAATCTATTACTGCTAGTTTAGCAAAGCAGCACTGCTAGGGGCTGCTGCATATACTTTATATGTGATGGCTGGGCTGCCATAAGTGGGGCACAATGTAATGGGGTCAGATCCCCCCATAACAGAGTCATCCACAGATCCCCCAATAAGTGTCCTCCACAAATCCCCCTATAACACTGTCCTACACAGATCCCCATAACAGTGTCCTCCACAGATCACCCAATAAGTGTCCTCCACAGATCCCCCATAACAGTGCGCCATCCACAGACCTCCCATTAGTTCAAAACCCACCAAAAGCACACTATTTGGTTCAAAATATTTTATTTTATTAATTTCCTCCACAAAAACCTAGGTGCGTCTTAACATCAGGTGCGTCTTATAAAGCGAAAAATACGGCAGTTCACCTCTTGCTTATTCATCTGAGGTTGACCATGTGCAAAGTGGCACACAAATATAGAAAATTATCATAAAACCTTAAGTCTGTAGAGTCCTGTCACTGTACACTTTATCCAGGGACTGCCTGCATTATCATGCATTGTCTTGCTTCATGTTTTTATGTGAACTTAGCTGGTAGGAGGGCAGCATACCATATCATGCCACGCAATGTTTTAAGGATCACACCCATTTTGTCAATGCTTGACCCAGAGGACGTGGCGAGATGGTGATATGCTGCTCTCACGCTGGACGAGAGCACAAGAAAGCCAGAGGCAAGACAATGCATGATGATGCAGGCGGTCCCTGGAAAAAGAGAACAGTGACAGAATTCTATGGGCTTTAGGGGGTTTTCCTACATCTTTTTACAGATGACCTTCAGTATCTAAATGGTGGGGGTCCAACACCTGGCACCCCCACCAATCACCTGTTTGAGAAGGCACTGGCAGTAGCGCCACTGCCTTCTCTCTGCTTTCCTTAGGCTATGTGACGTCATGTTCATCGGTCACATGGCCTAGGAGCAGCTCAGCCCCATTGAAGTGAACAGGGTTGAACTGGGATACCAAGCTCAGATGCTATCAAATGGACAACGCTGTGCTTGGTGAGCAGAGGGAAGTCTGTGGTGCAGCTGTGAGCACCAGTGTCTTCTCAAACAGTTGATCAGCAAGTGTCCCGGGTGTCCCCACCAAATAGATACTGATGACCTGCCAGGAGAACAGGTCATTAGTAAAAGGATCTCAGAAAATACTTTTAAGGTTTTTATCATTTTCTATACTTTTTATGCGATTTTGCACATGTTCAACCTCAGATAAATACAGAAGAGGTAAACTATATGGGATTCATGTTATCTGAATATAGCTTATGAGAAGTGTTTTTGAAGGGGTAGTGGAACCTTGTAATGTATTCTGAACTGGTGACCACTACATGTGTTTTAATGACTGTTTGCTTTACTTGTTCACATGTCGTAGTTTTATTCCGACTGCCTCTCTGCATGTTTTCCATGCTGCCGCCGGAACGCGTGCACTAGCCGCTGTACGGAAGATATGGAAGAAGATAAAGAACTAGCTGACTGCCTCAATGAATACTTCTGTTCAGTCTTTACGAAGGAAAATTAAGGAAAAGGACCTCAGTTAGGAAAGAAGACTAATGAATCTTTTGATGCATGTGTCTTTACAGAGGAAGAGGTTGTAAGTCAGCTGTCTAAAATCAATACAAATAAGTCACAGGGGCCTGATGGGATACACCCAAAGCTATTAAAAGAGCTCAGCGGTGAACTAGCAAAACCATTAACAGATTTATTTAACCAATCACTGGCAACAGGAGCCGTCCCAGAAGATTGGAAATTAGAAAATGTTGTGCCGATTCACAAGAAAGGTAGTAGGGAGGAATCGGGCAACTATAGGCCAGTAAGCCTGACATCAATAGTGGGGAAATTAATGGAAACCATACTTAAGGAGAGGATTGTGGAACATCTAAAATCCCATGGATTGAAAGATGAAAAACAGCATGGGTTTACTTCAGGGAGATCATGTCAAACTAATCTTATTGATTTTTTGGATTGGGTGACTAAAACAATAGATGGCGGAGGTGCAGTAGACATCTAGACTTCAGTAAGGCTTTCGATACTGTCCCACACAGAAGGCTTATCAATAAATTGCAGTCTTTGGGCTTGGACTCCCATATTGTTGAATGGATTAGGCAGTGGCTGAGGGACAGGCAACAGAGGGTTGTAGTCAATGGAGTATATTCGGACCAAGGTCTTGTTACCAGTGGGGTACCTCAGGGATCTGTTCTGGGACCCATATTGTTTAATATCTTTATCAGCGAAATTGCAGAAGGCCTCGATGGTAAGGTGTGTCTTTTTGCTGATGACACAAAGATTTGTAACAGGGTTGATGTTCCTGGAGGGATACACCAAATGGAAAAGGAATTAGGAAAATTAGAGGAATGGTCAAAAATCTGGCAACTAAAATTTAATGTGGATAAGTGCAAAATAATGCACCTGGGGCGTAAAAACCCAAAAGCAGAATATAAAATCAGTGATACAGTCCTAACCTCAGTATCTGAGGAAAGGGATTTAGGGGTCATTATTTCAGAAGACTTAAAGGTAGGCAGACAATGTCATAGAGCAGCAGGAAACACTAGCAGAATGCTTGGGTGTATAGGGAGAGGAATTACCAGTAGAAAGAGGGAGGTGCTCATGCCGCTCTACAGAGCACTAGTGAGACCTCATTTGGAGTATTGTGCTCAGTACTGGAGACCATATCTCCAGAAGGATATTGATACTTTGGAGAGAGTTCAGAGAAGAGCTACTAAACTGGTACATGGATTGCAGGATAAAACTTACCAGGAAAGATTAAGGACCTTAACATGTATAGCTTGGAAGAAAGACGAGACAGAGGGGATATGATAGAAACTTTTAAATACATAAAGGGAATCAACAAGGTAAAAGAGGAGACAATATTTAAAAGAAGAAAAACTGCTACAAGAGGACATAGTTTTAAATTAGAGGGGCAAAGGTTTAAAATTAATATCAGGAAGTATTACTTTACTGAGAGAGTAGTGGATGCATGGAATAGCCTTCCTGCAGAAGTGGTAGCTGCAAATACAGTGAAGGAGTTTAAGCATGCATGGGATAGGCATAAGGCCATCCTTCATATAATATGGGGCCAGGGGCTATCCATAGTACTCAGTATATTGGGCATACTAGATGGGCAAAATGGTTCTTATCTGCCGACACATTCTATGTTTCTATGTTTCTATCCGGCAGACTGTTCACCCACTGGGACAGCCTGCCGGAGAAGGCTGCCGCTAGTGTGAAAGTGAAAAACATGACATTTCTTGACAAAAAGCGTTAGGTTTCAAGATGCACCAAATTTAACAAACAACGTGCACCGTACAACAACACACAATCAAGCAAAAATGACTTCAAATATTACCCTCATAATAAATTTGACCTTTGTTTTTTATGGGACAATAGTATGGGGACAAGTGTGCACCATTTTGAGGTACATATACATTTGTGTTTAAAAAAAATCCATTTTATACAGTATAATGGAGATATACAGAAATGTACATTTACTTTATTGTTTGCTATGGATGTGTGTGTTTTATTTGATACCATAAGATCACATATGACTGACAAGGCTAGCTGTCACAAAGCAAGATCCTGCCCTATAAACTGGAGTTTAAGCAGCTAAGTTTACATGAGAAAGACTGCACAGTAAAATTTTCCACAATTTTTCCACATAAAAATAAACAGTACCAAAACATCATTGGTATCGCCACGTCTGTAAATGTCTAAAGCATTGAAATATGAAAATATGTATCCTGTACGGTGAACACTGTAACAGAAAGAAAAATTAAAAGGGTTGATTTTCAGTTTTTTTTGTCATGTTGCCCTCCAAAAAACTAAAGTGATTAAAAAAGTAATACATACCCCAAAATGGTACCAATAAAAGGCAATAAAATTCACCTTCAAATAATGAGCCCAACACAGCTCTCTGGATGAAAAAAAAAAAAAAAAAAATGGATGTCCGAATATGTTGATTTTTTTTAAAAAGGTTTTCATTTTAAATGTTTTTATTTTAAATGTTTTTATTGTTTTAAAGTACTGTAGTAAAACATAATAGAAACTATTATATAGTTTGGCATTGTCATAATTTTACTTACCTGCAGATTAATGTCATCATATTGTCACAGCGGACAGGATATAAGATACATAAATCACAAAACAAGATTTCTAGGCGAGAAGCTGGGGATAAGGTCACCTCCTAGCTAATCCCTAACTGCTCTCCCTATTCTGCTTTGCCCACATTCAGACCTTGACGGTAGGAATAATGTGTCCTCGTGCCTGGGCTGAGAATACCCTAGAATCCCTGAGATGGGGAAAGGGGAAAAAGGGACAGCCTGCTCCCTCAGAACCAAGAGGGGACAGACGACACACAAAAGCCAAGACAGCAAAACAAAGAAATAAGAAACCAACTTATCTTATCTGAGCCGGAAAAGCCAATCCTTCACTCCTTACTTCCACAGACTGACTGAGCTATAACCTGCATGGCCCCCTGGGAGTGAAAGTAATTTAGGCCAATGACCCCACCCAGAGCACATGAAGGGAGGCGGATCTAGCACGACTCCAAAACAAAACAAATGATTAAACACGTGCTGCTAATCTGACAGACCTCCGCACATCGTCTGAGCAGGGCATGACAGTACCCCCCCTTCTACGGGTGACCTCCGGACACCCCGGACCAACCTTATCCGGGTGGGATCTGTGAAAAGCCCTAACCAGTCGGCTGGCACTGACATCCAGCGCCGGAACCCACATCCTCTCCTCAGGGCCGTATCCCCTCCAGTGTACCAGGTACTGAAGGGAACCCCTAAGAACTCTAGAGTCAAGAACCCTGGAGATCTCGAACTCTAAATTTCCATCGACCAGAACAGGAGGAGGGGGCAATGGCGATGGTTCCACCGGTCTCACATATTTTTTCAATAAAGACCTATGGAATACATCATGGATCCTCCAAGTCTGTGGAAGATCCAGCCGAAACGCTACTGGATTGATCACCGCAGATATTTTGTACGGGCCAATAAATCTTGGACCCAGTTTCCAAGATGGCACTCTCAGTTTAATAGACAACCACACCAGATCACCCACACACAGGTCCGGACCAGTCACACGTCTCTTGTCAGCCATTCGCTTATACCTCTCACCCATCGTCTCCAAATTCACTTGGATCCTCCGCCAGATAGAAGACAAGGCAGAAGAAAATCTCTCCTCCTCTGGCATCCCAGAGGAACTAGTCCCAGAAAAGGTACCAAACTGAGGATGAAAACCATATGCGCCAAAAAATGGCGACTTACCCGTGGACTCCTGCCTACGGTTATTCAAAGCAAACTCTGCTAGGGACAAGAATGAAGACCAGTCCTCCTGATTCTCCGCCACAAAGCACCTCAAGTAGGTCTCCAGGTTTTGATTAGTACGCTCTGTCTGTCCATTCGACTGCGGATGAAAAGCCGAAGAGAACGAAAGTTGAATGCCAAGCCGAGAGCAGAACGCCCTCCAAAACCTGGAGACAAACTGCGTGCCCCTATCAGAAACCACATCCGAAGGAATACCATGCAATTTCACGATATTATCAACAAAAATCTGCGCAAGAGTCTTGGCATTAGGCAGACTAGTTAACGATATAAAGTGAGCCATCTTGCTAAAACGGTCAACTACCACCAAAATTACTGTTTTCCCGGAGGAACTCGGCAGATCCGTAATAAAGTCCATAGACAAGTGCGTCCAAGGATGAGACGGAATAGACAAAGGAAGGAGTGAACCAGCCGGTCGAGTATGAGCAACCTTAGATCGTGCACAGGTTTCACAAGCTGCCACGTAATCCTCAATACTCTTACGTAACCCGGGCCACCAGAACCTCCAGGACACAAGGTCACAGGTGGACTTACCACCAGGATGTCCAGCAAGGACAGTATCGTGATGTTCCTTGAATACCTTGTATCGCAGTTCTTCGGGAACAAACAACCTCCCTGGGGGACAAGAACCAGGAGCCCCCTCCTGGGCTCCCAACACCTCCATCTCCAATTTGGGGTACAGAGCGGAGACCACCACCCCATCAGCCAAAATCGGAGCAGGATCCTCTGAATCACATCCCCCAGGAAAACTGAGAGACAACGCATATGCCTTAACGTTTTTAACCCCCGGGCGAAAAGTAACCACAAAATGGAACCTGGTAAAAAACAGTGACCATCTGGCCTGTCTAGGGTTCAGACGCTTGTCAGATTGCAGGTAAGCCAAATTCTTATGATCCGTATATACAGTAACGGGGTGAGACGCCCCCTCCAACCAGTGACGCCATTCCTCAAAGGCCAACTTGATGGCCAGCAACTCTCTATCTCCCACATCATAATCTTCTCGGCGACCGAGAGCTTCTTGGAAAAAAAAGCACACGGGACCCACTTGCCAGGAGATGAACCCTGCGACAGCACCACTCCAACCCCCATTTCTGATGCATCAACCTCCACCACGAATGGCTGAGACACATCGGGCTGCACCAGAATGGGAGCAGACGCAAAACACTCCTTAATAGTCGAAAAGGCCTGCAATGCCTCATCCGACCAAACAGAGACGTCGGCGCCCTTCTTTGTCATATCAGTCAGAGGTCTTACAATGGTAGAATAGTGCAAAATAAATTTTCTATAATAATTAGTAAACCCCAAAAACCGCATCAAAGCTTTCTGATTCTCTGGTTGGTCCCATTCCAGAACCGCCCGGACCTTTTCGGGGTCCATACCAGAGTCAGAAAGCAGATATCCCAAAAACCGAAGCTCCTGCACAGAAAACACACATTTCTCCAATTTGGCATATAATTTATTCTCCCGAAGGATCGTCAAAACCTGTCTGGAGAGTAAATTAAAATGTCATCCAAGTAAACTACCATGAACCTTCCCACCAAATGATGAAAAATGTCATTGACAAATCTATAACCTGCACGGCCCCACCCAGAGCACCTGAAGGGAGGCGGATCTAGCACGACTCCAAAACAAAACAAATGATTAGACACGTGCTGCTAATCTGACAGACCTCCGCACATCGTCTGAGCAGGGCATGACACATATCTTTTTTAGCTCACAATTAACCCTGTAAAAACAATCCCCTAAAAACTATGATGGAAGTGAGTTTTTTTCTTCACCACAAAGAATTTTTCTCCCATTTTCCAGTACAGCATATGGTGCCATTAAATGTTGCCATTTAAAAATACAACTGGTTCTGCAAAAAAATAAGCCATCATTTAGCTATGTGAACCGGAAATTTAAAACGTTATGGCTCTTGAAATGCAGAAAGGAAAAAATTAAAGAACAAAAACTGTCCCAATCCTTAAGGGGTTAAAAGGGTTGGCCACTTGAAAGAAGTTAGAGGAAATAGATGTTTAATGAGTATAGTTTACTATCTGCTTTAAGGCTTGTTCACACGAACGTGCCGTGTTTTGCAGTCTTATAATGACTTATAATTTTTGCGGGGCCACGGAATAGAGCAACGGATGCGGACAGCACAAGGAGTGCTGTCCGCATCTTTTGCGGCCCCATTCAAGTGAATGGGTCCGCACCCGAGCCGCAAAAAATGTGGCTCGGATGTGGAACCAAACCACGGTCGAGTGAATGAGCCCTTAATGCGATAGGGAGAACAGTTGGCTTTGGTGGTGTGATATAGAGTTAGGTAATATAATGATAGGAGGAAGGACTAGATGCTGATGCTGACTATGGCTGGGTTGAAGATAGCTATCTGCAAGGAAGGACTAGATGCCAACGAGAGACAGTCAGTATACGAGGTTCAGGGTTAGGAATACACAACAGAGATAATCCCCTGAGTGGGCCAAAGTAATTGTAGAGAACTGGACTCGAGAGGACAGTCTAGAGGAAACCATCTACAGTCTTGCAAATACATTTGAGAAATACTGTTCACGTCCAAGTTGCCCTTACAATGGTAAGAAGAAATGAATAACTCTAAAGTTGTACATATTTCTTTGGGCGTCAGGATTGTCTTGACGGCGTGACACAATGCTTTAGATTAAATCACAGATCCCACAGGATATGATGTGACCAACCCTTCATCCACTTTAAACACTCTTTTACTACTAATTGTCGAGAATCTGACACAATGCACCAACACTGATCAGCTGTTTCAGAGAGGCTTTGGCACGAAAGTCTGCACCATTACTACAGAGCTCCATCCATTGTGTAGTAGACTGAGCTGTTTACAGCAGTACTGCACCCAGTGAAGTCCTGAGGATTGGCCATCAATGATAAAAGAGTGGAGAACCACTTTAAGACGTCTTTACATGGGCTGATGCCTAGGAAATTATCAGGAATAAACTGTTCATGTCTCCTCTGTATGAGGATGAGCAATAGCAGTATAAAGAATTATTTCTGTTTATACTGAATAATTTGCGGCCAGCAAATGATGATTTAATGTGTCCCAGCAAAATGTTGTTCATTGGGTGACTTGTGGTACATTTACATACAGCAATTTTCCATAACAAGCTTTCATAGGAATGCTGGTTCGCTATAACTGCCCCGATTGGCCGGTACAAAAGAGCCTAGTGATGCACTGCCCTGCCTACAATAGAATAGCAATTTAATAAGGGCAAACGTAGCTGGAATCTAACCTTCTCAACCCTAAAGTCACCCAATTCAAGGGAGTTACTATACAGGAGCAATTACGGACACGTATAATGCTTGCTATTGAATGCTATTTGCTAGCTGCAGCTAAACATGACATAGTTTCAGGTTGCAAGTCCCGTGGCTTCTAATGCTTGTGTAATAGCCCACTTACATTGCTGGAATTATGTTGCAGCCAATTTGCTTAAATTTTTTTCATAGAGATGAGCAAATCCATTCTAAACTAATCAAATTTAACCTGGATTCTGTAGAGAGAGAGAGAGAGAGAGAGAGAGAAAAAAAGAGTAAAAGATACACTTAATAATTGTCTTCTGCTTTGTAGGGTTTATTTGCCTTCATCAAGTTCTACAGTGCAACATAGTGGGTTGATGGAGTGATGCCATATCTTAATATTAAACATCTCTGTATAACATCTCTTTATACTTTTGTTGACAATGTAAGGATATGAGTATATTTTACTTTACATTTTTCTCGAAAAAGAAGATGAGAGTAGGCCTGACATGATAGGGTTTGTTGCTGACCAGGTTAGAACGGGGTTAATTAGGTGAGTGGATTCTACTTTCTTAGAGTAGCAGGTTAGACAAGTGTTAAGGAAGGTGGAAAAGGGAGGGCTACCGTAAGTTAAGGTGTTTCATTTTGTAATGGAAAAAAATAAAATGTTAAGTTTTTGCAGACTTTGCTTCCGCCCCGATACCAAATATCAAGAAGATTGGATAATATTTAGAGGTTGCACACTTTGATCAGTTTTGTAAAAGTAGGCAAAAAATGATTTTTCAATGTTAATTACTTTTATTGGGAAAACTAGAAATCACAAACTTAAAATAATATTAAAACTAGACACTAAGATTTATAGGTAGTATGATAGGCCAAACGTGTTATATTAATCAACTTTGAACGATGCAATCCCTTCTTTTGTTAGCTTGGTGACGACTTTTCTGTGATGCTCGAATACCCTCAACAAGAATTGTTTTTGTTGTTCGTCCCTGACCGATTCATTAAACTTTTTTATCAGAGCAATTTCTCTTTCTGCGGTATCATTGACCACCTTAAGAGCGTTCACATGGCTTCTTAGAGAATCATTGCAGTATTCTGTCACGTTGTGGATCCCAAACAATTCAAAGAACGTTTTTGTTTTGTTAGTAACAAAATGGCTCAGGTCTTTTCCTTCAAAAACTAGGTTTTTACCCTCTAAACATGATCAATGTGTGCAACCCCTAAATATTATCCAATCTTCTTGAAATTTGTCATATATATCTATTACATCACTGAGACTCAGGGTGTAAGCAAAGTCACATCTTTGGAAAAATGAAACACCCTAGGCTATGTGCTTTACAACGAGTAATCATTAGACCCATCAGAACCTAGGACCCGGAGAAACCCATCTCATTTTGCTTTTCTGTTTTGCCTGATGGATCCCTCTGACTTATTTTTCTTTCACATAGAGGCATGCAAAAAAAAAACATGCTAGTGCCATTTTACTGTGCAAATTGACAGGGAAAATGACAGAGAGGACGAAGATGGGGGATCACATGACCCTGGGAGAGAGGGCTTGCCTGTGAGCCAATCAGGATCAGGATTTTGGCAGGCCCGTCCTCTGGGCTTGAGAGATGCTATTCTAAACATGGTAACCAGGCCGGATCCACATGCAATACAGTGTCTTTGTCATTGTTATCATTGATTTCTGCTTCTCCAGTTCACACTACTCCTCTTCCTACTCCTCTTCCTATTCCTCTTCATCAACAGCTATCGATAACAGAATTTCTGGCCAGGAAATAACTGCACACACCCAGCAATCAATTAGTGCGAAAGTTTGACTTCCACCTGGCCAAGTTGATCGCAGTGCACTTGCTGCTGTACCACTTAGTGGATTCTGCTGTTTTTAGGTAACTGATAGCATGCATTCAGCCTCACAGGAAGATATATATCTGGCATTATTTCTCAAAAAAGCCATCCTGCTTTGAACTCTCAAGTGGCAGAGAACATGTGCCGCTCCTTGCAATTCTCACTGTGGAGTAAAGTGCACTCTACTGTGGACACCTGGATCAGCTGTTTCTGGCAGCTGAACCCTAGGGCAAATTTTTGTAATCAGTCACAGCACCAAACATCCCTCTGGCTGTCTCCATGCCAACTCCAAATGGGCAAGGTCGTCAGTGACAATGGCAGGAACACCAAGGCTGTATTTAATATGGATGTACCGAGACATACTGACATTCCCACGACAAGTGGCAGGAGATCTGTGAGACTGGCAACATGTGGTTTGATCTGACATGTTTTACTTTTAAATCAAATGACATCTGTGTTGTTTCTGGTGTTTGCCACACCTTCTATCCCCAGGAGTTGCTATTTTGGTCATTTAACCTTGCCACCCGCTCCTGTCATAGTGGACGGCAGCTTGGAATTCCAGATGACCAAGATTATTGAATCTCGAGTTCTACGTAGAATTCTTTCGTATCTTGTTCACTGGAAGGGTTATGGACCAGAGGAGAGGATTTGGGTACCGGCATCTGATGTGAATGCCAGTCGTTTGGTAAAAGCCTTTCACAGGTCTCATCCAGATAAGGTTGGTCCTGGGTGCCGGAGGTCACCCGTAGAAGGGGAGGTACTGTCACGGACGTACCGAGACATACGGACATTCCCGCGACAGGTGGCAGGAGATCTGCGAGACTGGCAACACGTGGTTTGATCTGACATATTTTCCTTTTGGATCAAATGACGTCTGTGTTGTTTCTGGTGCTTGCCACACCTTCTATCCCCAGGTGTTGCTATTGTGGTCATTTAATCTTTTCTATTTATTGTTGTTTCTCCTACTATGCTATACGGTTTATAGCTTCTGTTGGACTTGTGGTTAGCTTGTGTTTGGTTCTCAGCTGAGTTCCTGGTGCTACAAAAGCTTCATTGAAAATAAGTGTTTCTGTTTCCTTTTGTATTTTGTTTTGATATATGTGTGTGTTGCCTTTTCCTGTTCTTTGTCATTAGGCCTGAGGGAGACTCCTGTTCGTCATTCCCTTTGGAGGAACAGGTAGACTCAGTCCTGACATTAGTTCCAGGGTCCTATAGGGTGATATAGGATTCTAGGTATACAGTGTATGAACTTGCCTACCTTTGGGGCCTGTTCATACTGGTAGTCTGTCAGAACTGGAGTTAGTTTTTTTTTCTAGGAGGTGTCCATCTTCCTTCCCTAGTTTCCAGGCCTTATTCCGGTATCCTCTTTCCCTCCTATGCTCAGTGTGGTGTTTTCCTCCCACACACGAGTCTGATATTATAAACAGCCAAAACCGTCATTTTTGTGCGTGTTTCAGTAAAGTCATGGATCCTGTTGCTGCACTGGCCGGACAGCTACAGGGGCTGTCTTTGGAGGTAGCTGACCTCCGCACGACCGTCTCGAAGATCCAGAGACCACAGGCTGCTGGTCCTAGTGGTGATGGTGGTTACTAGGCCTGTCTCGCGCCTAAAGTTTCCCTCCCAGACAGATTCTCTGGGGGAAGCGATAATTTCATTTTGTTTAGGAAGGCGTGCAAATAGTATTTTAGGCTACGTCCACTGCCGCCAGTTACATTACCTGCGCTACATCTCCTGTATAATGTTTGCGCATCCGAAATATCAGTGACATTCAGTGTAATTTTTTTTTGCTGCTGGTGACAGCGACATTATCTGCGCTACATCTCCTGTGTAACATGTGCGCAGCCTAAAAATATCAGTGACATCCAGTGTGCTTTTCTTGTAGACGGTGTCCGCTGCGGACAGTTACATTACCTGCGCTACATCTCCTGTATAACGTTTGCCCATCCAAAATATCAGTGACATTAATTCAGTGTCCCCTCATTTTTAATTTTTTATTAGCCGCTGGTGACAGCGACATTACTTGCGCTATACCTCCTGTATAACATTTGAGCAACCTAAATATCAGTGACAATAATTCAGTGTAATTTTCTATTAGGCGGTGGTGACAGCGACATCACTTGAGCTATACCTCCTGTATAACGGTTGTGCAACCTAAATATCAGTGACAATCATTCAGTGTAATTTTTTATTAGGCGGTGGTGAGAGCGACATTGCTTGCGCTATACTGCCTGTTTAACGTGTGCATATACTAAAAATATCTGTGACATTCTGTGTACTTTATTTGCTCATACACTTAAAAAACCTGCGCTACTGTATGTGTGACATATTTGCAAGCATAGATACCATTTAATATGCGCAAGGCGAGCAGAAAGGGATAGGGAAGTGGCCGTGCTGCTGATGGTGCACGCAGAGGCCGTGGCCCTAGGTGCAGTGAAACTGTGCCTGCTGCCAGAGCACAAGAAACACACTCATCCACGATACCTAGCTTCATGTCCCAGTATGCAGGGCGGCGCAGGACACCAGTCTCTAAGTCAGACCAGTGCGACCAGGTGGTCGGTTGGATTGTAGCAGATAATGATTCCAGTCGGTTAAGCACCATCCTGTCTTACACAAAGTCCAGTCTCAGTAGCCAAGAGTCTGGGCAACAGAATCCTCACCCTGATACTCCTTCCACCCAGCATGGAGAGTCTTGGCAAACAAGTGATCCCACACTCAGATATTTCGAGGAGCTGTTTTCATTGCCATTCCTTAATTTGGGCCTCTCGCCAAGCCCGCTTGAAAAGTGACATGAGGAGATCTTGTGCCCTGATTCCCAAACTCTGGAGCATCCACAGTAAGAAGAAGATGACGGTGGGGAACGGCAATCACTGTATCACGAGGTGGATGATAATGATGATGAGACACATATGCCAATAAGTCAACCGCAATTAGTGTCTCGAGGTTCATGATGAGGATGAGACACAGTTGTCAATAACTGAGGTTGTTGTTAGGTCAAAAAGTCAGGAGGATGACTAGAGTGAGGAAGTGGAAGAGGAGATGGTGGACGATGAAGTCACTGACCCAACCTGGGAAGGTGGCAAGCCGAGCGAGGACAGCAGTACAGAGGGGGAGGGATTTGCAGCACCAACAGGCTGGAAGAGGCAGTGGGGTGGCAAAAGGGAGAAGGCGGGCCACACCAAACAGGCTCACAACTGTTCCCCGGAGCACCACCTTGCGGCAATCTCCCTTGCCAAGGGGTAGGTGTTCCGGAGTCTGGCCCTTTTTTGAGGAAAGTGCGGACGATAAAAGAATTGTCATTTTCAACCTGTGCCGAACCAAAATGAGCAGTGACGTGAACACTAGCAACCTCACCACCACCAGCATGATCCGCCACATGGCATCAAAACACCTGAATATGTGGGTTGAACGCCTGGGTCCGCAACCATTGTCTGCGGGTCCCACCACTGCCTCCTCTTCCCCTGTGTTACGTGCTGGCCAATCCCCTGTCCAAGACACAAGCCCGGATGCCTCCCGCCATGCACTTGGACCTTTGCAAGCACCATTAGCTACTACATCCACTTCTGTGTCCCAGCGCAGCGTACAGATGTCTATACCTCAGGCATTTAAAAGAAAACACAAATACCCAGCCATCCCCCACAGACCATAGCACTAAATGCGCACCTTTCCAAATTGCTGGCCCTGGAAATGTTGCCATTTATGCTTGTGGACACTAAGGCTTTCCGCGGCCTGATGGCAGCTGCTGTCCCCGGGTACTCTGTCCCCAGCCGCCAATATTTCTCACGGTGTGCAGTCCCAGCCTTACACCAGCATGTGTTCCTTAACATCACCTATGCCCTGACCAACGTAGTTATTAGGAAGGTCCACTTAACGACTGACACATGGACAAGTGCTTTTAGCCAGGGATGCTACATTTCCCTGACAGCACACTGGGTGAACGTTGTGGAGGCCGGGAGCGAGTCGTACCCTGGGATGGCACAGGTGCTTCCGACGCCAAGAATTGCGGGCCCTACTTCCATCAGGGTTTCTGCCGCCATCTACATTAGTGGCTGCAACCCCCCCTTCTCCTCCCCCGCCTTCTCCTCCATTTACACCCCTGAATTACCATCTTGCAGCACCAGTCAGACATCAGTCAGTAGCTGGAATCAGTTTAGCACTGCAGTGGGGAAGCGGCAACAGGAGGTGCTTAAACTGACAAACAGCACACCATCGCTGAGCTGTGGCAGGGGATAAGGGATCAGACTGAGCTGTGGCTCTCGCCACTCAACCTACAGCCAGGCATGGTTGTTTCTGATAATGGCCGTTACTTCGGTGGCGACTTTGGAGCTCAGCAAGCTCACACACATACCATGCCTAGCCACGTGTTCAACCTAGTGTTCAGCGGTTTCTCAAAAACATACCCCCAATTTGCCTGAGCTACTGGTGAAGATGCGCCGCATGGGTGCCCATTTCCGCAAGTCATCGACAGCTTCCACCGGTCTGGCAACACTGCAGCAGCGCTTGCAATTGCCAGCTCAGCGACTGTTGTGCGATGTGAGCACGCGCTGGAACTCCACGTTCCACATGTTGGCCAGGTTTTGTGAGCAGCAGAGGGCAGTAGTGGACTACCAGCTGCAACATGGTCATCGCTTTTCCAGTCAGCTTCTGCTCTTCACAAGCGACGAGTGGGCATTGATGTCTGACCTCTGTGAGGTTTTACGCAACTTTGAGGAATAAACAGAGATGGTGAGCGGCAATAATGCTATTATCAGCGTAACCATCCCACTTCTGTGTCTACTCAGACGTTCACTGCTCACAATTAAGGCGGACGCTTTGCATGTGGAAGAGGTGGAAATGGGGGAAGACAGTACATAGGGTGATAGCCAGACCACCCTCAGTTCATCTTCTCAGCACAAATTGGATGATGAGGAGGAGGAGAAGGAGCAGGAGACGGTAGCCTCGCTACAGAGGGTAGTACCCATGAAGTTGTATTCCATCTGTTCAGCGTAGGTGGGTAGAAGAGGAGAAGAGGGTTAGGAGGAAATGAGAGTCATCCTCCTGAGAGGACAGCAAAGTCTTGTCTGTTGGTACTCTGGCACACATGACTAACTTTATGTTAGGCTGCCTTTCCCATGACCCTCGCGTTGTACGCATTTTGGCCAACACTGATTACTGGTTGTTCAACCTTCTCGACCCCCGCTGCAAAGAGAACTTCTCAGCTCTCATTCCTGTGGTGGAGAGGACGAGCAAAATGGTGCAATACCAGAAGGTCCTTGTGGAAAAATTGCTCCAAAAATTTCCAGCAGACAACGCTGGCTGCAGAGTACGTAGTTCCTTGGCCAATCGAGGAGGGGAGACAAGGGGAACACACAGCAGTTCCAACAGAGGCAGGGCAACACTCTCCAAGGGCTGGGACAGTTTTATGACACTCCGCCAGCACCCTCAACCTGATTCGCGGCCTAGTGTCATAATGAGGGAAAATTTTGGGAAGATGGTGAAGGAGTACGTAGCAGACCGTGTCAGCATTAGTGATGAGCGGCAGGGGCAATATTCGAATTCGCAATATTTCGCGAATATTTGATCGAATATTCGCCATATATTCGAGAATTCGCAAATTTATGATCTCCAGGCATTATTTTCTTGATTGGGAAAATTTGCATAAAATTCGCCTAAAATATGCGCATAAAAATTCAATTCGCATGAATGGTATTTAAAAAAAAATTGAATATTCGAAATTACGAATATATTTAGCAATATTCGAAATATTCGCGAATTCTCGAAGTGCGATATTCGCGATTAAAATTCGCAATTCGATATTCGTGATCAACACTAGACAGCATCCTCAGTGATTCCTGTGTGCTTACAACTAGGGGTGCCCAAGCTGGACTGTGGCACGAACTGGCATTTCTACGCCTTGGAGGTGCTAGCTTGCCCCCGCGCCAGCGTTTTGTCAGAGCGTGTATTTAGTGCTGGTGGGGCATAATAACTGATAAGCGCATCTGCCTGTCAACTGAAAATGCTGACGGTTGGACTCTTATAAAAAAGAACAAGGCCTGATTGCCCCTGACTTCTCTACTCACAAGAGGAAAGTAGCTGAACATAAAGTCACTCTAAATGTGACTTTTATAGTGTATTGAATACACTGTATTCCTATGCACCCTTTCCACCACTAAAAAGGGTATATGGTTCAATCTCCCTTTTCTCCTCCTCCTCCTCCATCATATCAACATGCTTATTAGGCTGCCCTCGCTCCTAATGTTTTAGAGGGTCAGCTCAGCAGCGGGCCCTCACCCATATTGTATTAGAGGGTCATCAGCAGACCCTCACCCATAATGGTTTTGAGGGTCACCAGCAGGACCTCAACCATAATGTTTTAGATGGTCAGCTCAGCAGCAGGTCCTCTCCCATAATTTTTTCGATGGTCAGCTCAGCAGCAGGCCCTCACCCATAATGTTTTAGAGGGTCAGCTCAGCAGCAGGCCCTCACCCATAATGTTTTAGAGGGTCACCAGCAGGCTGTCACCCATAATGTTTTTGAGGGTCACGAGCAGGCTCTCAAACAATATGTTTTAGAGGGTCAGCTCAGCAGCAGACCCTCACCCCTAAATTTTTAGATGGTCAGCTCGGCAGCAGGCCCTCGCCCACAAAATTGCTTAGATGGTCAGCTTGGCAGCAGGTCCTTACCCAGACAATTTTTTAGATGGTCAGCTCTGCAGCAGATCCTCACCCTTAATGTTTTAGTTGGTCAGATCAGCAGCAGGCCCTCACCCTTAATGTTTTAGAGGGTCACCAGCAGGCTCTTGCTCCTAATGTTTTTGAGGGTCACCAACAGGCCAGCAATCATAATTTTTCAAGGGTGTATATGATGCCCTCCTTTATGTGTAATAAAGTGTGTATTGAAGTGCAGGTTCCTTGTAATTTTTGGCAGCCCTTTCCCTTATTGCATAGGCTTTATGAGTGTAGGAGTCCCACTAACTAAACAATTGTACCACAATGTGAATAAGGCCCTCCTTTATGTGATATACAGGTTGTATCGGAGTGCCTCTTCCTTGTAATTTTTGGCAGCACTTGAAATTTATATACAAGTAAATATGCAGGAAAGAAGGTTTCCAATCTTTCCTCTAAAATTGATTTTATCTTCGGTTTGGTGCGTATTATTGTCAGTCTGTAAAAGTGGCGTACTATTCGGACAACATTGTTTCCAGCAGCGACCTGGGAGTCCAAAATCCAGACATCCTCGCCATGCTGTTCCTGAACCATTTCAGTGGTGTTTCCATCAATTTCTGACCTTTTACTATGAATCAGACACCCTCCCCTCTTCAGAGCAGTGGGTGCCTGGTTTAATGCTCGGGTTCTCCCATTGACTTCCATTGTGCTCAGGTGCTCGGTAAAGCAACCGAGCATCCCAAGGTGTTCTACTTGAGCACCCGAGCACTTTGGTGCTCGACCAAAACTACTGGGGACGAACCCATGCAGTTAGGGGGAGCTACTCCCAGATCCACTTTTAAGCATTCTGGTCATAGGAAGGGAGTCTGTTTTTTCTGCAGAGAAAAAGGACATTTTATCGATGTATTTCCATGCATTCAACCTCAAAAAGAAAAAAAGGGGATGTTTAATTCTCATCTGACTCTTGGAGGGGTGGGAAGAGAGTTAGAGTCTCCTGACTGCTGAGGTGGCGCTACTGTGGGGATTGAGGTGTTTATCGACAGTGGGGCTGGGTTGACCTGATTGATCCTTAGTTTGTCCGTATGCACGAGTTGTCTCCAAGTACATTAGAGAAAAACAATTACATTTTTGCTATTGATTCTGCACCTCTAACTCAGAAGTGTTTATGTCAGATGGTGCATGACATCCGATTAAGAGTGGGTGACTTTCATCAGGAATTCATCTCATGTTTTGTGTTGTAGGTTCTCCCTGCTCCGTTGGTTCTGGGTTGACCGTGGTTAAGCAGGCACAATCCAACCTTCGATTGGCAAGCTAGACAGATTCTGGATTGGGGTGATTATTGCATTGACAATTGTCTGAACACATCTTTTTCTGCTTTAACCACTAAAACATTACCCTCTTTTATATCTGATTTTATGTATTTTCTGAAAGTGGATGCCAGGATTTACCTCCACATCGGGAATGATTGTACTATCGACCTTATTCCCAAAGTTGCCCAAATCTAGGTTATATAACCTTTCTGGACCAGAAAGAATGGCCATGAGAGAGTATATTACCGAGAGTTTTGCTAAAGGACACATAAGACCTTCCAAATCTCCAGTGGCAGTAGGATTTTTCTTTGTTAAAAAAAGGACGGAACTCTTAGGGCATGTCTGGATTTCTATGAGCTTAATTGGATTACTGTCTGTTATCCTTACCCCCTTCCTTTGATTCCTGATTTGTTTAACCAGATTGTTGATGCCAAGGTGTTCTCCAAGCTGGACTTAAGGGAGGCATATAATCTGGTCAGGATCAAGGAAGGGGATGAATGGAAGACGGCTTTTAATACCCCAGAGGGTCACTTTGAGAACCTTGGCATGCCTTTTGGGTTGACCAATGCTCCTGTCGGTTTCCAGCATTTTGTGAATTACATTTTTCATCACCTGGTGGGAAGATTTGTTGTCGTGTATTTGGATGACATAGTAATTTATTCTCCAGACGTGGAGACTTATCAGGATCACGTTAGACAGGTGTTACAGATCCTAAGAGATAATAAATTGTACGCAAAATTAGAGAAGTGTGTTTTTGCTGTACACAAGGTGCAATTCTTGGACTACCTGCTGTCATCTTCAGGTTTTCGAATGGATCCAGAGAAAGTCAGAGCTGTATTGGACTGGGATCGACCCAACAATCTGAAGGCTCTTTTGCGGTTTTTGGGGTTCACCAACTATTACCGAAAATGTATTCAGAACTATTCGACAGTGGTAAAACCCTTAACTGACATGAATAAGAAAGGGACAGATGTCTCAGTGTGGTCTGATTCGGTGTTGCAAGCATTTTCTGCAGTTAAGGAGCAGTTTTATCACAGGGCCAGTTACCTGGTAAATGGCGCCCATGTGCATTTTTCTCTAAAAACCTCTCTGCTGCAGGGAGAAATTACAATGTGGGCAACAGAGAGTTGCTGACCATTAAGTTGGCTTTTGAGGAGTGGCCTCATTGGTTGGAAGGGGCGATTCATCCGATCATGGTGTTCACAGATCACAAAAATCTGGCTTACCTGGAGTCGGCTAAACGACTGAACCCGAGGCCAGCCAGATGGTCTTTGTTTTTCATAATATTTAATTGCATTGTCAATGCCATGTCACATCGTTTTCCTGGAGGTGGTGATTTTGAAAATCCGAGTCTGATACTGTCGGAAGGGGTAGTGATATCCGCTTTATACCCTGACCTAGAGATGAAGGTGTCAGGGAGACACACCGGAGTCTTGCCCCTCTGGCAAATTGTTTGTTCCATCAGAATTGCGTCATAAGATGTTTGAGGAACATCACTGTACAGTTCTTACAGGACACCCTGGGAGTAGATCCACTGCCGACCTCATCTCTCATAGATTCTGGTGGCTGGGGTTGTGTAAGTGTGTTGAGGACTATGTGTCAGCCTGTAGTATCTGTGCATGTGCTAAGGTGACACATACTTGACCTTCTGGATCTCTACTTCCGTTGCCAATCCCATCCAGACCATGGACTCACTTGTCTATGGATTTTTTTACTGATGTGCCTAAATCATCTGAAAAGACAGTTATTCTGGTGGTAGTTGATCATTTTAGTAAAATGGTGCACTTTATAGCATTGTCTGGCCTACCTAATGCTAAAACACTTGCATAAGTGTTTGTTGACAACATTGTGAAACTTCATGGCATTCCCTCTGAAGTGATCTCGGATCGTGGGACTCAGTTTGTGTCCAGATTCCGGAAGGCATTTTGTACTCGGCTGGGGGTACAACTGTCTTTTTTTTCCTGCTTTTCATCCTCAGATGAATGGACAGATGGAGCGCACTAATCAGAGTCTGGAGACTTACTTAAGATGTTTTGTCTCTGAGAACCAGGAGGAATGGTCCTCGTTTTTGTCTTTGTCAGAGATTGCCATAAACAGTCGTAGACAGGAGTCCACTGGTAAATTGCCGTTTTTTGGGGCATATGGGTTTCACCCGCTAATTGGCACATTCTCTGGTTCGGATACTTCCGGTATTACGTATTCCCATTAAACCTGCAGCTCGAATTAACTCTGCTGAGCTGTTGGTAAAATGGGAATTAGAATTGACTAATAGTTCTCTCCGTCTGATGACCCTTCTTCGGGAAGAAGAAAAAAAGGTCTTTGAACAGACTTCATTAAAATTAAAGGAGCTTACTGAAAGCGCTCTAAAATACAAATCAGACACCGATTTCAACAAAAGGGAATCATCCCTACAGACATCGGTGGAATGCTTTCAGAGTCTCATAAAAGAGAGAAAGCAGAGACAATTTTCGAAAGACCTAACTGAGTTCCGTGAGAACAAAGCATATAACTTTGAAAATAAGACAACAGCCCAGTCCGAGTCAGAGGTGCCCTCCTCAAAGGCGGAATTTTCGGATTCAGAAGCCTCTGGGATACCTAAAAACACTAACAGTGGTCGGGGTGGTTATAATTCGGCCTGCAGACCCGGACGCAGGTGGCAAAGATGGGGAGGACAACGGGGATATGGAGGTCGAGCTGGTGGAAGTGTACCACAGCAACCTCCCCCCTCCTCCTCCTCCTCTTTTCCCACTTCCATCCAACAACCCCAGGTCTCTTTTTTACCCAACAGTCAGGGTCCGTATCAGCTCAGGGAACGTACAAAGATGGACGATAACCGCCCGTAACAGATAGCCTTCAGATTATTAATCTATCATCACGATTATTAACTGACCTTTGTACCAGGTGAGGGCCCTCCTTTGTACCAACCACAAGTTTCAACAAATTCACATGGATTAAGGACCTTAATCTGTTTTGTAGGAGACTGAAGTGGCACAAGTTCTATCAAAATAGCAATAGACAAACAAGCATTGACTTGGGCATTAATCCTGAGGACTTCCCAGACCTCCAGATCTTGATGGACCTCTGGGAAGAGGGAGTAAGAGAACCAGGGGATGGCCCCTTTACTGATTTACACCCAACTAGTACCAAGCTGCCCCCACCGATGAACTCTGAATACATTGATATTTTTTGCGATTGGTGAGTACTGACCTGGAACAGTTAAATAAATATCAGGAAGTCCAGAGAATACAATCTTTCTCGAGGTGAATTTACTAGCCTCAGACAACTTGAATCTGATAACACCATTGTAATTAAACCATCGGATAAAGGAGGCAACTTGGTAATATTGGACCATGCAAAATATCAGAGAATATGTTTGGATCTACTGAAAGACTCAAATAGCTACTGTGTTTTGTCTGGTGATCCCTCCACAACTTTTCTTTCTCAACTGAAAATGATTCTTCAACTGGGCCTTGAACAAAGGGTTATCAATAAGTCTGAATACCAGTTTCTGTTTCCTAAAAATCCTCAATTGGCGACTTTCTATAGTCTCCCGAAAGTACATAAAGGGATAAATCCCTTAAAAGGTCGCCCAAAAAGGATAGACTCGCTCACCCATCACTGTGGAATCTATCTTGACAAAGTACTCAGAGAATTTGTATCTTGCTTACCATCACATACAAGAGATACCATGGATTTTCTATGGAAAATTGAAACTATATCGATTGATCCACACTGCTATCTCGCCAGTATAGATGTGGAATCACTCTATACTTCTATACCACATGATAAAGACCTAGCAGCAACAGCATACTTTCTGAGATCAAGAGGTACCCAGTTTCAGAGTCATAATCAGTTTATTATGAGTCTTCTTGAGTATACCCTCACTCATAATTATTTTCTATATAACGGGTCCTTTTACCACCAGTTCAGGGGGACGGCGATGGGCAGCCCCTGTGCCCCGACCTACGCTAACCTCCTCCTGGGCTGGTGGGAAGACAAGTATGTGTTCCCCGACCGGACTGTTTGGTGGAGCAACATGGTTGTCTTCTGGACCCGTTATATAGATGACATCTTCTTGATTTGGAATGACAGCAAAGAGAAGTTCCATAGCTTCGTTTCGGCCCTTAATGACAATGATGTGGGACTAAGATGCACAAGCGTGATTGAGTCTGATTGCATCACTTTTCTTGACGTGGAGGTGAGGTTGATAGACGGCAATCTCACCACCACAGTTTTCCGTAAGCCAACTGCTACAAATAATATCCTGCATTGGAGCAGCTACCACCCTCCTGCAGTGAAAAAAGGCATCCCTAAAGGACAATATCTGTGCATGCGCAGGAACTGCTCCAATAGGGAAAACTTTTATAAAGAATCCAAAAAACTGAAAAACAGATTAACGCAAAGAGGTTATCCTCAATCTATTCTGAGGGAAGCCTTTCACACAGCTGAAAACAGCAAGAGGGGGGATCTATTGATACCTAGATCTAAAAATAAGAATAATGCAAACCTGATCCATCTGATTTCTACTTATGATATAGCCAACAGAGAGATTTTGGCCATTTTGTGAACTTATTGGCCAATCCTGACTATGGACAAAGATCTCTCTAAGGCCATCTCCCCCTTCCCACAAGTTACATACCGTAAGGGGAGGAGTCTAAAAGATAGACTTGTACACAATCACTATTCAGGTGTAAAAAAAGAAGGCACTTGGCTTGACAGGCAATCAAAAGGGATTTTTAAATGCGGGACATGTAAGGCCTGCAAACACATCAATCCAACTAAAACGGTGACCTGTTCAATGACCAAATACATATATACTCTAAGCGATTTTATTAATTGCAAAACTAAAGGGGTCATCTATATCTGCCAGTTCACCTGTCCTAAAGATTATATAGGAAAAACGTACAGGGAGTTGAGACGTAGAATATGTGAACACGTCAACGACATAGTCAAAAAGAATGATACATCTGTGGCCAATCATGTGAATCATCATCACAATGGTGACCTCAGGTCCATTCATTTTGCAGCACTTTAGGTTGTCCCCATGCCAGCTAGGAGGGGTGACTGGGACAGTAAGTATATTAAACAGATATCCTGTGGACATTGGTTTAGCAGTACTTATATCAATCCTTCTATTACAGGCTATCTATCAACTGACAGGACTTAGTAGCATCATATACCTCCCACTGACTGTGTACTGGAGCTAAGTATCATTTCTTTATTTATTTTGTGTATCTTTTTTCTGCCCTACAAATTAGGGTCTGTCTATCACCCCCTGATGATCTGCCAGGCGCAGGTGAAACGCGTCAGAGTTTTACATAAATTCATCTTTGTATCCACCATCTGAGTAGGGTCATTAAAGGTTGACTATAGCCATAGGTACGGGGACAGGGTATCTCTACCATCTGGGGATATCCCTGGGCTTAGGGCCTAGATCTTTAGGGACATCCAGGGAGAGTCACTCCCTCCCCTTTAAATACCCCCTATCACCTGTCCTCGGATGTAAATACCTAATCACCTGTATGACTATAGGTTTATCGCTATAAAGTATCTTTTTGTGGCATCATAATCACAGTAGGAGTCAAAAGACTTAACCAACCTTCTGTTAGGTCATGGTCACCATTTGAGCATTTTGAGCTTTCTGCTCCATTTACCCATTAACTTATAATAAATATCAGTTTTAATGAGCACGCTATTTTGTCTCTATATGTTTGGATACTTCCGGTATCCCTGAGGAGGAATGTTTTTCGTCATCATTGTTTTCTATATGGCAGAAAATTCGAAATAACTTGATGAATATAAGCAACAAGTATAAATGTGTGGCTGACAGGAAACGTATGAATGGTCCGGACCTAAGTGTGGGTGATTTTGTGTGGCTGTCCACAAGAAAAATTAAGTTAAAGGTTTCTTCTTGAAAGTTGGGTCCAAGGTTTATTGGTCCATAAAAGATCACTGCCATTATTAATCCTGTAGCTTTTCGTCTTGAACTTCCTCAGGTTCTGAAAATTCATAATGTGTTTCACAAATCTTTGTTGAAGAGATATGTTGAACCTTTGGAGTCGTCCCCCTTGCCACCCGCTCCTGTCATGGTGGATGGCAGCTTGGAATTCCAGATCGCCAAAATTATTGACTCTCGAGTTCTACGTAGATCTCTTCAGTATCTTACGGAAAATGCAAATGTGATCGCACCCTGCATCCAGCACTCTGGATGCAGTGTGCGATCACATTTGCATTTTCCGTTTGTATATGTATTTCGCCATAGTGATCTGCACCTGCAGGCAGGTTGTGCTGACTCAACCCCCCACTTTTTTTCTTTGTAGCATATATTGGAGGCGTGGCGATCTCCTTTGAGTCAAGCACACCTGACCAGTCAATCTGTCCTGGAGGCTGGTTTTAAAGTCAGTATAAAACTGAGTCTGCTTATATAGAACCTACCATTAGCCATCTGGCTCCAGGAGAAGTACATGGTGGGTTCAGCATGCATGTTGGTACTTGCATCCCTGGATCCGATGAAAGCTGTAATGGCACCGGACGGGGTTACAAGCAAAGTGTACTTGGCTTGCATGCTGACCTGCATTCCCTGGATTTTATGTGGCTGTCATGGCCCATGAACAGGTAGGAACAAGAGTTAGGGACCACTCAATTGAGACGACCTTGAAGCGGTGAGTGGCTTACTATGCTTTGGCCAAAATATAAACCAATGTCTCATCCAGCATGGAGGGCAGAGTGCTGGATGCAGTGTGCGATCACATTTGCATTTTCCGTTTGTATATGTATTTCGCCATAGTGATCTGCACCTGCAGGCAGGTTGTGCTGACTCAACCCCCCACTTTTTTTCTTTGTAGCATATATTGGAGGCGTGGCGATCTCCTTTGAGTCAAGCACACCTGACCAGTCAATCTGTCCTGGAGGCTGGTTTTAAAGTCAGTATAAAACTGAGTCTGCTTATATAGAACCTACCATTAGCCATCTGGCTCCAGGAGAAGTATATGGTGGGTTCAGCATGCATGTTGGTACTTGCATCCCTGGATCCGATGAAAGCTGTAATGGCACCGGACGGGGTTACAAGCAAAGTGTACTTGGTTTGCATGCTGACCTGCACTCCCTGGATTTTATGTGGCTGTCATGGCCCATGAACAGGTAGGAACAAGAGTTAGGGACCACTCAATTGAGACGACCTTGACGCGGTGAGTGGCTTACTATGCTTTGGCCAAAATATAAACCAATGTCTCATCCAGCATGGAGGGCAGAGTGCTGGATGCAGTGTGCGATCACATTTGCATTTTCTGTTTGTATATGTATTTCGCCATAGTGATCTGCACCTGCAGGCAGGTTGTGCTGACTCAACCCCCCACTTTTTCTCTTCAGTATCTTGTTCACTGGAAGGCTTATGGACCAGAGGAGAGGATGTGGGTACCGGCATCTGATGTGAATGCCAGTCGTTTGGTGAAAGCCTTCCACAGGTCTCATCCAGATAAGGTTGGTCCTGGGTGCCCGGAGGTCATCCGTAGAAGGGGGGTACTGTCCTGGAAGTACCAAGACATACGGACATTCCAGCGACAGGTGGCAGGAGATCTGTGAGACTGGCAACACGTGGTTTGATCTGACATATTTTCCTTTTGGATCAAATGATATCTGTGTTGTTTCTGGTGCTTGCCACACCTTCTATCCCCAGGTATTGCTATTGTAATTATTTTACCTTTTCCATTTATTGTTGTTTCTCCTACTATGCTATGCGGCTTATAGCTTCTGTTGGACTTGTGGTTAGCTTGTGTTTGGTTCTCAGCTGAGTTCCTGGTGCTACAAAAGCTTCATTGAAGATAAGTGTTTCCGTTTCCTTTTGTATTTTGTTTTGATATATGTGTGTGTTGCCTTTCCCTGTTCTTTGTCATTAGGCCTGAGGGAGACTCCTGTTCGTCCTTCCCTTTGGAGGAACAGGTAGACTCAGTCCTGACATTAGTTCCAGGGTCCTATAGGGTGATATAGGATTCTAGGTATCCGGTGTATGAACTTGCCTACCTTTGGGGCCTGTTCATACTGGTAGTCTGTCAGGACTGGAGTTAGGGTTTTCTCTAGGAGGTGCCCATCTCCCCTCCCTAGTTTCCAGGCCTTATTCTGGTATCCCCTTTCCCTCCTATGCTTGGTGTGGTGTTTTCCTCCCACACACCAGCGTGACAGCATTGCCTTCAGGGAAATAACAAATGCTCCCTGAATGGCGCACCTGAGAAATTTAGTGGTGCAAGGCTTTTTTTTAAAGTACTATGGCCTTCAAAACATGCTGGCCAGGAGTCTGTCCTCGTATTTCAGTCATTCTTATGTGGCAAGAAACTCCCTCCAAGACTTGCAGGGCATGAACAGTCTGCTATTGATCCACTGTATCTGCAACTCTCTAAGTTGCTGGATTTTTACCTTGCATATGCTGGAGTGTCTGTATGACTATAGTAAAGTGGAGAATGATTTCATCATGCACCAGACCACCACAGCATGGAGAATGTGTTGTTTTGAATCAGGCACTGGCAGATCATCACGAGTCACATGCCCAGGCCCTTCAAAAAGGCCACTAGATTTGTCAGTAGGGACAACTGTGGCATCAACAATTTCATCCTCCTGATATCTTATGCAACAAGGGAGGATGGAAGAACAGCTTCTGCGTCATGATGGCTGTCCTGTAGCTGTTGGGGACCCTCTCAAAGTGCCATGGAGTAGTATGTGGAGAAGGGGGAAGAGGAGCTACCACTGGAAGAGCGGAAGGAAACGCTTGAGAAGGAGGACGAGACTGATGATTCTGGTGATGACAACACTGGCCAAGATGACAAATCATCTCAGCGGGGGCAGAGCCGGAAAGAACTTGGGCACACTGGCAAGCATGGCAAGCTGTATTCTTGCTTGCTTATGTACTGACAGGTGTATCATTAGCATCAAACAATTTGATTATTACTGGATAGCCAAGCTTCTACACTTCGCTATCCTGTTGTCAAAAGAGAGGCCAAATTGCTGTATTACTAGGACACACTATATACACAGCTTGCAGCAGCCAGTTCAGTCTCATGAACATGATGGAGCATTTTTTTCATGTGCCCTGCAAGGCTGAAGCAAATCAGCAAACTGAGTAGTACCACCTGAACAACCAGGTTCTGTCCTGCTTGGACTGTGGCCTTTCTTTTGCTCCCTGAAACTATGAATTTCTGGGCAGGCAGATTGGAACAGTGACCAGAACTGGCCAAGTTTTTTCTTGATTTACAGTCTTGTCCAGCCTCCAGTGTCATCTCAGATAGGGTTTACAGCACAGCAGGTGGTGTTATTACACCCAAATGGACAAAGTGCCTTTGCCAGTGTACAGTCATGGCCAAAAGTTTTGAGAATTACATAAATATTGGAAATTGGAAAAGTTGCTGCTTAAGTTTTTATAATAGCAATTTGCATATACTCCAGAATGTTCTGAGAGTGATCAGATGAATTGCATAGTCCTTCTTTGCCATGAAAATTAACATAATCCCCAAAAAAAACTTTCCACTCCATTTCATTGCTGTCCATTAAAGGACCTGCTGAGATCATTTCAGTAATCGTCCTGTTAACTCAGGTGGGAATGTTGACGAGCACAAGGCTGGAGATCATTATGTCAGGCTGATTGGGTTAAAATGGCAGACTTGACATGTTAAAAGGAGGGTGATGCTTGAAATCATTGTTCTTCCATTGTTAACCATGGTGACCTGCAAAGAAACGCGTGCAGCCATCATTGCGTTGCATAAAAATGGCTTCACAGGCAAGGATATTGTGGCTACTAAGATTGCACCTCAATCAACAATTTATAGGATCATCAGAACTTCAAGGAAGAGGTTCAATTCTTATTAAGAAGGCTTCAGGGCATCCAAGAAAAGTCCAGCAAGCGCCAGGATCATCTCCTAAAGAGGATTCAGCTGTGGGATCGGAGTGCCACCAGTGCAGAGCTTGCTCAGGAATGGCAGCAGGCAGGTGTGAGCGCATCTGCATGCACAGTGAGGCGAAGACTTTTGGAAGATGGCCTGGTGTCAAGAAGGGCAGCAAAGAAGCCACTTCTCTCCAAAAAAAAACATCAGGGACAGATTGATCTTCTGCAGAAAGTATGGTGAATGGACTGCTGAGGACTGGGCAAAGTCATATTCTCCGATGAAGCCTCTTTCCAATTGTTTGGGGCATCTGGAAAAAGGCTTGTCCGGAGCAGAAAAGGTGAGCCCTACCATCAGTCCTGTGTCATGCCAACAGTAAAGCATCCTGAGACCATTCATGTGTGGGGTTGCTTCTCATCCAAGGGAGTGGGCTCACTCACAATTTTGCCCAAAAACACAGCCATGAATAAAGAATGGTACCAAAACACCCTCCAACAGCAACTTCTTCCAACAACAGTTTGGTGAAGAACAATGCATTTTCCAGCACAATGGAGCACCGTGCCATAAGGCAAAAGTGATAACTAAGTGGCTCGGCGACCAAAACGTTGACATTTTGGGTCCATGGCCTGGAAACTCACTAGATCTTAATCCCATTGAGAACTTGTGGTCAATCCTCAAGAGGCGGGTGGACAAACAAAAACACACTAATTCTGAAAAACTCCAAGAAGTGATTATGAAAGAATGGGTTGCTATCAGTCAGGAATTGGCCCAGAAGTTGATTGAGAGCATGCCCAGTTGAATTGCAGAGGTCCTGAAAAAGAAGGGCCAACACTGCAAATACTGACTCTTTGCATAAATGTCATGTAATGTCGATAAAAGCCTTTGAAACGTATGAAGTGCGTGTAATTATATTCACTACATCACAGAAACAACTGAAACAAAGATCTAAAAGCAGTTTAGCAGCAAACTCTGTGAAAACTAATATTTGTGTCATTCTCAAAACTTTTGGCCACGACTGTACACAACATCACTTTTGTCAAAATGAATGAGGTATGGATCCGTGAGGATTTTCACACACCTGCATCTGAGACAGATGAATAGATTTAACATTGACGGTGGGATGTTTATCTCTGGATGCATCACGCCATTGCTACTGTCTAAATATCATTCTCCTAACTGAATGGCTGCTACTGCCACTGCCTTGGCTGCTAGTACCCCTAATGCCACTATCATTTCCCCCTACACAGCTGCCACTACTACTACTACTTCAGTACACAGCCCGCTCACACATCTACTGCCTTCTCTGTTCCATGCTGTGCTGTTACTGCTGCACTAATATTGTTGCTACAATGCCACTATTACTTCTACACCCTTTACCCTTTCCACATTCTGACATCTACATTTGCCATTAAGCATAATTTTGGGGCCGCTGGTTCAGAACAATCCACTGATTTTATTTTTAATTTTTTTTCGATAATAGTGTGTTTAAACACCATCTGAGAATTTTTTCAACTATTTTTTCAACGTTTGAAGTATGTTTGTAAACAGGTGGTTTGTTAACATCAACATGCATTTATCCAAGATGAGAGAGAGTCCTAAGAGACCTCAGAGTGTCTATATAAATTTTTAGGCAAATCAGAGCACAATCGATTTGGACACGAATACAATTTTTTTGTCAGATTCAGCAAATCGGGACTGAAAACTAATTTTAAGAAGTTTCCTCATCTTTAGATGCAACTTATTGATCTATTGATTTGGTTGTGGGGGGCCCATTGGAGGCCACTGGGAACAGGTCCTAGGGAGACCAGTAGGCCGTAAATGGATAATTTGTTATCCTTGAGTCAGCACAATGTGGCTGGGGCTGCTTGCCTTTTGGTACTGCAAAAAAGCCATCCATGACCTCCTATCTGACAACCTTCAGATAGAAGTGTAGGGAAAGGATAGGGAGGTATTATTCCACAGTATGAAGCAGAACAGGATCCAATAGGGGAGTGTACAGCCTGGGTAATAGGAGCAATCAAATTACACCTTGCTGCACTGACTGGGGATCCAAATTGGCAATATACTGCTGCTTTCAGATTTGCAATAGATGATACCTCTGTAATTCCAGCAAACCATTCTCTTTATTTGGGGGTGGCAAGTGCTGTGTGATACAACCATTAACTAGGAAATACTTTCTATTAGCTCTTGTGGCAGTGCAGTTATATATTCTAAAGCTTTTTTGGCGTGTATTAGTGGGGGAAAAAAGGGCTTATTAGCCATTGTGTGATGAAGTGAGAAAATTACAGCCCTTTTTGGCATGTATTAATGGCAAAAAAAGTATTATTTGCCATTCAGCTGTGCAGTTATATGTTCTAAAACTTTTTTGGCGTGTTTTAGTGGGGGAAAAAAGGGCTTATTAGTTGTTGTGTGGTGAAGTGAGAAAATTAGAGCCCTTTTTGGAGTGTATTAGTGGCAAAAAAAGCAGTACTTGCTGTTCAGTGGTGCAGTCCATATGTTCTTCTAAAAGCTTTTTTGGTGTGTATTAGTGGCAATTTTCTTTTATTTATTTGCCATTCATGTGGTGCAGTTATATTTTTCTATAAAGCATTTTATTGGCGTGTATAAGTGGGAAAAAAGGGCTTATTAGCAGTGGCATACATAGAGAAGTATGTGCCCCATAGCAAGGAATCAAACCAGGGCCCCCCACACAGGACAGAAGGGGTTTCTGCCAAAACCCTTTACAATGACCTTTGGGCCATTTTTTCCACTGCTTCATTTGCTAAAAGTTGTTCTTTTAGAAGGTAGAGTCCTGACCAAGTTTTCACCTCCAGTAGAAGAGGAGATGATCCCAACTGGGCCCCCCCCTTGCCCTGGGCCCCATAGCAGTCGCATGGTCTGGCCGCTATGGTAGTTATGCCCCTACTTATTGGCGCATCCCTTTTTGGCGTGTATTAGTGGTAAAAAAAATATTTGCTGTTCAGTGGTGCAGTATATATTCAAAAGCCTTTTTTGGCGTTTATTAGTGGCAAAAAAAGTATTATTTGCCATTGTGTGGTGAAGTGAAAAAATTACAGCCTTTATTGGGTGTATTAATTTCCTTTTTTTTTTACTTATTAGATCTAACAGTATGTCAGACAGAGAAGTGGCAGGCCCTGCACAGGAGAGGGGCAGAGGCCTGGCGCAGGCACAGGTAGCAGCAAAATAAGGGGGGCAGCAGGGGTCACTTCGAGAGGCCTGAGCTCCCGATGTCATCTAGCGGTCGTGTCTTGACCAGCAACCCAGCGGTTCTTGAATGGTTGACTCAGTCATCCACTTCAACCCAAGAGACATCAGACACCCCCAGCCAAGAGTCGTTGGTTCGTCAGACACAACCCTTAGTTGCATGGCCCGGAAGCAGGCCCTGTGCCCTCGTCCTGTTCTCAACCTGCTTCTGTCCTTTTCTGTTCCTAAGCCAGAGAAGTATTATATGCTTTGGGTTCAGCTCCACTATACAGCGAGGATGAGCTACTAGAGAACAGTCAGCAGCTACTGCCCAGCCAAGATCTGAAAGAGACATCTGCCACTTCCTCCGGTAGGCAGGCAAGTAGTGATGAGGAGAGTGGCGTGGGAGATGGTGTTGTGAGCGGTCAGGCTTATGGCTCAGATGCCGTTGAGGAGGACATCAGTGATGTGCAGACAGTACTCGATGATGATGTAGCCGATCGCAATTGAGAGCCGGGTGACGAAGGGGCTTTATCGTCATCGGGAGAAGAGGGTGGCAGCTTGCACGTGAGGCAGCGGCGGAGCCAGCAAGTCGGTAGCGTGGCCGGGAATCAGCAGGGTGCCAGCAGTGTAAGGTTGGGAGCCAAACGTGCCCGGGGTAGACTTCCTGCTTTGCAGGAGCCTAACTGCCCGGAAAGTAGTGGTGCAGGGGTTCACGGAGGCAGCGGTGGTAGCAGTAAGTCAGTGCGTAGTGTTGGCGGTAAAATCATCTACTTGGCGGTGTGGCAGTTTTTTGTTAAGCTGCCAGAGGAGGTGAACATGGCCATTTGCCGAATCTGTGGGCAGAAGGTGAAGCGTGGCCAGGGTGCCAATGTTGGCACCACTGCCCTGCGTCAACATATGCAGTGTCACCATAAAGTGCCCTGGGAGAACCATTGCTCCGATGTGGTGGTCCAGTCTGCCGCAGCAACCGCTGCATCACCCAGTGGCACACACCCGATTTCAGGCAGTCAAGGCTCCACCACCTTCCCATCATCAAACGGTCCTGATGCTCCTGTTCCTTGTCCTCCTACTCTTCATCAGTCAATCAGTCAGCAATCGATCACCGAAGCGATTGCCAAGAGACGACAGTATGTGTGCACTCATCCAGTGGGCGCAAAGCTGAAAGTGCTTGTGGCCAAGTGCTGGTGCTGCAGTCCCTCCCTTCCAAGTGTCGGACCTCTGCACCTTTCAGAGAACTGATGGCTTGTACCGAACCAAGGTGGAGAGTCCCAAGCCGTCATTTCTTTACAAAAAGGCAGTACCATCCCTGCACAAGTATGTAGAACAGACTGGTGGGCCAGTCCATGAGCTGTCGGTGTCTGCCAAAGTGCAACAGCAGCGCCGACGTGTGGAGCTGTAACTATGGTCAAGGACAATATATGTCCTTTATGGACCACTGGGTAAATGTGGTTCCTGCTCAGCCAAACCAGCAACTTGGCCAGGTGACGCGGCTTCCACCTCCACATTCTCACGCTGTTGGTCCTGCGACAAAGTCCGCCTCTGCCTCCTCATCCTCCACCGTGTCCTCAGCCTCCACTGCAGGGACAATTCACAGTGCTCCTCCAGCATACCACATGTGCAGGCACGGAGGTGTCCTGCTGTTCTACACCTCGTTTGCCTGGGAGAACGGAGTCATCAAGAAATCGAATCCTGGCTTTCTCCGTGACAACTCAAAATTAGAACCATGGTGACCAACAACAGGAAGAACATGGTGTAGGCGCTGCGTCAAAGAAGGGCTGAGTCATGCGCCCTGCATGGTGCACGTGTTCAATCTGGTTGTCAAGTGGTTCCTGAAGTCTTCTACCCATCTGCAAGACATCCGAAAAATGGCCAGTAAACTTTGCATGCACTTTAGCCACTCATACACTGCCAAGCACACCCTCCTTTAGCTGCAGCAGCAGAACGGCGCCCCCCAACATAGGCTGATATACAACATTTCCACCCTTTGGAATTCCACCCTCCATATGTTGGACCGACTATACGAACAGAGAAAGGCCATAAGCGATTCTTAATGATCCAAGCGGACAGGAGTACTTCCCTGAGTAACTTTTATGTCAGCCAGTGGCAGCTCATGTGTGACACCTGCCATTTGCTCAGACCCTTTGAGGATGCCACATTATTTGTCAGTCGCCAGGACTACGGGATGAACACGTCATTCTACTGCTTCTTGTCCTGGAACAGATACTGGTAAATCCTGGCTGGTCAGGGGACTGGAGACATGGTGCTTAGATCTCACGGCCACATAGCCCTGTGGGGGCTTGAACTGGAGGAGGACATTGGAGCACAAACTATGTGTAGCGAAATGGGTGGTTTTTCTACATAGGTGACAGGAGAGGAGGAGCAGGAGCAGCCGGAGGAGCAATAGGGAGATGAGGAAGAGGAGGAAGAGGAGGCAGAGGACCCAGACACACCGTGGCAGTATGCAGTGGAGATGGAGGCACGGACTCCCTCTGAGTCACTCGTGCAAATGGCCAGCTGCATGCAGCTTACTTGCTTGAGTAGTGAAAGCTGAATTGTCACCATTCGGCAAAGGGATAACTTCTGGCTCTCTACCTTGTTGGACCCTTGCTACCGGTCAAAAATGGGGGCCTTTTTTACACCCACTGAGAGGGAGGACAAACTGAACTACTTAGAGACATTCTATGTAGTCAGTTGGCCGCTGCCTGTCTGCAAAATCATCTATCTCTCAAAGGTCTGACCGGGGGGGGGCCTCTGCACTCTCCTTCAACTGCCATGGCTGCTGTGGCAGGGTGGGGGGGAAGGAGCCGTACCAGCTCCATCAGCAGCAGCTTGAGTCTACAGTCGATGATGAACAGCTTTCTTAACCCACCTAGTGAACAAACTACTCACCAGCAGCAGCAAGACCTAGAGCAGAACAATGAACCAGCAGGTGATGGCATACTTGGACAGTACCTTGCCACCCCACATTAAAGATCCGCTGGACTATTGGGCAGCCAAACTGGATTTGTGGCCACAACTGGCAGAGTTTGCCCTGGAAAAGCTGTCCTGCCCGTCCAGTAGTGTGGCATCAGAGCGGGTGTTTAGTGCGGTGGGGGCCATAATTACCCCAAGGAGAACTTGCCTGTCCACCCAAAATGTGGAGAGACTGACCTTTGTCAAGATGCATCAGGTGTGGATCAGCCAGGATTTCAACCCACCAATGCCTGATGCATCAGATCATCAATGCTGCCTTACCCAAACCTTGACAAAAGAGGACCGGTTTCTTCTGGCTACCTGCCTAAGCTACTATTCTGATGCTGCCATCCACCTAATGCCACACATCTGATCCCCACTATGTCACTGGGCCACTCTGTGGTCTCCTCATGCTTCTGCTACCCCAACACTATGTCATAGGGCTACTCTGTGGACTTCTCATGCTGTTCTCCCACTCATGACTGGGCCACTATTTTGCCTTTTTGGCCTGGTTGACATCATCATTATTTGACCCTTCTTCTGATCTGTCAGAAGGGAAGGAAAAATGGGATGCACAACAGATCCTGTCTTGTGTAGCAGCTGTCTGTGTTTTTCTAACGTGATTCGCTGCAAATAAATTCGGATTGAATTTTTTCAGAAAATTCGCCGAACCAGCCGAATCAAATTTTTTTAGAAATTCGCTCATCTCTATTGTCAGGCAGTGTCAAATGTCTTTATTTGTTTAATGGGTAGATGTTTGGGTGAGGTGGTTTAAGGGTATGTTCCATAGTCTACAATATCCTTGTCAAGAGAATAGACAAGCAAGCACAGATGAGCAGGTTAAAAGGGGATATTAGGTGAGCTGGGGGAATGGGCTTTGCCATACCTATTACTGCTTATTTCCATGCCTAATACTTTGACATCCATTTGAAGACATGAATTGTATTCACACAATATTTTCTAGATATATACAGGGAGTGCAGAATTATTAGGCAAGTTGTATTTTTGAGGATTAATTTTATTATTGAACAACAACCATGTTCTCAATGAACCCAAAAAACTCATTAATATCAAAGCTGAATATTTTTGGAAGTAGTTTTTAGTTTGTTTTTAGTTTTAGCTATTTTAGGGGGATATCTGTGTGTGCAGGTGACTAATACTGTGCATAATTATTAGGCAACTTAACAAAAAACAAATATATACCCATTTCAATTATTTATTTTTACCAGTGAAACCAATATAACATCTCAACATTCACAAATATACATTCTGACATTCAAAAACAAAACAAAAACAAATCAGTGACCAATATAGCCACCTTTCTTTGCAAGGACACTCAAAAGCCTGCCATCCATGGATTCTGTCGGTGTTTTGATCTGTTCACCATCAACATTGCGTGCAGCAGCAACCACAGCCTCCCAGACACTGTTCAGAGGGGTGTACTGTTTTCCCTCTTGTAAATCTCACATTTGATGATGGACCACAGGTTCTCAATGGGGTCAGATCAGGTGAACAAGGAGGCCATGTCATTAGATTTTTCTTCTTTATACCCTTTCTTGCAGCCACGCTGTGGAGTACTTGGACGCGTGTGAGGAGCATTGTCCTGCATGAAAATCATGTTTTTCTTGAAGGATGCAGACTTCTTCCTGTACCACTGCTTGAAGAAGGTGTCTTCCAGAAACTGGCAGTAGGACTGGGAGTTGAGCTTGACTCCATCCTCAACCCGAAAAGGCCCCACAAGCTCATCTTTGATTATACCAGCCCAAACCAGTACTCCACTCCACCTTGCTGGCGTCTGAGTCGGACTGGAGCTCTCTGCCCTTTACCATCCAGCCACGGGCCCATCCATCTGGCCCATCAATACTCACTCTCATTTCATCAGTCCATAAAACCTTAGAAAAATCAGTCTTGAGATATTTCTTGGCCCCGTCTTGACGTTTCAGCTTGTGTGTCTTGTTCAGTGGTGGTCGTCTTTCAGCCTTTCTTACCTTGGCCATGTCTCTGAGTATTGCACACCTTGTGCTTTGGGCACTCCAGTGATGTTGCAGCTCTGAAATATGGCCAAACTGGTGGCAAGTGGCATCTTGGCAGCTGCACGCTTGACTTTTCTCAGTTCATGGGCAGTTATTTTGTGCCTTGGTTTTTCCACAAGCTTCTTGCGACCCTGTTGACTATTTTGAATGAAACGATTGATTGTTCGATGAATCACGCTTCAGAAGCTTTGCAATTTTAAGAGTGCTGCATCCCTCTGCAAGATATCTCACTATTTTTGACTTTTCTGAGCCTGTCAAGTCCTTCTTTTGACCCATTTTGCCAAAGGAAAGGAAGTTGCCTAATAATATGCACACCTAATATAGGGTGTTGATGTCATTAGACCACACCCCTTCTCATTACAGAGATGCACATCACCTAATATGCTTAATTGGTAGTAGGCTTTCGAGCCTATACATCTTGGAGTATGACAACATGCATAAAGAGGATGATGTGGTCAAATACTCATTTGCCTAATAATTCTGCACGCAGTGTTAGACTTGGAAATACAGCATTTAGTACTAGTTGTTCATTTTTTTCCAGGAAAATAACTTGCAATGAAAAAAACAATTTAATCTGGGATATAATAGCTAAATCTCAAAATGTACATTTAAAGGAACAATTATTTAAAGGGGTAGAGTATTTCCCAGAAAGAGAGCGACTTTTCTCTATGGCCTTATTGCTGGTATTATAGCCTAGTCCTGCAATATCAGACACAGATCCTGGAATAAGAGTGGTGCTGTTTCTATTTCTTTTCTAATCCTGGACAAATGCCTTACAGTAGAAATTTTCTACATATAAAATTCTATGATGTGCTGATAATATCGTTTATACATGCAAATGCGAACATATGAAATGTTCCTGGAGACTAGAGATGAGTGAATCAAATTATGATTTTCCAATCGTTTTTAATTTCAGTGAATCAGAAAAATTTGTGATTTGCCCCTTATGATTGCTCAAAATGGCAGCCACCATTTATGGATCAGAAGACAGAGAAGAAGGCATCTGCCACCAGAAAGGGAACATTTTTATTTTTATAAAAAATCTGATAGTGCAGTGTGTTATTAAAGGGAATCTTATAGATTCCCTTTAATAACACACTGCACTATCAGATTTTTTATAAAAATAACAATGTTCCCTTTCTGATAGTGCAGTGTGTTATTAAAGGGGAATCTATAAGCTCCCTCCCCCCCCCCCACCCCCCCCCCCCCCCCCCCCAAACTAGAGTAAGAGGTGTATGGTGGAAGTGATGCGCAGTCTGGTTTTGTAATTTTTTTTTGCTTCATACTCAATACTGAAGCTGTTCTCCAACAAACCAGCAGTAAAATGCATTGAGAGGACTCCTGTGCTCAAACACATAATGGAGAGGACTCAATTTTACTGCTGGTTTATAAAATGCAAGTGAATATGAAGATAAGCATTACATAACCAGACACAACATCACTTATACTATACACCACCAGTTTTGTTTTGGAGCTGAGAGATTCCTTTTAAACAGGCTGTTTGTTACCACCAGCTAACATCCATTTACCCATAACTATATATGTCATTGTCACTTTGTTATTACTAATGCTGTCCTGGAGTTAGGCTACTTTCACACTAGCGTTTTTGCTGGATCCAGCAGGGTTCAGCAAAAACGCTTCCGTTACTGATAATACAACCATCTGCATCTGTTATGAACCGATCCGGTTTTATTATCTTTAACATACCGAAGACGGATCCGTCATGAACTCCATTGAAAGTCAATGGGGGACGGATCCGTTTTCTATTGTGTCAGAGAAAACGGATCCGTCCCCATTGACTTTCATTGTGAGTCCGTCTTGCTCCGCCTCCCAGGACGGAAAGCAAACCGCAGCATGCTGTGGTTTGCTCTCTGCTATCAGAACGGAATGGAATGCATTTTGGATCATTCCGTTCTGTTCAGTTAACGTTTTCTCCCCCATTGACAATGAATGGGGGACAAAACAGAAGCGTTTTTTTTTCGCTATTAAGACCCTATGACGGATCTCAATACCGTAAAATATTAACGCTAGTGTGAAAGTAGCCTTAATGAGCTTAAAATGAGTTGGATATAGTCCTAGGAGACCAAGAGTTTTATTACATGACTTTTCAAGGCCAATCATGACACTTTCAATTTGGAATGAATTTATTTGGACTGAATTGTATCTAACAGCCGATTTGACGAAATCGGAACCTGAAAAGAATTTTGTAAATTTGCTCATCTCTGCCAGATTCTATAAAAACGTAACTCATGGGGGGCAGATGTTTTTGGGGATTTCCTGTGAATAATCCCACTGTGAACACTGCATGACAGTCAGCCTGAAATGACTGCTGACATGAAACAATAGATTCCTTTCAACTACACAGCAAATAGAGAAAATAGCCTTAAGGATTAGTGTCCCTTTAAGACGGATAATAGCAGCAGGTTTATGCATTTATTTATATTACGTGTACAGTTTGTCATAAGTAGAAGTTCATTCTATAAAATGTAATCATAGTTAGTCACTTTTCCTGATTATGCTACATGTTCTTATTTTACTCCATGTATTTCCTCTACAATAGCAATATTTTTTTTAAATGGGTTTGATATCATATCAGCAGAATTTGAGCTGTATGGTCTATTCATACATTACTTGAGCCCATGTTTACATTGCGTTTTCATCTATCCCCCTCTCCCTTTCGTTCTCTCAGCCCTCTTTATTGATTAAATGAATCTGCTCGAAAGACTGGTTCCCAGGCTCTTTGATCTAATCCGATCTGATCTTATCCAATCGCTTCAGCAGGACATTGAGGAATTAACAATAAGCAGCTTTAGCACAAGTGTTTAATAACTCAACACAATCTCTTTATGGCTCCAAGCTGCTCATGTTCTCATCCAGTCAACAGCTCATGGTGTAACAGATTGGACATCCCTCTGAACCTGAGGAATTTTTATGCACTATGAAACTAATCGCTTCAAGTTCCTTCATAAATCACACAAAGCAGATTTCACCATCTTAGCAAATTGAAAAAAGGGAGAATTCATCTACTGAGCTAAAGACCAGGAATGAGGAGGGAAAAAAGTATATGGTAATCTGAATTCTGTCATCTTATTTAATGTGCTTCTCATCTGCTTAACTTTCACAAGCATGAAATAATTCAAGCAGGCTAAACCTTAGAAAGCTCTCCAAGCTCGTGCTGACCTTATTTATATCCTGCCCCACAGAAACAACAACAGTCGTCTTGTTACAATGATTGGTACAGTAGGCATGTCATGTAACACTTCGAAGGATGTCTGGATGGCTTTGTGAAATAATAAATCATGATAATATCATTAAAGAGTTATTGTAGTAGTGCAGTAGATTTTACAGTGAAGACAATGTATACCTCGACGTTGTAGTAAACTGCACCATAATTGGCGCAATCTGGTGAACAAATTTTAGAGAAACCCTCAGCACCTATCTGGCTAGGGAAAAGGGTGTGGTTTGGCAGGAATTGGGCATGGGCTAACATGTGCCATTTTGCATGAAAATTGCACCACAATTCTGGTAAAACAAATGTTATTGCAAACCTCGTCAACCAATAGACAAAAGTGTCTAGCCAAGCCACGCACCAAATTTATCATCCACACTAGACTATGGAGTGACTGACTGCAGTGTTTACACTAGACTAATTGCACTGTTTAAACTAGACTCTGGACTGACTGAATGCAGTGTTTAGACATTTGGCACATTAAACGGTTGGCTGACATAGAAAGGGCGACTTAGAGTCTATAAAAAAAAATCCAGTTTCTATCTCCGTGGCTCTCGTCCTCTCAGCTGCTGCAGTCACGTCCGGTTCATGCACACATCACCCCTGAGGCCATGGATTGGCTGGTAGCAGTCAGATGTCTGCATAAGGCACATCATCACTTCTGGTCTGGTGGGTTCATGAGCCACTGTGCTGGAACCGGAACACTGTAAAAAAAAAGGGAGTGCTATTTTTTTGGCTTTTAAACACAAATAAAATTATAGGGGCACCCACCAGATTTTTTGCCCAGAGGCCTCAACCAAGCTTAATCCAGCCCTGAGTATACTTTTATGGCAGACTCAAAGAAAATAGCTGTCAGCTAACAGTTAGTAAAATAGATGACTATTTCACGACTTATATTGTATGTATGGGACCTGTTACCATCCCGTAACCAGCTTTGCACGGTATTGTCACGGCTGTAATGTGAGCAACAAGAGCATACACAGTAAATAGAGCTACTGACCGACCAAACTAGGAGGATAAAGGGTGACCCCTGTCAGACCCTCAAAGCTCTCCCTATGCTGCTAAAGCACATGCCCGGATCCAAATGGTGGAATGAGGCATGCCCGCGTACCTAAGACTGATGACCACTGTAATCCCTACAATAGTGGAAGGGGCACGGCCACCGGTGCCCTGCTCAGTATATGGAGGGAACCGTGGTCGCCTCAGATCCAGTCAGAAAATCAACAGATACACTAAAATGTCTGCACACTTAGCTGAAGGAGCTGCAGCAGCAGATAAGACAGATCCAAAGACAGCTGGCAATCTCCGGAGTACTTGCTGCAGCAGAACACAGGTCCAGTGAAATGATAGCTTACAAGTGAAGATACTCAAGCAAGAGCTACAACTCAAATGAGAAATATAATCCACACCCTACAAAGGAGGAGGGGTGATTTAAAGGCAGGGAAATCAAACGCAGGAGGAACAGCAGGGAAAAGGAAACAGAAAGTAAAAACCACATCACAGGGGCGGAGAAACAGAGCAGTGAGAACTCCTCCAAGCTCTAGTAGTGACATCTCACAGGGGTGGAGAAACAGAGCTGTGAGAACGTCTCAAAGCTCTGTAGTGACAGTACCCCCCCCCCCCCCCGGACACCCAGGACCCACCTTCTCAGGATGAGCCCTATGAAATGCCCTGATGAGGCGAGTGGCTTTAATGTCCGACATCCGGAACCCACATCCTCTCCTCAGGACCATAACCCTTCCAATGAACGAGGTAACTGAAGAGAACCGCGGACAATGCGAGAATCCACAATTCTGGAAACCTCAAACTCCAGATTGCCATCAACCAAAATCGGAGGAGGAGGCAAAGAGGAGGGTACCGTGGGCTGGACATATGGTTTTAAGAGAGATCTGTGAAATACATTATGTATCTTCCAAACCCGTGGAAGATCAAGACGGAAGGCAACAGGATTGATGACTGACAAGATTTTATAAGGCCCAATAAACTTGGGACCCAATTTCCAGGAGGGAACCTTCAGTTTAATATTTCTTGTAGACAACCACACCAGATCACCCACATTCAGGTCCGGACCAGGCACACGTCTCTTATCAGCACACGCTTAACTTCTCACTCATCGTTCTAAGATTACACTGAATCTTTTGCCAATGGTAGACAAAGACGTAGGAAAATCTCTCCTCCTCAGGTAAAACCATAAAGAGCCCCTCCCGAGAATGTCCCAAACTGCGGATGGAACCCATATGCACCAAAGAATGTGACTTATCAGAAGATTCCTGACGACGGTTGTTCAGAGCAAACTCAGCAAGAGGGAGAAATGAACACCAATCCTCCTGGTTCTCTGCCACAAAACAGCGCAAATATGTCTCCAGATTCTGATTGAGGCGCTCAGTCTGACCATTCGACTGCGGGTGAAAAGCAGAAGAGAAGGACAGCCGAACGCCGAGGCGAGAACAGAAAGCCTTCCAGAACCTGGACACAAACTGCGTGCCTCTATCGGAAACAATATCAGAGGGAATGCCATGCAATTTAACAATATGGTCGACAAAAAGCTTGCCGCCAACGTTTTAGCATTGGTAAACCAGGGAAAGGTACGAAATGAGCCATCTTGCTAAAACGGTCCACCACCACCAGGATCACCGACTTCCCCGAGGAACGAGGAAGATCCGTGATAAAGTCCATGGACAGGTGTGTCCAAGGACGGGAGAAGGGAACCTGAAGGCCGTGAACGAGGGACCTTAGCGCGAGCGCACGTCTCACAAGCAGCCACAAAACCCTCCACCGACTTACGAAGAGCCGGCCACCAAAATCTCCGAGCAATTGAGATCTTCCGTGGCTCTACTCCCAGGGTGACCAGCAAGAACAGTATCATGAAGCTCCTTGAAGAGTTTGTGAACGTAGCTCAGGAGGCACAAAAAACTTCCCAAAGGACAACGGGCAGGTGCCTCAGTCTGGGCAGCCTGGACCTTCGCCTCCAAATCAGAATATAGAGCAGAAACAACTACCCCCTCCGCCTAAATGGGACCCGGGTCCTCGGAGTTTCCTCCTCCCGGAAACTAGCTGAGAGAGAGCATCAGCCTTCACATTTTTGATCCCAGGGCGGAATGTAACAACAAAATTGAATCTGGAGAAGAACAGAGACTATCTGGCCTGTCTCAGGATTCATACGCCTGGCCGACTCCAGTATGCCAGATTCTTATGGTCGGTAAAAACGGTGGATAGGGTGCCTGGCCCCTCCAACCAATGGCGCCAGTCCTCGAAGCAACTTGATGGCCAACAACTCCCTATCTCCCACATCATAGTTTTTCTCTGCCGGGGAGAGGATATTTTAGAGAAAAAGAGCACAGGGTCGCCATTTGGCAGGAGAAGGGGGGCCAGGGACAAAACCGCACCCACACCCACCTCGGAAGCATCCACCTCAACAATAAAAAGGTAAGGAAACATCGGATGCACCAAGATGGGAGCAGACGCAAAACTCTCCTTAATCTTAGAAAAAGCTGCAAGCGCCTCCTCCGACCAAGAGGAAAAATCCGCCCCCTTTTTTGTCATGTCAGTGAGGGGGTTTGACAACAGAGGAATAATTCAAAATGAACTTCTGTATAGTTAGCAAAACCCAGAAAGCGCATAAATGCCTTCTGATCTCAGGAAGCTCCCACTCAAGTACATGCACGGACCTTCTCCGATCCATGCGAAAACCAGAACAGAGAGGAGAAAACCCAGAAATTGAATCTCCGATACCATAAAAAGACATTTTCTCCAGCTTGGCGTACAATTTATTTTCCCGCAGAATCTGCAGAACCTGAAAAAAGATGATCCTGATGGGTCTGAACATCAGGGGAAAAAAATCAAAATATCATCAAGATACACCAATACAAATTTCCCCATTAAATGGTAGAAAATACTATAACAAAATGCTGAAAGACGGCCGGAGCATTCATCAGGCCGAAAGGCATAACGAGATTCTCGAAATGCCCGTTAGGGTATTAATAGGCCGTTTCCATTCATCCCCCTCTCTGACTCTGACCAGTTGTACGCGCCTCTCAAATCCAATTTGGAAAAAAACCTTGGCCCCAACAATTTGGTTGAAGAGGTCCGTGATCAGAGGAAGGGGATAGGGATCGCGAATCGTGATACGGTTCAGCCTTCCCTAAAACTAGGCAAGGTCTCAGAGAGCCATCTTTTTTTTAACGAAAAAAAAAACCCCACGGCAACAGGTGATTTTGAGGGACGAATATGCCCCTTATCGAGACTCTCGGAGATATAGGTTCGCATTGCGATTCTTTCCGGTTGTGAGAGATTGTAGAGGCGTGCTATTGGCAGCTTGGCGCCGGAATGAGGTTAATGGGACAGTCAAACTCCCGGTGAGGAGGTTAGCTCCTGAACACCGAGCTCTCGGAAAACTCGTCCGAGAAATCAGAGAGAAATGATGGCACAGTTTAGTAGACACCTCTGCAAAGAAGTCGCTGTGAGACAATTCTCTCTACAAAAGTCACTCCACTCAATTATTTGCCTTCCTTGCCAATCAATAGTGGGGTTATGTCTAGTGAGCCAGGGTAACCCCAAAACTAGAGGAGAAGGCAATCCGTTAAGGACAAAACAAGATATATCCCACATGAGTGTCACCTACAGCTAGCCGGATATTGTGAACAATGCCCTTCAGAGATCTCTGTGAGAGTGGAGCAGAGTCAATATAGCAAAAACAGGTATATCCTTTTCTAATGTGCAAACCTGAAAACCATGCATGGCTACAAATTGAGTGTTCAATAAGATAGACGGCCGCTCCACTATCGACAAAAATCTCACAAAGAAATGACATTGCTCTCTAGCGCCACCCTGGCAGACAGAGAAAACGGAACTGCAGGTCAGAGGAAAAGCATCAATTCCTACTCAACTTTGCCCAAAGTAGCAGATGAAGCAGAATTTGATGATTTACCTTTTGAGTTTTTCTCTTATTATCGCTCTTAGTACAGTTCAAGAATCTCCTAGACGGACAAACATTTGCCAAATGACCTATGCCCCACAACAAAAAACACACCATACACTGAGGACTAAATCCTCTTTAATCAGGGCAAGTCGACCTAGCTGCAGGGGCTCCTCCTCAGAGGGGAGCGAGACAGGATGAGGCCCCTGCACACAGAATGAGTCCGCACCACTGCCCCTAGACTGACAATGGCTGGACAGAGAGGTCTCGTTTCTTTTTCTTAGACGCCTGTCAAGGCGTACCGCCAAAGACATGTCAGACTCTAATGACGTTGGTCTCTCATGAAAGCAAACGCATCTTTCAATCTCTCTGAGAGACCATGACAGAACTGACTCCGGAGTGCAGCATCATTCCAACCTGAATCAGCTGCCCATCTCCGAAATTCAGAACAATAAAGCTCCGCAGACAGTTTGTTCTGGCATAAAAAACCTAAGTTAGATTCGGCCAGAGCAACACGATCCGGGTCATCATATATCTGCCCCAGGGCCACAAAAAATCTTTCCACGGATCGAAGGGAGGGATCTCCTGATGGCAGCGAAAAAGCCCAAGTCTGAGCATTACCCCTGAGCAGGGAGATGACAATCCTCACCCTCTGCTCCTCATTACCAGAGGATGGGGACACAAGCAAAAATGGAGTTTGCATGCCTCTCTGAAGCGAACAAAATTCCTCACAGCCCCCGGAGAACGTTTCCGGGAAGTGAGACCTTTGGCTCGCAACCAGACTCCATGGGCCGGAGCAGAGCCCAATGCTTGAAGCTGAGTCATAGATTGACGGAGAACCGCTCATCCAAAGAAAGACCCACATGCGGTCAACCAGGCCAAAAGCGGATCCATGTCATAAAAGACGGTTTTGGTGGATTATATAATGTCACGCTGTATGTGAGCAACAAGAGCATACACAGTAAAATAGAGCTACTGACCGACCAAACTAGGGAGGATAAAGGGGTGACCCCTGTCAGACCCTCAAAGCTCTCCCTATGCTGCTAAAGCACATGCCCGGATCCAAATGGTGGAATGAGGCATGCCCGCGTACCTAAGACTGATGACCACTGTAACTCCTACAATAGTGGAAGGGGCACGGCCACCGGTGCCCTGCTCAGTATATGGAGGGAACCGTGGTCGCCTCAGAGATCCAGTCAGAAAATAAACAGATACACTAAAATGTCTGCACACTTACTGAAGGAGCTGCAGCAGCAGAGAAGACGATCCAAAGACAGCTGGCAATCTCCGGAGTACTTTGCTGCAGCAGAACACAGGTCCAGTGAAAATGATAGCTTACAAGTGAAGATACTCAAGCAAGAGCTACAACTCAAATGAGAAATATAATCCACACCCTACAAAGGAGGAGGGGTGATTTAAAGGCAGGGAAATCAAACGCAGGAGGAACAGCTGGGAGGAAGGAAGCAGAAAGTAAAAACCTCATCACAGGGGCGGAGAAACAGAGCAGTGAGAACTCCTCCAAGCTCTAGTAGTGACATCATCACAGGGTGGAGAAACAGAGCTGTGAGAACGTCTCAAAGCTCTGGTAGTGAGAGGTATATTTAATCTGTTTCATTTAATGTTTGTGTGTGTCGTTAAAAGATACAGACAGTATCCCCCATAACAGTGACCTCTACAGCACCTCGCCCCCTTAACAGGGAACTCCACAGTCCCCCACCCCTTAACACTGACCCCCCCACAGTGCCCCGCCATCTTAAAATGGGACCTCCACAGCAGCCCATCCTCTTAACTCTTAACCACAGCGGTCTGCCCCCTTAACAGTAACATCCACAGTGAACACCCCTTTAACAGTGACCTCCACAGTGCCTGCCCCTTTAACAGTTAGCTCCACAGCAGCTGCCCTTTTAATAGTGGCCCCTGCCCCCTTAACAGTGACCTCCACAGCGCCCTGCCCCTTTAAGGCTGGGGCTACACGACAACGTGTTGTGCGACATTTTGTCGCACCAATGTCTCACAACAATTTTTATAATGCTAGGCTATGGTGTCGCATTGCAACATGCGACATGCTGCAACTGCATCACAACAGTCGCAAAAATCCATCCAAGATGGATTTTTTCACAACTGTCATGTAGCAGCATGTTGCATGCTGCAGTGCAACACCATAGACTATCATTATAAAAATTGTCATGCGACATCAATGTCACGTGACACATGTAGCAGCGTAGTTCTGCCCTATGCGTCGTGCAACTTATTGGCGTTGTGTAGCCCTAGCCTAAAGCTGACCTACAGCAGTGAAGAAAAATGGCTGGGTTGTTATGGAAATCTGGAGTAAAACTGTGTGTATGTGAAGACTAAGGGCCTGCAAGCTTCTATTGGCTGATAAGGGACATGTGACCGTGTGTATGGCAGTTGGGATATATGAGTCAAAGACCTGCAGGCTTCTATTGGCTAATGCAGGTCATTTTTTGGGGAATATCTCATGAACAGTACATCCTAGAGAGCTGAGACCCGGTCTAAAACCTTCCCGGACACCTGATGTACTTGTGTTCCAAATTTTGATGAAGATCGGTCCAGTCGTTTGGTCGCACATAAAGAACAGACAGAGAGACAGATAGACAGACAAACAAACAGGCAGAAACTAATTTTTATATCGATAAGAGACTAGCAGAAGGACCCGGCTTCGCATGGGTATATTTCATCTATTTCATTTAATGTTTGTGTGTGTCGTTAAGAGATATCAACAGTATCCCCCATAACAGTGACCTCTACAGCACCCCGCCCCCTTAACAGTAAACTCCACAGACCTCCACTCCTTAACACTGACCCCCCCACTGTGCTCCCTCCTTAAAATGAGACCTCCACAGCAGCCCATTACCTTAACTTTGACCTTCACAGCAGCCCGCCCAATTAACAGTGAGTTTCACAGCAGCCCACTTTCTTGACAGTGACCACCTCAGTGGCCTGTCGCCCTTAACAGCACCCTGCCCTTTAACACTGACCTCCATAGGGGACTGTCCCCTTATCTGTGACCTCCACTGTTCCCTGCCCTCTTAACAGACTTCCACAGCACCGTCCCTTTAACACTGACCCCCAAAGTACCCCATTTCCTTAACAGTGACCTCCACAGTACCCTGCTTCCTTAACAGTGACCTCACAGTACCCTGATGCCTTAACAGTGACCTCCACAGCAGCTGCCCCTTTAATAGTGGCCCCTGCCCTCTTAACATTGACCTCCACAGCGCTCTGCCCCTTTAAGACTAGGGCTACACAAAGACATGTGTTGCGTGACATTTTGTCGCACCTATGTCGCGCAGCAATTTTTATAATGATAGGCTATGGTGTCGCACTGCAACATGCGACATGCTGCGACTGCGACACGACGATCACAAAAAATCCATCCAAGATGGATTTTTCTGCGACTGTCGCATGTCGCAGTGCAACACCATAGACTATCATTATAAAAATTGTCACGCGACATTGGTGCGACATGAATGTCGCGCAACACATGTAGCAGTGTAGTTGTGCCCTTTGTGTTGTGCGACTTATTGTCACGCGACACATGTCGTTGTGTAGCCCTAGCCTAAAGCTGACCTACAGCAGTGAAGTAAAAAGGATGGGTTGTTATGGAAACCTGGAGTAAAACTGTGTGTATGTGGAGACTAAGAGCTTCTATTGGCTGATAAGGGACATGTGACCGTGTATATGGCAGTTAGGATATGAGTGATAGACTTGCAGGCTTTTATTGGCTAATGCAGGTCATTTGTTTGGGAATATCTCAGGAACAGTACGTCCTAAAAGAGCTGAGACCCGCTCACCTGATGTACAGTCGTGGCCAAAAGTTTTGAGAATTACATAAATATTAGTTTGCACAAAGTTTGCTGCTAAACTGCTTTAAATCTTTGTTTCAGTTGTTTCTGTGATGTAGTGAAATATAATTACACGCACTTCATACGTTTCAAAGGCTTTTATCGACAATTACATGACATTTATGCAAAGAGTCAGTATTTGCAGTGTTGGCCCTTCTTTTTCAGGACCTCTGCAATTCGACTGGGCATGCTCTCAATCAACTTCTGGGCCAATTCCTGACTGATAGCAACCGATTCTTTCATAATCACTTCTATGGTATCCCCCCATCAACAGGAAAGGGTCTGCAAGTCTGAGGAAGCCTGGAGACAACCTTATTGCCAGAGAATCGCCGATATACTTGAACGCTACTTTACGTGAGACGGACTTCACCACGTGTAGCAAACAACCCTACAGGCGCCAAATTCAAATCTGAGCATTACCCCTTGAGACCGGAGACATTATCAACAAGCCGAGTCGAGGGGCCAACATCCAGTATTAAGCATCCTCGGGTAAGACCTTGCATAACCTAGTAAAAGCGATCGCTTCTTACCAATACAGCGGGACGCCGCTGTGCGCACAATCAGCTGATCTACTATAACTTTACCTGCATTGCTGTATGCGCCTGGAACTTTAATCTGTTTTCCAACACCTGTTATCAGGACTGGTACCGGAGTGAATCTCAGTGTATGGAGGAGCAATATTTAATTATTTATACGCTTCACGAAAATTCATATACCTATTAGGATCTTATATATTTTTATCCATTGTTATTGTATATTTAATTCTAATTTAATCAAATTTTATCTATCTATTTATATCATCCATTGAATATATTTATCATCTTTTTAAACTTTCTGCTCTTTTATTGTCATTATATTGTGTTGGTTTTACTGACAATATTACTTGTATCATTATTAGTGTGTTTCAATAAAGATCCCTATACTTAAGAGTGTGCCCCACTTCTATTTTTCATATACTTTATCTTTATCAGACTGGGTGGTGTCTGTTAGTGGGTGCATCTCTGCTGGATCCCCATCTCATTCTAGTGCGACATTCTCCATATTTATCCACTTCTTGGAGTTTGTCAGAATTAGTGGGTTTTTGTTTGTCCACCCGTCTCTTGAGGATTGACCACAAGTTCTCAATGGGATTAAGATCTGGGGAGTTTCCAGGCCATGGACCCAAAATGTCAAACGTTTTGGTCCCCGAGCCACTTAGTTATCACTTTTGCCTTATGGCACGGTGCTCCATCGTGCTGGAAAATGCATTGTTCTTCACCAAACTGTTGTTGGATTGTTGGAAAAATTGCTGTTGGAGGGTGTTTTGGTAACATTCTTTATTCATGGCTGTGTTTTTGGGCAAAATTGTGAGTGAGCCCACTCCCTTGGATGAGAAGCAACCCCACACATGAATGGTCTCAGGATGCTTTACTGTTGGCATGACACAGGACTGATGGTAGCGCTCACCTTTTCTTCTCCGGACAAGCTTTTTTCCAGATGCCCCAAACAATCGGAAAGAGGCTTCATCGGAGAATATGACTTTGCCCCAGTCCTCAGCAGTCCATTCACCATACTTTCTGCAGAAGATCAATCTGTCCCTGATGTTTTTTTTGGAGAGAAGTGGCTTCTTTGCTGCCCTTCTTGACACCAGGCCATCTTCCAAAAGTCTTCGCCTCACTGTGCATGCAGATGCGCTCACACCTGCCTGCTGCCATTCCTGAGCAAGCTCTGCACTGGTGGCACTCCGATCCCACAGCTGAATCCTCTTTAGGAGAGGATCCTGGCGCTTGCTTGACTTTCTTGGACGCCCTGAAGCCTTTTTAACAAGAATTGAACCTCTTTCCTTGAAGTTCTTGATGATCCTATAAATTGTTGATTGAGGTGCAATCTTAGTAGCCACAATATCCTTGCCTGTGAAGCCATTTTTATGCAACGCAATGATGGCTGCACACGTTTCTTTGCAGGTCACCATGGTTAACAATGGAAGAACAATGATTTCAAGCATCACCCTCCTTTTAACATGTCAAGTCTGCCATTTTAACCCAATCAGCCTGACATAATGATCTCCAGCCTTGTGCTCGTCAACATTCTAACCTGAGTTAACAAGACGATTACTGAAATGATCTCAGCAGGTCCTTTAATGACAGCAATGAAATGCAGTGAAAAGTTTTTTTTGGGATTAAGTTAATTTTCATGGCAAAGAAGGACTATGCAATTCATGTGATCACTCTTCATAACATTCTGGAGTATATGCAAATTGCTTTTATAAAAACTTAAGCAGCAACTTTTCCAATTTCCAATATTTATGTAATTCTCAAAACTTTTGGCCACGACTGTACATGTGTGCCATAAAAAACAGACAGATGTTCAGACAGACAAACAATTTTTTATATATAAGAGATAAAAGATAGTAGTATTGTTAAGCCTGTATTACACCTGCCGATTTTTCGGTAGATTATCAATAATCATCTGGCAGTGTAATACTGCCACCGATTGCCCAATGAACAAGCAAACGCTCGATTATTGGGAAATCCAAATATTTTGACATGTTAAAAAAATTATCGTTGGCAGACCAGTAGACAGCAGGGGCTCAAGCGATGGCATTGTGGTCTCTCCTCGCCATGCTGTGGAGTAGATTGCAGCATCTAATAGCAGCGGTCTCCTCCGTTAGTAAGCAGGCGATTGTCGAGAGGCAATGCTTCCCTCCCAACAATCATCTGCCACAGCATGCTTAAAAATCAGCGCTTGTCAGTGGCAGATTGTACTGTCTAAAAGCGATCTGCCGCCAGTAAACCACTCGACAGTGTGGGGACGAGTGGTGGCATAGAAATTGCTCCTTCCCATGCTGTGGAGGAAATCACTGCATTTAATAGCAGTGGTCTCCTCTGCTAGCAAGCAACGCTTCTCTCCTGACAATCGCTTGCTGATCTGCCTGTCTAATACAGGCTTATCAGGGTAAATTTACAAGGTTGTTTACTTTTATCTCTTGACTGCCATTACTTTGTTGACCAGAGCCATTGACCTTGTTTTGGCTAGTTTGTGTTGTGGATCTAGTTCAGATGCTTTGCTGCAGAAAAATATCCAATTTCAAACTCATGACCATGACAAGACCAAAATCAATAACATGAATAGAGACAATGATGATGGAATAGAACAGAAAACAAGAAACTATCCAACAACAAAGATGACTCAGTGTATTTCAGTTGGCGATAAAATGAGATGCACATGACGCTCAATTCTAGTGTGCCACTAAAATGTTCCCCACATTATTATTCCATCCCACGCCTAAACCACTGCGGCAAAAAATGGATACATGGATTCATTCATTGACGTAACAGTTGACCGCTCCTTAGGCTACTTTCACACTAGCGTTCGGAGCGGATCCGTCTGATGATTCATCAGACGGATCCGCTCCGATAATGCAGGCGTTCGCATCCGTTCAGAACGGATGCGTCTGCATTAAAACTTAGAAAATTTTCTAAGTGTGAAAGTTGTCTGAGCGGATCCGTTCAGACTTTACATTGAAAGTCAATGGGGAACGGATCCGCTTGAAGATTGAGCCATATTGTGTCATCCTTAACCACCTCCGGACCGCTGTACGCACAGACGCGTCCTGGAGGTGGTTGATTCATTCCTCCTGGACGCGCCGGGGCGTCCTCTCGCGAGACGCGAGATTTCCTGTGAACGCGCGCACACAGGCGCGCGCGCTCACAGGAACGGAAGGTAAGAGAGTTGATCTCCAGCCTGCCAGCGGCGATCGTTCGCTGGCAGGCTGGAGATGTGTTTTTTTTAACCCCTAACAGGTATATTAGACGCTGTTTTGATAACAGCGTCTAATATACCTGCTACCTGGTCCTCTGGTGGTCCCATTTGTTTGGATCGACCACCAGAGGACACAGGTAGCTCAGTAAAGTCCCACCAAGCACCACTACACTACACTACACCCCCCCCCCGTCACTTATTAACCCCTTATTAGCCCCTGATCACCCCTAATCACCCCTGATCACCCCATATAGACTCCCTGATCACCCCCCTGTCATTGATTACCCCCCTGTCATTGATCAACCCCCTGTAAAGCTCCATTCAGATGTCCGCATGATTTTTACGGATCCACTGATAGATGGATCGGATCCGCAAAACGCATCCGGACGTCTGAATGAAGCCTTACAGGGGCATGATCAATGACTGTGGTTATCACCCCATATAGACTCCCTGATCACCCCCCTGTCATTGATCACCCCCCTGTCATTGATTACCCCCCTGTAAAGCTCCATTCAGACGTCCGCATGATTTTTACGGATCCACTGATAGATGGATCGGATCCGCAAAACGCATCCGGACGTCTGAATGAAGCCTTACAGGGGCATGATCAATGACTGTGGTGATCACCCCATATAGACTCCCTGATCACCCCCCTGTAAAGCTCCATTCAGATGTCCGCATGATTTTTACGGATCCACTGATAGATGGATCGGATCCGCAAAACGCATCCGGACGTCTGAATGAAGCCTTACAGGGGCATGATCAATGACTGTGGTTATCACCCCATATAGACTCCCTGATCACCCCCCTGTCATTGATCACCCCCCTGTCATTGATTACCCCCCTGTAAAGCTCCATTCAGACGTCCGCATGATTTTTACGGATCCACTGATAGATGGATCGGATCCGCAAAACGCATCCGGACGTCTGAATGAAGCCTTACAGGGGCATGATCAATGACTGTGGTTATCACCCCATATAGACTCCCTGATCACCCCCCTGTCATTGATTACCCCCCTGTAAAGCTCCATTCAGACGTCCGCATGATTTTTACGGATCCACTGATAGATGGATCGGATCCGCAAAACGCATCCGGACGTCTGAATGAAGCCTTACAGGGGCATGATCAATGACTGTGGTGATCACCCCATATAGACTCCCTGATCACCCCCCTGTCATTGATTACCCCCCTGTCATTGATCACCCCCCTGTAAAGCTCCATTCAGACGTCCGCATGATTTTTACGGATCCACTGATAGATGGATCGGATCCGCAAAACGCATCCGGACGTCTGAATGAAGCCTTACAGGGGCATGATCAATGACTGTGGTTATCACCCCATATAGACTCCCTGATCACCCCCCTGTCATTGATTACCACCCTGTAAAGCTCCATTCAGACCTACGCATGATTTTTACGGATCCACTGATAGATGGATCGGATCCGCAAAACGCATCCGGACGTCTGAATGAAGCCTTACAGGGGCATGATCAATGACTGTGGTGATCACCCCATATAGACTCCCTGATCACCCCCCTGTCATTGATTACCCCCCTGTCATTGATCACCCCCCTGTAAAGCTCCATTCAGACGTCCGCATGATTTTTACGGATCCACTGATAGATGGATCGGATCCGCAAAACGCATCCGGACGTCTGAATGAAGCCTTACACGGGCGTGATAAATGACTGTGGTTATCACCCCATATAGACTCCCTGATCACCCCCCTGTCATTGATCACCACCCCTGTCATTGATCACCCCCCCTGTCATTGATCACCCCCCCTGTCATTGATCACCCCCCTGTCATTGATCACCCCCCTGTCATTGATCAACCCCCTGTCATTGATCAACCCCCCTGTCATTGATCACCCCCCTGTCATTGATCACGCCCGTGTAAGGCTTCATTCAGACATTTTTTTTGGCCCAAGTTAGCGGAATTATTATTTTTTTTTCTTACAAAGTCTCATATTCCACTAACTTGTGACAAAAAATTAAATCTCACATGAACTCACCATACCCCTCACGGAATCCAAATGCGTAAAATTTTTTAGACATTTATATTCCAGACTTCTTCTCACGCTTTAGGGCCCCTAGAATGCCAGGGCAGTATAAATACCCCACATGTGACCCATTTCGGAAAGAAGACACCCCCAGGTATTCCTGAGGGGCATATTGAGTCCATGAAAGATTGAAATTTTTGTCCCAAGTTAGCGGAACGGAGACTTTGTGAGAAAAAAATTAAAAATATCAATTTCCGCTAACTTGTGCCAAAAAAAAAAAAATTCTATGACTCGCCATGCCCTCATTGAATACCTTGGGGTGTCTTCTTTCCAAAATGGGGTCACATGTGGGGTATTTATACTGCCCTGGCATTCTAGGGCCCCAAAGCGTGAGAAGAAGTCTGGTAACCAATGTCTAAAAATGCCCTCCTAAAAGGAATTTGGCCCCTTTGCGCATCTAGGCTGCAAAAAAGTGTCACACATCTGGTATCGCCGTACTCCAGGAGAAGTTGGGGAATGTGTTTTGGGGTGTCATTTTACATATACCCATGCTGGGTGAGATAAATATCATGGTCAAATGCCAACTTTTGTATAAAAAAATGGAAAGTTGTCTTTTGCCAAGATATTTCTCTCACCCAGCATGGGTATATGTAAAAAGACACCCCAAAACACATTCCCCAAACTTCTCTCCGAGTACGGAGATACCAGATGTGTGACACTATTTTGCAGCCTAGTGTGGGCAAAGGGGCCCATATTCCAAGAGCACCTTTCGATTTCACTGGTCATTTACCTACTTACCACACATTAGGGCCCCTGAAAATGCCAGGGCAGTATAACTACCCACAAGTGACCCCATTTGGAAGAAGACACCCCAAGGTATTCCGTGAGGGGCATGGCGAGTTCCTAAATTTTTTATTTTTTGTCACAAGTTAGTGGAAAATGATGATTTTTTTTTTTTTTTTTTTTTTCATACAAAGTCTCATATTCCACTACCTTGTGACAAAAAATAAAAACTTCCATGAACTCACTATGCCCATCAGCGAATACCTTGGGGTCTATTCTTTCCAAAATGGGGTCACTTGTGGGTAGGTATAATGCCCTGGTATTTTAGGGGCCCAAATGTGTGGTAAGGAGTTTGAAATCAAATTCTGTAAAAAATGACGAGTGAAATCCGAAAGGTGCTCTTGGAATATGGCCCCTTTGCCCACCTAGGCTGCCAAAAAAGTGTCACACATCTGGTATCTCCGTACTCAGGAGAAGGTGGGGAATGTGTGTTGGAGTGTCATTTTACATATACCCATGCTGGGTGAGATAAATATCTTGGTCAAATGCCAACTTTGTATAAAAAAAAAAAATGGGAAAAGTTGTCTTTTGCCAAGATATTTCTCTCACCCAGCATGGGTATATGTAAAAAGACACCCCAAAACACATTCCCCAACTTCTCCTGAGTACGGAGATACCACATGTGTGGCACTTTTTTGCAGCCTGGGTGGGCAAAGGGGCCCATATTCCAAAGAGCACCTTTTGGATTTCACTGGTCATTTACCTACTTACCACACATTAGGGCCCCTGGAAAATGCCAGGGCAGTATAACTACCCCACAAGAGACCCATTTTGGAAAGAAGACACCCCAAGGTATTCCGTGAGGGGCATGGCGAGTTCCTAGAATTTTTTATTTTTTGCACAAGTTAGTGGAAAATGATGATTTTTTTTATATATTTTTTTTTTTCATACAAAGTCTCATATTCCACTAACTTGTGACAAAAAATAAAAACTTCCATGAACTCACTATGCCCATCAGCGAATACCTTGGGGTCTCTTCTTTCCAAAATGGGTCACTTGTGGGTAGTTATACTGCCCTGGCATTCTAGGGGCCCAAATGTGTGGTAAGGAGTTTGAAATCAAATTCTGTAAAAAATGACGAGGTGAAATCCGAAAGGTGCTCTTTGGAATATGGGCCCCTTTGCCCACCTAGGCTGCAAAAAAGTGTCACACATCTGGTATCGCTTCCGTATTCAGGAGAAGTTGGGAATGTGTTTTTGGGGTGTCTTTTTACATATACCCATGCTGGGTGAGAGAAATATCTTGGCAAAAGACAACTTTTCCCATTTTTTTATACAAAGTTGGCATTTGACCAAGATATTTATCTCACCCAGCATGGGTATATGTAAAATGACACCCAAAACACATTCCCCAACTTCTACTGAATACGGAGATACCAGATGTGGTGACACTTTTGTGCAGCCTAGGTGGGCAAAGGGGCCCACATTCCAAAGAGCACCTTTCGGATTTCACTGGTCAGTTTTTACAGAATTTGATTTCAAACTCCTTACCACACATTTGGGCCCACTAGAAGGCCAGGGCAGTATAACTACCCCACAAGTGACCCCATTTTGGAAAGAAGAGACCCCAAGGTATTTCGTGATGGCATAGTGAGTTCATGGAAGTTTTTATTTTTTGTCACAAGTTAGTGGAATATGAGACTTTGTAAGAAAAAAAAAAAAAAAAAATCATCATTTTCCGCTAACTTGTGACAAAAAATAAAAAGTTCTATGAACTCACTATGCCCCATCAGCGAATACCTTAGGGTGTGTACTTTCAGAAATGGGGTCATTGTGGGGTGTTTGTACTGTCTGGGCATTGTAGAACCTCAGGAAACATGACAGGTGCTCAGAAAGTCAGAGCTGCTTCAAAAAGCGGAAATTCACATTTTTGTACCATAGTTTGTAAACGCTATAACTTTTACCCAAACCATTTTTTTTTACCCAAACATTTTTTTTTATCAAAGACATGTAGAACAATAAATTTAGAGCAAAATTTATATATGGATGTCATTTTTTTTGCAAAATTTTACAACTGAAAGTGAAAAATGTCATTTTTTTGCAAAAAAAAATCGTTAAATTTCGATTAATACAAAAAAGGTAAAAATGTCAGCAGCAATGAAATACCACCAAATGAAATCTCTATTAGTGAGAAGAAAAGGAGGTAAAATTCATTTGGGTGGTAAGTTGCATGACCGAGCAATAAATGGTGAAAGTAGTGTAGGTCAGAAGTGTAAAAGTGGCTGGTCTTTCAGGGTGTTTAAGCACTGGGGGCTGAGGTGGTTAAGCGGATCCGTCCCCATTGACTTACATTGTAAGTCTGGACGGATCCGCTCGCCTCCGCACGGCCAGGCGGACACCCGAACGCTGCAAGCAGCGTTCAGGTGTCCGCTCACTGAGCGGAGCGGAGGCTGAACGCTGGCAGGCGGATGCATTCTCAGTGGATCCGCCTCCACTGAGAATGCATTGGGGCCAGACGGATGCGTTCGGGGCCGCTCGTGAGCCCCTTCAAACGGTGCGCACGAGCGGACACCCGAACGCTAGTGTGAAAGTAGCCTTAGGGTGGTATTACACAGCCCGTGCGAGCACTGAAGGAATGCTCCATTGGGGCGCTTTTTCACCAGCTTGCTTACACAGGCACATATATACCAAATGCAGGAGGAACGGTTGGCACTGCAGTCATTCCTCCCTAAAGGCTGTATTAGACAGCCAGATCAGGCAGGCGATTGTGGGGAGGGAAGCGTTCCTCCCTGGCAATCGCCTGCTCGACCGAGCTGCAGCAATCTCCTCCTCAGTATTGTGAGGAGCGATAGTTATGACATTGATCTTCCCTATACTGAATTATTGTTTGCCTGCAGCAAATCGTGATTACACACCATGATCTGCCATCTGCAAATGATCTTTAAACCTGTTAAAAGATTTGAATGAGCATTTGATCATTTATCGGGTAATCGGAGGCAGTATTATAGATCATTGCTACCAAGCATTACTACTAGAGATGAGCAGATTTATCAAAATTTCGATTCTCTGGTTCGCCAAATTTTTGAAGAAAAATTTGGTTTGATACAAATTTATTTGCGGCAATTTACTTTAAAAATAGGCTAGTTCCTGGCTGCAGAGAAAATAGGCTAGTTCCTGGCTGTAGAATGCTGTGCCTTGCAGTAACAAGCATTACCTGTTCTATTAATCGCTTATACAAGTAGAGTCCCCCGACAGAGTGGAGAGGGTGTCAGCAGTAAGTTTGTGTTGACGTCACTGATTATTTTGCCCTTCCTCTTATCCAACAAAATAGGATCCTGTCTGTGGAGCATCCACCTTCACTCGGTCAGCATTTGGTCAGTAATCCATCAGTATTGCTAATGTCAAAAAATTGAGTGGATCCAAAACAGAGATGATACGTGAATGGAATAGTTGCATGTCTTCTGTGTTTAGTACCCACTCCTGCTTTTAGCTACCAAATCACAAGGGAATTATTATTATTATTTTTTTTTTTTTACGGGGGAGAAAAAACTAAGTTTATTTAACAAACAGGACATTAATTTAACATACATAAAATACAACACAGAAAGGGCAAAACCACAAGATTTAAAAGAGAAACTGGAAAAAAAAAAGCGCTTCATCAACAAGAATGGATTAATGAACAGTGTCAGGGTGACCACCATGGTAATGCATATTGATCATGAAATGTATGGGGTTATGGCTGATAACTGGAGGACAGTCCAGCAACTGGAGGACAGTCCAGAATACACGCCAACTCCAGCCTATTCCTACAGTGCAGGCTACACAATCACAGCTGGAAGGTAACTGGTTGATACAGGCAACACCTGAAAATCTTCATAAATAAGCCTTAGTATGTGCATGTCTCACAGCTGCTGTAACAGAATGGTAAGAAGTGGTATAACATGTAGTAAGCACTGCAGGGATCATGTCTAAGACATGTAAGATGGCCGGGGGTCCCGAACATTGTGGACAAAGTCCGAGATGAGAGTCGTCCATGTGTTCAATACTGGATGTTATTGATGGCCAGCTCCGTGATGAATCCCAGCACTCGGATTAGGTAGTCCCTACTGAGGAACTTCACTTTACCTTCACAATATGCTGATGCCAAGGATGTCGTCACCTTGATGAGCTGGGTTCTAGAATGGATTCTAAAGTGTCTGAAGAACTGTGAATAAATAATATTAGAATAAATTGTCAACTTCCTCCAATGTGAAGTTCGACGGGCACAGAGAAAACAAGCTCTGTGGCAGACACTGATCCAGAGACGTCACACCCCGGTACACATCGCTGCTAGCTGCTTAAGGTCCTGAGAACTTATCACCCACTTACCGAAACAACAGTCAAAGTTTCTTTGGAACCATGTAACTACGATAGCCATGAGCACCTCGGAGCCGTTATACAGGAAGAGCGGGAGGCAAGTAAATGTCTTTGGTAACACCTCCAATAGATCGTTCTCTGTGTATGTCCCGCAGAACCAACCTGTCCACACAATCCGGTCCTCTGTGCTTGCTTTGGTGAGTGGAGGCTTTGATGAAATTTGTATGAGCACTGCCAGTGGATCTCTGTCCTTAACTTTGAGTCCAGGTAAACAGGAAAATTTGGCTTTTACGTTCGGCTCTGAGCCCACTTTAATGGCAAGACCCTGCTGCTTCTTGGCAGCTATGTGGGTGGACAGGTGCTTGGAATACTCTTTCAGTCTGGTGTATGAGAAATTATACATCGGTGTCAAGAGTTTCCTCCAAGGGGGTGCACTGCGGGATTTTACTTGTAGAGGTCAAGCTTTCGGGAGGATACCTCGGGCTGTGAAAATGACTGCTCCTTCGTGCCGATGACCTACTTTTGGAGGTTAACACCTCATCGGTTGGTGTTTGCATATCCTTGCGATAAATGATGTTCCCGTTCACTGACTGTAAACAAAGATCTTGACAGACAAATGTATCAAACTGTCCCGCAATCTTTCTAGGCATCACGTCTCCAGTCCCCTGACCAGCCAGATTTACCAGCATCTGTTGACATGACATGAAGCAGTGAAATTACATAATTCATCCCATAGTCCTGGCGACTGACAAATAAAGTGGCCTCCCCAAAGAGCCTGAGCAAACGGCAGGTGTCACGCATGAGCTGCCACTTGCTGACATCGAAGTTACACATGGGACTACTCCTGTCCGCTTGGATCATCAACAAGTCATTGATAGCCTTTTTCTGTTCATATAATCCATAGTCATATGGAGGGTGGAATTCCAATGGTTGGAAACGACGCATATCAGCCTATGTTGGAGGATGCCATTCTGCCGCTTCAGCTCAAGGAGGGTGTGCTTTGCGGTGTATGAGTGGCTGAAGTGCATGCAAAGTTTCCTGGCCATTGTTAGGATGTCTTGCAGATGGGTGGAAGACTGCAGGAACCGCCTGACAACCAGATTGAACAAATGTGCCATGCAGGATCTCTACATGAAAATAATGTATTTGGTGTAAATCGCGCGAGGGGCAGAGTTGGAGACATTAACCTCACAAGAGATACAGAGCAGCGGAGTTTGCTTTGAAATTAAAAATTTTACCACTGTGTAATTCGGCCCATACAGCAAAAGGAGGTGTACAATCACCCATACATTTTCCGAAAAAAAGCCAGTGTCACATAAACAATTTCAACACTAAGTAGTTTGGTCCATACCATAAAAGGAGGTGGACAGTCACCCGTAAATTTTCCCAAAGAAAGCCTGTCACATAAAGAATTTCACCACTAAGTAGTTCGGTCCATACTGCAAAAGGAGTTATACAATCACCCATAAATTTTCCGAAAAGAAGCCAGTGTCCCATAAAGAATCTCACCACTAAGTAGTTCGGTCCATACCGCAAAAGGAGGTGTACAGTCACCTGTAAATTTTCCCAAAGAAAGCCTGTGTAACATAAAGAATTTCACCAATAAGTAATTCAGTTCATATCGCAAAAGGAGGTCTACAATCACCCACCAATGTTCCAGAGGAAAACATGTTTGCAATAAGAAAATTCACCAATGAAAGAATAATAGAATTTGGTTCATACAGAAGAAAGTCTACAATCACCCATCAATTAAAAAAAAAAAAGGCTGTTTCACATAAAAAATTTCAGCACTACGTAATTCGGTCCATACCGCATAAAGGGCTTCACCACATATAACTGCACCGCTAAACGGCAATTAGGCCGTTATTTTCCACTACTACACGGCAAACTAGGCTTTAGAATATTTCACTGAACTGCAGAACAGCAATTCAACAGATAAGTGCAACGATGAACAGCGAATATATTTTTATTTCACCACTAATACACGACAAACCGGGCTTTAGAGTATATCACTGCACCGCACAAGGGCAATCAGGCCCTAATTTATTTCAACTTTTACAAAACACAACAGGCGTTTCCACTGATAAGTGCAACGATGAATGGCAAATATATTTTATTTTGCCACTAATACACGGCAAACTGGGCTTTAGAGTATATCACTGCACCACACAAGGGCAATTTGGCCCTAATTGTTTTCTATTTTTACACTACACAAAAAGGCTATTCAACAAATGAGTGCAACGCTGGACGGCGAATATATTTTAATGTCGCCACAAATACACGGCAAACTGGGCTTTAGAGTACAGCACTGCACCGCACAAGGGCAATTAGGCTCTAATTTTTTAAAACTTTTATAGAACACAACAGGCTTTTCACCAGATAAGTGCAATGCTGGACGGCGAATATATTTTTATTTTGCCAGTGATACACGGCAAACTGGGCTTTAGAATATTTCACTGCACCGCAAAACGGCAATTAGGCCCTAATTTCTTTCTCCTTTTACACAACATAAAAGGCTTTTCAACAGATAAGTGCAATGATGAACGGCAAATTTATTTTTATTTTGCCACTAATACACGGCAAACAGGGCTTTAGAATATATCACTGCACCGCTGATCAGCAAAGATATATTTCCTTTTCCCACTAATACACGCAAAAAAGGGCTTTAAAACAGATAACTGCACCACTGAGCGGCAAATATATTTTTTCTTTTTACCACTCATAAATGCAAAAAAGGGCTTTACCACAGATAACTGCACCGCTGAGCAGCAAAGATATTTTTCCTTTTTCCACTAATACAAGCAAAAAAGGGCTTTAGAACAGATAACTGCACTGCTGAAGAGTGCAAATTTATTTAACTTTTGCCACGAAAACATGACAAAAAGGGCTGTAATTTTCACACTTCACACCACACAGCTGGTGCTAATAAGCCCTTTTTTCTTCCACTAAATACAAGCCAAAAAAATGCTTTAGAATACATAACCTGCACCGCACTAGGGCAAAATAAAACATAGAAATATTTTTATGTAATAACCCCTGTTAATGCCTGTATCAAACAGCACTTGCACCCAAATAAGATGGTTTGATGGAATTCAGAGCTGTATAATGGCAATTTGGATTCCCAGTCAGTGCTGCAAGGTGTAATAGGAATGTTCCTATTACCCAGGCTGTCACCTCCCCGAATATACCCTGGTTAACAGAATGCTGTGGAATGATTCCTCATATCCTTACTCTACACCTTGAATAATTTTTCCTGCACTTGTATATTCGTTTTTTTTTTTTTAGCACCAATGACATCTTTTTTTATCACTGTCCCTCGCGCCTGCAGACGTCCTCTCCTGCACTAAGTACACTGGTAATGGCAGAAGGCCCTATAAGATGGCTGCCGCTATTTATAGGGCTGTGACATACAGGGCTGGCTGCTGATTGGCTGCATCATGTTAGTATGGGTGATCCGCCTCCAGAGTTCCTCTCTCCATGTCTTCACACGTGCAGCAGTCCATTTTAGGAAAAAATTTGTTAGCACAAAGCGCAAGGAAATTCGAATCAAATTTTTCCTGAAATTCGGAACGAATTCCACCTTGATCAGCTTCGATTCGCTTATCTCTAATTACTACAAACGCTGGCAGAAATCTGCCTGTCTATTATAACATTTATTCTGTTCTATTCCTCTTCCTGTGTAATCTAGGATGTGCTGCCGATAATCGGGCAGCTGATTCACTGCTTGATTATACAAGCTGATTACTGGGTGCAAGCATTCGTATCGCTGATAACTGGCCCGAAATTGTGCTGTGTAAAAGTCCCTAAGGCAGATAGTATTTCATTTTTGGAGACTATTGTGTCATATGGAGGTACTATACAATGTGTACTCTGTCTAGGTATTTCTAATATGAACACATAGGAACACAGGTCATTGAGGTTCTGGAGTACAGAGTTACGTGCCTCTACATGGCTACTCAGCTGATTCCATAGGTTTTCAAATGGATTCAGGTCTGGAGAAAGTGCAGGCTACTCATATGAAGTACATGGAACAGAGAAAAACAAAAATCTGTGACCCGTGAAGTGGTAGAAACGACACCGGGGAGGAAAAGGATGAGCGCCAAGCTTCCAGTCCTGTGATGTATATATAAGAAAATAGTGAATGGATAGGTAAATACCCCAATAGATAAACATACAAGACAGACGAATATAGTATTAATATCGTTGGTTCTTATCGGTATTAACGCCAAAAAACTGTCACGGAAGGTGTTACAGAAAACTAGAAGACACAAATGACGATCCGACCTGACTTGATCCAAAACTAAGGAACCAAAGGTAAGGCCTGCTAACAGCCCTAGCTCTCTCCCTTACTGCTCAGCTATGCAAAAATCTCTATGGTAGATAATTGCATACCCTCGTTCCTCGACTGTATGGAAACCTGAACACCCTATAATAGTGAGGGGACACGACCACCGGCTCCCTACACTTAATACGGAGGGAGTCAGGGTCACCTAGGATCAAGCAAACAGGAAAACACAGATAAATGAACAGACTTATCTGTAGAAGCATCAGTTGTAGCATCCAGCATGCACACACTCCAGGAAGTTGTATAAACCACAAAGTGATGCAGTATGGGAGGGGATTTAAAGGGATGCAATCAGTGCAACTAGATGACAGCTGAGAGAGGGAAACGAGATGACAAAACAAAAGCAAAACAAAAGAACCTCAAGCAGGAGGTTCTGAAGAACGTCTGTCAGAGCTTCTCAGATGTCTGGCGGTGACAAAAACCTTCACTATAATAAAATACAATTCCAACTGAACCAAGACCCAAAATCTGGACACTTCTCAACAGAAGAAGTATATCAAATGGAGGTCAAAGGAAAATTGGTACATATATATATATATATATATATATATATATATGATAGATACATAAAAACAAGTAATAAAAGCATAGAGCTTTTCCACTCACTTCACAAGCGGGGTCACCTCCAGGATAAACTCAAGACACCTGTGGTGATGCCCCCCTGATCCGAGGTCGTTCGTAGAATGGTAGAGATCCAGGTAAGTGGACCAAATCTGCGGTGAAGATGGAAACAGCAGGCGGATCCTTAACTTCATGAAATCGCTCTTTATTGAGAATAAAACAAGCTCAATGCGTTTCGGGGGTCCATATAATATCCCCCTTCCTCAGGAGCAGATAGGGAAGGTGAGTAATAGTCTACAGATATATATATACCAAATGAACAAATCAAAACAAATCGAAAATCGGCGCCAAATTCTTGTGGGCGTGGCTACAGAAGTGACATTCACACACAGTCACCTCAAGGGTGCAAAAATAAATCTCTATCTGATTTACAGCAGTCCCATAGGGGGACAAACGATGTTACAATTAAAACCAATAGATATCTAAATCAAAATGGAAGAAAAATAAGAATTCTGAACTTAGTTCGGTAGCTACCGGCAAGACGGGATGTGACGTCAGTGGAACGCATAGAATTTGCATAATGGTGTTCCATCAGGCTTTAGGATAAATGCAGAAAACAGGTTCATACAAGTTCATACACATATATATATATATATATATATAACATACTGCCATACATTAAGACATATATTGCCTCTCCAAGATGGAGATATTCAAAATTGTAGCTGCGTGTCGGCAAAACAAAAAGGGGAGGGGCCGGGACCTGTGGGACGCACACAGTGACGCGTGCGTTCCACTTGGACAAACCGGAACATCAAGAGCGCAAGGAGCGTCAAGAGATGGGAGGCCCTATGGGATCCATGACGACTGTGGAACACACGCTTGTCGGCGTGCGTTCCATCCCGCTGTCAGTCCCAAAAATCGTATTAGGTTGGAGCGGGAGGAGCCGATGCCCCTGTATTGGATCTCAGGAGGGCTCACATGTGCATAAAAAAAAAATATATATATATATATATATATATATATATATGTATGCAAAATGATATATATTTTGAGGATCACTAGAGGAGACAGAAACACATATTTAAAAACATATACATTGATTGGTCAAAACACATATTTTTACACATAAAAGAAAAAATAATAATATATATTATGGTAACTACAGTATAGTCTGACAAGACAATATGATAAAAAATCTAAGGGGAGGAATGTATCTCTCTATATATATGTATGAATTCAATATAAATATATTAATAGTGCTTTGATATTAAAATTAATTATGTAAAATTAATTTTATAAATTTATAAAACGTTTTTTATAAGGAGAAAGATTATAAAAATATTATTAAAAATCTTTTTAAGAAAATATTTTATTTTAAATATATATTTTTACAAGGAATCGGTTATTGGATAAAATTGTTTATGAAACAGAGCATTATACGACTAAAAATGGTTTACAGCGTTTTTTAAAACTAAAACAGAAAGAAATCAGTAATTTGTATATTCTAGTGATTCATTTAGACCGAACGGCGACAGGGTATTTAATTAAAAAATCCAAAACCTTTCCTTCCTACATTTGAAGTACCCCATAGTGATGAGCGGCAGAGGCAATATTCAAATTCGCGAATATTTCGCGAATATTCATCATAAATTTGAGAATTCGCCATTATTTTCTTGATTGCGAAAATCGGCAATGTAATATGCGTGTGTTGCGTGCGCAATACAGGCGTGGGTCACTTGCTACATTTTTCAAGCTGCTAGAAGTTTCCTGAGACTGGAGAAAATGGTTGGCACGGGCCCACAGCAGAACATTACAATAGCTTTATATGCAGATAGAGTGCTCCAATATATTTGTGATCGGCAATTAATTATGTGCATATTTTGGTGCAATACGTGCAACTTCACAGTTTAGCAGGTCTGACTAAATATTACTGATTGGTGCACTAAGTATTGTTGTGAACTTGTGACATCACAGCACTATGTATGTAGCATGTATGTATGGACAGCAGAACCTATCAGCTACACTATATCACTATCTAACCTACACTGACTATCTCCCACTAACTATCTGTATTATATACAGTATATATGAGCTAACTAACTAACTATCTAATGTAATGACACAGCAAAGCACAGAGCACAGCAATAATACTGCTGTCTCTCTCAGAACTGCAAAAAACTGCAGAAAGTGGCTGCTGGGGAGGTTCTTATATAGTAAGGGGTAGGCAACTTTCCTATTGGTTGCTAGGGATGTTGCTAAACTCAGACAAAGACATTGCAGCAAGAAGCAGGAGGGATCATGGGTTCAGATTGAAAAAGAATCTAGAATATTCACGAATATGAATAAATAGCACTATATTCTAAATCTTCGCGAATTCTCGAAGTGGCGAGAATGATTTGCGCAATCACGAATATATTGGAACACTCTATCTGCATATGAAGCTATTGTAATGTTCTGCTATGCCAACCATTTTCTCCAATCTCAGGAAACTTCTAGCAGCTTGAAAAATGTAGCAAAAGTGACCCACGCCTGTATTGCCACGCAATACCTGCGTATTACATTGCCGATTTTCGCATCAAGAAAATAATGACGAATTCTCGAATTTGCAAATTTATGACGAATATTCGCCCAAATATTCACAAAATATTGTGAATTTTAATATTGCGCCTGCCGCTCATCACTAGTCCCTAGTCCAGTGTAGATGCTTCCTGGCCGATGTAAGATGATGACATCTCTGGTCAGGTACCCTTGGAGATGGTCTAGCATGCAGAAAACGCTGATGTAAACTGTTTTGAATGGTCTGACGTGACACTTGGGTGCCTCTCAACTCCCTTAACTGTGCCTGGAGTTGTGCGCCATTCATCATCCGGTTTCGCAGGGCATTGATCACAATAAAGCAGTCATGAGTGTTGGATGTGGCCAAAGGATGTCCACTTTTATTCCTTTCTGTGACTCTTCCAGTCTCTCTGTATCTCTGTTGCAACCTGCTGATGACCTCTGTGACACTCTAAGCTCAGTTGCCACTTCCATCTGAGAATGTCCTGCTTGAAGCCTCGCAATGATGAGGTACTGTTGATAAATTGTTAGGTGTTGTCTTGGTCTCATGATGTCAAAATGTGATAGCATGATTGTCATGGTCTTACCTGCTTGCTGCTCTCCTTCGTTTGACATGTGCTGCGGCCATCTTGGGTCCTGGGTTTCTTGTAGCCTTCCACCCTGCGGCTCCTCCTTCCCCTGGGAGGAGCTGGATGCCTAGCTCATATATATAGGAGGTCTGTGGCTTCAGTTCCTTGCTTGGTCCTCTTGTGTTCACATGCTTCTAAGACTGCTGCTGCTTCTGGTTCCTGATCCTGGCTTCGTCTGACTACCCTGCTGGTTCCTGATCCTGGCTTCGTCTGACTACCCTGCTGGTTCCTGATCCTGGCTTCGTCTGACCTACCCTGCTGGTTCCTGATCCTGGCTTCGTCTGACTACCCTTCTGGTTCCTGACCTCTGGCTTCGGCTAAGACTCTGCTCGGTTTCACCATCCGTTTGGACTTTTGCTTTACAGCTTTATTTTCAATAAAGCCTTCTTATTTTCACTTATCTCTGTTGTACGTCTGGTTCATGGTTCCGTGACATTAGGACCAAGCCATGAATTCTGACGGTACAGGGCCATCCTCGCTACCCACGCTGGTTGCCAGACTTGATCAGCAGGATCACCTGTTGGGTCGGTTCGCTGTGGCGTTGCAAACCCTGCTTGAACGCACGGCTCATTTCGCCTCCCGTTGCCGATGGGTCGGTTGTCGCTCCTGGGCTCGCTCCTACTGCCGCTCCGGTTGTTGCGCCAGAGTCTACCCCGACACCTGTTGTTGCGCCTGCGGTGTTTCGGGGTATGACCGGTTCTGCCCCTCTTCCACAGCGCTTTGGGGGAGAGCCAACTCAGTGCCGAGGTTTCCTTAACCAGGTGGGCATTTATTTCGAGTTGCTGCCACATGCCTTTCCTACTGAGAGATCAAAGGTGGGCTTCTTGATCTCGCTGCTCTCGGACAAGGCCTTGGCCTGGGCCAGCCCTTTATGGGAGAACAACAATCCGGTGGTTGCCGAGTTTTCCGGTTTTGTTGCTTCTCTTCGGAAGGTATTCGATGTGCCGGCTCGTGCTGCCTCTGCTGCGAAGCTCCTTATGTCCATCAGACAGGGTTCACGATCCGTAGCTGAATACGCCATTGAGTTTCGTACCCTGGCAGCAGAGGTGGGCTGGAATAATGAGGCTCTGGTCGCTGCTTTCTCTCATGGTCTCTCGGATGCCTTGAAGGATGAGGTTGCAGCTAAGGACCTACCAGTTGAGCTCGAGTCTCTTATTTCTTTCCTGATTTTGATTGACACCAGACTCAGGGAGAGACCTTCCTTTAAGGAGAACCTGCGGAGGTCTTCTAACAGATTGGTGCCTACGTTTGCTGTCCCACCCGTGCCTCCCTCTCCTCCCACGCCTCCTGGGGATGACTTGTCTGGGGGTGAACCCATGCAGCTGGGGTTTGCTCGCCTGTCCGAGGGGGAGAGGGCACTCCGGAGACGCGAGGGCCGATGCATGTACTGTGGTCTCGGTGGGCATTTTCGGTTGGCATGTCCGAACCGTCCGGGAGACGCTCGTACCCTGAGATCCTGTCGGGGGCAGATCTTGGGTGGAGTCTCCTCGTCCCCGGTTTCCCGTGTTGACAAACCACTGATCACTGTTGTCCTCTCCTGGGTCGGGGGCTCGGTGACGACCCAGGCGTTGGTGGACTCTGGTGCTGGTGGTTTGTTCATTGATAGTGTGTTCGCTGCCGCCAATTCCATTCCTCTGCAGGCTCGAGGTTCCCCACTGGCTCTTGAGGCGATAGACGGCAGACCCCTTCTGCCGCCACACGTGACTCATGAGACCCTTCCAGTGGGGATAGCCATTGGTGCCGTTCACAGAGAGTCGGTCTGCCTCCAGGTTATTTCGTCTCCACACTACTCGGTGGTCTTGGGGTACCCCTGGCTCCAGAAGCATAATCCGACTTTCGATGGAGATCGGTCGAGATCCTCTCGTGGTCACCGCAGTGTGGGGCTAGTTGCATCCATGGGTCTGTCAAGTTGCTGTGTACTTCCTCGGACTCTCTGTTGCCTCCTGAATACGAGGAGTACCGGGATGTATTCGATAAGGTGCGCGCGGTTGCCCTACCTCCGCACCGCCCATACGATTGTGCCATAGAGTTACAATCTGGTGCCGTTCCTCCTCGTGGCAAAGTCTATCCACTGTCGGTAGCGGAGAATGAGGCCATGGAGGAGTACGTGAGGGAGGCGCTTTCACGCGGACACATTCGCAAATCTTCGTCCCCGGCAGGGGCTGGATTTTTCTTTGTGAAAAAGAAGGGCGGTGAGTTGAGGCCTTGCATCGATTACAGGGGTCTCAATCGCATCACGATCAAGAACGCTTACCCGATACCCTTGATTTCCGAGCTGTTCGATCGCCTTAAAGGGGCCACGGGTCTTTACCAAACTCGACCTGAGGGCGGCATATAACCTGGTAAGGATCAAGGCGGGCGATGAGTGGAAGACCGCGTTTAACACCAGGACCGGTCATTACGAATCCTTGGTTATGCCCTTTGGGTTGTGCAATGCGCCCGCAGTCTTTCAGGAATTCATCAACGATGTTTTCCGTGACCTGTTGCAGCAGTGTGTGGTAGTCTATTTGGATGACATCTTGGTATATTCTGAATCCATGGAGGCCCACATTCTGGATGTCAGACGAGTGTTGCAACGGTTACGAGAGAACAAGCTGTTCGGTAAGCTTGAGAAATGCGAATTTCACCGATCCCAGGTAACCTTCTTAGGTTACATCATTTCCGCTGAGGGGTTCTCCATGGATCCTGAGAAGGTTTCGGCTGTCTTACAGTGGCCCCAGCCCAGTGGTCTTCGTTCCCTGCAGCGCTTTTTGGGCTTCGCCAATTATTATCGGAAGTTCATCAGGGACTTTTCCATGCTGGCCAAGCCTCTCACGGATCTGACCAGGAAGGGCAGTAATTCCCAGGTCTGGCCGCTCGAGGCCATCCGAGCTTTTGAGGCCCTAAAGTCCGCCTTTGTGTCGGCTCCGATTCTGTCGCATCCCAACCCTGGTTGCCCTTTGTCCTCGAGGTGGACGCGTCTGAGACGGGAGTAGGCGCCCTTCTGTCTCAGCGTAGAACACCAGAGGGTCCTCTGCTTCCTTGTGGGTTTTACTCCCGGAAACTGTCTTCCGCGGAGTGCAACTATCAGATTGGTGACAGGGAGTTATTGGCCATCGTGCAGGCCCTTAAAGAATGGAGGCACTTGCTCGAGGGTTCGGTGGTTCCGGTTCTCATCCTGACGGACCACAAGAATCTGACCTACCTTTCTGAGGCCAAGAGATTGACACCACGTCAGGCCAGATGGGCTCTGTTCTTGTCACGTTTTAATTACGTGGTCTCCTACCTACCCGGTTCCAAGAACATCAGGGCGGATGCCTTATCACGGCAGTACTCCGAGCTGTCCAGGGAGGAGTCGATTCCGACTTCGGTCATACCTCCGAATCAGATCCTGGCCGCCATTCGCACCAGCCTGACCTCTCCCCTGGTGAGCAGATTTTGGCGGCTCAATCGGGTGCTCCCTCTGGGAGACCCAACGGCAGATGTTTTGTGCCTGAGGAGTTGCGCACTCGGTTGTTGCGAACCTACCATAACTCCAAGACCGCGGGGCATCCTGGAAAGAATCAGCTGTCCTGGGCTGTTTCACGTCTGTTCTGGTGGCCTTCCCTACGTTCCGACATCGCCGCATATGTAGCGGCATGCTCCGTTTGTGCCCAGAGTAAGTCCCCTCGGCACCTTCCGTTGGGCCTTCTGCAACCCATAGCCACCGGGGAGCGCCCATGGTCACACCTGGGGATGGATTTCATTGTGGACCTCCCTGCATCCCGAGGCCATACGGTCATTCTCATGATTGTGGATCGGTTTTCCAAAATGTGCCACTGTGTTCCTCTCAAGAAGTTACCCTCTGCACAAGAGTTGGCCACGATTTTTGCCAGGGAGGTCTTCCGGTTGCACGGTTTGCCTAAGGAGATTGTGTCGGATCGGGGGAGTCAGTTTGTGTCCAGGTTCTGGCGCGCCTTTTGCTCCCAGTTGGGGATTCATCTCTCCTTCTCCTCGGCCTACCACCCTCAGTCCAATGGGGCCGCAGAACGATCCAATCAGGCCTTGGAGCAATTCCTTCGTTGCTATGTCTCCGATCACCAAGACAATTGGGTTGACCTCCTGCCTTGGGCTGAGTTTGCCAGGAACACGGCGGTGAACTCTTCCTCTGGGACGTCTCCCTTCATGGCCAATTATGGGTTCCAACCTGCCGTGTTACCGGAGGTATTCTCTCCCCAGGATATTCCGGCTGTGGAGGATCACCTTTCCGTCCTACGTGCTTCTTGGGTACAGATCCAGAAGTCCCTTGAGGTCTCTGCGCAGCGCCAGAGATTCCAGGCTGATCGCAGACGAGCGCCTGCTCCTTCCTACCAGGTCGGAGACCGTGTATGGTTGTCCACCCGCAACCTCAACCTTCGAGTGCCCACTCCCAAGCTGGCGCCTCGCTTTGTTGGTCCCTTCCGAGTGCTTCGCAGGGTAAACCCGGTAGCCTATGCCCTTGCGCTTCCTCCTGGCATGCGGATCTCCAACGTGTTTCATGTCTCCCTGTTGAAGCCACTGGTGTGTAATCGTTTCACTTCCTCGGTTCCTCGGCCTCGTCCGGTCCAAGTGGGCAATCGTGAGGAATATGAGGTGAGCAATATCCTGGACTCACGCCTGGTCCGCGGTCGGTTGCAGTTTTTGGTCCATTGGCGTGGTTATGGTCCAGAGGAGCGTTCCTGGGTTCCCTCCGCAGATGTCCATGCTCCTGCCTTGCTCCGAGCCTTCCACGCACGCTTCCCTCAGAAACCGTTTTGTGCTCCGCGGAGGAGGGGCCCTTGAGGGGGAGGTACTGTCATGGTCTTACCTGCTTGCTGCTCTCCTTCGTTTGACATGTGCTGGCGGCCATCTTGGGTCCTGGGTTTCTTGTAGCCTTCCACCCTGCGGCTCCTCCTTCCCCTGGGAGGAGCTGGATGCCTAGCTCATATATATAGGAGGTCTGTGGCTTCAGTTCCTTGCTTGGTCCTCTTGTGTTCACATGCTTCTAAGACTGCTGCTGCTTCTGGTTCCTGATCCTGGCTTCGTCTGACTACCCTGCTGGTTCCTGATCCTGGCTTCGTCTGACTACCCTGCTGGTTCCTGATCCTGGCTTCGTCTGACTACCCTGCTGGTTCCTGATCCTGGCTTCGTCTGACTACCCTTCTGGTTCCTGACCTCTGGCTTCGCTAAGACTCTGCTCGGTTTCACCATCCGTTTGGACTTTTGCTTTACAGCTTTATTTTCAATAAAGCCTTCTTATTTTCACTTATCTCTGTTGTACGTCTGGTTCATGGTTCCGTGACAATGATGGGGAGGACTGCTTAAATACCAATTCTAATTGAACCAGGACATTTATTGGGAGATTCATGGATCAAACACCTGTTTTGAATTTTGCCATTAAGCTTTTTGTTAGAGAACAGCAAGTTGTACTGAAACATTGAACAGTTAGACATGTGCATTCAAAAGTTTAATGAAGGTCACATTAAGTTCACCTGTAGAGTAAATTACACCCACAAGCCAAATATCCCTAACTTTTTGTGAGTAGTGTATGTATATATATATATATATATATATATATATATATATATATAGTTGCAAGAAAAAGTATGTGAACCCTTTGGAAAGAAATGGATTTCTGCACAAATTGGTCATAAAATGTGATCTGATCTTCATCTAAGTCACAACAATAGACAATCACAGTCTGCTTAAACTAATAACACACAAAGAATTAAATGTTACCATGTTTTTATTGAACACACCATGTAAACATTCACAGTGCAGGTGGAAAAAGTATGTGAACTCTTGGATTTAATAACTGGTTGAACCTGCTTTGGCAGCAATAACTTCAACCAAACGTTTCCTGTAGTTGCAGATCAGATGTGCACAACGGTCAGGAGTAATTCTTGACCATTCCTCTTTACAGAACTGTTTCAGTTCAGCAATATTCTTGGGATGTCTGGTGTGAATCGCTTTCTTGAGGTCATGCCACAGCATCTCAATCGGGTTGAGGTCAGGACACTCTTTTCTTCTGTTTAAGCCATTCTGTTGTTGATTTACTTCTATGCTTTGGGTCGTTGTCCTGTTGCAACACCCATCTTCTGTTGACCTTCAGCTGGTGGACAGATTGCCTTAAGTTCTCCTGCAAAATGTCTTGATAAACTTGGGAATTCATTTCCTTTGATGATAGCAATCCGTCCAGGCCATGACGCAGCAAAGCAGCCCCAAACCATTATGCCCCCACCACTATACTTCACAGTTGGGATGAGGTTTTGATGTTGTTGTGCTGTGCCTCTTTTTCTCCACACTTAGTGTTGTGCGTTTCTTCCAAACAACTCAACTTTGGTTTCATCTGTCCACATAATATTTTGCCAGTACTGCTATGGAACATCCAGGTGCTCTTGGGCAAACTGTAAACATGCAGCAATGATTTTTTTGGACAGCAGTGGCTTCCTCTGTGGTATGCTCCCATGAAATCCATTCTTGTTTAGTGTTTTATGTATCGTAGATTCACTAACAGGGATGTTAGTATATGCCAGAGACTTTTGTAAGTCTTTAGCTGATACTCTAGGATTCTTCTTCACCTCACTGAGCAGTCTGCGCTGTGCTCTTCCAGTCATCTTTACAGGACGGCCACTCCTAGGGAGAGTAGCAGCAGTGCTGAACTTTCTCTATTTATAGACAATTTGTCTTACCGTGGATTGATGAACAGCTTTTGGAGATACTTTTATAACCCTTTCCAGCTTTATGCAAGTCAACAATTCTCTATCGCAGGTGTTCTGAGAGCTCTTTTGTGCGAGGCATCATTCACATGAGGCAATGCTTCTTGTGAAAAGCAAACCCAGAACTGGTGTGTGTTTTTTATAGGGCAGGGCAGCTGTAACCAACACCTCCAATCTCATCTCATTGATTGGACTCCAGTTGGCTGACACCTCACTCCAATTAGCTCTTGGAGATGTCATTAGTCTAGGGGTTCACATACTTTTTCCACCTGCACTGTGAATGTTTACATGGTGTGTTCAATAAAAACATGGTAACATTTAATTCTTTGTGTGTTATTAGTTTAAGCAGACTGTAATTGTCTATTGTTGTGACTTAGATGAAGATCAGATCACATTTTATGACCAATTTGTGCAGAAATCCATATCATTTCAAAGGGTTCACATATTTTTTCTTGCAACTGTGTATATATATACATACCATTTGTGGTTTCTACTATTCGACTTAGCGGTCAGTATTAAAACTGCAAGATTTGCGGATTTTAAAAAATCTAGATAAAGCTAAAATAAATATACCATCACTACAAATATTTAAAATATATTCAACATAAAAATTGATTTAAAGAATAGGTCATGATTACACTCTTCCTTAAATTTATCCCTCTTTGTGACAGTGTTCCTTTTTACAGTTTAATTATGATTTATTTTTGTAGTGAATACTGTACAGTACTATCTACAGTGGGATGCGAAAGTTTGGGCAACCTTGTTAATAGTCATGATTTTCCTGTATAAATCGTTGGTTGTTACGATAAAAAATGTCAGTTAAATATATCATATAGGAGACACACACAGTGATATTTGAGAAGAGAAATGAAGTTTATTGGATTTACAGAAAGTGTGCTATAATTGTTTAAACAAAATTAGGCAGGTGCATAAATTTGAGCACCACAAAAAAGAAATGAAATCCATATTTAGTAGATCCTCCCTTTGCAGAAATTACAGCCTCTAAACACTTCCTGTAGGTTTCCATGAGAGTCTGGATTCTGGTTGAAGGTATTTTCAACCATTCCTCTTTACAAAACATCTTTAGTTCATTCAGGTTTGATGGCTTCTGAGCACAGACAGCTCTCTTTAAGTCACACCACAGATTTTCAGTTATATTCAGGTCTGGGGACTGAGATGGCCATTCCAGAACGTTGTACTTGTTCCTCTGCATAAATGCCTTAGTGGATTTTGAGCAGTGTTTAGGGTCGTTGTCTTGTTGAAAGATCCAGCACTGGTGCAGCTTCAGCTTTGTCACGGATTCCTGGACATTGGTCTCCAAAATCTGCTGATACTGAGTGGAATCCATGCGTCCCTCAACTTTGACAAGATTCCCAGTCCCTGCGCTGGCCACACAGTCCCACATCATGATGGAACCACCACCATATTTTACTGTAGGTAGCAGGTTTTTTTTCTTGGAATGCTGTGTTCTTTTTCCTCCATGCATAACGCCCCTTGTTATGGCCAAATAACTCAATTTTAGTTTCATCAGTCCACAGCACCTTATGAAGCTGGCTTGTCCAAATGTGCTTTAGCTTTTTGTGCTGTGGGCAGAGAAAAGGCTTCCTCTGCATCACTCTCGCATACAGCATCTCCTTGTGTAAAGTGCGCCGAATGGTTGAACGATGCACAGTGACTCCATCTGCAGCAAGATGATGTTGTAGGTCTTTGGTGCTGGTCTGTGGGTTGACTCTGACTGTTCTCACCATTCGTCGCTTCTGTCTATCCGAGATTTTTCTTGGTCTGCCACTTCGAGCCTTAACTTGAACTGAGCCTGTGGTCTTCCATTTCCTCAATATGTTCCTAACTGTGGAAACAGAAGCTGAAATCTCTGAGACAGCTTTCTGTATCCTTCCCCTAAACCATGATGGTGAACAATCTGTCTTCAGGTCATTTGAGAGTTGTTTTGAGACCCCCATGTTGCTACTCTTCAGAGAAAATTAAAAGAGGAGGGAAACAATTGACCCCCTTAAATACTCTTTCTCATAATTGGATTCACCTGTGTATGTAGGTCAGGGGTCACTGAGCTTACCAAGCCAATTTGAGTTCCAATAATTAGTTATAAAGGTTTTGGAATAAAAAAAAATGACAACAGTGCCCAAATTTATGCACCTGCCTAATTTTGTTTAAACAATTATAGCACACTTTCTGTAAATCCAATAAACTTCATTTCACTTCTCAAATATCACTGTGTGTGTCTCCTATATAATATATTAAACTGACATTTTTTATCGTAACATCCAAAGATTTATACAGGAAAATCATGACGATTAACAAGGTTGCCCAAACTTTTGCATCCCACTGTTTCTAAAATATTAGGTCACTGTCCACATATGAGTAAAATATTACTTTTATTATTCAGCTATAGTTATTCAGAGCAGTTGTGAAATCAAGAACTGTTTATTTTCCAGAAACAGCATCTTTCTTGTCTAGGGGATGAGTCTGGTAGGGCAGCTTGGTTTTATTCACTTGAATGAGGATGAACTGCAGTACCAGATATAGCTCATGGATAGAAGTGGTGCTGTTTTTGGATAAAGGCAGTCCTTTTCTTTTGATCTCATACAAACACAGAAACAGAACAGTGATTCTAACTTGATGTTATTTCTTAATATAAAATTTATTAAATCTGTTCTGTCGGCATACTGAAACTGTATAAAATTCTGTGAATAAACAGAGAAATATATTCCGTTTTTTTCTGGACTTGTTTTTGTATGGATTTCTTATTATCCACATAAGATTGCCAGCGGTCAGTTTCATAATTTTTTTGATTATGTAAATAGTTTTGCCAAACCATAAGTGGATAAGTAGGTAGAAGTGTTTATTTAAAGAAAAAGAATAAAACTATAGCATGGTTTTGTACATTTTTAAGCATAGCCAAGCTAAACCTTTAAACAAGGATTTTGTTTCACAACGTCTGCAAACCATTCAGCCACTAACCCACCATACCAATCTGGATGCGCCAAGCAAAATAAGTCAAGATTAGTAGAGCTCAACCTCTAAACCAAATGTTACAAGTGCTGCACTTCATCACAAGGGCACTTGCATATGATGAGAAAGCTTCACATTAACTTTTTATTGACAGAGGCTGACACCACATAAATGAGAAGTGCTACAATTTTGTAAAGATGGAATACGTACTGACAACTCGTATAGCCATTACTTGCATACATATCAGTCCATGAAAAACTACTCTGTATATTAAAACAAGTATCACCACATATAGAAATAAAAACTCAGGTCCATATTTTGCCTATATGGAGTACATATTATAATAAAACTGGTAATAAAATGTAATGTAATAAAAGTAGTGTAATAAATCATGGATTTGTCTCAGCCATATAGGAATGAGCTTGGAGATCTCACAGGCAGGAGCAAAAGTGGCAATAGCATCTATTAGACTACTGAACATACAGGAAAATAGTATGTTTTTTCTTAAGATGCTTTAGAAGGACCCAGCCATTGTAAAGGGTCCAAATGTTGCATTTTCCCATATGTTATTGGATCAATAAAGAAGTCTAATGGATGATTATTGCTACTGCCTCTTTTGCTTCTTGAATTACTGTAAGCGTATTCCTGTATGGTTCATAAAAAAATGGGGGTCACAATGGGAGAAATACATCTATATTAGGTGTATTTCTGTTGCAAATTGCGGCACAAAGGTCCTTTGCGACTTTTCCCCACTCACGCCAGGTCTAAAAAAGAGAGCGTGGTGTGGTTGGGGAAGAGGATGGGCTGACAGGCTCTCCCCTACTCACTGCTGCTGTGGCCCCATTCATAAAATGTCTACAACCCGTGCTCCGTAAACTGCTGTGCACTCACCGGTGTACAGAAATTTCAGTTTTAGGTGCACAGGGAATGGTGCACTTTAGGGAGGAAGAAATGTAATAAAAATACAAAATACATTAATAAAGTATATTAGAAAAACTATTATTAGGGAACTAGGAACATCTTATTAAAATTTTATTCGAAAGTTTAATTACTCTTTAAGGGCTCTTTCACACCTGCGTTCTTTTCTTCCGGCATAGAGTTCCGTCGTCGGGGCTCTATGCCGGAAGAATCCTGACCAGGATTATCCCCATGCATTCTGAATGGAGAGAAATCCGTTCAGGATGCATCAGGATGTCTTCAGTTCCGGAACGGAACGTTTTTTGGCCGGAGAAAATACTGCAGCATGCTGCGCTTTTTGCTCCGGTCAAAAATCCGGAACACTTGCCGCAAGGCCGGATCCGGAATTAATGCCCATTGAAAGGCATTAATCCGGATCCGGCCTTAAGCTAAACATCGTTTCGGCGCATTACCGGATCCGACGTTTAGCTTTTTCTGAATGGTTACTATGGCACCCAGGACGCTAAAGTCCTGTTTGCCATGGTAAAGTGTAGTGGGGAGCGGGGGAGCAGTATACTTACCATCCGTGTGGCTCCCGGGGCGCTCCAGAATGACGTCAAGGCTCCCCACACGCATGGATGACGTGATCACATGGATCACGTCATCCATGCGCATGGGGCGCTCTGATGTCATTCTGGAGCGCCCCGGGAGCCGCACGGACGGTAAGTATACTGCTCCCCCGCTCCCCACTACTACTATGGCAACCAGGACTTTAATAGCGTCCTGGGTGCCATAGTAACACTGAACGCATTTTGAAGACGGATCCGTCTTCAAATGCTTTCAGTTCACTTGCGTTGTTACGGATCCGGCGGGCACCTCCGGCAAATGGAGTACACGACGGATCCGGACAACGCAAGTGTGAAAGAGCCCTAAGACAGTCGTGTAAAACGCCTGTCTTAATAAATGTGCCCCAATGTTTTGTGTAAACAGGAATGTGCTGCCGATAAACAGAGGGGATGACTGCAGCATGTAAATGCAGCTGAACAAACAAGCAATGATCGCTAAAAATCCATTATTTTAATTAAATCACAAGATTATAATTTTAAGTGTGATGCAGATTTTTCCCCTAAAATTGAGTCTTATAGTCCAAATGCTAATGATCACTTCCATTATGGAAGTGGTCATTAGCATATGGGAGGAGTGGGGAGTGGAGAAGGATGCACTGCAGTGGTTCTACTGATCCTCCCTGGTCTTCTTCCTGCCGCGCTCTGCACTCTGTCCTGACTGCGTAAACCGTCAAGACGTAGTGCAGGTATAACCTGATGCTGTGTGACATCAGATCATAGTGCAGCATGGGCCGGAAGAAGACCAAGGAGCAGTGAGTGTCAGCACCATCCAGAGCATGTAAGTTAAGTTTAATTTTTTAATGTCTGCTCTGAGGTCTGACAGGGGTCTGATCTGAGGCTGATGGGAGACTGATGGTGGACTAATCTAAGGCTGATGAGGGTCTGATCTAAGGCTGATGGAGGCAGAAGTGGGTCTGATGGGAGTCTAATATGAGGCTGATGGAGCTTGGGGGTCTGATTTTAGGGTCTGATCTAAGGTCTGATAAAAAAAAAATCTTATTTTTCTCTTCTAAATCCTAGGTGTGTCTTACAGTCCGATGCATCTTATAGTCCAAAAAATAAAGTAGTTGAAATTTCATGGCTTAAATATAAATTTTCTCATGAGAAAAATAAAGTGCACCACGCTCTTTGAATTCTATGGTTTTATGTATCAGGACATAATTAGCATCGGTCTCAAAAGTAGATAAATATAACCTCAGATGAACAACACATGACAAATTATACCATACCATTATTTAGCAAACACTAAGTTAAATTGCAGAATCTGTGTGTGAAAAATTTATTACACCCTTAGGCTCCTTTCACACGGGCGAGTATTCCCGCGCGGGTGCAATGCGTGAGGTGAACGCATTGCACCTGCACTGAATCCTGACCCATTCATTTCTATGGGGCTGTGCACATGAGCGGTGATTTTCACACATCACTTATGCGTTGCGTGAAAATCGTAGCATGCTCTATATTGTGCGTTTATCACGCAACGCAGGCCTCATAGAAGTGAATGGGGCTGCGTGAAAATCGCAAGCATCCGCAAGCAAGTGCGGATGCGGTGCGATTTTCACGCACGGTTACTAGGAGACGATCGGGATGGAGACCCGATCATTATTATTTTCCCTTATAACATGGTAATAAGGGAAAATAATAGCATTCTTAATACAGAATGCATAGTACAATAGCGCTGGAGGGGTTAAAAAAAAATTCAAAATAATTAAACTCACCTTAATCCACTTGCTCGCACAGCCCGGCTTCTCTTCTGTCTTCTTTTTTGCTGTGTGCAGGAAAAGGACCTGTGGTGACGTCACTCCGGTCATCACATGGTCCGTCACATGATCTTTTACCATGGTGATGGATCATGTGACGGACCATGGGATGACCGGAGTGACGTCACCACAGGTCCTTTTCCTGCACACAGCAAAAAAGAAGACAGAAGAGAAGCCGGGCTGCGCGAGCAAGTGGATTAAGGTGAGTTAAATTATTTTTTATTTTTTTTAACCCCTCCAGCGCTATTGTACTATGCATTCTGTATTAAGAATGCTATTATTTTCCCTTATAACCATGTTATAAGGGAAAATAATACAATCTACCCAGCACCTAACCCAAACCCGAACTTCTGTGAAGAAGTTCGGGTTTAGATACCAAACATGCTGATTTTTCTCACGCGAGTGCAAAACGCATTACAATGTTTTGCACTCGCGCAAAAAAATCGTGCATGTTCCCGCAACGCACCCGCACTTTTTCACGCAACGCCCGTGTGAAAGAGGCCTTACTGTTTCCATAGGAATTAGGAGGGTAAGTAGCAGCCAGGTGCTGCTTATCAAATGCCCTTAATTAATTGATCATCAGCAAGTGTGACCGCCTCTATAAATGCAAAAGATTTGGCAGTTTTCTGGTTTGAAGCAATCAGGTGTGTGTTAGCACAACGCCAAGTAGGAAAGACATCAGAAATGATCTTAAACTGGCAATTGTTGCTGCCCATCAATCTGGGAATGGTTATAAGGCCATTTACAATCTGAAGCCCATCAATCTACAATGAGAAGGCCTCTTCTTTCTAACAGGAATATGGCAGTATGGCTTAACCCTTTTCACGCATTTGGACCTAACTGTACGTCTAAATTAGAGATCAGCAAATTTCATGTTATGAAATTCGTTCACGACTTCGTTTGGTGGTAAAAGTAGAAGTGCATTATGGATTCTGTTACCACGGACCATAACGCAATTCTATAACAGAATGCAGGACTCCTCTGCATAACGGAAACGGGACGGATCCATTTTGCAGCCCATAGACTTCTATTATGACGGAATGAATAACCGAATGCCTCTAAAGGCATTCCGTTATTCTTTCCGTCATAGAATTGCATTATGGTCCGTGGTAACGGAATCCATAACGCAATTCTGCTTTTACCCCCAAACAAAGCGTGAACGAATTTCAAAATATGATATTCGCTCATCTCTAGTCCAAATTGCAATTGACTTTCTGAATTTGGACGTACAATCTCGTCCAATTTGCTTACCGGGGATGTGACACTATAAAGTGTCACAGTCCCGGAGTCTCCGCTCTCCCAAAGAGCAGAGACACTAGGAGAGCTGGCAAGGGACCAATCAGAGTGGTCCCTTGCAGGCAAGCGTTCTGATTGGTTAGTCTCTGCAGACTACACAATCGGAGCGCTTCATTGAGAAAAATGATAAATGTAAGTGCCCCCCACATGCAGCCATTGCCCACAACTGCCCCATATGCCCCCTGCTGCCATGTCCTCTCTGCCAGCTATGATGGCTTCGGCTCAATAAACTTACAGCTGACACTCTGCTGCTACGGCCGAAATCGGTGCTGGCACCCATCTCGGCCGTTTAACCCCATAGATGCCGCGGTCAGCAGCCACCCGCCACATCCATGGGGTTGAGAGGGAGGGAGGGAGCTCTCTCTTGCATTGGGCCACCGCTGCTACGATGGCAGCGGCCCGATGGTTGCCATTGCAACTCGGATGCCTTTGTAACGGTCTGAGGATCTGATCAGCCTTAGTGTAAGTGACTGACTATATAGCCATCAGGCCCACTGGATCTTCAAGATCCAGTTGGGTCTTGATAAATAAATAAAAAGTTAACCACTTAAGGACCACAGGTTTATACCCCCCTAAAGACCAGGCCCTTTTTTACAAAACGGCACTCCACAACTTTAGCGGTTTATTGCTCGGTCATGCAACTTACCACCCAAATGAATTTTACCTCCTTTTCTTCTCACTAATAGAGATTTCATTTGGTGGTATTTCATTGCTGCTGACATTTTTACTTTTTTTGTTATTAATCGAAATTTAACGATTTTTTTTGCAAAAAAATGACATTTTTCACTTTCAGTTGCAAAATTTTGCAAAAAAAACGACATCCATATATAAATTTTTCTCTAAATTTATTGTTCTACATGTCTTTGATAAAAAAAAAGTTTGGGTAAAAAAAAAATGGTTTGGGTAAAAGTTATAGCGTTTACAATCTATGGTACAAAAATGTGAATATCCGCTTTTTGGAGCAGCTCTGACTTTCTGAGCACCTGTCATGTTTCCTGAGGCTCTACAATGCCCAGACAGTACAAACACCCCACAAATGACCCCATTTCGGAAAGTAGACACCCTAAGATATTCGCTGATGGGCATAGTGAGTTCATAGAACTTTTTATTTTTTGTCACAAGTTAGCGGAAAATGATGATTTTTTTTTTTTCTTACAAAGTCTCATATTCCACTAACTTGTGACAAAAAATAAAAATTTCCATGAACTCACTATGCCCATCAGCGAATACCTTGGGGTGTTTTCTTTCCAAAATGGGGTCACTTGTGGGGTAGTTATACTGCCCTGGCATTCTAGGGGCCCAAATGTGTGGTAAGGAGTTTGAAATCAAATTCTGTAAAAAATGACCAGTGAAATCCGAAAGGTGCTCTTTGGAATATGGGCCCCTTTGCCCACCTAGGCTGCAAAAAAGTGTCACACATCTGGTATCTCCGTATTCAGGAGAAGTTGCGGAATGTGTTTTGGGGTGTCATTTTACATATACCCATGCTGGGTGAGATAAATATCTTGGTCAAATGCCAACTTTGTATAAAAAAATGGGAAAAGTTGTCTTTTGCCAAGATATTTCTCTCACCCAGCATGGGTATATGTAAAATGACACCCCAAAACACATTCCCCAACTTCTCCTGAATACGGAGATACCAGAAGTGTGACACTTTTTTGCAGCCTAGGTGGGCAAAGGGGCCCATATTCCAAAGAGCACCCTTCGGATTTCACTGGTCATTTTTTACAGAATTTGATTTCAAACTCCTTACCACACATTTGGGCCCCTAGAATGCCAGGGCAGTATAACTACCCCACAAGTGACCCCATTTTGGAAAGAAGACACCCCAAGGTATTCCGTGAGGGGCATGGCGAGTTCCTAGAATTTTTTATTTTTTGTCACAAGTTAGTGGGAAATGATGATTTTTTTTTTTTTTTTTTTCTTACAAAGTCTCATATTCCACTAACTTGTGACAAAAAATAAAAACTTCCATGAACTCACTATGCCTATCAGCGAATACCTTGGGGTGTCTTCTTTCCAAAATGGGGTCACTTGTGGGGTAGTTATAGTGCCCTGGCATTCTAGGGGCATTCTATGTGTTTTGCGGATCCGATCCATGTATCCGTGGATCCGTAAAAATCATACGGACATCTGAATGCAGCCTGACAGGGAAGGTGATCAATGACAGGGGGGATGATCAATGACAGGGGGGTGATCAATGACAGGGGGGGTGATCAATGACAGGGGGGGTGATCAATGACAGGGGGGGTGATCAATGACAGGGGGGTGATCAGGGAGTCTATATGGGGTGATCACCCCCCCTGGAAGGCTCCAGGGAGATGCCTGTATGTGTTTTGCGGATCCGATCCATCTATCAGTGGAGCCGTAAAAATCATGCGGACGTCTGAATGGAGCTTTACAGGGGGGTGATCAATGACAGGGGGGTAATCAATGACAGGGGGGGTGATCAGGGAGTCTATATGGGGTGATCACCACAGTCATTGATCACGCCCCTGTAAGGCTCCATTCAGACGTCCGTATGTGTTTTGCAGATCCGATCCATCTATCAGTAGATCCGTAAAAATCATGCGGACATCTGAATGGAGCTTTACAGGGGGGTGATCAATGACAGGGGGTAATCAATGACAGGGGGGTGATCAGGGAGTCTATATGGGGTGATCACCACTGTCATTGATCACGCCCCTGTAAGGCTCCATTTAGACGTCCGTATGCGTTTTGCGGATCCGATCCATCTATCAGTGGATCCGTAAAAATCATGCGGACATCTGAATGGAGCTTTACAGGGGGGTAATCAATGACAGGGGGGTGATCAGGGAGTCTATATGGGGTGATCACCACAGTCATTGATCACGCCCGTGTAAGGCTCCATTCAGACGTCCATATGCGTTTTGCGGATCCGATCCATCTATCAGTGGATCCGTAAAAATCATGCGGACGTCTGAATGGAGCTTTACAAGGGGGTGATCAATGACAGGGGGGTAATCAATGACAGGGGGGTGATCAGGGAGTCTATATGGGGTGATCACCACAGTCATTGATCACGCCCCTGTAAGGCTCCATTCAGACGTCCGTATGCGTTTTGCGGATCCGATCCATCTATCAGTGGATCCGTAAAAATCATGCGGACGTCTGAATGGAGCTTTACAGGGGGTAATCAATGACAGGGGGGTGATCAGGGAGTCTATATGGGGTGATCACCACAGTCATTGATCAAGCCCCTGTAAGGCTCCATTCAGACGTCCGTATGCGTTTTGCGGATCCGATCCATCTATCAGTGGATCCGTAAAAATCATGCGGACGTCTGAATAGAGCTTTACAGGGGGGTAATCAATGACAGGGGGGTAATCAATGACAGGGGGGTGATCAGGGAGTCTATATGGGGTGATCAGGGGTGATCAAGTAGGAATAAGGGGTTAATAAGTGACAGGGGGGGTGTAGTGTAGTGGGGTGTAGTGTAGTGGTGCTTGGTGCAACATATTACTGAGCTACCTGTGTCCTTTGGTGGTCGATCCAAACAAAGGGGACCACCAGAGGACCAGGTAGCAGGTATATTAGACGCTGTTATCAAAACAGCGTCTGATATACCTTTCAGGCGAACGATCGCCGCTGGCAGGCTGGAGATCCACTCTCTTACCTTCCGTTCCTGTGAGCGCGCGTGCCTGTGTGCGCGCGTTCACAGGAAATCTCGGCTCACGCGAGATGACGCCAATCGGCGTTAGCGTAGCCTGGGGGAGCCGCCGCGATGACGCCTTTCGGCGTTACAGTTGCGGCAAGTGGTTAAAGTAAAAAAAATAAAATAAAATAAATGTAAAAAAAAAAAAAAATGTAAATAAAAATTAAATAAAAATTGTCTTTTCTCATATCAGTTCATTTGTCATAAAAAAATTAAATAAGTAAAACAAAATACACATAATTGGTATCACCGCATCTGTAACAACCTGATCTATCAAAGTATCATATTTCTAATCCCGCGCGTTGAACGCCATAAAAAATAATTTAGAAATAAATGAATGAATTGCTGTTTTTGTCACCTCACATCCACATTAAAATAAATGACAAGTGATCAAAAAGACATATGCACCCCAAAATGATACCAATAAAAACTACGGCCTATCCTGCAAAAAACAAGCCACTACACAGCTACATTGGTGAAAACAAAAAATGTTATGAACTTTAGTATATGGCGATGCAAAATATCATTAATTTTTAACACAAAAGTGATTTTATTGCTGAAAAAGTAGTAAAACATAAAAAAGTCATAAATTTGGTATCACCATAACCGTATCAACCCACAGAATTAAATAATCATATAATATCTACCACAAGATATACCAAAATAATCATATAATATTTACCACAAGAGGAACCCCATAAAAAATTTAAATAAAAACACTGACAGAATGGCCATTTTTGCCCATTTCACCTCCACAAAAAATGCTATAAAAAGTGATCAAAAAGACATATGTACCCCAAAATGGTACCAATACAAAAATACAGCCTGTCCTGCAAAAAACAAGCCCCTACACAGCTACATTGGTGGAAATTTTTTTTTATGGATTTTAGTATACGGCGATGAAAAATATAATTTATTTTTAACACAAAAGTGATTTTATTGCTGAAAAAGTAGTAAAACATAAAAAAAAAGTCATAAATTTGGTATCACCATAACCGTATCAACCCACAGAATAAAATAATCATAGAAAATTTACCACAAGAGGAACCCTATAAAAAATAAAAATAAAAAACATTGACAGAATTGCCATTTTTGCCGTCTTCACCTTCACAAAAAATTGTATAAAAAGTGATCAAAAAGACATACAGTACAGACCAAAAGTTTGGACACACCTTCTCATTCAAAGAGTTTTCTTTATTTTCATGACTATGAAGGCATCAAAACTATGAATTAACACATGTGGAATTATATACATAACAAACAAGTGTGAAACAACTGAAAATATGTAATATTCTAGGTTCTTCAAAGTAGCCACCTTTTGCTTTGATTACTGCTTTGCACACTCTTGGCATTCTCTTGATGAGCTTCAAGAGGTAGTCCCCTGAAATGGTCTTCCAACAGTCTTGAAGGAGTTCCCAGAGATGCTTATCACTTGTTGGCCCTTTTGCCTTCACTCTGCGGTCCAGCTCACCCCAAACCATCTCGATTGGGTTCAGGTCCGGTGACTGTGGAGGCCAGGTCATCTGGCGCAGCACCCCATCACTCTCCTTCATGGTCAAATAGCCCTTACTTTCAAAGTTTTCCCAATTTTTCGGCTGACTGACTGACCTTCATTTCTTAAAGTAATGATGGCCACTCGTTTTTCTTTACTTAGCTGCTATTTTCTTGCCATAATACAAATTCTAACAGTCTATTCAGTAGGACTATCAGCTGTGTATCCACCTGACTTCTCCTCAACGCCACTGATGGTCCCAACCCCATTTATAAGGCAAGAAATCCCACTTATTAAACCTGACAGGGCACACCTGTGAAGTGAAAACCATTTCAGGGGACTACCTCTTGAAGCTCATCAAGAGAATGCCAAGAGTGTGCAAAGCAGTAATCAAAGCAAAAGGTGGCTACTTTGAAGAACCTAGAATATTACATATTTTCAGTTGTTTCACACTTGTTTGTTATGAATATAATTCCACATGTGTTAATTTATAGTTTTGATGCCTTCAGTGTGAATCTACAATTTTCATAGTCATGAAAATAAAGAAAACTCTTTGAATGAGAAGGTGTGTCCAAACTTTTGGTCTGTACTGTATGTACCCCAAAATGATACCCACAAAAACTGCAGCCCGTCTCACAAAAAAAAAATCTCCACACAGCTACATTGGTGAAAAAAACTAATGTTATGGGCCCTCAACTAATTTCAGCAAATCACGTTAGAAAATCCCAATGCCACTTTTACCCTTCTGAATGCTGCTGTGTCCCCAAACAGCGGTTTAAGACCACATATGAGGTGTTTGCATATTCAGAAAAAAATGCATAACAAATTTTGGGGTTCATTTTCTCCTGTTACCCCTTGTGAAAATGAAAAATTTGGGGCTAAAACAACTTTATATTGGAAATAAAAGTAAATTTTTCATTTTCACAGGCATGTGTTTCTAAATTCTATGAAATGCTTGTTGGGTCAAAGCCTTCACTTTATCACTAGATTTATTCAGTGAGGTGGGTAGTTTCCAAAATGGGGTCACTTTTTAGGGTTTTCTTTCTAGGGGTACCTCAGGGGCTCTTCAAATGTGACTTGGCACCTGAAAACCATTCCAGCAAAATCTGCCCTCCGTTAACAATATTGCGCTCCTTTCCCTCTGCACCCTGTTGTGTGCCCATAAAGAGGTTGACAACCACATATTGGGGGTTTCTGTAGATTGCAGAATAAGGATAATAAATATTACGGTTTCTTTGGCTGTTAACCCTTGCTGTGTTACAGAAAAATTGGATTTAAATGGATAATCTGCCCCAAAAAATGAATTTTTAAAATTTCCCCTCCATTTTGCTTTAATTCTTGTGGAACACCTAAAGGGTTAATAAAGTTTGTAAAATCAGTTTTGAATAACTTGAGGGGTATAATTTCTAAAATGTTGTCATTTATGGGTGGTTTCTACTGTGTAAGCGACTTCATAACTGTAATGGTCGTTAAAAAAGAGGGTTTTGGGAATTTTCTTAAAAATTTTAAAATGTTCTAAACTTCTAAGTCTTCTAACTTCCTAAAAAATAAAAATGACATTTGCAAAATGATTCCAACATAAAGTAGACATATGGAAAATGTAGAGTGATAACTATTTTATGAAATATCACTATTTATCTTAAAAGCAAAGAAATTCTAATTTTGAAAATAGCAATTGTTTCCTAAATTTCTGCAAATTTTGGGATTTTTTATGCATAAAGGTAAAACGTATCAACTCAAATTCCCCACTAACATGAAGTACGACGTGTCACGAGAAAACAATCTCAGAATGGCTTGGATAAGTAAAAGCGTTTCAAAGTTATTACCACATAAAGTGACACATGTCAGACAGAAAAATGAGTCTCCGGCATTTGGTCCAAACTAGCTGTCGCTTAAAGGGGTTAAGTTTGCTAACTTGCATCTGAACAAACCACAACATTTCTGGAACAATGTTCTTTCGACAGACAAGACCAAAGTGGAGATGTTTCACAATAATGCACAGCATTACTTTTAGCAAAAACCAAACAGAGCATATCTGCAGAAACACCTAACAACTGTCAAGCACGGTGGTGTAGAGGTGATAATTTTGGCTTGTTTTGTAGTCACAAGATCTGGGCACCTTGCAGTTACTGAGTCAATCATGAACTCTTCTGTAAACCAAAGTATTCTTAGAGTCAAATGTGAGGTCATCTATCCAACAGCTAAAGCTTGGGCAAAACTAGATCATGCAACCCAAACACACCAGCAAATCCAAAACATAATGGCTGAAAAAAAGAAAAGAATCAAGGTATTGCAACAGCCTAGTCAAAGTCCAGACTTCAATCCAACTGAAATGCTGTGGCAGAACCTAAAGAAAACTTCATAAACTAATGCCCACAAGCAGGCAAAATCAAAAGTGGGACCCCAAATCTTGTAATAATGTGCTAAAAACACAGTCCGACGCCCGACACCCCCGCCGATCAGCTGCTTGAGCAGACGGTGCATGCTGTTCACTGCTGCTGTCCCATAGACATACAGCAGTGAGCAGGAAGAGAGAAGGGAGACCGCATGTGCGCACATTGCACGCCGTCTCCTCAAACAACTGATCGGCAGGGGTGTCGGGTGTCCCTACAGTACCCTAGTAGTAATAATATAACCATAATGTCCCCCTGTAGTACTCTCCACTAGCTCAAATATATAATGCTCCCCCCATAGTGCCAGTATATATATATAATGTTCCCCCGTAGTGCCAGTATATAATGCTCCTCTATTCCTCCCCAGCAGTGGCAGGTATATATAATGATCTCCTTCCCCCCTTTCCTGGTGCCCCCAGCAGTGTGGACATTTAGTATAAAAAAATAAAAAAATAAACACCTCACTCCTGTTTTCCCCGACGCTGTCTGCGATGCAGACCGCAGTTTTATCTGTGGCTTATGTTGCTGCGTCCTGATGCATGCGATCCCAATTAGATCACCACTCCTGCTTCGGTTCTCACGTGATGAAGTCATCATGCGAGACCCAATGCAGGAGGTTGCGTTGATGTAATTGCGGCTTCTTGCGTTGTTCTAATGCCTCACAGGCTTGAGGCCTAGCGGCCTGAGGTTTGTGAAGTTGGACGGCCATGAGTGCGCCCCCTTTATGGGTAGCAAAGTGATGACTACCCTCGCCTATCCATTGTCCCAGCCCTAATGCAGAGCATATTACCGCAGGAGGTATAACAGGAGAAGACTATAACTCCCAGCATGTCTAAGCCATTATTATTTAAGATCAGAGCACATTACAGAGGGATGTATAAGAGGATGGGACTACAACTCCCAGCATATCCAAGCCGTTATTATGTAATATCAGAGTACATTATAAGAGGAGGTATAAGAGGAGAGGACTACAACTCCCAGCATATCCAGGGTAATGTAATGTACCCTGATATTACATAATAATGGCCTGGACATGCTGAGAGTTGTAGTCCTCTCCTGTTATACCTCCTCTTGTAATGTCCTCTGATATTACATAACAAGCTGGACATGCTGGTAGTTTTAGTCCTCTCCTCATACCTCATCTTGTAATGTACTCTGATATTACATAACAGGAGGTATAAGAGGAGAGAACTACAACTCCCAGAACTTCCCTGGCACTTACATTGAATCCTTCACTTCTTCGCATGCATCACTGGTCTTCTTCTTCATTACTTTACTGCACAGCTCCGCCTCCTGTTCTGGTCACATGATGGTTAGTTCATCACAGGTCCTTCATCCCCTCTTCTCTGCTGAGCTCCGCCTCCTGCACGTGACATCATCGCAGGTCCTACAGCTCCAGTAGAAGAGTGTTGCTGGTGTCCGGAGCTGTCAGTTTTCAGAGCAGCACTGTGGTAATGACTTGTGTACAGGAAGGGGGCCTTACACTGCATTGTAAAGTGCAGCTTTTCAGCTGTCCTCCCGTTTGCTTCCACGGACTTTCAGCTGAACAGCAGCACTGAAACAGGGGGCCCCTTAGACCAGGGCTCTGGGCAATTGCCCAGTTTGCCCCCCTAACGCCGACCCTGCCTACAAGCCCACAACATTATATAGAGGAATGGGCCAAAATTCCTCCAGAACGATGTGTGAGACTGATAAAGTCATACAGGAAATTATTACTTAAACTTTATGTTGGTAAAAGTGGTTGTACAAGTTATAGATTCATGGGATGCACTTCGTTTTTCACACATGGCTTTTCCCTTTTGTCTTAATTTTTGTTGAATAAATAATTAAATGGTGGAAACTATTGTGTGTTGTTGTTCATGTGAGGTTGTATTTACCTATTTGTAAGGCCTTCTAAGGATCATATTATGTCCTGATACATAAAACCATAAAGAGCATCATTCCAAGATGCTCTTTTTTTCTTCTCATAAACTTTGCCAAACCCAAATTTATCCATCATGCTGCCAGTCAAGAAACGCGAGACGTCACTCCAGAGAACACGTTTTTACTGTTCTAGTGTCTAGTGGCAGCATGCTTTACACCACTCCATCTGACACTTGACATTGTGCATGGTAATTTGAAGTTTGCATGCAGCTGCACGGCTAGGAAACCCATGCCATGAAGCTCCTGGAGGACAATTTTTGTTTTGATTATAAATAATGTTGAGCGAATCGAAGTTAACGAAGTGGAATGGTGAAGACCGGGTAGGATGAGGCTTTTTATAGGGCTTTGACATCACAGGGGCTGGCTATTTGCTGACTGGCTGGCTGCACAGCATTATGGGTCATATCTCCTTCCCGGGCTTCTTACTTTTACTTTGTAACATGTGCGGCAGCCATTTCAGGAAAAATTTGATTTGTCACGAATCCGAATTTCCTTGTGCTTTGTGGTAACGAATCCGATTTTTTCTAAAATGGCTGCTGCACATGTTACAAAGGGAAAGTAATAAGCCTGGGAAGGAGATATGACCAATAATGCCATGCAGATAGCTAATCAGCAAATACCCAGCTCCTGTGATGTCACAGCCCTATAAAAAGTCTCCTCCTGCCCGGTCTCCACCATTTTACTGTAAACTTAGTACAGGCAGAGATGTGACAGGCCCTAGGGACAGTGAATAACAAATTCTTTATTTGTAAAACTTTAGTTAGGAAGAGTTCAGAGACGGTGTAGGGAGATCATAGGGATACTTTTTACACAATATAGGGAGAGCATAGCATCTTGAAGCACTAATTGGGGTGAAAAAACTGTCTAAAACTCCTACTATAGGGGTGTCCACATTGTGTTATAGATAAGAAATTCTACAAAGCCTAGATTCTGTAATTGGAGTGAAAAATGCGCTCTAATATTACTGCTTTACGGGTGTCCACATTGTGTTATAGATAAGTCATTCTATAATGCCTTGATTCTGTAATTGGGTTGAAAAAAGCGATGTATTTTTTCAGTTATTTTGTTTTACACCTTGTGTTATAGATAAGTAATTCTATTAGGCTTTGATTCTGTAATTGGGGTGAAATACGGCTCTATTTTTTCACTTATTTGGTTTTACACCTTGTGTTATAGGTAAGTAATTGCATTAGGCCTTGATTCTGTAATTAGGGTGAAATACTGCCATTGGGGTGTCCACTGTTTTATACATAAATAATTCCATTAGGCTTTGATTCTATAATCGAGGTGAAATTGCACTCCATTTTCACAGTAATTTGTTTTCCACCTTGTTTTATAGATAAGTAATTCCATTAGGCCTTGATTCTGTAATTGGGGTGCAACACTGCTCTATTTTTTCACGTACTTGCTTTTACACCTTGAGTTATAGATAAGTTATTTAGTGTTGTTCGAGCACCGAAGTGCTTGGGTGCTCGAGTAGAACACCTCGGGATGCTCGGGTGCTCGGTAGAATAGAGGTCAATGGGAGAACCCGAGCATTAAACCAGGCACCCCCTGCTCTGAAGAGGGCAGGGGGTCTGGTTCACAGGAAAAGGTCAGAAATTGATGGAAACACCACTGAAATGGTTCGGTAACAGCATGGGGAGGATGTCTGGATGCATCTTGGACTCCCAGATCGCTGCTGGGAACGATGTTGTCCGAGTAGTACAACACTTTTACAGACTGACAATAATACGCACAAAACGGAAGATAGAAAAACATTCTTTCCTGTATATTTACTTGTACTGTATATAAAGTGCAAGTGCTGCCAAAAATTACAAGGGAGAGGCACTCCGATACAACCTGTATATTACATAAAGGAGGGCCTCATTCACATTGTGGTACAATTGTTCAGGTAGTGGGACTCCTACACTCATAAAGCCTATGCACTAAGTGAAAGGGCTGCCAAAAATTTCAAGGGACCGGGACTAAAATACACCCTTTATTACACATAAAGGAGGGCACCATACACACTCTTGAAAAATTATGATTGATGGCCTGCTGGTGACCCTCAAAAAGTATTGGAGCAAGGGCCTGCTGATCTGTCCATATAAAACATTAGGGGTGAGGGCCTGCTGCTGAGATGACCCTCTAAAACATTAGGGGCGATTGCCTGCTGCTGATCTGACCATCTAAAACATTAGGGGCAAGGGCCTGCTGCTGATGTGACCATCTAAAACATTAGGGGTGAGGGTCTGCTGCTGAGCTGACCCTCTAAAACAATGATCATAGTGGATGGCACTCCTTGTATAGAGATGGCCCGAATAGTTCGCCGGCGAATAGTTCCCGGCGAACATAGCTTGTTCGCGTTCGCCGCGACGGGCGAACATATGCGATGTTCGGTCCGCCCCCTATACATCATCATTGAGTAAACTTTGACCCTCTACCTCACAGTCAGCAGACACATTCCAGCCAATCAGCAGCAGACCCTCCCTCCCAGACCCTCCCACCTCCTGGACAGCATCCATTTTAGATTCATTCGGAATCTGCATTCTCAGTGAGAGGAGGGACAGTGCTGCTGTGCTGATTCAATAGGGAAAGCGCTAGCTAGGGCAGTGTTCTGTGTCCACAGACTCATCTGCTGTAAGGACAGCGTCCTGACAGCACCCCAAAAAGCCCTTTTCAGGGCTGGTACATCAGTCTTCTTTTATTATTATTTTTAATTTTTTTTTTATACATATTAAACTATATTTAATCTTTTTCTGTGATCTAATCACAGTTGCAAGCCAGTGTGTGTCAGGCCCACACAGACTGTATTGTGTCCGCTGGCTAGTGGCTAGTGGCTAGACTTCCACTTATACCGTTACAGGGTGTCACTCACTCACAAATACCTCGCAGATAAATAAAAATTCTATTTAATATTTTTCTGTGATATAATCACAGTTGCAAGCCAGTGTGTGTCAGGCCCACACAGACTGTATTGTGGCCACTGGCTAGGCCTCCACTTATACAGTTACAGGGTGTCACTCACTCACAAATACCTCACAAAAAGTGAGTCCTTCCCTGTTCTCTGACACGGGTTCAAACCACTTGGTTAAGACATAGGGGCAATTTTAAATGTGGCCATCGGGTGTGCACTTGTTGTAAAGTAATCCAAATTGGGTGTCACATTTTCTCCATTGCTAATAAACAATTCTTTGAATTAAAACAATATATTAATTGTAATACAAATTTTGTGGTCTACTGTATCACATGCTCCCTGTGCCACCTCCAATATGTGGGTTGTCCCACTAACAGCCTCAAGATCGGAATCTGCAGACACATCTCGGATATTCCGCATGCCAGAGCAAGAAATGTGTCTGCGGTCAGTTCACATTACGCGGCTGTTCATAGGGGAGATGTCACAGGGATGCAGATACAGGGATTTGAAAGAGTTAATCCTCCAGTTTGAGTAGGTGATCACTAGTGATGAGCGGCATAGGAAATATTTGAATTCGCGATATTTCAAAAATTTATGGACAAATATTTGCCATAAATTCGCAAATTCGAGAATTCATGATCTTAAGTCATTGTTTACTTGATTGCGAAAATCAGCAATGTAATATATTCGCAATAAATTCACGAAAAATTCATGAAAAATTTGCGATTATAATATTCAATACGAATATATAGCACTAAATTCTAAATATTGGCGATATTCGCGATTAAATTCGCAAAGAAAATTGTTAAGCAGGGAATCCTTTTGGATTTTCGTATAGGTTCATGCATTCCCAAAGGATTAAATAGCAGACATGACTTGATTTTTCACTATTGACTCTCTGTGTAACGTTTTTAAGGTTGTTTTTTATTGCACCATTGAAACACAAGAACATTGCGTTTTTTATCTTGTATGAAGGTGTGGCTAAGGTTGATTGTGGTCACCTGATTTTTTCAGCTGGTCACTATATAAATCCAAGCCTGTGTAGTCTATCCTTGTCATGAGTAAGGATCAGCATTTCATGATCCGAAACGCGTAGACATGGACTTCCATTTTGGTTTTTAATGCACTATTTCAATAAAAGCTGCCACATTTCTATTGGAAGCTGGATCTCTGTTCTTCTTTTTAGGCCGCTTTAGTAGCCCAGAGGGGAGAATCGTGGATGGTCGGTACGTCTCACTGAGAATGTATGCCTCAGTGATATAATTCCCGGAAATAAGTATACCAGTAACATTAGGTTGCTGGGAGGTTTTCATTAAAGTGGATTTTGGGTCTGGGTTTTAGGAGTGACCAGAGAGATTGGGTGGGACAGGTCACTTCCGTACTCCCTCTAGGGTTTTCCTACTGTGTGGTTAAAAAGGCTGTGGGAATCTCAGCTGGGGAGATCAAGTGTGCACAGACTAACTGAAAGCTGAACAAGCTAAGGCCGAGTTTACACGAACGTGTGTGACCCGTGCCTGTGCTGCGGGCCGCAATGCACGATCGCCGGCCGTAGGTCAGCCGCATCGGATCGCGGACCCATGCACTTTAATGGGTCCGCAATCCGGCCGTTCCGCTAAAAGATAGGACTTGTTCTATCTTTTAGCGGAACGGAAGTACGGGACGTAACCCCACGGAGGCACTCCGTAGTGCTTCCGAGGGGTCCCGTCCCGTGCAGCCGTTCCGCGATTCCGGATTTGCGGACCCATTGAAGTCAATGGGTCCGCATCCGTGATGCGGAATTCACTCGGAACTGTGGCCGTGTATTGCGGCCCGCGATTTGCGGGCCGCAATACGGCCACTGATCACACACGTTCGTGTGAACTTAGCCTAAGAGGGAGGAATTGGTCTCTGAAAGACCTCAAAGAGTGGTGAGATTATATTGTTTTTTTACCCGATTTGGACTGAACACAAAATGTGGGACTTTATGTTATGCAATATGTGTGGGCTGAAGAAAGCTTTAAGCTAAAGTTTGGACATGTTTACTTTTGTTTGCTGAAATAAACAATGCCTGTGGTGAAGAGTAGACTAAACTGACACGTGTGTATGTGTGCACAGTGATGGAGTTAAAACCCCCACACTGGGCATCAGGTTGAGGGTGCTGGTGGAGTGTCATAAAACTGTCTCAGGCCTTGGAGAGTGTTGCCCTGCCTCTGTTGGAACTGCTGTGTGTTCCCCTCATCTCCCCTCCTCGGTTGGCCATAAAACTACGTACGCTGCAGAGTTGTCAGCTGGAAATTTTTGGAGCAATTTTTCCACAAGGACCTTCTTATATTGCACAATTTTGCTTGTCTTCTCCACCACAGGAATGAGAGATGAGAAGTTCTCTTTGTAGCGGGGGTCGAGAAGGGTGAACAACCAGTAATCGGTGTTGGCCAAAATGCGTACAATGCAAGGGTCACAGGAAAGGCAGCCTAACATAAAGTCAGCCATGTGTGCCAGAGTCCTAACAGACAAGACTTCATTGTCCTCATCATCCCCTGAGGAAGCTATACGCGAACGGGGTTTTGAACCACACCGGTCAGTATCTTTATTGTTATCAGTACTTCTTGAGGTCTATTTGATATTTATGGCACTTTGCACTTTAAAATTTAGACTCTAATTTATTGGATGCTAATGCTTTCCTGTGTATCCACTGTTCTCCACTGGAAGTTTATGATGTTTACCATATGATGTGGATTCCATATTTCAGTGGCTATACTGGACTACCATGATTAATGGTCACCAAGGAGTCTGTATGTGTGATATGTAACTCATTGATTGTGGTTCTTGTCATTCCTGTGTATTAATGCTGCCACCATTATTTTTTATTAATGTAATGTTTTATTTGTATTGAATAAAGTATTCCTTTCATTCATTATATGCGGTGCTCTGTGATTTGGTGTGGTGCGTTTGTGTGCTGGGCACGGCATTTGCACTCTAATAGAGCTGTCTCTTTTTGGTGTATCCTTCAAGAAGAAATCAAATCCTGGCTATCTCCTTGCAAACTGAAGATCGGAACCATGGTCACTGATAATGGGAAGAACATTGTGTTGGAACTGCCTCAAGGAAGGCTAACCCATGCGCCCTGCATGGTGCATGTCTTTAATCTGGTTGTAAAGCGGCTTCTGAAGTCTTCCACCTAACTGCAAGACATCTTGAAAATGAGCAGGAAACTGCATGCACTTCAGTCACTCTTACACTGCCAAATACGCCATCCTTGAGCTGCAAAGGCAGAATAACATTCCGCAACATCGCCTCATATGCAATATTTCCAAACGTCGGACCTCCACATGTTGGACCGACTGTATGAGCAGAGGAAGTCCATGATGCAAGCAGACAGCACTCCCCAGTGTAACTTCGACGTTAGCCAGTGGCAGCTCATGCATGACACCTGCCATTTGCTCAGGCCCTTTGAGGAGGCCACTTTATTTGTCAATCGGCAGGACTACAGGATGAATGATGTAATTTCACTTCTTCACATCCTTGGTGCAGGTGCTGATAAATCTGTCTGGCCAGGGAAAGGAGACGTGGCACCTACATCTTACGGCCACCTGAGCCCTGTGGGTGCTGAACTGGCGGAGGAGGAGGAGTACATTCACGCAAAAGCAATGTATACAGAAATGGGTGGTTTATCTGAACAAGTGACAGGAGAGGAGCAGGAGGAGCATGAGGAGCTGGAGGGCGACGAGGGAGACAAGGCAGATGACCCCGAAAGACCATGGCAGTATGCAGTGGAGATGGAGGCATGGAGTCCCTCCGAGTCCCTTGAGCAAATAGCCAGATGCATGCTGAGTTGCTTGCGTCGTGACAGCCGTATTATCACAATTCGGCAGAAGGATGACTACTGGCTCTCCACCATTATAGATCCTCACTATTGGTTCAAAATGAGGGCCTGTTTTCCAGCTGCTGAGAAGGAGGATAAACTCAATTATTGAGAATTCCTATGTAGGCAGTTGGTCGCTGCCTATGTGCGCCACCGCCCATCCTCATGAAGGTCGGCTCTCTGCGCACACACTCCACTGCCATGACTGTTGGAGAGGGGCAGGAACAGCACCAGCTCCATAAACAGCACCAGCTACATCAGCAGCAACCTAAGTCTGGAGTCTCTAATGGGCACTTTTCTTCACCCGCCTACTGAAGAAACCACAAACCAGCAGCAGCAAGAGATGGAGCAGATGAACCTGAATCAGCAGGAGGTGTTATACTTGGACTACACCCTGATACCTAACATCCAAGATCCCCTGGACTACTGGGCAGCCAAACTTGATTTGTGGACAAAACTGGCTGAGTTTGCCCTAGACAAGCTTTCCTCCCCAGCCAGTAGTGTGGCATCAGAAAGGGGTGTTTAGTGCAGCAGGGGGCATAGTTACCTCAAAGAGAACTCGCCTTTTAACACAAAATGTTGACAGACTAGCCTCTGTAAAGATGAATTTGGTATGGTTCAGCCAGGATTTCCATATGCTAGTTTCTGATGCATTAGACTAGATAATTCTGGCTGCCACACCAAAACATTGAAAATGGCTCCTTACTTCTGGCCACATGCTTCAGCCACTATTCTGATGCTGCCACTCTCCTGATGTCACACACCTGCTGCCTCTGCTGCCATCTTCTCCTACTGTCACTATCTGCACTGTTACTGGCACTGGTGTTACCCTCCAACTCCCCACTCTGTGACCAGGCCACTATGTTGACTCCTCATGCTGTTGCCACCCTTCCACTCTGTGACTGGGCCACTATGTTGACTCCTCATGCTGTTGCCACCCTCTCTACTCTGTGATGAGGCCACTATGTTTACTCCTCTCGCTGTTGCCACCCTCACCACTCTGTGACGGGCAACTAGTGTCCCTGTTTGGTCTTGTTGACATCATTTATTTTACCCTTCTTCTGATCTGTAAGTCTGTCAGAAGAAATGAAAAATGGAAAACACAATATATCTATCACACGGTAAGTATTTTGCAACAGGATTTTCTCATGATTTCAGAGACAAATAACCAAAACTCATTCAAATTGAGCATGAGGCCTCTATCTCATGGTTAATATTTTGACACAGAATTTGCTCATGATTTGGAAGCCAAAAGCAGGAGTGGGTACAAAACACAGAAGACATGCAAATATTCCCATCACGCGTCATCTGACCCAATACTGACCCAATTACTGACCGTGTAAAGGCAGATGCTCAAAAGACAGGATCAGTTTTTTTGGGGTTGTTCTTGTGATGGATCAGGAGAAAGGAAAAATAAACAGTGACGTCAACACAAAGTTACTGCTGACACCCTTTCCACTTTGTCATGGGCCTACTACTTGTATCAGCGTGTAACAGAACTGGTTCTCTAGCAATCTATGAGGAATGAGCAGATGGTGTAAAAAGAGAGCACTCTTTTACTATATAGTAGAATATTGTGCCACTGCACGGTTAAGTCCATTATACCTGACTCTAAAATTGACCTGTAAGGCTGAGTTTACACTTCAGTAATTTGGTCTGTTTTGGCCCCGCAACTAACCAAATAAGTGTAAATGAAGTGTGAACTCTGAGTCTGAGATTGATGCCCATCATCTGCCTGTTTTACTGAAACACAGTAACTGTTTCACTAGCTATGCATGTTTCTGCAATGCACAGTAATGTACACTGAGATACACACTCCCTACAGCCGGGAAATAGCTGATTTATAATGCACTTTGTGACTAATCAATTCGGATCAAATTGAAATTTTTAGAAAACTTCACTCATCTCTAATTATAAAACCCGAGGAGATTTGAATGTCTGCAGTTATTGAGTCAACAGAGTGTTGGAAACTTTTATGTACTACACTGTGTAAAATGTAAATAAATGTAAAAAAAAACAGAATGGAATGATTTGCAAATCTCATAGACCCATATTTTATTTACAATAGAACACATATCAGATGCTAAACACTATATTTTACCATTTCCTGAAAAAAAAAAGTACTTATTTAGAACTTAACGGCAGCAATGCGTCTCAAAAAAGTTGGGACAAAGGCAACAAAAGGCTGGAAAAGTAAACGGTACTAATTAAAAACAACTGTACTGGAAATCACTGCATGGGCTCAGCAACACTTCCAGAAATCATTGTCTGTAAACACAGTTTGTGGTGCCATCCATAAATGCAAGTTAAAGCAAAGAAGATTCCATATCTCAGTATTATCCAGAAATTATGCTGTTTTCTCTGGGCCAAAGCTCATTTAAAATGCAAAATGGAAAACTGTTCTGTGGTCAGATAATTCATAGTTTGGACCTCAAGGCCCTGAAGAAAAAGCTCCAACACCATGGTTTAATTGATGTTTGGAGGATGCTGAACCCCAGTTACAAAGATTTTTCCTTTTATAGTGCAGATAGAGACCAGGGGCAAGGCCGGGATCGGGGATTTTTCCTTTTATAGTGCAGATAGAGACCGGCGGCAAGGGAGTGGGACTGGGGGAGGAATGGAAGGAGGGACTAGAACAGTTCAGAAGGAAAGGTGTAGGGTAAAAAATATACATAAACCTCTCAAATGTATGTATATGAATGCTAGAAGCCTGACTAATAAAACTGGGGAACTGGAATTAGTGATGTGTGAGGAGAACTATGACATAGTGAGAATAACTGAGACATGGCTGGATGATAGCTATGACTGGGCAGTTAATGTACAAGGTCATTGTGGGTAGAAATACATGGAGCTAAAAACAATAATAAATTACTAATAGGAGTTTACTATAAACCACCTAGTATATCAGAGAAAATCTACTACTAAACGAGATAGACGAGGCGGCAAATCATAATGAGGTGGTTATTATGGGGGACCTCAACTACCCAGATATAGACTGGGAAACTGAAACTTGTATATCTCATAAAGGAAACAGATTCTTGGAAATAACCAAAGACAATTACCTCTCCCAACTGGTTCAGGACCCAACTAGAGGGACGGCCATACTCGACTTAGTATTAACCAATAGGCCTGACAGAACAACAGACATGCAGGTTGGTGGACACCTGGGAAATAGTGACCATAAAGTAATAACCTTCCAATTATCATTCAAAAGAGCGTTTCTACAGGGAGGAACAAAAATACCAAACTTCAAGTCCTGAAAAATAAAAATACAGCCACAAAATGGGATATCTTTAAAAGCATCTTAAAATCTCATTGTGAGAGGTGCATACCGTATGGGAATAAAAGGTTAAGGAACAAAAAGAAACCAATGTGGATAAATAGAACTGTAAAGAAAGCATTAAATGACAAAAAGAAAGCATATAAAATCACTAAAACAGGAGGGTAGCACGGAAGCACTGAAAAACTATAAGGAAAAAAATAGAACATGTAAAAAACAAATAAAAGTGGCCAAACTAGAGACTGAGAGATTAATTGCCAAAGAGAGTAAAACTAACCCTAAAATGTTCTTCAATTATATAAATGTTAAAAAGTATAAATCTGAAGGTGTCGGCCCTTTAAAGAGTAATGAGGGGGGAGTCGCAGAGAGCGATGAGGAGAAAGCAAAGCTGTTAAATATTTTTTTCTCCAATGTATTCACTGAGGAAAAGAAACTGTCAGATGACATGCAGAATGTAAAAATAAATTCCCCATTAAAAGTGTCCTGTCTGACCCAGGAAGAAGTACATCAGCGACTTAAAAAGATTAAGATAGACAAATCACCAGGACCGGATGGCATATACCCCCGTATCCTAAGGGAATTAAGTCAGACCCTTATTTCTGATTTTTGCGGACTCTATACTGACAGGGAATGTCCCACAGGATTGGCGCATGGCAAATGTGGTGCCAATATTCAAAAAGGGTCCAAAAACAGAGCCTGGAAACTATAGGCCGGTAAGTTTAACATCTGTTGTGAGTAAACTGTTTGAAGGTTTTCTGAGAGATGCTATCTTAGAGCATCTCAACGGAAATAAGCAAATAACGCCATATCAGCATGGCTTCGTGAGGGATCGGTCATGCCAAACTAATTTAATCAGTTTCTATGAGGAGATAAGTTCTAGACTTGACAGCGGCGAATCAATGGATGTCGTATATCTGGACTTCTCCAAAGCATTTGACACTGTACCACATAAAAGGTTAGTATATAAAATGAGAATGCTCGGACTGGGAGAAAACGTCTGTAAGTGGGTAAGTAACTGGCTCAATGATAGAAAACAGAGGGTGGTTATTAACGGTACACACTCAGATTGGGTCACTGTCACTAGTGGGGTACCTCAGGGGTCAGTATTGGGCCCTATTCTCTTCAATATATTTATTAATGATCTTGTAGAAGGCTTGCATAGTAAAATATAAATTTTCGCAGATGACACTAAACTTTGTAAAGTAATTAACAATGAAGAGGACAGTATACTACTACAGAGGGATCTGGATAGATTGGAGGCTTGGGCAGATAAGTGGCAGATGAGGTTTAACACTGACAAATGTAAAGTTATGGACATGGGAAGGAATAATGCAAGTCACCTGTACATACTAAATGGTAAAACACTCAGTAACACTGACATGGAAAAGGATCTAGGAATTTTAATAAACAGCAAACTAAGCTGCAAAAACCAGTGTCAGGCAGCTGCTGCCAAGGCCAATAAGATAATGGGTTGCATCAGAAGGGGCATAGATGCCCGTGATAAGAACATAGTCCTACCACTTTACAAATCGCTAGTCAGACCACACATGGAGTACTGTGTACAGTTCTGGGCTCCTGTAAACAAGGCAGACATAGCAGAGCTGGAGAAGGTCCAGAGGAGGGCAACTAAAGTAATAACTGGAATGGGTGGACTACAGTACCCTAAAGTATCAAAATTAGGGTTATTCACTTTAGAAAAAAGACGACTGAGGGGAGATCTAATTAATATGTTTTTTTTTTGCCTTCCTCTGGATAAACTTGTAGGATAACAGGCCGAACTGGATGGACAAATGTCTTTTTTTTTCCGGCCTTATGTACTATTTTACTATGTTACTATGTAACCTATAACCTATATTCAAGACTAGACTACTTTTTTATGTATAACAGAGATGTACAAATTACAAATCCTTCCATTTATCAGACCACGCTCCACTGTTAGTGCAGCTCTCTCTCGGCGAGGTTAAGAACAAATAACTTAATTGGTCGCTCAATGAGAGCTTGCTGACTGATCCTAAGGATACCGCAGCAATCATGAAAGATATACAATCATTTTTTGCTGAAAACCTACAAGGTATAGACTGCACTTCTCTTGAATGGGACACCCACAAGGCAGTGATCCGTGGTACACTGATTAGGTTAGCCTCTCATAAAAAGAAACTTAGGGAGAGAGAAATTAACGATATTTTATCTCCTATAAAACGACTGGAAGCCGTCCATAAACTATCACTCGATAAAAAAGTGATGAAAGAACTTACAACTATGCGGTCTAAACTGTTAGAACTAATGGATTAGAGAAACCAAAAATACTTATACATCATTAGATAAAAAAAATATTTTGAGGACAATGGTTGTAATAAAAGGTTACCCAGATTATTACAAAAACAAAGGAATAGGTTGTACATAGCCGGAGTCAGAGACCATACAAACTCTTTATGTAACACCTCAGTGAGTATCACGGGTGCGTTTAGAACCTTTTATGAAAAACTATATAATATAAACAAATATACCCCTGACCAAATAGATATGAGAACCAAAATTAAAGGGTTTCTAAACTCAATTGAAGTACCTAAATTGACTGTAGATCAGCAAGCTAAACTGTTAATCCTCTTCGCCCAAACAGAAGTAGAGTTAGTTCTAAAATCCTTACCAAATGGTAAAAGTCCTGCGAGTTACTATAAAAAATTTCAAACAACTTTAATCCCACACATGTGTACTTATTTTAACAACATAGCAAAAGATGACTCATTCTGTCCAGAATCTCTCAATGACCACATAACATTAATCCCCAAAGAAGATAAAGATACAACGTTGTGCTCAAACTATAGACCCATATCCCTACTAAACATAGATAGTAAAATCTACGCAAAACTTTCGGCAAATAGACTAAAGAACATAATCCCCAACATTATACACAATGATCAAGTCGGTTTTACCAAAGGTAGAGAATCCAAAGACAATATATATAGAATTCTTCACGCTATACAATTACCTCAGGAGAAAAGTATACCCCTAACGCTTGTCGCAACAGACGCAGAAAAAGTGTTTGATAGACTAAATTGGTCCTATCTAGAGAAGGTCTTAAACGCTTTTGAGATCCCTAAAACATTTGTGTAAAAAATTCTGGCTATGTACACCTTCCCATCGGCCGCTGTCAGGGTAAATGATTCACTTACTTGACCACTATTGACTTGTGGTTATTGGCAAATTCCCTTGGAGCCTGATGCTATTCCTAAGTCGGCATTTATCACCCCATTTGGCTTGTACCAATTTAAGGTCATGCCATTTGGGATGAAGACTGCCCCCACCACTTTTCAAAGGATGGCAGACCGGCTCCTAGAGGGATTTCAGGGCTTCGCCTGTGCTTATTTAGATGACATAGCCATCTACAGCAGCACTTGGGAGGCCCACCTGGAGCACATTTCGGTAGTACTCAAGAGAATTCAAAAGGCCGGATTAACCTTGAAACCAGAAAAGTGTCATGTGGGCATGGCGGAGGTCCAATACCTAGGCCATAGGGTAGGGTCAGGCAAGCAGAGGCCTGAACTCGCTAAAATTGAGGCTATCACTCAGTGGCCTCAACCCCGCACCAAGACTCAGGTTATGGCTTTCTTAGGGACCGCTGGCTATTATAGGAAATTTGTGTCAGATTATAGCACCATAGCCAAACCCATGACCGACCTTACCAAAAAGTCCTTACCTAGGCAGGTAGTATGGTCTCCAGAGTGTGAGGAAGCTTTCCATAAACTCAAGCTTGCATTAAGTAAAACCCCTGTATTGGCGGCACCGGATCACGCTAAAAGATTTCTCGTTCACACAGATGCCTCAATGTTTGGACTGGGAGCCGTGCTAAGCCAAGTGGGGGATGATGGACTGGAGCATCCGGTGGCATATCTGAGCAGAAAACTTATACCCAGAGAGGTCAGTTATGCCACCGTTGAGAAGGAATGTTTATCATTGGTCTGGGCCCTCAAGAAATTACAGCCTTAGGCTACTTTCACACTACCGTTCAGAGCGAATCCGTCTAGGGTCTGCCCAGACGGATCCGCTCATATAATGCAGACTTGGGATCCGTTCAGAACGGATCCGTCTGCATTATATTGTAGAAAAAATTCTAAGTCTGAAAGTAGCTTCAGACGGATCCGTCCAGACTTTACATTGAAAGTCAATGGGGGACAGATCCGTTTGAAAATTGAGCCATACTGTGTCAACTTCAAACGGATCCGTCCCCATTGACTTACATTGTAAGTCTGGACGGATCCGCTTGCCTCCGCACGGCCAGGCGGACACCCGAACGCTGCAAGCAGCGTTTAGGTGTCCGCCTGCTGAGCGGAGCGGAGGCTGAACGCTGCCAGACTGATGCATTCTGAGCAGATCCGCGTCCACTCAGAATGCATTAGGGCAGTACGGATGCGTTCGGGGCCGCTTGTGAGCCCCTTAAAACGGAGCTCACAAGCGGACACCCGAACGCTAGTGTGAAAGTAGCCTTATTTATACAGACGATCTTTCACTGTTATGACGGATCATAACCCCCTCATCTGGCTCAACAGGGTGGCCGGAGATAACCCCAGACTGCTTAGGTGGAGCTTGGCACTGCAACCCTATAATTTTACAATGCAGTACTGGCCAGGGAAGCAGAATGCCAATGCAGATGGGCTATCTCGGCAAACAGAACTGGAAAAACTACGTTTAACACCGGACATCCCCAAGCCAACCCATTAGGGTCTAGGCGGCTATGCCGTCCCATGGAACTAAGGGGGAGCTATGTGGAGAAAGGGAGGTTTCTGCTTACTTTTACTAATTCGTGCCATGTTGGGATGTTAAACGTCTATGTGTATTGTAAAGGGTGGGAAATTGTATACGTTGAGTAAGTGAGGTCTGTTCCATTGTCTCTCTGTGTATTCGCCTGCCTGTGTTGATTATGTTAACAATGATTTACCATGATTATATCACGGGCAGAGGTGAGGATTCTATGTGGGTTGTAACCTTGTGTTATGGGTTAATGCATATTTGTTGTGGGTGTCTCCCTTGCATGGGAGGAGGGCATAAAAGGGATGACTCAACTGCTAATAAAACACACTGATTTTATCCCTTCATGGAGTCTCGGCGCATGTACACCTTCCCATCGGCCGCTGTCAGGGTAAATGATTCACTGTCAACCCCCTTCCAAATCACAAATGGCATACGGCAAGGGTGCACCATGTCGCCTATTCTCTTTATTCTTTCTCTAGAACCATTACTCATTAAGATTAGATCCAACCCTCTGATTCAGGCTATTACAACATCTAAAGAACAGCATAAAGTAGCGGCATATGCCGATGACACCTTATTTATGATAACTAACCCCTTGCATGGAATTCCCACGCTTCTGAAAGAACTAGAAGAATTTAGCTCCAGCTCATATTTTAAAATCAACATAAGTCTGAGGTGTATAATGTGACTACGCCCCAACCAGTTTGGCAGGAGATCATATCTACTACCCCCTTGAAACCAATGCTCACATCCTTTAAATACCTAGGTAAGTAGAAACTTTCGGGAATTATATACCCTACATTTTCTACCCCTTCTCACTAAGGTGGAATAAACTTTTAAAGATTGGTAGGAACTTTACATATCTTGGTTCTGGCGCATAAATGCCATTAAGATGGTATTATTACCCAAAGTATTGTATATTTTACAGGCCTTGCCCATTGATATACCTAAATATTTCTATATTCCCTTAGGAAGATGATATTAAAATTCATATGGAGATCTAATTGCAACAGAATACAATACAACACTGTCTCCATGCCTAGGGCGAACGGTGGTTTGGGGGTACCTGATTTTCAAAAATATCACCAGTCAATACAGATCACTAAACTAATGGAATGGTTTATCAAACCTTCTAGGAAAATATGGATAGATGTGGAAAAGGAGTCACTACCCCCAGAACACCAATAGCTATTGTGGAAAACAGGAGAGAACCCTTTCCCACTTTAAACCAAAAAGACAGGAGACCCTCTAAAAATATGGCATAAAACCAATAAATGCACGCAGTTTTTAACACCTTACAATATAGAGACTCCGGTGGGAGCATTTATCCCCCCCAGATATAAAGAGCTTAAAGGATAACTGTCGTATATATATATTTTTGAGTATTGGATTGTGGTGATTAATATCACCTTGGTGGCCCTATTTCAACTTTTCACTGTGTATTCTATTACCCCTTAATTCCACATTTTTGTCCTCTGTACTGCCTACTTTTACCTGTGCTTAAAATAGGGTTGCTAGGCATGGTCCGTCTATCTGTTGAAGGACGGAGCACGCAACGTGCAGGCTGCGTGCAAGGTCACATTACTGAAAGCCAGGGACTGTAAGTAAATGATTAAAGCCAGGTCCTCCCCAGCAGCTGATAACAGTGCCTGGGCTGTGTGCACTTCTCCCTGTCCCTGCGCTTGGCAGACGCTCCCTCATTCAGCAGAGCTGGAGAATGCAGAGTTGGTGCAGCGCAGACCAGGGAAGGGAGATCTGCCATCTGCACAGTGTATAAATGAAAGCAACATGTGGTAAGAGGACCCCTTTGTGCTGCAGGAGATTAACCCTTTAGGGGGGAGAGTTCTGGTTACTGACACTTTTAGGAGGCTATTGTTACTGGCTAGTGAAGGCAGGCGGGATTAGCCTCAGGGTGAGGGCAGTGGCGGCCATCTTAACTGAATAGTGAAATTGCAGTTTTATGCAGACTGGTTGCTAAGGGCTGAATCTTATTAAATATGGGGTAAGTCAGTCTAATAGTAACTGATTCTGGAATATCATGTTATTAGTAACTACATATATGAAAATTGAAATTAGGGTCTAAATGTGACAGTTATCCTTTAAAAGTAAGATAATGAAGGTGACGGAACTGTTCCTCGCACCAATAAAGAACTGATACATTTATTTCATACATAGATCTTAATGGATACTTTCCGGAATTAAATCTTTCCATTACTGAATACACACAATTTAAAGACTGTATAATGAAGTCGGAGGCACACCAAGCCGCCTCTAGTCCATTAACGGTGATACAAAAACGCCTTAAAACAAACACCCTGGTCAAAAAAGCCACTTCCTCTATATACAACATAATAAATAACCCTACCTCCCCACCTTCGTATCTAGCAAAATGGACAACAGAACTAGGTAGAGATTTCAGCAACTCTGAGATAAAAGATATTATCTCGAATGCAAGATCTAGATCCATAAGCCCCAAAGTACAAGAATCCCATTTTAAGATAGTCTCTCGTTGGTACAGGACCCCTGTTTTACTCAATCGCATATTCCCAGACATATCCCCATTATGCTGGAGATGTGGAATTGAGCGGGGTGCTATCTCTCGTATTTGGATCCATTGCAAAAAGCTAGAAACTTTCTGGAAGACCATCACCATGATAATTAACAAAACTTTCAATACGACAGCTAAAATCCCCCCAAATCTGATTTTATTTAGTATATTTGACATACACACCTCTGCTATTAGACATCCTTTGATCCTACACATTTTAAACGTAGCCAAGTTATTGATTCCAAGATTATGGAAAGAAAAAGAACCCCCTTCTATCCTAGAATGATTAAAAGAGATGCATACTCTGCATAACTATGAGAAATTAAGACTTATTAGAGACGATAGAAAACTTTGATACAATCAAACATGGGATCCTTGGATCAAGCTCTTAGATAGTGATGCCCTCACTGAATTTCTCTAATTACTCTGCTTTAATATTATTTACCCTGAAGTCACACCGTCAGAATAATGCCTGATTACCCTCCCCCTCCCCTCCCCACTTATCACCCTGTTAACCTTGTTCTTCCCCTAGTTATTGTTCTTTTTTATGTGTAGCTGGAACGACTTAGTTAGACTATTACACTCAGAATTGACTTACTCCAAACTATTAGAAAAACTGTAGTGGAATAGTTACATAATCAGTTAGTAATCATTTTATTGTTCTAATAATAAATACTTCGGTCCTTAATTTCCATATGATTACTTGTCTTTCTAAGCAACAATTGTTAAGACATAAGTTACAACTTATTAAGAGTTTGTCTGTTTTCATAAAAACTTTTCTTTATGTATTATTTCATTACAATACATGACATAACATTCAGTGCTATGTATAACGATTTTATTTTCTGTATATGACATTGATTTCCTTTTTCTCGCATTGTAAAGAAAATTGTTGCTTTTTGAACTTTACAAAATTCTAAATAAATAAAGAATTTAAACAGATAATTCATAATTTTAAATTCATTTTGGAAACAATTTTCTGCAGAATCAAGAGGAGAGGGACCATCCAGCTTGTTAATAGTTCAAAAGCTTGCATCTCTAATGGTATAGGGTTACATTAGTGCCTACGGTGAGGGCAACTGACACATCTGCACATCTGGAAAGGTACTATGAATGCTGAAGAGTAGATAGAGGTTTTTGAACAACATATGCTCCCATCCAGACATCTCTTTTAGGGAAGGTTTGAATATTTCTGAGGGGCAATGCTAAACCGCATTTTGCATCTATCATAGCCACAAGACCAAGGACTGTTGAGCAGCTAGAATCCTACACTATCACATTCACTATCTCTCTGTTAACTCTCTCCTTAACAAACAACAATCTAGTCTCCACACTTTAAATCCTACAGAAACTGCCCTTACCAAAGTGACAAATGACTTCCTGACAGCCAAATGTAATAGTGACCACTTTCTACTCATTCTTCTGGATCTATCTGCAGTACTGTACATCACCAACTTCTACTCAGTATGCCTGAATCTACTGGCCTTAAGGACACTGCCCTCTCTTGTTTCCCAGCCTATCTCTCCAGCTGCTCTTTCAGTGTTTCATTTACTGGCTCTAATTCTTCTTTATCCTCTTACTGTTGGGGTTCCTTAGTCCACTTGCACCTCAAAAACATCTCTAAAAGTTGCCCTTTTCTTACTACGGAAACAACAAAAACACTCATTGTTGCTATTATCCACTCTTGTCTTGATAACTGTAACTCTGTTAAATAGTCTCCCACTCACAAAACTGTCCCCTTTCCAATCCATCCACGATGCAGCAGCGAGACGCATCTCCCTGTCTAATTGCTACTTGATCCCTCTACCATGTACCAGTCACTGCACTGGATACCCATAAAGCACAAGATTCAATTTAGACTTCTCAATCTCATCCACAAAGCTCTCCACAGTGCTGACCCCCCCCCCCCCCCTCATATCTCCTCACTAATCTCTGTCTACTTCTCTGCCTGTTTTATATACTCTGTAAATAAATTAAGACTAACATCCACCATAATCCAAAGCTCTCACTCCCATCTCCAAGACTTCTCTCAAGCTGCACCAGTTCTCTGGAACACCCTACCGAAAGCAATTAAGGGAATTCTCAACAGCCACAGTTTTAGGTATTCCCAAAAAACACATTTTTAGGGTGGCCCATCACATATCTTAATCTAACTCTTCTCCCTTCACCCACCATCTCCAAAATCATTCTTCAGAGCCTGATCCATCATCTGACAGTATCCACCACATCCCATGAACTCAAAAGCACTACAGATATCAGTTGGTGACTGGCTCTTGTAGCTTTATATTTGCTCCCCTACTTTGTTAAGATGGCTGGACCACTGTACAAAACAAGTGGTCCACCCCTAAGTTCTTATAGATTGTAAGCTCTTTCCTAATAGTACAAAAGCAAGGATTTTTTATTACAATAAGTAAAAATGTTTGACTGTACTGTGACCTTTTAGTGGATTAGCAAGATGGTAAAATAATGTAATGTTGGGTTTGATGGAATTTTCTCACAAAATGTTGTATAGAAATTTAAATAAACAACAATCTAATATAGCAACAGTTTCACTATGTACTTGTGAAAGGAAAATCCAAAGTTTCTTGCAATCCTACTAATCTATCTGGCACAATATTAAATGTGGAAAATGGTTTAAAAGCATGTAAGATCCAAGTTCTGAGATTAGAAGTAGGTAGATCTAAATTAAATAAAAAAAATTATAACCATTTAATGTCTGGATGATCAATGAGTTTCAAGTTATTTTAGTTAAGATTATGTTACTCGCCACTCCATCCATATACACTCTGTTAGTCGTACACAATCATGCAGCAACTAAGCTCTACTCGAGGTGGAAAACAGCTTTACAAATTGAAATACAGCCTCATAGGGCATAGCTAATTGAAATGTAACTCTAGTGATGGATAATATAGCAGAATTCTGTATAGACTCCTAGGGAGAAATTAAGACTAGTGATGAGCGGCAGGGGTCATATTCGAATTTGTGATATTTCGCGAATATTTTGTGGATTTTTTGTCATATATCCGCAAATTCACATATTCGTTATATTCTACATTATTTTTTTTTTACTCGAAAATGATCGCGTAATATGTCAATATTGCACGCTCAATACAGGCGTGGGTCAAAAACGAATATATAGCACTATAGAATATAGTGCTATATATTTGTTTTTAGAATATTCGTCATTTTTTCCATCTGAACACATGATTCCTCCCTGCTTCTTCCTTGTGGGCCAATGAGTCATTGGCCCACAAGCAACTTAAGCAGGGAGGAATCATGACTTCAGATGGAAAAAAATAACGAATATTCTAAAAAACGAATATATAGAACTATATTGAATATAGTGCTATATATTAGTTTTTTAGAATATTCCTAATTTTTTTCCATCTGAAGTCATGATTCCTCCTTTCTTAAGTTGATTGTGGGCCAATGACTCATTGGCCCACAAGCAAGAAGCAGGGAGGAATCGTGTTCAGATGGAAAAAAAATTATGAATATTCATCATTACGAATATATAGCACTATATTATAAATATTAGCGAATTCTCGAAGTGCCGATATTCAAGATTAAAATTCGCTATTCGAAAATTCACGCTCAACACTAATTAAGACCAGCATTTTATACACCAGTGTTAATATGAAGCCCGCTGGAGTAAGATATCTCTAATTTGTTAAGAGCTGCACATCACTTAATAAATTAGCCTTAATAAATCTTTAGACTGTTCAAACCGAAATCTATGCTAGCTATGAACTGGTGTAGATTCACGCTATAATTTATGGCAATTACTGGGGTAAATTACTGTGTTGGCTGTTCTTCCCACTAAGCCAGGGGTGGGGAACCTTTTTGCTGCCGAGGGCCATTTGGATATTTGTAACATCGTTCGGGGGCCATATAATATTCTCGACTTAAAAATTTGTTATAGAAATTGCGCTCCAATTAAAAAATTCTAGAGCGCTGTAATTTTGCGGCACAAAATTACAATTAGTACAGACGCCATTTTGACTACATATAGCAGTCTAATTTTTACGTTGAGAATGTTATATATTTAGTTCTTTATTTGCATTAATGGCAGCCAAGCTAAACCCAGAAGGGTCCAGAGGGGTTCACCCAGCTTTCACTCTCCCTGCCACTGTCCCTACCTCTTTATTCACAACTGTCCCTTTCTCAGCCTCAGATCTGTCCCCCACCTCCATCAGCCTTAAATCAGCCTCCTATCAGACCCCCCTGCCTACATCAGCCTCAGATCAGACCTCCCAACCTCAGATCAGACCCCCATCAGACCCTCCCTAGCCTCATATCAGCCCCATCAGACCCCCAGCCTCAAATTAGACCCCTCAGCCTCAGATCAGACACCATCCTCAGATCAGACCCCCAATAGGCCCTCAGCCTCAGATCAGACCCCCAAAAGGCCCCACAGCCTTAGATCAGACCCCTATCAGACCCCCAGCCTCAGATCAGCCCCCATCCGACCCCCAGCTTCAGAACAGCCCCTATTAGACCCCTTCAGCCTCAGATCAGACCCCCATCAGACCCTCCCCACCCTCAGATCAGCCCCAATCAGACCTCAGATCAGACATTTAAAATAAATAGAAAAATAAACTTACCTCTCCAGCTCCGGACGGCACTGACACTTGACAGATTCACTTACCCTCCCTGGTCTTCTTCTTGCTGCGCTGAACTGTGACCTGACAGCGCACAGTGTCAGGTCATAGTGCACGTCTACGTTCACTACGTCCTGACATTGTACGTGTCAGGACACAGCGTGGGGCTGGAAGAAGACCAGGGAAGGTGACTACAGCTAGCTATGCGCTGTTCTCACCTTCCTGTGCCTCCCACATGCTAATGACCACTTCTATAATGGCATTAGCATTTTCACAATATATTCGGCCAGGGGGCCAGGGGCCACATTAAATGGTCCTGCGGGCCGTATGCCGGAGGTTCCCCACCCCTGCACCAAGCCCTGCCTACATTCTAGAAAAACAGCAAAAGAGGTAAAAAGTTGTCGATTTTTGCACAAGTAGGATTTATTTTTACAGTACAATTTTGTACAGTACAATTTTGGCACTCTGACGTTCATAAATTATCCTCCCTCACCAAATATTTATGCAAGGAACCCTTCCCCAATAACATTCACCATTGTGATATGTTAGTAAAGTGTGAATGGGCACCAATAAAATATGAATTGAAGACTAACATAATTATTTTATGATGTTATATTTTTGTTGTTATTAATTGTTTATGCAATTGTGACTTCTTTTTTTGTTTTGAAAATGCAAAGATAAAATCTTTTAAATACAAATGATTGTTGTGATGCTGGTTTTTAACACTTCTGGCATGTCTTAGGGACAGGATTTGATTTCATTATTGAAAGTCTTGAAGATGAAACAATGACCAATTGGCAGAAAAAAAGGATATCAGAAATCTTCGGAGTGTCATATCCCTTTTCCCAAAGATCCAGAGGTCTCTAACCTAATGTGTATGTCCCTAAATTTGAATGGAGCTGTAATGAGTTGAACTGAGATACTGTATAATTAGGGTAAAGACTAGCAATTTAGGCTAAGTACTGGATAGGTACAGAAGAACAAGCATATCAGTTTTTAAAAATCAAGCTTTTTGAGCTCTTTAGGGTTCTGGGATCAGATACAACTGCAACCTCCGCACTTCAAGGATATACATCCTTGGTTGAAGAACACTAGTCATTGTCAGTAGTATCTCATCTAAATTTTCCAAGGTGAATTGACATTGCTTATTAATAAGCACTTTTGACTAATGTAAGCCTTTGTTACACATGAATACTGGATTTTGCCATCCAGGCGAAACATTATTGGAGAATGCATGACTACCCAGGTTCATATAAGCTGGAATGTTGCTTTCATTATTACAAATTGTAACACACTAGACTATGGTGCTTTCTAATCAATGGCACTAATACAGGCAATGACTTTTTTGATCTGTTGTTTTATTTTTCCAGCGCATTAGTATATCCTGTGATGACATTTGTTCCATAATCCATTTTGTGTTGCTGTCAAGCAAATGTCAAATATTTAATTATAAATGGAAGAAAGGAAGAACGAACATAAGGGAACATTGACTACATCCAATTTTTCTTCTGGTCTATTTATATTCCTGTGTTTTCATTGGTTGCTGATTTAAAATTGACTTTGACCTTAGCAGTGAAATCACAGAAATTGTAAAGTGCATTGTAAATGTATTAACAAAAAATAATATGAATTTTGCAAAAAAGAAATGATGCTTAAATTGTACATTTTCTTAATACTGTTGTCTTGCTCATTAGGTCTATCCAAGTAGATGTAAAGTGTTTATAGGAAGCATGTGTTGCTCTTGGCTAAATACTAGGTTTATTTACCTTGGGTAAAGCATCTTACCCACACACAGACATGCCTAATTCAACTTCCTTTATTCATTGAAGCCTTTATTTTCCAAACAGAGAACACAATATGCCTCAGTGAATGGAAAGACACTAGACCCCAGGTGTATGCCACATGGGACATCCCAGTCTGTCTGCTTACTAGCTAATAAAAACCTGTTTCATATTAGGCATAAAGACTACAGATGAGTGAATTGATTCTAAACGAATCGCTTTGATCTGAATTTTTCAACAATTTGGGTCTAATCCAAAATTCTGGTGATTCATTTTGGGCGAATTTATCCTTTTTTTGATTAGAGGAAGATGAAGAAGTTGGATGACTTTTACACACCAGCATGCTTTTGCCACCAAAAAGTGAACATTTTCTGGACTATTTTTTATTTATTTTGAACAGCAGAGTTTAAATATGGATCGCAACATGGCTGGAAGTGTCTATGTAAACTGAGATGAAAATTGAATCACCAAAGTATGGGACCATTTAACTGCAATTCAAAGGCTATATTCAACTTGAGCTAAAGGTACCAATTAGGAAAAGGTCAATATTTGTTATTAACCCTTACTTCTGAAGAGTAAATTTATTTGACAAATTTTCTCAATCATCCATACTTATGACAGAATTTGATTTCAGTTAATTTGTGTATTAGTGGCACTTTTAGCAATTACACAATTTTACACAGGGTCCTACATATAAACAAATGGGTAGCTTCATGCACCAAACATCTCAACCGTCTTTTGACTGACACATATATGACTTCACTGCTGACTTCATGATTACCCTCATAAATGGTTATAGCATAGTACACCTGACGATAGAGACAATACAGATTCATGTCAAAGTAAATTTGCAGCCACCACTTAATACTGCATACTGTCTTATTACTATATTTAATGTAGAAATGTTGTACAGAAACATTTTAAATGCCCATTTCCAACAAAACTCAAAATCTTTGTTTTGGCTTGAATTTTGACACACCCTGCAACATATACCAACCTCTGCAATGTTTCACATAATAGAAGCTAGGATGAAGTGCTGCTCACTTATGCCTCTGCCAATAATGTTCCAGTGCCATTGGATGACATTGGAATATGAATATTAAACTTTTAACTACTACAACTGGCTTGGTGGGTTTATCGGTATATCAGATGTATTTGTATATTGCCACTAAACAAAGCATTGGTGCGGCCTCAACTGGAATATGCAGTTCAGTTATGGACACCAGTCCATAAAAAGGATGCCCTGGAGTTAGAAAAAGTATAGAAGAGAGCAACTAAACTCATAAAGGGCCTGGAAGATCTTAGTTATGAGCAAAGATTAAAATAACTGAATTTGTTTAGCCTTGAAAAAAGACGTCTAAGAAGGGACATGATTAACCTGTACAAATATATAAACGGACCATAAAAAAAAAATCAAGGGAAGTCATTCTGTGTTATAAACCCCCTTCAAAAATCAAGGGGCCACTCACTACGCCTGGAGAAAAAAAGATTCAGTCATAAGAGGCGACAAGCATTCTTTACAGTAAAATCTGTGAATATCTGGAATAGCCTGCCACAGGAGCTAGTCACAGCAAATACAGTAGATGGCTTCAAAAAAGGTTTAGATGACTTTTTAATTCAAAATAACATTGAGGCTTATGACAATGTATAGAAGTCTTGTTCTACACACCCTTTCTCTTTGGCCCAACCCCTTTTTAAAAGGAAGATGGACATTGATCCAGAGATCGATCCATGGATCAATATAGCAGGATTACAGGTTGGACTTGATGGACTTTTGTCTTTTTCCAACCTTAAGAACTATGTAACTAAGATGTGTGATAGGCTGTCTACACACATATCCCTCGTTGCTGTCATGGGTAAAAGGGGCTATTTTGCAAAAAGCAGTATTTCTGACAATGTGCAGTTTGTGAACTGTTCGTGTGCTGCTGTGGTGAAAGTGTATTGTGAGTGGACAAATGGCACCATTGCGAATAAGTGAAATGAAAACTGCAGAGCACCACGTGCCATGGAAGTGAGAGGTGAACCTCAGCTATGAAGGTGCTTGAGGGTGGACCGACACGCTACAGTGGAGCAGCTCACAATCAAAATGAACCAGGGGGCTACCAGACGTGTGTTTAAAACAACAGTTCTGTGACCCCTACTTTGTATGGGGCTCTGAAGCAGATAGATGGTCACTGCCCCTCTGCTAACAAAGTCGTATCAGCAGACAAGGCTTCAATTTTCGTGGCACTATCAGAATCGGATTCTTCTTCGGTTGCCTTCTCCGGTTAGACATATCTTTAGCTTCATCGAACAGATGGACATTGGCATGTCAGACAAGAAACAACAGAGAACACTCTGCAACCATGGCTGAAAGAACACAAGTTGGTAGTGGCAGCATTGTAGTCTGGAGATTGCTTCCATGGCATTGTCTGGGCCCACTAATCCACGTGGAAGGCACTCTCAACCAATTTGGGAATAAATCCATCCTTGCAGATCACGCACATCCATACATGTTGATTGTCTTCCAGCAAGACAATGCAACTCGTCATTCGGCTTGAAATGTTCAACACTAGTTTGAAGAGCATGACCAAGATTTCCAAGTACCACCCTGGCCCTCTAATTGACCAGACATGAACCAAATTGAGCATGTTGATTGTCATGTTCACTGTTTAGATCCTCCTTCACGCACCCTCCAGCAGCTGTGGGATGCACTGCAGTCAGCCACGGCTCCAGATACCTATGACACTCCTTGCTGGTCTAGCAGCTGTCCATGCTGCACACGGGGGTTACTTAGCTGGTGGTCATACTAATGTGACTTGACTGTGTATTATATTGTGGATTAGTAACTAGCTTCTCCCTGGCCACAAACATAGTTCAGTCATTATATCAGCCGCTCTCTTGGATATCTGGGTTATATCACTGAGTAAACACACTGCTTATAAAAGGTATGGTACATTTACTATGTTACTTTTGAGAAGCCTACATTACAGCAAATGTTGTGTAAATTCCCTTTGCTTTAAGTGAGCTTTGGTAATGATGAAAAACATAATATATTTTGCAAAAGGTAAAAAAATATATATAGCTATATTACCCCTTTCCGACATGGTGATTTTAAATGTTTGCATTTTCATTTTTTACTCCCTGTCTGTGAAGTAACTAATGACATACAGGTAATCTGTCCAACAAACTGCACATCCACTGCCGGACATGGTGCTAGCTACGTGGTTCAGCAATAGCTGGCGAACCCGATGACTACAGGGGCCCTGCCTACAGTGGAATAACCTCCCTGATAAGGACGATCCCAACGATCGTAAATAGTCAAACTTAAGCGGTTTCTGTGGGTGGTATGGAATCCTAACTTGTGTTCACCCGATAGCTGTAAGTAGAGGAATAAACAGTTTCCTGAAATAAGATATATGAGAAAGTTTTTTATCTTCACTTGTACTATTGGTTTATACAAAGTTTAACTATAGTGACAAGTGTTGAGCGAATCCTTCAATCCGAATTTAAGGATAAATTTGATTTCCCGCGGCCGACGTGATGTCATCATCTTGGGCCATGCGAGATTTCAGCAGCGGCCGGCCTGTCACGAGCAAATGGATCAGGTAAGTATGATTTTTATTTTATTTTATATTCATTTATAACTGATGCCGCGACCATGTATGAACACGACATCAGAGGGGTACAATGACAGGGATCAGTAAAATCGCCGCTCCCTATCATTGCACCCACTACTTACAAAGAAATGTACTTCATGACGTTACATGACTTCAAGTCATCACATTGACTTGCCCTAGGAAACATTGGGGCACATTTATCAAACTGGTGTAAGGTAGAACTGCCCATAGCAACCAATCAAATTCCTCCTTTCATTTACCAAAGGAGCTGTCCAAAATGAAATGTGAAATTTGATTGGTTGGTATGGGCAACTAAGCCAGTTCTACTTTACACTAGCTTGATAAATTACTCCCTTTATGTTTTTAAACTGGTATGATTATGAATAAGAAAATTGTTAACCACGTCCAGACCGGGCCATTTACCCCCTTCCTGACCAGGCCTAATATTGCAAATCTGACATGTGTCACTTTATGGGGTAATAACTTTGGAACACTTTTATTTATCCAAGCCATTCTGAGATTGTTTTCTCGTGACACATTGTACTTTATGATAGTCATAAATTTGAGTCAATATATTTTACTTTTATTTATGAAAAATGTAGAAAAATTCGCAATTTTCAAAATTTACATTTCTCTGCTTTTAAAACAGAAAGTGATACCTCATAAAATATTTATTACTTAGCATTCCCATATGTCTACTTTATGTTGGCATCATTTTGGAAATTTGACGTTCTTATTGGTACCATTTTTGGGTACATATGATTTTTTGAACATTCATTATTACACTTTATGGGGCAAGGTTACCAAAGAATTGGTTGTTTTAGCACAGTTTTTTTGTTTATTTTTATAGCGTTCACCTGAAGGGTTAGGTCATGTGACATTTTTATATAGCAGATCGTTACAGACGTGGAAATACCTAATGTGTATACTGTACTTTTTCTTATTTATTTAAGTTTTACACAATAATAAAATTTTTGAAACCAAAAATAATATGTTTTAGTGTCTCCATATTCTGAGAGCCATAGCTTTTTTATTTTTGGGGGACATACACCTTTTTGATCGCTTGGTGTTGCACTTTATGTGATATTAGGTGACCAAAAATAGCTTTTTTGGCACAGTTTTTTTTTTTTGTTTTACAGTGTTCACCTGAGGGGTTAGGTCATGTGATATTTTTATAGAGCAGGTTGTAAAGGAAGCGGCAATACCTAATAGGTCTACTTTTTTTTATTTATTTCACTTTAAAACAATAATAGCATTTTTGAAACAAAAAAATGATGTTTTAGGGTACTTCACACTTCCGTCGCCGGACTGCCTGTCAGATCCGTCAAAACGTATGCCAACTGATGGCATTTATAAGGCTACTTTCACACTCGCGTTTTGGCTTTCCGTTTGTGAGATCCGTCATGGGTTCTCACAAGCGGTCCAAAATGGATCAGTTTTGCCCTAATGCATTCTGAATGGAAAAGGATCCGCTCAGAATGCATCAGTTTGCCTCCGATCAGTCTCCATTCCGCTCTGGAGGCGGACACCAAAACGCTGCCTGCAGCGTTTTGCTGTCCGCTTGACGAAACTGAGCAAAACGGATCCGTCCTGGCACACAATGCAAGTCAATGGGGACGGATCCGTTTTTTCTGACACAATCTGGCACAATAGAAAACTGATCCGTCTCACATTGACTTTCAATGGAGTTCATGACGGATCCGTCTTGGCTATGTTACAGATAATACAAACAGATCCGTTGATGACTATTGCATGCAGTTATATTACTGTAACGGATCCGTTTTTGCAGATCCATGACGGATCCGCCCAAAACGCGAGTGTGAAAGTAGCTTAAGACGGATCAGGATCCTGATCCATCTTACAAATGCATTGAAATGCCGGATCCGTCTTTCCGGTGTCATCCGGAAAAATGGATCTGGCATTTATTTTCTTCACATTTTTTTCTGTCTGCGCATGCGCAGACCAGAAGGCCGGATCCGGCGTTGCGGTATTTTGAATGCCGGATCCAGCACTAATACATTCCTATGGAAAAAATGCCAGATCCGGCATTTCGACAAGTGTTCCGGATTTTTGTCCGGAGATAAAACCGTAGCATGCTGTGGTATTATCTCCGTCCTGAAAAGTCAAAACGACTGAACTGAAGACATCCTGATGCATCCCGAACGGATTGCTCTCCATTCAAGATGCAGTAGGATAAAACTGATCAGTTCTTTTCCGGTATTGAGCCCCTAGGACGGAACTCTATGCCGGAAAAGAAAAACGCTAGTGTGAAAGTACCCTTAATGTCTCCAGGTTCTGAGAGCTATAGTTTTTTTTATTTTTTGAGCGATTTTCTAATGTAGGGGTTAATTTTTTGCAGGATGATGTGATGGTTTTATTGGCACCATTTTGTGGGACATATGCCTTTTTGATCACCTGGTGTTGCACTTTTTGTGATGTAAGGTGACAAAAATGGCTTTTATTTTTATTTTTTATTTTTTATGGTGTTTATCGGACAGGGTGGATCATGTGCTATATTAATAGAGCCAGCCGTCATGGATGCGGCAATACCAAATATGTCTATTTTATTTATTATTTTCTATTTTTACAATTTTTTTATTACTTGAGGATTTTTATTTACACGTGAAACCTTTTTTTATTTTTATTTTTAAAACCATTTATTTTTTATTTTACACTTTGCGTCCCCCATAAGGTCATTCAAGACATTTAACTTCACTTTTTTTTTTTTTACTATTGATTTCTCCTGTAACTGGGGCTGACATAGTAGCCCCAGTTACAGGGGAAATACACCCCCCCCCCTTCCTTCCAGAGAGGCTGTACAGCAGAATACAGCGCTGTACAGCCTCAGTGCAAGGCTGATCGAGGTCTGTGGAAGACCGGACAGCTCCTGCACTCTCCCAGCCACCGCGATCACATGACCACTGGGCCGGGACAGGAAGCGCAAGCGCATGATCTGTATACACAGTGCTCATTCAGCGCTGTGTATACAGCGATCTAGAAGGCAGGGACACCTGGGAACTGTCCCTGCCTTCTTTCTGGGGTGCCCTGCTGTCACTGACAACGGGCCCCCAACTCTGCAGCTGCACGATTAGCGTGCAGCTGCCATCTCTGAATGGACGTTCCAGAACGTCCATTCAGAGATAAACAATCGCCCATAGAACGTTTATAGTCTATGGGCGGTCGTGAAGTGGGTAATCACATTTACTATGGTTGTATTGGTAAAAGCATTCATCTCTGTGGGCTGTGTCTGGTCCCTTTCACTAGTATAGGGATTAAGTACAATACTGGGAATAGGCCATGGGAGAGAATTGTGTTGTTTCTGGAGAAAATGCAGATCCTTTTTTCTAATCCTGGAAAACTCCTTTAAGTCATATAGAAAATAATCATTTCCTGTTTAAAGAACAGAAACCAGTTGTCTGATGTGGTAATGCAAATACAAGGTAACAATCATTGGCAAACACTTAAAGAGAATCTGCTGTATTTACAGATGGGTGCAAAGTGTTCTGTTTGCTTGGTGTACAGAACAGTAGGGGGTTAAAAATACAAGTAAATACAATAGCAGTCTGCTGCCACAGGCTTAATGAGGATTTTACCTGGACATTGGGACTCTCAACATATCAACTGCTTAACACTGTTGTGGGCTTGAATTGTACCCAAAAAGTTTTCCACATTGGCAGCAGCTGAGTGTTTTATTGCGTTAAGGCTGTATTACACAGGCTGATCCGCCTGCTCGCTAGCAGAGGATAACGCTGCTATTACATGCAGCAATCTCCCCCCCACAGCATTGGAACGATCGCTATGCCATCGCTCGTCCCCATGCTGTATAGTGATTTGCCAGCGGCAGATCGTTATTAGACACCATGATCTGCCGCCTGCAAACGATAATTTTTTAACATGTCAAAAGATTTGGATTGCTTGTTCATTGGGCAATCAATGGCAATATTACACTGCCAGGTGATCGCCAATGAGCATTCATGTGAACGCTAGAACACTTCCCGATGTCATTGCTCAGGTGCTCTACAGAGCACCCAAGCACAATGGAAGTCAAAGGGAGAACCCGAGCATTAAACCATGCACCCCCTGCGCTGAAGAGGGGAGGGTGTTGGGACTCTAGTTCGGCTTAGGAGTCCCTGCTCTGACTCCATATATAGCTATGTCCATATATGGAGTCAGTGCTTGGGGACACCAAGTGTATTTAAATCTAATTTAGCCTCTATTTCTGAAAAGTTTCTGATGGGATTCAAACTCTCAACTTTCTATATTACAGCCAATAATCTTAACCACTACACTATACAGCTGCATGGCCAGTTACATTAAAAAATAATAATAATATGAGACTTCTGCTGTATAGGAATACTTGCTGTATAAGTATTCTTATACAGCAGAAGTCTCATATTTTATTTATTTTTTTTAAGTAACTGGCCATGCAGCTGTATAGTGTAGTGGTTAAGATTATTGGCTGTAATATAGAAAGTTGTGAGTTTGAATCCCATCAGAAATAGAGGCTAAATTTAATTTAAACATATATATATTAGTAATTACAAATAAAAAATATTATATATATAAATTAAATCTCTATTTATGACGGGATTCGAACTCACAACCTGCGACATCACAAACCAGAATGTTAACCACTACGCTATACAACTGCATGGACAATTACTATAAAAAAAATAAAAAATATATATATATATATATATATATATATATATATATATATATATATATATATACAGTATATATATATATATATATATATATATATATATATGACTTCTGCTGTATAGGAATACTTATACAGTAAGTATTCCTATACAGCAGAAGTCTCATATTTTTTTTATTTTTAGTAATTGGCCATGCAGCTCTATAGTGTAGTGGTTAACATTCTGGGCTGTAATGTAGAAGGTTGTGAGTTTGATTCCCACCAGAAAGTTTTCATAAATAGAGGCTAAATTAGATTTAAATACACTGACTCGAGCATCGCGCTCGAGCACACGCGATATTTGGCCGAGCATGCTCGCCCAAAACTAATTCCTATCATATAATAGGGGTTTGAAATTATTTTAGCAGGTTACATCAGATTTAGATCCAATATGTTAAATAATTTTGCTCGTTAACATGCATGAGTTATTACCTCAGCTATTTTTTATTGGATTTTCTGCAAAGATTTGTACATGAACATCCATCATTTGTAAAGATGAATTTACTGGCATCTAATCAACAAGTTTCCTTCAACTGCAAATGGTTTTACCTTGTTAGCTGTAGTGCTGTCTAGATTTTACTCCCTGGTGATAAACACATACTTTTGTGATTTTTCTGAGCCCTGGCATGCTTTCTGCTAAGGCTAAGCCCACATCTGCATTACGGTATTCTGGAAGTCTGTTCCGACAGAGGAGCAGACTACCAGAATTACTATATCTGGCATAGCTGACCACTGCCGGGGCTCTCAGAATCCCCATTCACTATAATGGAATCTAGGAGGTTTCCAGAACAAAGTCTGCATTCATGCCGAAACCCGACAGATTCCATTATGGTGAATGGGGATCCAGCGAGCCGTGCCGGTATCTGGCTATGCTGGATATGGCAATTCTGGTAGTCTGTCCCTCTAACGGAACAGATTACCGGAATACCGGAATGCAGAGTGGAACCTAGCCTTACCCATCTATCTTGAAAAGCATCTGGCACTGTTTTTTCCATTTAGAATAATACAGTATATTCCCTTGAGAGGCCGTAATTAAATGTAACTTTCTACCTTTTTGGTGTTATGCAAGATTTTCTCAGGAGATTTAATTTACAAGTAAATGAGTCAAAAGGGTTTGTCTGTTTCTGCATGAGTCTTAAAGCATCCTGTATGTGCGGATACAAAGATAGCTGTCAATCAAACATCCCTCATGTACTGAGAGCTGTTCAAGGGGATGGTCTAAAGTTAGAAAAAGCAGAGATGTAAATGTATAAATTACAGGTTTTACCAAATCATTTCCCACAAAACTATTTATCAATCTGCTCAGCTCCTCCTGCTCTATACCATCACTGCATTTGTGATAGGTCATGTTTAAAGAGGACTTGTAACTTGTCCTGACATGTCAGGAGATTGCATTCCCCATCTAATAACAATTCTGGAGCATCTATTTGTACGACTCTGTGATGTGACATTCCTCTATTATTCCTGATTCCTAACAGTTTGCAACATTGGTCTAGATGTTACCAGTTGGGGGGTGTCCCTGCATGGACTGACACTATCCAACAGGGCTGGGACAAGGCCATTTGGTGCCCAGGGCGAAGATGGCAAACTGCGCCCCCCCCCCCCCCCCCCCGTTTTTAAGAAAGAATCAATGTTGTTTCAAAACAAGAATATACTTAAAGCAATAGAACAAAGGACTGTGGGACTTTGATTGGACTGAGATGACCATAATTTTTTTAATAAAAAAATTAGTTTGTTATTTGTATTACATTATTTTCTTACTTTTTACAGTCTGTGTGTGAGTAGCAGCTAGTGAAGGCAGGCTCCTCGTGGCTTGTTCTTCACGCGCCGACACAGCTCCCTGTAGGCTGCGCGAGTCCTCCCTCTCTCACCTCACACCTCGCCTCCGGCGTGAGCCGCGTGACGTCACACGGCGCACGCCGGTGGTATCAACCAAATGAATCCTCGATGGGGGGGGGGCGAGGAAACGCAGAGGAGGAAAGGGAGCCCGAGCCAGGAGCGCAGTCGGCACAAAATTCATAGGGGGAGAGAAGGAGCAGCGCTGACATGGCTGGTGTGGACGGTGTAGGCGGGTGCAGGAGCGCACTCAGCACAGCAAGCACAGCAAGTGGCGCTTGGCTAATGTGGTACAGTGAAGCTGTACACTGCTGGCACTTCACCTGCGCCCCCCTCCTGTCCGCAAATGGTAGCGCCCAGGGCCTGTGTTTCTGAGACGCAGAGTTGTAGCCTACTCCATACTGGCTGTAATCCATTCATTTATAACTTCTGGGAGGAATAATAATGGCACATCAGAGAGTCATAAAAATAGATGCTCCAGAATAGTTAAGGGGGATGTAAGTAGTTACTAAAACAGACATGTTGGGGGAGGTTACAAGTATTCTTTAAGATTAGTATAAGCAGGCATGGAATTCAGCCGGTTCCCTCCAGTTCTTCAGATCCGTTTGTTAAAATTACAGCCGGATCGGAGAACCGTGTTGCTGGCTGAATCCCGATCCGGAGCTGGGCAGCGGCGGCAGCAGGTCAGGGGAGATGAGCGATACAGATTAATGTTGCAGCAGAGCAAGGGAGAGGCGTCTCCCTTGCCTGCTCCTCTGATAGGCGGCAGGCAATCAGAGGCTGGCGCAGGCGTCCGCCTGAGCCGAGATTTGTACTGCACAGGACACAGGCCGAAAGAGGCCTGCATCGCTGCCAGCATGGAGGTAAGTATTAGTGTTTGTTTTTTTTTCTTTTATGTGGCGCGCTATGGGGGCATCAACTGGGGGAATTACTGGCACATGACGGGGGACACTATGGGGGCAAAACTGGCACATAATGGGGAACACTATGGGGGCATTACAGGCACATGATGGGGGAAAATATGGGGGCATTACTGGCACATGATGGGGGACACTGTGGGGGGCATTACAGGCACATGATGAGGAATACTATAGGAGCATTAATGTAAGTAGGTAAGTATTAGTGTTTTTTTTGTTTTTTTTTTATGTGGCGCGCTATGGGGGCATTAACTGGGGGCATTACTGGCACATGATGGGGGATACTATGGGGGCATTACTGGCACATGATGTGGGATACTATGGGACAATTACTGGCACATGATGGGGGACTCTATGGGGAATTACTGGTACATGATGGGGGACACTATGGGGGGCATTACTGGCACATCATGGGGGACACTATGGGGGCATCACTGGCACATACTGGTGGACACTATGGGGGCATCTACTGGCACATCATGGGGGACACTATGGTAGCATTACTGGCACATCATGGGGGAACCTATGGGGGCATCTACTGGGGGCATTACTGGCACATCATGGGGGACACTATAGGGGCATTACTGGCACATCATGTGGGACACTATGGGGGCATCTACTGGGGGAATTAATGGCACATCATAGGGGGCACTATAGGGGCCTCTACTGACACATCATGGGGAGACTGTGGGGGCATCTACTGGGGGCATTACTGGCACATCATGGGGGACACCATGGGGGCATCTACTGGGGGCATTACTGGCACATCATGGGGGACACTATAGGGGCATTTACTGGCACATCATGGGGGACACTATGGGGGCATCTACTGGGGGAATTACTGGCACATCATGGGGGAACTATGTGGGCATCTACTAGCACATCATAAGTCAAACTATGGGGGCATCTACTGGGTGCATTACTGGCATATCATGGGGGGCACTTTGGGGCATCTGGCACATCATGGGGGATTATGTGGGCATTTATACTGGCACATAAGTGGGGGCACTATGGTGGCATCTTATACTGGCACATTGTGGGGGCATTATGGTGTTGGTGAGGGGAAAGAACACTATGGAGGCATATTATATAGGCAAATTATGGGGGCACTATGAAGGGGAATTTATACTGGTGCATTATGGGGGAAACTATGGGGGAATCTTATTCTGGCACATTATGGGGGCACTATGGAGTTGGGGAGAACACTATGGGGGGCATATTATATGGGCACGTTATGGGGGCACTATAGCGAAGGGGAAGAAGCGCTATGGTGGCATTTTATACTGGCACATTATGAGGGACACATTGGGGAAGGGGAGAGTACTACTTGGAACTGAACCCGAGTTTGGGAAATGTTTTTTTACAGTACAAATTAATTTATGGAGCCAATACATATTAGATTTAAGTTTTATGCGAATCGACTTCGGATGTTTCATCTGAAGTCGATTCGCTCATCCCTAGACATAATGTTTACACTATTAGTGTCAGGGGCACTATTTGCTGGGTGCAGTTATTTTAGGGCAGTGTGTGCCAATAATTATTGAAGGGGCAATATGTTTGTGGTACTAGTGTTATCATTGTGATTATCTGTTTCTGTAGTATAGTATTGGGAGCACAGCGGGCACTATCTGTGTGGTACTAGTATTATCAGGTGGATTATCTGTTTCTGTATTATAGTATTGGGGAGCACAGCGGGCACAGTATTGGAGGTGGCAGGATGAGTTGTTCAGAAGGTAGGAGGAGGATGGAAAAGTAGGAGCCTAAGATGTTTTTTTGTCAAACTGCAGAGACAAGAGATGGGTGAAAAATTATTATGGGGGTCTGGTCTGAAAGGAGAAGATGAGGAAAGAAAACATCTGCATCAGAGGCGACGTCACTGGATGTAAGAGGTATGTGGCACTGTATTCTGGATAGCACTGAATATATTGTGTATGCAAATATGTCTTTAGTGCTAAGACATCCGGACGTCCCGGCGACAGTGAGTGGCAGGAGATCTGCGAGACTGGCAACACGTGGTTTGATCTGACAGGTTTTCCTTGTGGATCAATAGGTGTCTGTGTTGTTTCTGGTAAAGGCCACTAATGTGGTAATTTAACATTCCTTATTTATAGTTGCTTCTCCCACAATGCTGTGCAGTTTATAGCTTCTGTGCCTGTGGATAGTTTGTGGTTGGATCTCGGCTGAGTTCCCCTTCTTCCATTGCTTCTTTGAAGTTAAATCTTTCCTTTACCTTTTTCATTTTGTTTGGGTTATGTGTGTTGCTTTTCCTTATTGTTTGCATTAGGCCTGTAGAAGAGTCCTGCTCATCCTTCCTTTTGGAGGCACAGGTAGTCTCATCCCTGCCATTAGTACCAGGGTCCTATAGGGCTAGATAGGACTCTAGTTATTCCTGCGTATGAACTCGCCTACCTTTGGGGTCTGTTCATACTGGTACTCAGTCAGGATTTTGGTTAGGGTTTTCACTAGGAGGTGTCCACCTTCCTTCCCTAGTTCTCAGGCCTGATTCCCTGTTCCCCCATTCCCTCCTATGCTCGGTGTGGTGTTCGAAGCGTGACATTATAAACTGCCAAAACCGTAATTTTTTGTTTGTTTGTGTGCAGCCATGGATCCTATTGCTGCACTGGCAGGTCAGCTGCAAGGGCTGTCTTTGGAGGTAGCTGACCTCCGCACGACCCTCTTGCAGATGCAGAGATCACAGGCTGTTGGTCCTGGTGGTGGTGGTGGAGACCAGGTCTATCTGGAGCATAAAGTTGCCCTCCCAGACAGATTCTCTGTGGGACGTGATAACTTCATTTTGTTTAGGGAGGCGTGCAAACTGTATTTTAGGCTACGTCCACACTCATCTGGGTATGAGAAACAGCGAGTCGGTGTGGTTATTTCCTTGCTTAAGGGGGATGCGCAGTCATGGGCTTTTTCTCTGCCGACCGGATCCCAGTCTCTCCGGTCGGTAGATGAATTTTTCGAAGCTTTGGGTCTTATCTATGATGATCTGGATCGGACCTCTGTAGCCGAAACCAAGCTGCACGGCCTTTGACAGGGTGATCGTCATGGCTACTTAGGCTTTTTGAAAGTTGAGTGGTATGTGTGTGTAGTGTATATATGGTGTATATATGTATGTGTACCATGTATATGGTGTATTTATGTGTACGTGTATGGCATATATATGGTCTATGTATATGTAAATAGGTGTCATGACGATGCGTGTCTGCAGTTGAGTAGGGAACCTGTTAAAACTTTGAATCCCACCCCTGAGTATTAGTAAAGCAACAAGTTAAACAACTTTTAAAGGGAAATGTCTATTTGAGTTCAAATCCTTTGCAATTATAGCGCATTTCCAGTTTAGAGAGTGAAGATGCTTTCTTGTCTACAGAATGACCTGTTGTTGGATGTAACAGTATTACTTTTAAGTAGAATGATTAGTTACAGGTCTTCTTATTGGTAGGTTTGGCGTTCTGCCTGTCTGCCCTGTTGCGCCTAACCACTAATATGTGTTATGGAAAACTATTGCATAGACACACATTCAGGTCTTAAGCCTCACCTATGCTATTATAATCCTCGAACAACGGACAAGAAGGGTTAGGCCACAAATACACTGAGTCACACAAGATATGTTTATTCTTGCTGAGCACAGTATAGTGATTTATCTCCCATTACTGCAGAGGAAGTAGTTCTGCCTATTTACAGTATATATTGAGTTACACCCCCATGCTATTGCTCATAGGTTTTGTCAGAAACAGCTGTCCTCTCTTCCTTTGGCACTTTTCACAACTTAAAATGTTGCCTCTCTATATAATTAAGTAAATTACCCTTTGATAATAGCAGCTTAGCAACGTTTTATATCCACTATTTACAGCTATCCCAGTTACATGTTTATACCCAACAAAGACATTGCGTAAAACTTGCAAAGCCATGACCTGCCTATATAATGACACAAAGAGGACGGAGAAGAGTTGATTCATGGTTACTCTGTTAGAGCTAATTACAATGGAGATCACAAACGCCATACTAAAATAGAAAGTACAGGAACTGATATCAGTGAGTTGAGCCATACTATTATCAATAAAATGATAAGCCTCTTTTCCAATAGATACGTCACAAGTGTACGGAAATGCATTTCTAATACAAATATTCATATATACCGGTAGTTCTTTTACTTGGATGATAGGAAATCGAATTATTATGTGCAGAAATCTTCAATGTAATTTTTTGTCAATTTGTCATTGAATCTAAAATCATTAGACAATGTATTATCAGAGGTGGACTTTACCACCACACAAACACTTGGTGCCCCAGAGATCAGGGAGTTCCCTGCTGGATACAAGTGATCAGCTGAAAAACTGACTAAAGGAGTGGACATACCGCCTGAGGAGCCGGTTCAGCTGCACAGGGGCCAGAGGGGTGCCCAGACTGCACTGCTCAGCTGAGATTGCGGGCTTAGCAGGCCAATGAGGGCAGAGCTTAATGGTACAATGGGGGACCCTCAGTCATAACTTTGCTTGGTGCCCGAGAAATAATAAATCTGCCCCTGTATATTGTACATTAATTCTTCTTTCTAAAATACTGGTAAATAATTTGTCTTTTAGAGCATAATTAGTGCAGTTTAAAGTGATTGTCCCATAAACTACTTTTCAGTCTAAAGTGCATTTTCATCAATTACTCTAGCTCCCATTCCTCCTTAGATTATTAAATTATTATTATTATTTTAATTTACCTCATTTGCAGTTTTCTCTTATCCCCCATGCCTGAATCCTACTTCCTGGTTTGTCATGTGTCTGATGTCCCATCATGCACAAGGCAGTCAGATGTTTCCTGACATCAGCAGGACATGTGACACCAACCAGGCCCCTTGTTCTCACCAATGACACTTGTCCAGTCTACATTATAAGGCTCCAATGCAGGACGTAACCTACAGCAAGTGAATATCAAAACAGATTTGCCTCAGGGTGCAATGGTAGGCTAAAAACTTTAAAGGGATATACCAGTTGTTAAAAATACCCACAGGATAGAGATAACTATTAGATTGATGAGGGTCCCCATTGATCATGAGAATGGGTTCTCTGTACCTCCTGAAACTCCTGAAATGAGTGGGTCTGAGCATGCGCACTGCCGCTCCATTCATCTCTACAAGAGTTCTGGAGAAAGCGGAGTACAGTGCTCGGCCATTTCCAGGACTCCCACAGAGATGAACGGAGTGGCTTTGTGCATGCTCGTACCCGTTCAATTTATAGGGTTAATGGGGTACAGAGAACCCGTTCTCATGATCAATGGCAGTCCCAGCAGTAGGATCCCTGATGATCTACTGTAATAATTATCCCCGATCCTGTGGATAGGGAATAACTTTTAACAACTGGAATACCCCTTTAACTTTACTATCCTATAAAAGGAAGCATTTAGCTGTACTCTTGAGTGTAATATATCCATAAGAAGATTTTCCATTACAATTTCTATATGCAAATTAGCTCCCCTGCAGAAGGAAGAAAACTGTCTCTCTAGTGCCACCAATAGGTAGCCACCCTGTAAGTCAACATCCAACCAATTAAAGAGCCTTGAAACATGACTTGGTTGTATTAGAGACAGTTTTCTCTCTTCTAGAGGAAAGCTAATTGGCATACCTTTCTCCCCGAGAGCATTGCATGTGAGACTCACTCAGCCAGCTGGAACCCTGCCTAACTCCCAGCCTAATCATCACACTTGTCAATAAATGAGTCAGCAATGTTCAACTTTTCCCTTTAATCATATTCACTCCACTATTGGCTTCAGCCTAGCATCAGGTTGTATCATGCTGATTTATATGACTGATTTTTATCCACATAATATTTAGAGGCCATTCTGTGTGAAAACTGCCCCGTAAACTTGTCATGCCTGCAAATCCTTCCTATCTTTTCAATCAGTTAGGAGTTGGCTTTAAATACTTGTATCCATAGAGGCAAGCTTGAATACAAATGATCTGAACAAAGGTATGATTGCTTTAGGCAGGCTGTTTACATTCATCAACATTTCTCTAATACTTGTCAGTGTTCTGAAACACGTCTCTAAAGTGCCAATGGCAGCTTGCCACTTCTTCTGAAGATCACCGACTACAGAAGGGGTGAAACCAGAACATAACGAAACCCCCTAGGGCTTTTTTTTTTTCTTCTGTCATTGAAATGCAAAGGTTCCACTTATCCTCTTGTGCACTTAGCATGCTCATTATTAATTGGAACATGGGCGGGACATGGCAGTCATATCAAATAAAGGTTTCACTTGTCTTATTTGAGTTTCCCAAGCTATGAGTTTTAATGAAGGTGATAAGAAGTCACTAACTGTTGATACCTGTAAAAAGTTAGAATGGCAGGGATCGTTACTTAGCGATATCACACAATCACTTAAAAAACAGAACGAAACGTTCCATGTTAGACCTGGAGAGTCGAATCTGGAAATCTCTGACATTTGATGAACTACATTGTCCAGCATTATCTACTACCAATCAAGACATAGGGTGAATAATCCAACATTAGGGGATTTTTGCCAAGCTTCTGAATCATTGATAGGTATTTAGAAAAAGCACGAAATAGCATTAGCTGGCTTATGTAAGACTTTTTAATAACACTTCTTCAAGGAATTATGGTAATGGAAACCAAATTTTACATTGTGGGCAAAACCCAGCCAAATCTGTCAGCTTATACACTCCCCCTCCTCACATTATCTTTATGCACACATAAAAAAAAAAAAAAATGTTTGCACAAAGCAGAACCAATTCTAGGGAAACACTTGGCTTCCTTCAGCTTTACATAAATAAATATTCTTAAGGCTTGAAAGAACATGATGTAACCCTTTCGGGACTGAAGAAGGCTTTCCCATGCATATGACTCAGATCTACAGGGGTTAAGAAACGCCATCTATTGTGTGAAGGTCCAATAAGTCACAGTTAATCAGTAGCTTCAGCCTGACAGCTAGCACAGTTAGGCAGTGAGAATAAAAGAAAGCGTCTTCAAAAGGATTGTTTCACTTTAGATAATGGAGCATTGTTCTGGGGACAAGGCTGATTCCAGGAATATTTATTTGAAGAGAGAGAAAACTACCACTGAATTCACATACTCAACTGCAGGTCACAGGGCCGCAGCCTTTAACCCCACGTCCAAACACAATAAATAATTCTGCTCCATCCCAACCTCCCGGATTGAAAGACTTGTTTAAATGAATGATACATCAAACGTTCTTTCCAAATAAACAATAATCATACAGATGTCAGATACTGGGGCGAAGAATGTAAGAGGCATGCTGAGTACCTATTCTGAGTGGGAACTATTCTGCTAACAGTACTTTTCACATTGTGCACATAAGATACACATGATATCATATCCATAAGCCTCCAATTAATTGGGCAGTAAAAACAAGCTACAAGGCTAGTTTCACATCTGCGTTCGGTAAATCCGGTAAATTGTTCTGCAGAGGAATTACTCTATCCTCCATACTTTGAGTAGTCTGCACCTCTGACGCAATAGATCACCAGATTTGCCGAACGCAGATGTGGATGTAGCCAAGCATAGTTAAAATGTAATAATTGTAGATTTTTAGGGGGTTTGAGCTACACGCCTGTTGTTCCAGTGTAAAAATACTAACCGTGACAGTGGTGGTGACTACCTGCAGTGTCTTATTGTAGAGATGAGGAAAGGATGGAAGACTCCTAACTACTATTCAGTCCAGAATAATGCATGATAGATGTGCTCTCTAGGTCACACATAGCCAATTTAGGAAAAACTTGAAATCTCATTAGCAATTGGACAATACAAAGCTTTAATACAGATGTGTGGAACTTCCTTTGCTTCCTGTCTCCACAACCTATTTAAAGGGACCCATTTGTCAAAAAGGAAAGAATATTTTTTGTCACAGAGAACAACATTTTTAAAGAAAAGAAAAAAGTTTATCTTTTTCATTTCGGCACTACTATGCCATTGAAAATGAAATATAAAATATTGTCCTTCTTTAGTAGCCAGCATGCTTAGATAAAACTCTTATATACTGTTGGTAGGTAATCAAGTGAAAGATTACTGCTGATGTGATGGAAAAAAGATATTGGAAGGATAAACTTCATGATAATAGTAGATTAGTAGATTTAGGATCACAGTATGATACTATTGTTCTCTTGATAGGTCTAAACATAGTAGTCAGCTTACCTCATATGCTGTTGGTAGGTAACCCAGTGAAAGATTACTGCTTCTGTGAGGGGAAGACATTGGAAGGATAAACTTCATAATAGTAGATTAGTAGAATTAGGATCATAGTATGATACTGTTATTCCCTTGATAGGTCTAAACATGCTCACAGGAGGAGAATTGTATTTATCAGTGTACTGGTTCCAGTGAATAATCTCACTGAGAAAGTCAAGTTAGGCTGTTTGCCATGCTGAAAGTCCAAATAAAGGAGGAAATTATAGTCAGGACAGGAAGTAGAACACATGGAGTAACTTCCAAAAATTATATCCAGATTTTTTTTTATGGAAGTGTCCCTTTAACAGAGCATTTATCAAGCATTACATTTCCCAGTATAAGACAGGATCACCTAGGCAAGGAACTACCTCCACCTCTATACGTGATAATCAGAAAACAAGCATGCTCTGACTGATGAGAGGGCTGAATACATGCACAGAAGTCCATGTTAGGTTTCACCCACAGCTGTACTCGAGGATCCTTCAGGAGCTGCCATTGCAGATTCCATAATAAATATAGGACAGAATAGTGCAGCATGCTGAGTCTTCTTGTCCGGTAAAATGCCAGGTTTTCTAATAGTAATCAGATCCCATTAGAGTTAATGCTGTCCGTCAGTAGCCATTCATTTTATAGTCAGTGTGGTCCATCAGGAGGTGTTCATTGCAGTCAGTCAACAATCGTTCATTTTATAGTCAGTGTGGTCCGTCAGGAGGCGTTCATTTTTTAGTCAGTGGGGTCCGTCAGGTGGCATTGATTTCTGTCATTTAACGGAAATACCTCATCAATCATTTTAATTGTTCCCCTTATATAAGGGACAGTTTTATGATTATTGCAATTTATATTGTGCCTCTACATTTTTTTCAATTACAAAAAAAGTATAAAATCATACTTCTGCTTTTCTCCTCTTAAGGAAAAAAAAACACCCATACAGTGTACCGGTATATATAGAGAGAGATATATCTGTAGAAACCCATTGTAGATATCCACAACCCATCTGTAGAAATACATTGTGCATGGAAATACAGGGTGGGCCATTTATATGGATACACCTTAATAAAATGGGAATGGTTGGTGATATTAACTTCCTGTTTGTGGCACATTAGTATATGTGAGGGGGGAAACTTTTCAAGATGGGTGGTGACCATGGCGGCCATTTTAAAGTCTGACATTTTGAATCCAACTTTTGTTTTTAATAGGAAGAGGGTCATGTGACACATGAAACTTATTGGGAATTTCACAAGAAAAACAATGGTGTGGTTGGTTTTAACGTAACTTTATTCTTTCATGAGTTATTTACAAGTTTCTGACCACTTTTAAAATGTGTTCAATGGGCTGCCCATTGTGTTGGATTGTCAATTCAACCCTCTTCTCCCACTCTTCACACACTGATAGCAACACCGCAGGAGAAATGCTAGCACAGGCTTCCAGTATCCGTAGTTTCAGGTGCTGCACATCTCGTATCTTCACAGGATAGACAATTGCCTTCAGATGACCCCAAAGATAAAAGTCTAAGGGGGTCAGATCGGGAGACTTTGGGGGCCATTCAACTGGCCCACGATGACCAATCCACTTTCCAGGAAACTGTTCATCTAGGAATGCTCGGACCTGACACCCATAATGTGGTGGTGCACCATCTTGCTGGAAAAACTCAGGGAACGTGCCAGCTTCAGTGCATAAAGAGGGAAACACATCATCATGTAGCAATTTCGCATATCCAGTGGCCTTGAGGTTTCCATTGCTGAAGAATGGCCCCACTATCTTTGTACCCCATATACCACACCATACCATCAATTTTTTTGTTCCAACAGTCTTGGAGGGATCTATCCAATGTGGGTTAGTGTCAGACCAATAGCGGTGGTTTGGTTTGTTAACTTCACCATTCACATAAAAGTTTGCCTCATCACTGAACAAAATCTTCTCCGTAAACTGAGGGTCCTGTTCCAATTTTTGTTTTGCCCATTCTGCAAATTCAGTGCGCCAATCTGGGTCATCCTCGTTGAGATGCTGCAGTAGCTGGAGTTTGTAAGGGTGCCATTTGTGAGTAGCTAATATCCGCCGAAAGGGATGTTCGACTAATGCCACTCTCCAGTGACATGCGACGAGTGCTACGCTGTGGGCTCTTGCTGAATGAAGCTAGGACAGCCACTGATGTTTCTTCATTAGAGACAGATTTCATGCGTCCACATTTTGGCAAATCCAACAGTGAACCAGTTTCACGAAACCTAGCAAGCAGTTTGCTAACTGTAGCATGGGAGATGGGTGGTCTCGTAGGGTGTCTTGCATTGAAATCTGCTGCAATGACCCGGTTACTGCATTCACCAGACATCAACACAATTTCTATCCGCTCCTCACGTGTTAACATCGGCGACATGTCAATGGCTGTAAACAAAGAGAAACTTGTAAATAACTCATGAAAGAATAAAGTTATGTTAAAACCAAGCACACCATTGTTTTTCGTGTGAAATTCCCAATAAGTTTGATGTGTCACATGACCCTCTTCCTATTGAAAAAACAAAAGTTGGATTCAAAATGGCCAACTTCAAAATGGCCGCCATGGTCACCACCCATCTTGAAAAGTTTCCCCCCTCACATATACTAATGTGCCACAAACAGGAAGTTAATATCACCAACCATTCCCATTTTATTAAGGTGTATTCATATAAATGGCCCACCCTGTACATTATACATGGCAAAAATACTAGTCAGAGAAAATCCTTCTATTAATAAGAGTGGGCTCTGTGGCCCACCGGCCCAGCCCTAGAGTATTTGATTACAATATAGAAGGTCCTGAGTTCAAGACCTGAAGTCAGCCGGAGCAGAGACTCCTACACCATATCCATTTATGGACTCAGTGATAGAGCAGAACAGGGATTCCTAAACTAGATATGGAGTCAGAGCAGTGACTCCTAAATCAGTGCTGGCATTTTAATCTACTGGAGGCTTAAGCCCTAAACTTCCTGCGGAGTGTGTGACTACATGCACCTAGCTGTTCTGTAGCAAAACATAAGGAGGACTAGGGGAAGCAGAAAGTCCCTTGTCTGCCAAATCTCCCCTAAATTCTGCTTTTGGAAGCACCTTGCAGACATAGTTGTATGTGCACTATGGATTAACTGTATTGTGTTATTTTTGTTTTTTCAGTGTTTCGTATCCCTTTAAACAGGGATATGCTGCCAGAAAACAATGAATCTGTATGGGGATAAGCAAACCCAATGCAGAGATGACTGCTGCATGTAAATGGAGCTATCACCTCCACTTACAGTCAGGCAATGATCGGGATTGTTTTTTTTTTTCTCTAATTGGCTTGGTATTGGTCACAGCTAAGCAGCTAAATACCAATCAAAGATAAATATATTTTTAAAAATATCCTATTTTCTTGACAAGGGTCTCCTCTTGGTGTGAGAATGCTGTTAGATGACCAACTTTGAAAAAAAGAAAAATGTCTACATTACACCCTTCCCAACCTCCGCTGTACATTATGGCAGAAGCTGGGTCTTTAAAAATGGTGTGCTATAGTAGTCTTGGGCCTTCTGAAGGCTCAGAGGCCTGCCAGAGTGAAGTCTCTATGGAGCCCTGCCTGTGTGCATCTTTAAAAGCTGTAACTTTTTGTTTTTCATATGGTTATATAAATAATTTTGTGTCTTTTTTGATGACACATGGGGCTTTATTTTTATGTTATTTTATTTATTTTTCATTTTTTATACCTATGAAAATGTTTAAAAAAAAAAGGCTTTTACATTTATTTTTATTTATTTTAATGTTATGTCCCCTTTCCATAATGGTTATTTTGGAATATATGGGTTATGGTTGCCAAGGCAGACTAGAAACTGTCATGTAGCATGCAGTAGTGTTTTTTTCACATTTTGTGCCCTCCATAAGGTCATACAAAACCTTTGAGGAGGGGTAATTAAACATTACAGGTATTATTTATTATGCGCAAATTAGGCGTATTTCAGACGCAGATGGCGGCGCAACGAACTGTTATCTGCGACTTTGCCCCACTCACGCCAGGTCTAAAATTGTGGGTGTGGCATGGGCGGGGAAGAGGACGGGCTGGCAGGCCCATCTGATTCATCATTTTCTATACCTGTTTTAGGGATAGAAAAAAGTCTAAATGTAAGACGGCAAGGAAGCTGTCTTACATTTAGAACTGGCGCTAGATGCACTCTTCATAACTTTGGCGATACACCGACAGCTATGGGCCTTTATTAAAACCGGCATCTAAAATGACGGCCTTAATAAATGTGCCACTACATTTTAATTTATTGTTGAATTCTCCAGTAGCTGGGGCTGACATTTTAGTCACAATTATAGGGGGAATACAGCCCCAGGGGCTTTACAATTCTGTAAAGCCTCACTACAGAGCTAATTTGGGTCTGCTAAAACCCAGCAGCTCATTCAGGCATGTTGCCCCCAGCGATTACATGATCGCTAGAAGCGCAGCAGGAAGTGCAAGCATTGCCGCTTCCTGATCTGTGTACACTGTGTTCATTCAGTGTTATACAGTGAAGGAGAAGCCAGGGACAGCAAAAAAAAAAACTAAAGAAAAAAACATCCCTGCTTTCTCTATGGGGAGCTCTGCTGTAATTGACAGAGGGCTCTTCACTCCAGCAGCTGCAGCAGCAACAGGTGGTCTGGAGGTAGTTAAAAGTTACCTTTTGATGATGAATGGACTGACAGCTTGACCATACACATTAGATGTATGTGGGTGGGACCAACCAACCATCTAATGTGCATAAAGGCCTCCTGACTCTCTCCTGGTGGCAGATGTTGGGAAGATTTCAACTTCTTTATACTTTTTACTAATGGAGATAATCCATTGCCAGAGGAGTCTCCCTCCCCTCCTCCACTGCAAATACATGCATGCATGGGCAAGCCAAGCAGGCATGTGTGTGAGGGGTTGGGAGGTGACAGCTGTTTGATTGACAGCTATCATATATAAATCTGGCCTTAGTATCATAAATAATACTTGCATTCAATTCTGAAATGATACCACTGTACAATTCCCTCTGTGCAATATGAAATTTAGTACATACTCTAAGATTTTTACTATTTAATACTCCACAGCAACATTCATCACACGCTTGTGTACGCTCTCGTGTTCTTGCTTTTGACCATGTGACTTTCTATGTCTTTCTCTTAGAATATGCTCTCATAATTCTGCAGCTCCTCTTAAAATGCATAACGGCTGCTGACTTTTTACTTACTGCCAGTTATAGCCCCAAATACGAAAACAGCAACTGACAGTTCTGAAAGTGGCACTACCATGCTGGAGGGAAGGTGTGATCATCCTGTAAGGTTTTGATTCTTAAACTTTTTCTTTTTCCACAGAAGAAATACCACATCACAGCTATCCGTAAGTCTACCACAACCTCAGGGAACTGATATGTCCTGGAACATCTTTCAACCTTTCCTGCTACAATGTCAGTGTTTTACGTCCTCTTTTACTACATAAGCAACAGAAATAAAAAGGAACACTTTTTTTTTAAATAAACTAATAATTATATTTGAGCACAGGTTCTGAAAAACATATAATAAATGGTAAAATCAAATAACAAAGTCAAAGCATTTTCTGGTCAAAGACATTTCCAACAAGCTCCCAATTTCACCCAAGGCTACTATACTTTATGGTGGTTAAAGGGTTCGTCCAAGATAATTAAAAATCTCAGACCTAAGTCCTGCAACAGCCTAAAATAAAAAAAATCATCTGATACTCACCCATTTCTTCAGCACTGGTCTGATCCTCCTGCCACTGCTTATTTCCGAACTGAAGCCTGGACGTGTTGGTTTATTATAGCACGTGACCACAGCAACTAATCACTGTCCTTAGCGTCTCAGTGTCAGTGACATACAAAGTGATGACAGATCAGAAGACAGCTGAGGACAGTGATTGGCTGCAGAAATCATGTGCCATATACATGTATGTCACCACTAGCAGCAGCAGGCGGACCAGACCAGCACCGCAGATAATGGTACTGCGTTAGCCCAGCGGCCTGTGTCGGCGCCGCTGTCCGTATCAGCAGGCACGGGCGCCGGGCTCCCTCTTTTCCCTCCTGCCGCCCAGCTGACAAACACAGGCAGCAACTAACTTAACTCTGCTACATGTGATCCATGCCAGTGTTTCCTTGCAGCTGGAAACTTGCACTGCTGCTGAAGCTTGCGTGGGTGTGTCTCTCTTTCCTATGTAGCAACACACACACGCCCTCTGTCTCAGCAGCCAATGGCCGGATTGCAGCATGTATTTAAAGGCACTTCCTACTACAGGAAGTTGCCTGAGCAACCTCAGTGTCTAGCCTGTCTGGTCCCTGTGCAAAGGTGCTTATCTTGTCCGCCTTCCTGTGTACCGAATCCTGCTATTATACTCCTGGACTTTGCTTTCTGTCACCTGCTCCTAGGTCTGCTCCTAGGTCTGCCTTGAGCGCCAAGCTGATCACTCGGTGCTCGACTTGTCTGTCTGTCGGTCATGTGACGCTGGCCACGTCACATGACCCTCACTCCCCACTATAAATACAGACGGCCTTCTGGCAACAGGTTGTCTGTGATTTTCGTCCTATAGGCTGCGTACATTATTGTTATTTAGCTACTTCTGGAATTGAACCTCTATCCGCCTCTTGACACCTCTCCTGCCTGCTCCCTGTACCTTGACGCTACCTCTCGGATTTTGACCTCGGCTTGTTTACGGATTTGTCTTTGCCTCTTCCCTTGTTCTGACGTGACCTCCTGGACTGACCTCGGCTAGTTGACTCGCCTCACCTTCCGTTTTTGTTCTACCTCTTGTCCGCTTATTGTAACTTCTCAGTGGCTGTCCTCTTCCCTGCTGTCTTTCTCTCTGCTTGCACTTAGTAGGTTAGTGACTGTCGCCCAGTTGCGCTCTGACACCTAGGGCGGGTGGTGCAAGTAGGCAGGGACAGGGGACCGAGTGGCAGCTCAGGGGGTGCACCTCCGCTCTATCTTGATTCCCGTGACTCTACCCGTGACAACCAGCTTGCTACATGCCCTGATAAGCGTCAGCTTAGAAAAGAAAACAGGATGTCTACAACAGAAGTATCTATGGGCATGTCCATTCATAATGCTGCAGAAATTCCCTAGTAATTTAGGAAATAGCATAGAAAAAATTATATCAGAAAATGACCTGTTGTTTAAATCACTTTCAGGTTAAACATATTATTATTTGTTTTGGTGATGCCATTTTTAATTTCCCATGCCACTATATCAAAACAAATGCCAAAATCCTGCAGTTTTGGCACTGGCCTCTAGGCCTAATAATAGACACTACTTCTGGGTCTGTACAGATCCATTTTCTGCAACCATTTCATTATCATCAGAGACAGGATTTGAATGGCAGATAGCACCTATAAATAGATAACACAGAATCGACACTCACAATAGGTGATATCGCCTATTGATATCACAGCTCCCTCCTGACCTCTGCACAGGTCACAAAGCATGTCTCGAAAACTCTCCCATAGAAGTCAGTAAGGTCCCCTCCTGACCATTGCATCTGGAGGCTGCTGTGAAGCATATTTCTAGATGCTCTTAAGAACAGCTCAGGTAAGATGGCCGCCCACATAATCATGTTCAGGAAATAGAATAAAAAATAATAATAATCTACAATCAGAAAATTAAAACAGAGAAAACAGGATGTGTGTCACTATCTGGTTCTAACTCGCAGAAAAAATGATAGGTGACACATTTCTGTTAATAGTATAATAAATCTAACACACAGGCATGCCTTCATGTTGCTTTACAACTTTAACATATACTAACAAAAAAACATAAATGGACATTTTTTTTAACCAATAGTCGCATCCACCAACTTCTATAAAATTATATCTTTACATGCAAGGTACACACTCTCTACCTACATCTCTTTGTCAATAATCAGAGTGCATCTACTGGGCATAAGCTGCTTTGTATAATGGACAAATAAAATGCAGATTGTTCTTTCAACGTCTTTGTATGGTTACAAGGAAACTCTTTACAGGCACCTTGCTTGACCATAAGTGGATAATGTGTTTAGAGTTCTTATTTTCTTTTGTCCAAGCTACATTACAAGTGTCTATGACGGCAATGTACTAAGTATTATAGTACATATTATTAGCAACAGAGGCTACTGCATTATAATAGTGTTTTTGGTAAATTATAGGAATTCTAGGAAGATGCAAACACTTCATCAGTCGATTGAATGGAGAAGAAAACTTCTACCTAAAGCAAAATAGCTGATAATAATAGAGTATGTGATGGAACAGAATAGAAATATGGGAACATATAAGACCATATAATAAATCAGCTGCTTATGAACTCAAGAAAATCTTCATTTTCAAAACTGAATGTTGTTTATACATATATTTAAAGGGAGTCTGTCACCTCCATATGGCCATATACAGTGCTTACATGGCTCTGTAGCACACCTATACAGGATTGTAACGGTACCTTTGTTCTTTTCTTTAGACTTTCACCAGCAGGAAAAACAACGTTTAATTCATATGTAAATGAGCACTCGAAAGTGCCCAGGGGCGGCGTTCAGTGTGTAGGTGCCCAGGCTGCTCTGCCTTCTTCTCACTTTACTCCTCCCAGTCTCTGCCTTTGCCCGCCCTCCAAGTCTGGACCTATCGATGAGGCAAGAGACTTGGAGGGCGGGCAAAGGCAGAGACTGGGGAGGAGTAAAGTGAGAAGAAGGCAGAGCAGCCTGGGCACTTACACACTGAACGCCGCCCCTGGGCACTTGCGAGTGCTCATTTGCATATGAATTAAACTTTGTTTTTACTGCTGGCACAAATCTAAAGACAAAAGGTACCATTACAATCCTGTATAGGTGTGCTATAGAGCCATGTAAGCACTGTCTATGGCCATATGGAGGTGACAGACTCCCTTTAAAGTTATTTACATGTAATTATATAATAAAAAGACCCTGAAGAATACTAGCGTCATAGGATGCTGGTAGAATTTCTCTCAATACTCTAAACCCTCAAAATTCTACTTGATTTGAATAACTTCTAAAACTAGCAAAAAATATCACAGTGATGAAAACAACCTAACTACCGTTTCTCAGGTTCTTGAACATATACCTTATTAGCTATAACAATTACATCACCTACTAAATATTGCGTAGGTCCCCTTTGTGATGCCAAAACAGCTTTTACCCATCAAAACATGGTCTCCACAAGATCAATGAAGGTGTCCTGTGGTATCTGGCACCAAGATTAGGAAATATGGAATGCAGGTCAACAATTCGAACTCTGTCATGTTCCGCCAACTATTCCTAAACAATTTTTGGAATAGTAATAATAGTGAATAATTTTTTTTGGAAGTACACATTACTTTACTAAAAGAGGGAACTGTTATTAGTGAATTCTGTTACAGTGTACTTTGTCTACAATGTTTGTCAGGTGGTAAGTGTCCAAGTAAAATCGACATGAGTGCCAGGACCCAAGGTTTCCTTAGCAGAACATCTTCCAGAGCAGAGCACTGCCTCCGTCAGATTGCCTTCTTCCCATAATGAATTCAAATGCCACCTCTTTCCCAAGTAAGGGAGCAGCCTCCTGAAGATGTCTGGATACAGCATTGCCGTACACTACCTGATACCCACTGGTCCTGTTAAGTAGAATGGGGACCTGCAGAGATCTGGTCACAACCCAGGAAGTATGTTGAGAATCGGCTGGATGAAATCCACTACGCACAGTTTTCGTCCAGCTGATTCTCAGCATATTTGCTAATTAATGGGGCCAGGAGGCAGCGCGGTGGTTTCTGGCACACAAAAGCACTAGTGTGAAACTAGCCTTAGCAACACACAAACACACAGCTAGCTGACCACATAATCTAAAAGAAAACATGATTCCTCAGATCAGATCTTCCATTGCTTTATGGTCCTGTTCTATTGTAAGCACTTTTGCTCATGCTACGTGTAACGCCCCAGAGTGGTATTACCACTTCTGCACCCCGCTACTGTCTCCTATGAGCTAATATAGTGTCATCTTATGCATTTATTTCAGGTCCAAACACTGTGCATTTCTAATGTTGGTAACTGTTCTTGTTCATGTAATTTACCTGGTTCACCAGAAGGTGGCAGCAAGCATGGCGGAGCTACATTTATAGAGAGTGGAACCCTTCTTTCCAGTCTAACACCCCCCTCTGTGGTGTGGTGGGCGTGTCCCACTTGCTGCAGGGAGGGTGGAGTTCTAGTTAGAGTCAGTTCTAGTTTACCCTAGTTTACCACCTTCCAAGGGAGGGTGTGCAGCAGGTGCACATCCCTGTTGGACATGCCATCCCCAAGTCAGCTAGAGCACCTTCAGCTCTGTTGGATGTGGAGGCCACAGCTTGGAGCCTCTGAAGCCAGGAGTTTTCCCTGGACAAATCTTGAGTCAGACTACAGATAGAAGTTGTAGCAGACAGCTAAAGCAAAGTTATTAAAGCAGAGCCAGAGAGCACCAGATGTAGCAGGATTGAGTTTGTTCGCCTGCCAGAGTTAATGCTAAAGCCTGCTGGGATCCAAGTCAAAGCCTGAAAATGTTGGAGAAATGTTTATGCAAAGTAAAGCTGTTATTTAACTTCATCACAAGGTCTGGACTCAATTTATTTCATCAACCCCTTCATCAACAACCCTCCTTTCATTGCTTCGGGGCCAACGCCTGGGGTCCAGCGTATCCAGGTAGGAGCACCGTGACACGTGCACCAACATTAAGAGACATTTAGGCCACCCTACACCTCGGTACCATCCACAGTATCACAAAAAGGGACCCTGTGCCCTTGGTGCTTCATTACAACTGGCGTCACGAAACAAGTAGTAGTATTCTTAAAGGGGCCTGGGTGGAGGCGCCCATTGCATATGCAACCTGATGCAGTGTGTGTTCTGTCTACTTTCTATCATAATCAGCAATTACTCTGTCAGTGATTTGTTCGGCACTAATCTTTCATACTGGGAAAACCCCACAACACCCTCTCTTTTAGAGTGCTCTGACCCGTTATCTAGCCCTTGTGAAAGTCAGATCCTTATGCTTGCTGGGAACCTGCAGCAGAGGTGAAGCTATGCTTTCCAGTCAAGAACTGACTGGTCACTTGCTCCCACCCATTAACGTGCTATTGTAACAAGTTGGATCCCCACCAATCATAGCCATAACCTAGCAGTATTCCATTATCTTATAAAATAGTCTTGACAGACATCCCAACAACCACTGGCTGGTGGTGACGCACAGCAGCCATAAGACTGCCAATCAAGCCTGGAAGATTCCTTGCTGTTAATTCATATTTAATATGCACCATTTAAAAAATAGATTCTACTGATTTAGCTGCATCTTAAATGACATGTAGTGTAAGGTACTTTAAGGCCTTAAGGCCTCATGCACATGACTGTATTTTGCGTCCGTCTCCAATCCTTATTTTTCCAGATCGCATGCGGACCCGCTCATTTCTATGCAGACAGCACATGACTGTCATCTATGGCTGTCCTCATGTATTTAACAAATTAGAGAACATGTGCCGTTTTGTGGACAAGAATAGACATTTCTATAAGGCATGCACATAAGACATCATCTGTATTATGAGGATCTGCGATTTGCGGATAGAATTACAGATATGGTCGTGTGCATGAGACCTAAGAAGGTATAGTGGCGGCTTAAAGTGTTAAAATGACCTGACAAGTCTCAAAAACAATTAAATAAAAAATAATTTAATTTGACATTTATTTAGGGAAAGTACCAAACAAAGTTAAAGAAAATGAAACACAGAGAGAGAATGCACCAAACAGATATGCTACTGACTATACTGGGAAGTCATAAATGCAGGTATTAAAAGCTGAGACTTTCACCAATATATTCCAGTCAGGAAAATATCGGAGCCCATCATGCACCACGTCACGGTCACTCAGCATGGCAGAGGGTCCTAACCACTGCTCTAACTATGGTGTGAGCAAGGTCTGAGGGTGATGTAATCCAGCTCACAGCCAAGCTTCCACACAACCGCCCAGCAAGAATACTGGTGCAATGTGAACAGAGCCAGACTGTGAGCCACACCCATATGAGACCATGTGATGGAGGTTAACAGGTGCAAAAAAGTGTTAGAATGCCAGGTGAGGCACACACACTACATATCAAACAAGACAGAAACACAGAAATATAGTGGCAATTCTGGAGGAGCTGCTCAGCCCCTAACACTGTGGCGTGTCTTTCATTGGGGGAGCAGCCCCACCGCATGTGGACCGCAGTAATCGACTATCCCCAGCATAATATGCATACAATGGAGGATGTCGGCGCGGTCCACATGCACCACAAGAGCAAACTACACAGAATGTAGCAAATAATCATATGAAACACAGAGAGAGAATGCACCAAACAGATATGCTACTGACTATACTGGGAAGTCATAAATGCAGGTATTAAAAGCTGAGACTTTCACCAATATATTCCAGTCAGGAAAATATCGGAGCCCATCATGCACCACGTCACGGTCACTCAGCATGGCAGAGGGTCCTAACCACTGCTCTAACTATGGTGTGAACACGGTCTGAGGGTGATGTAATCCAGCTCACAGCCAAGCTTCCACACAACCGCCCAGCAAGAATACTGGTGCAATGTGAACAGAGCCATACTGTGAGCCACACCCATATGAGACCATGTGATGGAGGTTAACAGGTGCAAAAAAGTGTTAGAATGCCAGGTGAGGCACACACACTACATATCAAACAAGACAGAAACACAGAAATATAGTGGCAATTCTGGAGGAGCTGCTCAGCCCCTAACACTGTCGCGTGTTTTTCATTGGGGGAGTTAAAGAAAAGTGTTCCCGCTCCATTTGAAAAGTACATCATGTAAAAGTTAGTGCTGGTAGTTCTCTCTGTCATTCCTCTGAGAGTCACATAGAGGTTCTTGAAGGAATGCATAGAGATTGATCCACGAGTTGATGCAGGATTTGGATTTGGGACATGTATACATGGCAGTCCTGAATGGAGCCGATTATTCGGCAATAAAGTGCCCAGTGCAACCTTTTACATGATGTTCTTTACAAACATAAGGGGAAAAATAATTTCCCAAGTGCTTTTTTAAGCTTTTAGGGGAGAGGGGTACCAAACAGAATTTTTACCCTGAGGGAAGGAAAGCCTAGCTTCACTTCTGCTGTAGGTGCCCGGACAATCATTAATACGATCATTTGGGCAGATTATCTGGGTGATCATTCAAACTAATAGTCCCACTCGACTTGGGTTAAAATAAATGCTACCTGAATTGAAAGTACTCTGATTGCCTTGAAAACTTTCTCTCTCTCTCTCATGCTAGCGGCTTTCAACAGCTAGCATAATAATCCCACAACGTTTGCTACTACTTCCTTCCAGTTGCAATAAGTGGGAAGCAAGTAAGTCTAAAAATAATTTTAGGGTCAGAAACAGAAGGCAACATCACTCATAAGAATCTGTCTACCCAGGCCTGTAGAAAAGTCATGACGCAGGACAAGGTAGGGAAGAATTTACAAGGAGTTTGGAATGACAACCATTATGGTAGTCTACACTGTTGAACCAAGAGCTGTCATTACCATTTTCCAGGCTCTTGAACAAAAAATCTTTATGCATCAGTAAGTTTCCTACGCTTTTACTGCTGCATAAATGAACAAAATTGTTAACAATGTGGCCAAGGAAAAAGTTTTCCTAAACTTTTGAATAACTTTATTAATGACTATTCTTAATGCCATACAACGATTTTTTGTAATATACGTTTTTAGTTTTTTTTACAGTTTTCTTACGAAATAGGTACCTGAAATATAGGTGTCTATAGCGATTTTGAAACCATACACAAGTACACCGCTTATTTTTTACTGCCATTCAGGGAAAATCAATTCGCTACCATGAAGCACAAGGAAATTCAGCTTTTTCCACAAATCAAATTTTCCCTGAAATTTGAATTAAAGTCCACTTTGCTCAGCACTAATTATAACGCCTGGTCCTGTCAATTAAAGTGGAGAGGGCGCAGCAGTTGCAGAGAGAGCAGAGACTTTAGGTGGAATGGTAATGCCTCTATTGCTCCTAGAGGCTCATTTGCATATATTAAAACATCATTTTTCTCAGTAAAGCAGGCACATATGAACATGGGACCAACACAGATGCCAAGTGCACATGTAACAGGTCAGCCAGTCATAGGTACAAATCTGCTGACAGATGCCCTTTAAGGCTACTTTCACACCTGCGTTCGGGTGTCCGCTCGTGAGCTCCGTTTGAAGGGGCTCACAAGCGGCCCCGAACGCATCCGTCCAGCCCTAATGCATTCTCAGTGGACGCGGATCCGCTGAGAATGCATCAGTCTGCCAGCGTTCAGCCTCCGCTCAGCGAGCGGACACCTGAACGCTGCTTGCAGCATTCGGGTGTCCGCCTGGCCGTGCGGAGGCAAGCGGATCCGTCCAGACTTACAATGTAAGTCAATGGGGGCGGATCCGTTTGAAGATGACACCATATGGCTCAATCTTCAAACGGATCCGTCCCCCATTGACTTTCAATGTAAAGTCTGGACGGATCTGTTCAGGCTACTTTCAGACTTAGAATTTTTTTCAAACTACAATGCAGACGGATCCGTTCTGAACGGATCCAAACGTCTGCATTATAGGAGCGGATCCGTCTGATGAAACATCAGACGGACCCGCTCCGAACGGCAGTGTGAAAGTAGCCTAACATTACATCACTCAGACATTACTCCTCTGTCTCTTCCGTATAACCTTAGTGAGCTATTCACAAGAGATTTTGATTGGCCCCAATGCAGCCAATCACGTGTTCATGGGATCATTTGCACAATTACCCCAGCAACAATATGGACTAAAATGGATGATCATACTCCCTGGGGCTTGCAGAAAGAGGGAAATCATCATCTAAATCCAATCAATCATTTAACTGAAAGTATACCAAAATTTTCCAACCTGATGAATCAACCTTTCATTAGACAGAAGCATTCAGTTGGCCATTGTGGACAATTGTTTTGGTTAAACTTTGAAATGCTGGTCGGCCACAATCAGTCATTTATCCCATGTACGGGCAGCTATTATCAATAAGCTCAATCAGGTCACAAGTTGTGCTGTATGAATTGTACCTCTTTCATTAACAAATCATGATATAAGGTGGATTTACACTGGCAGATGAGCAGCAGATTGTTGGGAAGGAAGCTCTCCTTCCCAACAGTCGGCTGCTCGTTAAGTGGAGGTGAAGCGCTGCATTTACAAGCAGAGATCACCTCCATTGTATGAGAATGAGGGATCACTATTGCAATTGCTCGTCCCCATATAGCTGCATTGTTTCTGGGCAGCAGATCGCTCCATGATCGATGAATTTAGGTGCCTACATGAGCGACTGTTTCACCTGATGAACGAGCATTTCGTTCGTTCATCGGTTGATTGGCTGCACCATTAGACAGGCAGATTGTCAGGAACGAGCGTTCGCAGGAAAATCCATTCCCGATAATCTGCCCGATGATTGCACCGTCTACATCCACCTTTACTTTCAACTTGAACTCTGTGTTGTGCTGTGCAAAGGATTTTATTACACATGGGGCAAAAGCAAACACTGTAACATTGTCTTTGAATAAGTGCAAATGCACATGTCTAACTAGACCATAAATGCACTTAATAACATAAGTGCACTTAGCATAATGGAGGTAATTTACAATTCACAGTATAAAAAAGATAATGAAATTATCTGCCTTGATACCTCGAAAAAAAAACTGTGCATATGACAAAACTGTTTTTTTCAACAGTGTGGCTCAGTGTGGGCCAACTGGATTTTCTATCTATTTTATGCACTTATATATAGTAGCCCTATTATATTCCGCAGTGCTTTACAGACATTAGCATCAAGCTGTCCTGGGGGGCTCACAATGTAAGTTCCCTATCAGTATGTCAGTGTAAACAAATGCAGATGTTGGTCGGGTTCGAACCCAGGACCCCAGCACTGCAGGGCACCACTAATAACTAAGCCACCATGCTGCCCAGGATCTCCACTATCACAGACCAGACCACTTAGCTGCGGCTCAATCAGTATTGACAAGTCTGTAACAGCTACACCTCACAAACTGTACTTCCCTACTACTCACCAATCATGAGGAATGGAAAGCAACCCCCTATATATCTGACCCATGCCTTCAATGGAACTTGTGTGGTGTCATGCTCCATATTCCACGCTTGTGACCAGAACCAGCTCAGCCCAAAGGTGTAAGTGCCTGCAATTTGCACATATGTCACATATTGACCAGCAGTGAACTGTAAGGCACAGAACCTACAAAAAAAAAATCTGTTACAATGCACATTGGTAGGCAAGACAGGCCACAGCCAACATAACCTCACTGAGTTATATTGGGTCATTAACAGTTCGGTACAGAAAATACTGTTTAATTCAGACATAGGTGGAAGGATGCAGTCCAGGGTTGTAAGTGGTTTGGTTCAGCTACCTCCTTAAGCCAGTCAAATACATTAGAGAAATGTTGACAATTTTGGGGGGAGATCAAGATTGGGAGCTGGACTTTAAATGCTTGATCCTTTTGTTCTCAGTCAGAGGTGTCTGGCAGCGGTATTCTCCCCTCTCCCTATTCAGGACACTTGTGGCAAAAATATCTTCATAAATGCCCCACATATGTGGACAGGGAGTTGGTTTCTTATTCATTCCTCAATAATTCACAAATACAGCTAACAGTAAAAAGATTACCTTCACTGAAACATACCTCAAGTACCTTCTAATGAGCCACAGAGTAACACTTTTTGTGGCAATGCTTTTTTAAGTTAAACGAATCTCCTTTTTTCCTGCATAATGACCTGTAAAATAAAATGAACAGATTATTTATCTTTCGTAGTGAAAAATGATAAAATAAAACAATGCCAACATTTCTATCAAAATGGTATGGGTCTTTGAATGTAGTGTAACACAAACAAAGTATTTCCTTAAAAAAAGAAAACATTTAAAAAAAGTATAAAAATAACTGAACTTAATCATAATAAATTGCACAATAAAATTATCATGTCAGTTATACCGCACAGTGAATGCCATAAACATAAAACCCCAAAAAACAATGTTATATGCACACCACCAAATCTTGCCATTAAAGATATAACTTGCCCTGCAAAAACAAACCTTCATATGTCAACAGAGAAATGAAAAAGTTTTGACTTTCAAAATGTGGAGAAAAAACTAAAACAATTGCTAATTCGTACTAAACTAGGCCGCCTTCTTTAAGGGGTTAATACAACTGAGAGAGAGAAAAAAACTCACAAGCTGTGGGTTATCATTTTGTATTTGCAGTCACCAACAGATGTATAAAATATGTAGGCATACACCTGGGGGACTATTATGTCCAAGCATGAAGAAAACCTAGCCTTAAACTGGCCATACAAATTGAATGTATGTCAGCCAAACCTGCCGATTCCCCTACCCACCCCAATGTAAAGAGAGATACATTTCTGGCATTTGGACATCAACTGTACGATCCTTTAGCCACTGGCAAATGAGTCTGGAAGCAGATTCCTTCCCTGACCACTTATGTTTATAGTGGAGTCAGAGAAGATAGCTGTCAGCAGAACAAGCTTTCAGCCAACAGCTATTCAAGGTGTATGACCACCTTAACAGTTTACAGACTCTCAAAGTGCTGCTAAAAGCTTTAGATTCCCAAATTAATCTACATAGTGTGACACAGTGAGGGGTTGTGTCTAGCAAGGCAGGTATTTTCCTCCCAGCATGTTCGGCTGCGCTGGTTTCCAGCCAGGTGAGGTCAAATACCGGACCAGAGTTTAAGTGCCGGTCCGGGTTTTGGCAGCACCTGGCTGTCTTTAAATAGGCAGCTGGGCTCAGCAGAGATGTCTCTGTTTTTGGGATCTGAGGCTTTGTGCTGTGCTGGAGGGCTGAGAGCCGCATGCTGGGGAAACAGGCCCCCTAAAGTCTGCTGTGGACTACTGGAGGCAGAACTGTCAGCAAGGTGACTTGTGTTATATGAACTTTCCATTGTGTGTGAATTAACACCAAGACTGCAAAGTTACGTGGTGTTTTGTGCAATTGCCTCAAGTGTGAATAAACACTGACATTTTGAGTAAAGAACTTGTATTTTGCCTCTGTACTGTGCCCGCTTATCCTATCTACCAGAGCAAACCCCACAATTGGAGGAGTATGCGTACAAACGCAGTGAGGCTGGCGTGAACGCCGATATTTTATTTTTTTTTGCATTTTTTCAGGCACAGTTGTATGTCGTACATTAAACCATCTGTATTACAACCAGTGCCCCACAACAAAATGGAGGCTGTTGTGAAGGCCCTCATGGAGGCTAACCAGTTGCTGCTACAACACGTGATGGCTTTACAGACAGCAGGAGCAACCCCGAGCGTCCACGATGCCTGGAAACCAGTCCGTGCTGTGATTCCTAAGATGACCCCCGCAGACGACATCGAAACCTACCTGGCGATGTATGAGAAAGTGGCCATCAGGGGAAATCTACCCCATGACCAGTGGGCTGAGGTCATCACTCCATTCCTGGTATCCGATTGCCAGCGGGTGTATTTCAACTTGCCGGACAATCAAGCAGCCGACTACCAAAAAGTAAAGGGTGAGATTTTGGCAAGACTGGGGGTGAATGTGTTGGTCTGGGCCCAGCAGGTACATCAGTGGGGATTTGAGCCGGCAGAGCCTGACCCATTATGACTTACTCCACCTCTTACAAAAGTGGCTACAGCCTGATGTGCTGAGTCCCACGGCTATGCTGGATAGACTATTGGCTGGTATATTCTGGAGGGCTCTGCCCCCCCCCCCTTTTCCAGCACTGGATCGGCCAGGTGTCTCCTGGCAACGCCCTAGAAATGGTGGACCTGGTGGATCGCTACGAGGCTACTAAGACTGTTACAGGTTTTTTTTTTGGGAGGGGGGCAGTCAAACCCCGTAAATCTCCATCCCAGACATGGCAACTTGTACTAATCAAACCCACCCAGGGTGTACCCTCTACGGACCTGGCTCCGATAGTCTGCTTGCGGTGTCAGGAGCCTGGCCATGTAAGAGCTGACTGTCCCCATCAGGTGGAACCCATGGGTACTAACTATGGCTACCGTCAGTCGCTATATGCTAGGAATCTGTGTGCAGTAGGTACCCCACCCAAAAAATGTAAACCACCTGTGCCAAGTGGAGGTAGGAGACACTCCAGCGGAGGCACTGCTGGACTCAGGGAGTCTGATGTCCCTAGTAGGGGCTCCCCTGGTTCGGTCAGCGGAGTATACTGGCAGGAAAGTCGGGGTCATGTGCATCCATAGAGACTTAAAAGACTATCCCACCGCCCTGGTGTCTCTAACCACAGGGACTGGCAGATGGACTCACAAAGTGGCAGTTGCCCCAAATTTACACTACAAACTTATAATAGGGAGAGGCTTCCCGACACTGTGACTGATACCCATGAGACAGGGGTAACCGTAGCAGAGTGGCCCGACTCAGGGGGGAGACCAGAACCCTGGGAACCTGAGACCGAAGGGCCAGTGGGGGTTTTGGTGACGCCCGACTTCAAGAGGGAGTTCGTGGTACAAATGGATGCCTCCAAAGTAGGCCTTGGTGCTGTACTGTCTCAGGAAGTCAACAGGGAGGAGCATCCTGTTGTCTTCATAAACCGCAAGCTCACCCCAGTCGAAACCAGTTACAGTATAGGGTAGAGAGTGCCTGGCTATCAAGTGGGCAATCGAGTCTCTCCGCTACTATTTGTTGGGGAGAAAGTTCCGCCTGGTGACCGACTACTCCCCTCTCAAGTGGATGAGCCAGGCCAAAGACAGGAATGCCCGGGTCACAAGATGTTTTTTGTCTCTGCAGAACTTTAAGTTCTCGGTAGAACACAGAGCAGGCCGGTTGCAGGGAAACGCGGATGCCCTGTCCCGGGTGCATTGTCTGGTGTGTGTCCATTCCCTCAGGGTTGAACAAAGGGGGGTGGGGGGTATGTGACACAGTGAGAGCTTGTGTCTGGAAAGGCAGGTATTTTCCTCCCAGCATGTGCGGCTGAGGTCAAATACCGGACCGGATTTGGCAGCACCTGGCTGTCCTTAAATAGGCAGCTAGGCTCAGCAGAGATGTCTCTGTTTTTGGGATCTGAGGCTTTGTGCCGTGCTGCAGGGCTGAGAGCTGCATGCTGTGGAAACAGGCCCCCTAAAGTCTGCTGTGGACTACTGGAGGCAGAACTGTCAGCAAGGTGACTTGTGTTATATGAACTTTCCATTGTGTGTGAATTAACACCAAGACTGCAAAGTTACGTGCTGTTTTGTGCAATTGCCTCAGGTGTGAATAAACACTGATTTTGCCTCTGTGCTGTGCCTGCTTACCCTATCTGCCAGAGCGAAACCCAACAATAGATAATCTAAAGGTGTTTACCTGCAACTCAATGTAGATAAATCACTTGGAACACCCTACAAATGCCAACCCTGTGTCAACAGCAACTACTGTCTGTACACACACGAATTACAGGTTTAGCATCAGATAAAGTCAAAAGTGGTGTACCTAGAAGGTTTACATCAGGCAGTGTAATACCACCCTACCACAGTGAGAGCCATATGTATCTGAAATGATTCCATGGTTACAGGCAGACTTGCATCAGCATAAGATAACATGTCATGGTCAGACACTACTGTAGACAAATTACAACTTGAGAAGTGGCAATATTTCCAGACATCCAAAGTTGAAAAAAATATTCTGAATGTGAAGATTATATCAGGTCAGCAATATGAACTTGGTAGGAGAAGCAGGCATCTATGTAAGCACTTACTGATTTCTTGCATCCACATAACTACCTATAATTTAAAGGAAAAATAACCAATGAGCCTCTGTCCAGAAAATACCAGTTAAAAGTACAACCCAACATTAAAACAAGGACAACTTAGTGTGTGACACTACCATAACTCCTAGGAAGACACCACTGGTGTCATATTTGATGCTGCTATTTCCTTCACCCCCTATAGTCAATTGCTCAGCGATAATCTTTTTTTTTTTTACTGTGGAAACAGCAAAACCTCATTGCTGCTCCGATTCATTCTTCTCTCTATTACTGTAACTCATTAATAATTGGTCTCCCCCTCACCAGAATTAATCATATAATTAAAGCCACATAAAAATATAGCAGGGTCAAGGACATAGACACACTGCTCAGAATTGGCATTAGATACGCAATATGAAGTTATCATCAATATGTGGGGCTGCTGTTTGACAACTTAAAGGAGTTGCCCAAGATTTTGATATTGATGGCCTATCCTCAGGATACGGTCTCATAAACGACCGTATTTTTGGTCCATGTTGGATCTGGATTTTTTGCAGATTGCACACGGGGCCATTCATTTCTATGGGTCTGCAAAAAATGCAGATAGCACAGAGATGTTAGGAAATATGTTTTAAAGCACAAATTCTGCCTATGGCCACATGTATGGCCTGTATAAGGCCATGTTTACATGTTGGGCCTAGCATCACATCAACACTACATTTTTTGCTGTGGCTTTCCATAATCGTTGCAAAAAGAAGTGTTTTGACTGTGGAAAAATATGTACTGCAGACATAAAACTGTCAAAAAAAACACTCACCACATATCGTCCCTGCAATGCAAGTTTAAACCTGATTCTTCCCCCAACATATCCCAACCGGGAAGAAAATCAGGACACCCACGTCAGGGGTGTAGCTACCATAGGAGCAGAGGAATCGGCTGCTATGGGTCCAAACTCAGGAAGGGACTCAGGAGGAGGACAAATGGCAGCGACAGAGACGCCTGCAGGAGGAGAAGAGAGGGGAGGCTTTTTTTTGCATTAAGGGGAAAGGACCCAGTTTCAAAAATTTGCTGTGCTGTCCAGTCAGTTCACGCACACATTAAATGCCTGCCCTGTCTGAATTTGGCAGGTTAGACTTAAATTACTCTAACATCTGTGGCCAGCTGTGTCAAAGTTTGGTAAGTCAACATCTCACATCATTTCTGTATGTTTGTTTTATAGAATGTAATTAAATATTTTTATAGAAAACATGAAATATCAAGTATTCTTAAATGTGATACATGTAGTGACTCTTTTTGGCAATTACATTAATGAAGCGCTCTTCAGTTTCGGTTACAGATTGCTCTCCAGAGTTCCACACTCACAGAGGAATGTGAAGTCCTCTATAGTTCCTTCCTGCAGTAGTAGACTATCACCTGGATAATTTAGAAATTGGAAGCATTGCTCCTTGATCCCGCAAGAGCTCTTACCACATGCCATCATCTAAACCACCTACTGTCTGATATAAGTAGATAACATGAGAACTGAGGGTTTTCTTCTGTTTCTTATCTCACGTTTCATACCAAATCATTAACATATCTTAAGATCACTTCATTAAAATCATGAAAATGTAACATTTGTAACAGGTGGTCTTTATTATACAGGTCATTGACACTGTCAAACATCTGTTGAAAGGTGACACTACACCTACAAGGTTATCACTATGGAGCCAAGAAGTCTAAAACAACCGTAAGCAGCAAAGTAAATGGGCTTCATCTCTAACACCTTCCTCATCTTGGAGATAGACAGAGTTAAAAGCTGTCAATGTAAACACTTGATCCTCACACTAATGATGCTAAAATTATCTCTGTTACCTTTTTTGAACCCTTAACCTAAACTTCTAAGTACTTTATTGCAGTACTTCTTCACCCAAACCACTTGTATACTTTCAACAACTGACAGTCAGCTTCTCTTTAGATGTTTCAATTGCATTTAATTTACACGTGACAAATGACTGATGAGTGATGATACATAATGAGAACAGTATGTGTCATTATAGCAGTCTCAACATCCTCAAAGGATGAAAGGAATATATATTTAATGAGAATTATACAAATATTCTTTTATTTTTCATCTTAGGTTACCTGAGAACCCTTGCTGGAGGAGTTTGCCTGGAGTAGTGGTCAAACTTGTGTCCTGTAACTCCATTCAATCTCTATGAGAGTCCAGCACCACTCCATCCAAACTTTGCTGAAACAGGGGCTCAGAGCCCCCATTCTAGTGATAGGTGAGGCACCCCCCAAGTGATCACTTATTATTTGTCTTGTGGATAGGTGCTAACTATTTTTTGTGGTATAACTCCTTTAGTAGAAGTTATAAAGTATATCAGAGTTTCTACATTTTACAATAGATAATTAATTGCTCCAAAGTAATCTGTGACCAAAGCAATATTTCCAACATTTTTACCATTTTAAAAGAATATATTCTGTCACAAATATTAACACTCAATGATAAATTGCAGTGTAATAGTAATCTATACACGATAAGAGGATACTAATACTCAAGACTAAGTGGACATTGATAACTTGGGTCAAGAACAATGATATTATGGCATTTAGAGCAAGCATAGCTTATACAAAGTCTCTCATGACCACATCTATTATCTAAAGCTGAGCTCAGTGCGGCTATCAATTCTGGATGCTTACTGGCCAGAATGGACACCCACGTATTCCAAAGGTCACTCAGTAATGAACTATAAATAAGCCCTTACTTTGTATCACATGGACAGTTCAGCAGTACCCCCCTTTACTCCACAGAAATCCCATTAAAAAATATAGGCCACTGCACTGATCTCTTTAAAAGGAAACATCAATCAACATTTTTTATCACATATATACAACCTATATGTGATTCTCATAGGTCATTTTTTCTTATAAAAACAAGTGGATGGTTTTCAGGATATAATTTTTTGAAGTCACTCTATGTATTTTACTTCTTGTTCTTAGCTGTCATGGATGGAAGGGAAGAGTGCAGCCCTGATATCCACCTGCACCACTACCCTACCTACTTGTACGGCCCGTCCTAACTGACGGCGTACAACTTGGCGGCAGTCCCTCGCTTAGATACTTGCAGGGACCTAAAGAAGATAAGAGGAGTACCGTAACAGAGTCAAGGAAGCCAAAGTCAAAACCGGAAGGTTACCCAGGTACACAGGGAGCAACACAATAACAAGGTCAAAACAATCCGAAGTCAGAAGCCAAGATGTCACGACAACTCCAGGGAGGTCACAGGGTCGAGGTCAAAAGCAAAGCCGAGGTCCAAACACACGAAAGACACAATATGCAAAAATGCTGGTGAGAGTAGCAAGACCAATCACAGGTAACCTGTGGCCAGCAGGCTGCCTGTTTAAATAGCCCCGACTGGTAAGTCACGTGATGTGGCCAGCGTCACGTGATTTGCATCACACATCTAAACACAGCTGAGCGCCGATTCATCTTTATCGGCGCTCAGCTCCCGAGCTGCTCGTTGTCTAGGGCAGTGTTTCCCAACCAGTGTGCCTCCAGGTGTTGCAAAACTACAACTCAGCGAAAGGCTGTCCGGTCATGCTGGGAGTTGTAGTTTTGCAACACCTGGAGGCACACTGGTTGGGAAACACTGGTCTAGGGCAGGGATGGGCAAACTACAGCTCTCCAGCTGTTGTAAAACTACAACTCCCAGTATGCCCAGTCTGCCTACAGCTATCAGCCTACAGCAGGGCATGATGGGATTTGGAGTTTTACAACAGCTTGAGAGCCACAGTTTGCCCATCCCTGGTCTAGGGGATGGAGGACGCCGGCCACGCTGAGGAGGCATGTGCGGCCGGGTCCTCCCTGCGTGGGATGCCGGCAGTGCTGTGAAGGGGGAGCGCGTTGCCGCCCCCCCCATAACATTTCCTCCTTTGTTTGGACTTTTAGCATGGCAGACAGTCTTGCTTAACCCCTTACAGACCAAGACTATTTTCATGTTTGCATTTTTTATTTATCCTCCCCACATTCCAATAGCCATAACTTTTTTTTATTTTTCCCTTCATTTTTCCCTTTTTTGCAGGAAAAGATGCATTTTGACATATCATGAAAATGACATGTTCTTATTCTGGGGCTCAATACAATTGTGGCGATACCAAACGTTTAGTTTTTGTTTTTTGTTTAATTACTTTAAAAAAAATAAAAACCTTTGAAAAAATCTAAATTTTCTTTGCATTGCCATATTCTGACAGCCATAACTTTTTTATACTTCGGTCTACAGAGCCGCATGAGGGCGTGATTTTCTGTAACAAACTGTAGTTTTTATTGGTACCATTTCTGTGGCATTTACAATTTTTTAATCAGCTATCCAATTTTTTGGGGGGACAAGATGACTAAGAAATGGTGAATCACGTGGTTTTTTTCTGGGTTTTTTTCCGTTATGGAGTTTACTACACAGGAATTTTAAATATTTTAATAGTTCAGTAGTTCGATACCTAATATATTAACTTTTTTATTTTTTATATATTTTATATGCAAAATTGGTAAAGGGGGTGATTTTAACTTTTAATATTTTGGTGTTTTTTGTTTCTTTTTTTTTTTTTACTTTTTATTTAATAATTATTAGCCCTCTAAGGGGGCTAGAACCTGGGATCTTTTGATCCCTTGTCCTATTCACCCTAACAGAGATCTATTAGGCCTCATGCACACGACCGTATGTATTTTGCGGTCCGCAAAAAATGGATCCGGAAAAAATACGGATGACATCCGTGTGCATTCCGTATTTTGCGGAACAGAACAGCTGACCCCTAATAGAACAGTCCTATTCTTGTCCGTAATGCGGACAATAATAGGACATGTTCTATTTTTTTGTGGAATGGAAATACGGAAACGAAATGCACATGGAGTACCTTCCGCTTTTTTTGCGGACCCATTGAAATGAATGGTTCCGTATACGTTCCACAAAAAAAACGGAACGGACACGGAATGAAAATACATTTGTGTGCATGAGGCCTTAGGATGAGTCTAACATTGTCCCTGCTGAGCTGTGCCGCATGCATAGTTTAGAAAAGAGCTTACCATGGCAGGCCTGGAAGGCTTCAGAAGCATCCAGGCTGCCATGGTAACCTATTGACATATAACATCTATGATAAAAATCATGTGGATATCTATATGTATCTTTTAGAGAAATGTCAAATAGCCAGTCCTGTTAACCCTCTCAGTCAACAAGCTAAAGCTGGCCACACACATTAGATAGAAGTTGGTTGATGGCTGAAAAGCAGTTGAACAAACAATCATCTGGTGAACGTTTGTCTCACAGACACGACCATACACACTGTAGTCCATAGTGTTTGTTACAGTTGTTCAAACTGCCCATACACGTTCAATGAAATTGGACAATGGATGAAAGATCTTCCAAATAAACATCTTTTGATCACAATATTTTTTTGAACAAAAGATCTTTTGTCCGACTATTGGACAAAAATACTAAACACGGCCAGCTTTTTTTCAAAGGATATTGGCCTATCACCTCTCAACTAAAAAGATTGTTCATAGTTAAAGGGCTTTATTACAGTAAGTACAGAAAGTTAATACAAGCCACTTACTAACTCGTTGCCATGGTTACGACCACCCTGCAATCCATCAGCGATGGTTGTGTTTGCATATATAGAAAAAAGCACCAGCCTATGTGTGCTCCCATGGTCCCGGCCACTAGAGAGGCCGGCACTTTTTCCTATAGTGTGCAAACACGGCCAACGCTGATGGATTGCAGGATGGAAAAATGAATCCAGCCAGCAAAGGAAGCAATATGGACAATCACAATACATTAGTAAGTGCCTTGTATTAACTTTCTCTACATAATAAATGCCCCCCTGAAGTGAGACAAAATTTTAATTTCAACCGATGAACATTAGTTTTGGTGGATATTGTCCATTTTGATCAACTATAGATTAATATGTATGGCTACCTCAAAAGAAATGTACTAAAAACTTATATAATGTACATTCTATTGCAGCCCCCACCCTCATTTGGCTTTTAAAATAGACCCACTGTTTTCATTAGGGCATCTAAGGGTACTTTCACACTAGCGTTAAACTTTTCCGGTATTGAGTTCCGTCACAGGGGCTCAATACCGGGGAAAAAAGCATCAGTTTTATCCCAGTGCATTCTGAATGGAGAGCATTCCGTTCAGTATGCATCAGGATGTCTTCAGTTCAGTCACTTTTACAATATTTGGCCGTAGAAAATACTGCAGAATGCTGCGGTACTTTCTCTGGCCGAAATTCCGGAACACTTGCCAGATCCGGCCTTAATTTCCATTGAAATGTATTAATCCGGTACCAAGTTGTCTGGAAAAACAAATCTGATTTCCCGGTCTGTGAAAAAGATAAATATCGGATCCATTTTTCCGGATGACACCAGAGAGACGGATCCGGTATTGCAATGCATTTGTCAGACGGATCCGGAAACAAATGATATCCGGTTGCATACGGACTTCCGGATCCGGCAGGCAGTTCCGGATTCTTCTAACGCTAGTGTGAAAGTACCCTAAGAAATGTGCTAATCAGCCAATACATCACAGTTTATTTGCGAGGTTGAGAACAACTGATAAAAAAATGATGTTCAGTTTACACATACAACTGCAACAACCTTAAAAAAAAAAATCCTTTTTCAAGCTCAGTGGTTAGTACTGGTGCCTTGAGCGCTGGGGTCCTGGGTTCAAATCTGACCAAAGACAACATCTGCATGAAGTTTGTATGTTCTCCCCCTGTCTGTGTGGGTTTCCTCCGGGTACTCTGGTTTCTTCCCACACTCCATAGGGAGCTTAGATTGTGAGCCCCATTGGGGACAGCGTGATGCTAATGTCTGTAAAGTGCTCCAGAATATAGCAGCGCTATATAAATACGTAAAATAAATAGATAAATCCCACAGCAAAAGTTAACAAACACCATGCCTTTTGCTCTGTATCTCCTTGTCTCAGCACTCCTTTACATTGTTATATGTAGAACATTAATTCTGAACAGTGCAAACAAACCCAAGGTGTGAAAGCTCAAAGTATTGCTCATTGGAGGCTTTATATACTTGCTAATCAAATAAAATGATCCAACCGACTGTGTGTGTGCGTGTGTGTGTGTGGTCTATTCTACTAATTTCTTTGCACTCCAGCTCTTAAGGATAACTGCTGTAACCCCTGTAGGCAAAGCCAGATTAGAAGCAAGAGTCCGCCTTTTTTTCCCAGGATCACAAAGGGAAACTACTTATCAAGCACGGCGAGTTTTTTTTTTTTTTTTTACATTTCTTTGGCCGTGATACAAAATGTTCTTGAATATGGAAACTTTCCAGATCTCTTAGTTAGCAACTCATTGCAAACATTTCTTTGCGTTAATGATGCGACTACACATGTAAGCAAACAGCACCAACATATCTAATCAATGCTGCAAAACTAACAGAATGCTTAGAAGACATCTGGAGGTCATTTTCTGGTTGGATTGAAAAGAAAACATATGCAGATTCTTTTGATCTAAGCTTAGACAGAGAAATTGTTGATAAAAAGGCAGCGTGGCCAGTCAGTGTGTCATTGCTATGTAGCCTGATCGTGCTCTTCAATTTTTCCTAAATTCATTTACTTGGCTTCCAGCAATCCGAAATTTTGGCCATTCCACCAGAAACCGCAGGAGATGTTTTTGGGTCTAACTTCACTTGAGGTTTTCGCTGCTTACAATGTGCTACTGATCTGTGTTGTCAGCTTCTAGATAACATTTCTCCTTTCCTATTTAAAAAGCTACTAACTAAACTAAGCTGCAGTGACGCTGATGTATTTTAATTATCCAGATGGAGATAGCTGCTTTACGATGTTGCCCACATTCCTTGTAAATAAAAGTGGCACCGTCAAATCAATTAGATTAAATGACAAGAGAGAGTGGGCGCTAACTGCCAAAAACGTCAGATTCGTTTGTATTTTCTAAGCTCATTAGCTCGTTGTTTAATTCTCAAAATATTATTGTAATGTTTGCTTTAAAAATTCGGATTCCATTTCATCCTTATCTTTGCCGCAGAATGTGATAACACAGAGAAAGGTCACCGTGTTCTAGATGTTTGTGTTTTTCAGTTAGTGGGGCTCTGTTAATTAAAATGGTCTCAGGTTTTCAAGGTTTTATGTGTTTTTTTAATTCCTGTGAAAACCCAGTGAAGCGTGAATACACTCTTGGTCTTGGCAAACGTATCATTTTAATTTCCAAGAACAAGGGGAAACTCTCAGAATGTCTTTTGACCTGCCTTTTGGACCTGGACTGGCTCCTAGCTTATAAAATGTTTAAACCATAATAAAAAATACTATGTGGTCTGTGGTGGAATTCCCATGTTCTTCCATTCTCAAAATAAATCCTCACATGAAGGTTTCACCAAACAATGATAAGTGCAAAGCACTACAAAAACTCTCCATTTATCACCCGTGAAATGTTTACAGAAATGTCATGTGTCTATTCCGCTAATAAACATTTCTTTTGTGTGGTGATAGCTCAAAAGGTCTCCCATTGAATCCCATTTACTTTAGCATTGGAAACACGTATCCAGTCTAATTTTTGATTCGCCTGACAGCTCTGAAGTGTAGGGGGTGTAGAAAATAACAAAGGCATCCCTATTACCTATTATTATCCAATTACAACCGAGTAACTAAATACATTGGGAGATGAAGCCTTTATTAGAGACTCTTTCTCCAGCTCTGACTAAATCAGATCACAGCACCCATGCTTGATGAGGCGGAAGTAGAGATTTGACATTTATTCACAAGCATGTTCCAAGTTTTTGCTGGTTTTAGAAAAACCTAAAACACCCTGTAAACATTTAAAGCTTCTAAATTATACATTTAAAGCTTCATAACATTCTTATTTCAATGATAAAGAGGTAGAAATATTGATATGTCTATCACTCTATGACTAGCTCTCTGTAGCAATCTACAACACAAAGACGGGCAAGGCTCCAAGGAATTTGGTAAAAAAAGAAATGAATCACTCATATGTGTAACAGTTAACTGTCTATCTTCAATAACTCTCTCTTTCTCCCTGTCTCTGAGAACAGTCAGTTCATGGAGTTGGTATGTTGGAAGCAGGAAGAATGGCAAGTGAGTGACTTTGATATATCCAACCATGATGGTTAGATAACTGGGCCAGAGCATCTCCAGAACATCAGATCATTTGAGTTTTCCTGGTATGTGTAATTAGTGCCTACCAAAAGGGGCCAAGTATGGTCACTGGCACCCAGTGCTCTGAATCATATGGGTAGCCAAGGTTAGCCCATCTGGTCCAATCCTATTGCAGCACAAATTTAGAAAAAAAAAGAATACTGGCTATGATAGAAAGGTAGAACAAATTGTACATTACAACTTTTCAGCATAGGGGAGCTTTCTGAGCAGACAAATCAGAGTGCTCATGTTGACCCCAGTCCACTTATGAACATAACTACATGTAGATGGATGGGCACGTCTGGACTGGTTACCAGGGGAAAAGATGGCATCAGGATGTACTATGAGAAGACTGAAAGGCGGGTGTGATTCTCTGCTGGGAAACTTAAGTCCTAATTCTAACCAGGCATTCATGGCATCTTTGATACAAGACACATACCTAAAATTGTTGTGGGCCAAGTATTTCATTTCATAGCAATACTATTCTCTAATGGTAGTGGACTCTTTCGGCAGGATAACATGCTCTGCCACACTACAAAAATAGTTCAGAAATGGCATGAGAAACATGACAAAGAACGTCTTGGTGCCAGATACAAGACACCTTCAGAAGGCTTTGTGGAGTCCATACCGTGATGGCTCAGAGCTGTTTGAGGGAACTACAAAATATTAGGCAGATGTTTTCAATGTTATGGGTGTCTAACACTAAGGATAGTGATTGGCTGAGCCATGACGGTCAGTACACTGCACATGTGAAGAAAGGAGGGAGTATAAAAAGATTTTTGTTTATATTTCAGACTATTTCAGGGCTTGTTCAGGATTTTTAATTAATGTAAATGAGGTATATTGAAGAATAATATGATCTCATTTGGAGGAACCCAAAATGTTCCTCAGCTGGGCCTCAAAATGCTGGTATCATAGCCAAGATAGCAGGTCTGTCTTTGCAGTAGGCTACCCTGTGACTCAAGAAAAAAGCCCTACAGCAAACTTTCTTTGTTTCTCTTCTTGGCTTGGAACTAGTAAAACACTAATATATTCCCAATCTCCCTGACATTAAATGCATGGGGCGATAAACAATTAATGTTCTGAAAGTACATGTACACTTCACTGTAACTAGTGCAGGTTAAATGTAATCATATTATTATTGTCAGCATCATTTATTTATAACCCCGACACTTAAGCCAGAGATGTTTCCCAAACTTTAGTCATCATCATAATGTCTGTGTTATGAATATTATAAAATCTATAGCTTTTAAATGAGATCTTGGATGACGACCAAGGAACATTTTACAGAATGGATGATTTTTCTTAACTCTGTATGCTCTTGGTAAAGTGCTGCATTTGCTATGTCATTTCATTATCATAAAATACACTGTATAGCTAACCCCAAAACAAAATGAAATGAGAAGTGAGATTAACAGCACATATGCACACCTCTAAACGGAATCTGTCAGCAGTTTTGTCAATGTGAATATAGGTAGGGGCAGAGGACAGGATGTAATACATACCTTTGTCACTGCTTTTAATCAATGGAGTGCTGGAAACATAAACTTTGAATGCCATGGGCATGGGACAGATCGCAGGCAGCAGTACGTCAAGCTCAGTGTATGAGCAGTGCCACCCCCAACCGCCCCCCATTCCCTTGGCCCCAGATTTGAATGATGGCTTTAGCGTCCAACCATGTACTATAGAGATTAAAAGCAGGCACAGAGGAATGGAGTTATGCATTATCTTCTGTCTCCTTCCCCTACCTATGTCTGTCAGCAGTTTGGCATCAAGCAAACGGCTGACAGAGTCCCTTTGAATCAAATTATATTATTAAAATAAAGTATATCATGATGCCCCCATCTTACATTGTGAAATCAGACAGGCAATGAAGAGGTTGTTGTCCCACTTTTGGCAATCAGTCTTGTAGTTAGAGAAGGTGCAGAGGGATAAAGCAAGACGGAAAGACACCAAAAGCAATCATGGCATATCCATAGCAAAATTGGTAGCCCCATCCCCCATTTGTAGAAAAAGAGGTGACCATGTATGTGTAAGTGCTCTCCATTAGGGTCAATTCAAACGTGGATTGCTGCATTCAGATTGTGCTGCATCGAAAATGTGAAATACAGAATGAGCATGTTGTGGATTTGAAAGCCTGCAGCAGGCTCATTTTTGCACAGTAAAAATTTCCGCTACATGTGGACGGCATTTTCAAATTGGCATCCACATTTATTGTCCTGTAATTTGCTGCAGATTTGAGGTGCAAAATCCGCATCACAAATCCGTAACAAATCTTCCACACTTGAACTTCAACTGTATCATAGACAAAGTATCATACAGCTTGACTCATTAAACCTGTGGTTGGTCCCAGAACTGTACCATAATATGGACACTTAAATATGTCTGCATTACGGCCATCTAAATCCACCCTTAGAGAGACCTTTGAGCTGGCCGTACACCTTACATTAATGCCACATGAACTGCAGATTTCAACGAGACTGTGTATGGGGGAATACCATCTTTTTCCTGATAGCAGATTTTGGGGAGAAATAGGATAAGGCTATGGGATTTAAACATGCCGATCTTTTTGTTCTCAGGGTATCTGGCAGCAGCTTACTTCTCTCTCTCCATTCAGAATCCATGCATGCTCAGCCAAGCAGAGCATGTATGTGTATGGAGGTGGTAAGAAATATCTTGTTTGGCTGACATCTATCGGAATTATATTGACATCTGGTTTTTGTTTTTGTTTTTTGTTTTCATGCTTGAGAAAAAGACTAATCCTGAACTCTATTGCAAAGTGTCTTTAACCCCTTAAGGACACGGCCATATTTCACCTTAAGGACCAGGCCATTTTTTGCAAATCTGACCAGTGTCTATTTATGTGTGAATAACTTTAAAACGCTTTTACTTATCCAGGCCACTATGAGAATGTTTTTTAGTCACATATTGTACTTCATGACACTGGTAAAATGGAGTAAAAAAAATAATTTTTATTTATAAAAAAATACCAAATTTACCAAAAATTTGAAAAAATTAGCACATTTCCAAATTTCTATTTCTCTACTTTTATAATAGATAGTAATACCTCCAAAAATAGTTATTAATTTACATTCCCCATATGTCTACTTCATGTTTGGATCATTTTGGGAATGTCATTTTTTTGGGGGGACGTTACAAGGCTTAGAAGGTTAGAAGCAAATCTTGAAATTTTTCATAAAATTTCAAAAACCCATTTTTTCAGGACCAGTTCAGGTCTGAAGTCACTTTGTGAGGGTTAAATAATAGAAACAACCCAAAAATGACCCCATTTTACAAACTACAACCCTCAAGGTATTTAAAACTGATTTTACAAACTCTGTTAACCTTTTAGGTGTTCCACAAGAATTAATGGAAAATAGAGATAAAATTTCAGAATTTCACTTTTTGGGCAGATTTTCTATTTCAATACATTTTTTCCAGTTACAAAGCAAGGGTTAACAGCCAAACAAAACTCAATATCTATGGCCTTGATTCTGTAGTTTACAGAAACACCCCATATGTGGTCGTAAACCGCTGTACGGGCACACGGCAGGGCGCAGAAGGAAAGGAATGCCAAACAGTTTTTGGAAGGCAGATTTTACTGGACTGGTTTTTTAACACCATGTCCCATTTGAAGCCCCCCTGATGCACCCCTAGAGTAGAAACTCCAAAAAAGTGACCCCATTTTGGAAACTACCGGATAGTGTGGCAGTTTTGTTGGTACTATTTTAGGGTACATATGATTTTTGGTTGCTCTATATTACACTTTTTGTGAGGCAAGGTAACAAGAAATAGCTGTTTTTGCACCGTTTTTATTTTTTGTTATTTACAACATTCATCTGACAGGTTAGATTATGTGGCATTTTTATAGAGCAGGTTGTCATGGATGCGACAATACCAAATATGACTACTTTTCTTGGTTATTTGTTTCAGTTTTACATAAAGCATTTAAAAAAAAAAAAAATTTCTTTAGTGTCTCCACATTCTGAAAGCCATAGTTTTATTTATTTATTGGGGCGACTGTCTTGTGTAGGGGCTCATTTTTTTCAGGATGAGATGACTGTTTGATTGGCACTATTTTGGGGTGCGTATGACTTTTTGATCGCTTGCTATTACACTTTTTGTGATGTAAGGTGACAAAAAATGGCTTTTACCGTTTTTATTTTTATTTTTTTACGGTATTCACCCGAGGGGTTGGGTCATGTGAGATTTTTATGAAGCAGGTTATTATGAACACGGTGATACATAAATAAAAAAAGTATACATATTAGGTATCACCGTGTTCATAATAACCTGCTTCATAAAAATATCACATGACCCAACCCCTCGGGTGAATACCGTAAAAAAATAAAAATAAAAACGGTAAAAGCCATTTTTTGTCACCTTACATCACAAAAAGTGTAATAGCAAGCGATCAAAAAGTCATACTCACCCCAAAATAGTGCCAATCAAACCGTCATCTCATCCCGCAAAAATCATACCCTACCCAAGATAATCGCCCAAAAATTGAAAAAACTATGGCTCTCAGACTATGGAGACACTAAAACATGATTTTTTTTTGCTTCAAAAATTAAATCATTCTGTAAAACTTACATAAATAAAAAAAGTATACATATTAGGTAAGTTTTACAGAATGATTTCATTTTTGAAGCAAAAAAAAATCATGTTTTAGTGTCTCCATAGTCTGAGAGCCATAGTTTTTTCAATTTTTGGGCGATTATCTTGGGTAGGGTATGATTTTTGCGGGATGAGATGACGGTTTGATTGGCACTATTTTGGGGTGAGTATGACTTTTTGATCGCTTGCTATTACACTTTTTGTGATGTAAGGTGACAAAAAATTGTTTATTTACACCGTTTTTATTTTTATATTTTTACGGTATTCACCTGAGGGGTTAGGTCATGTAAAATTTTTATAGAGCAGATTATTACGGACGCGGCGATACCTAATATGTCTACTTTTATTATTTACTTAAGTATTACACAATACCAGCATTTTTTAAACAAAAACAAATGATGTTTTAGAGTCTCCATATTCTGAGCCATAGTTTTTTTATTTTTTGGGCGATTGGCTTAAGTAGGGGCTCATTTTTTGCGGGATGAGGTGATGGTTAGATTGGTACTATTTTGGGGGCATATGCCTTTTCGATCACTTGGTGTGATGTAAGGTGACAAAAATGGCTTTTTCTTACACCGTTTTTATTTTATTTTTTTATTGTATTTATCGGACAGGGTGGATTATGTGATATATTTATAGAGCCAGTCATTACGGATGCGGCGATACCTAATATGTGTGGTGTTTTTTTTTCTATTTTTTATTATAAAATAAGGGGAAAGGGGCGTTTTGTTTTTTTACTTTATTAATTTTATTACTTTATTAATTTTATTTTAACTTTTTTTTCTTTACTTTATTTATGATGTTCACTTTTGGGGGTCTGATCCCCTCTGCAATGCATTACAATACATTTGTTTTGCAATGCATTGTCTGTTCGTGTACTACAGTGAGCAGTACACAAACAGGTTGCCTAGGAGACCCAGCCTGAGGCTGGATCTCTTTGGCTCCCGTAGAAGGCAGTTCCCAATGCCGTGCAAGGCATTGGGCAGCCTCTGCATGGCATCGGGCTGACTTCTGAGACATCGAGTCCCCACCACAGCAGCGCGGGGACTCGATGGGCTCCCTCAAACACAAACCCCTTCTATGCCGCGGTTAATCCGCAGTGATCGCCGATACGGGGGGGTCACAGTACCCCCCTCGGCATTGACCCAGGGTGCCTGCTGATTGATTTCAGCAGGCACCCAATTCCGATCACTGGCCGCCGCGCGGCAGTTATCGGAAATACACAGGACCTGTTCGCCCTGTGTCCGTAATAAGTTAAATGCAGAGCTTCCTTGAAAAACCCCTGAGGCTTCCTATTGTGGGTCGCCCGCACAACGGCAGCGGCCCCTTATCCTCGCGCACAGGAAGTGATGTCCTATCACTGCCTGTGCTTGAAGGAGCCTGACGTCTGGACGGAGCCTGTCTGCTGAGGTCCGAGTTTTTTCGTTAATGACACCGCCGCTGAGCACCTGTCACGGCGGACGTGCACAGTTAAACAGATAACACACCAACCAGGCTCTGGACGAGAGACGGGGAAGGGTCACCTCCTAATTTATCCCTGACCTCTTTCCCTACAATGCTCAGCCCACAGACCAAATCTTGATGGTAGATTTGCTGTGTCCACCAGCCTATGCTAACAGAACCCTGAACTCCCTGAGATGGTGAAGTGGGGAGAAAGGAGCTGCCAGCTCGCACAGAACCTGGATGGGATAGATGACATAAACAACCAAACAAGAAAATACACTTATCTGCTGAGAGCAGGAACAAACAGCCAACCTTCCTTCCAAGACCACAATGAAGAGTATAATCCGCTCAGAGCACCTTGGCTGGAGACTATTTAAACTAATGACTCCACCCAGTGCACCTGATGCGAGGCGGATCCAGCACAGCATCAAAACAAATACTAGACTCGTGCTGCAATCCTGGCTGACCTCCGCACATCGTCAGAGTGGGGCATGACAGCACCACTGCCACCAATGATTTAATTGAGCCTGGCTGAGCCTGGCTAATTTTATTTTAATTATTTGGCTGAGCAAGGCTTAATTTATTTGGGGGGACATGAAGCACCGCTGATTTATTTATTTGGGGGAAACCTGATGCACCACTGATTTATTTATTTGGGGGTCCCTGAGCACTTCTGATTTATTTATTTGGGGGACCCTGAGCACCATTGATTTATTTATTTGGGGGACCCTGAGCACCATTGATTTATTTATTTGGGGAAAACCTGATGCACCACTGATTTATTTATTTGGGAGTCCCTGAGCACTTCTGATTTATTTATTTGGGGGACCCTGAGCACCATTGATTTATTTATTTGGGGGACCCTGAGCACCATTGATTTATTTATTTGGGGGGGGGACCTGAAGCACCGCTGATTTATTTATTTGGGGGACCCTGAGCACTTCTGATTTATTTATTTATTTGGGGGACCCTGAGCACCATTGATTTATTTATTTGGGGGAAACCTGATGCACCACTGATTTATTTATTTGGGGGTCCCTGAGCACTTCTGATTTATTTATTTGGGGGACCCTGAGCACCATTGATTTATTTATTTGGGGGACCCTGAGCACCATTGATTTATTTATTTGGTGGGGGACCTGAAGCACCACTGATTTATTTATTTGGGGGACCCTGAGCACTTCTGATTTATTTATTTATTTGGGGGACCCTGAGCACCATTGATTTATTTATTTGGGGAAAACCTGATGCACCACTGATTTATTTATTTGGGGGTCCCTGAGCACTTCTGATTTATTTATTTGGGGGACCCTGAGCACCATTGATTTATTTATTTGGGGGACCCTGAGCACCATTGATTTATTTATTTGGGGGGGGGACCTGAAGCACCGCTGATTTATTTATTTGGGGGACCCTGAGCACTTCTGATTTATTTATTTATTTGGGGGACCCTGAGCACCATTGATTTATTTATTTGGGGGAAACCTGATGCACCGCTGATTTATTTATTTGGGGGAGACCTGAAGCCCCGCTGATTTATTTATTTGGGGGACCCTGAGCACTTCTGATTTATTTATTTGGGGGGGGACCTGAAGCACCGCTGATTTATTTATTTGGGGGACCCTGAGCACCACTGTTTTTTTTTTTTTTTTTTTTTGGGGGGGGGGGTACTGTGAGCACCACTGAGTTATTTATTTGAGGGGTACTGTGCGCACCACTGATTTATTTTTTTAGGGGGTATTTGTTGTTTATTATTTATTTTAAAGTTACTTATTTGGTTTACAAATATTTTGTATTTATGCTAAAGTTCTGTGGTTATGAATGAATACTTGTGTATTTGAATTAACATTTGGTGTATTGGTGTCTGTGCGTGTTTTTGGTGGGTTATCATAACAGTAGCAAAATTAGTTATGACGTAGTAAGGAAAAAAATTTAATGGTTGGGGGTCACCAGAACATGAGGAACTGTATTAAGGGGTCACGGCTTTAGAAAGGTTGAGAACCACTGATCTAGTGCATACCAAGTAAAGGGATCATTTTGTACCTCATTTTCTAACAAGCAGACACCAAAGGTTCAAGTTAGGAGAAACTGGGTAACAGTGACTAGAACATAACAAGGACAAGAAGGTGAACAGAAAATGTTAAACTTTAGGAAGGAACTGACTTAGGGACAAGAGATGGCCTTGCGGTTAGCCAGGCGGTCGGTTCGCTGCGAACTTTGCACGTTCACGATTCGCTGAACATGCGAACATATGGAGATATTCGTGTCCGCCATATTCTTTTACATTCTGAAGAACTTTGACCCATGACACATCCATCAGGTGGTACAGGACAGCCAATTGAGACGTTTCAGCACATGGACATACCCCCTACCTTATAAATAGACCCGATCTGGCCACCATTATATATTCAGTCTTTTGCCAGTGTAGGGAAAGGGTGCTGTGTGGAGCAGGGACAGACTGTTAGGGACACCAAACATTAGTTTTACAAAAGTCCTTTTAAGGACTGGTATAGGTGTGCTATTGATAGGTGTGCAGTACAGAGGGGTGTAATACACTTATAATTTACTTTCTAACATAGAAAGCATAATATAGTGGATTTGTATTGTGCAGCAGTTGTGAGCGGTTCTGCAGCGATACTGCAGCTATACAGAGTGACTAACGCAATGAGAAAAAATAATTATAACTGGTGTGATATACCAGTTGCCCCCCAAAAAAACTGATAGAAGCGGGGTGTTATATACCAATAATATACTTTCTATATAGTGCATTTGGGTACAGTCGCCCCTCAAAACGACTGATTGAAGCGGGGTGTTATATACCAATATACTTTCTTTATAGTGTATTTGGGTACTGCAGCATTTGTTTGCGGTTTTGCTGCGTTCCCTCTGCTACACACAGTGGCAAATGTATTGGAAAAAATAATTATGTAACGGTCACGTACACACACACACAGGGGGGAGGATAGTGACCACTGCGCTCCACCCTCACCCCTGGCCCTGCCTACTTGCCTCACGAGTCCTGATGACAGGGGACAACTGGACGGCAGTCCCTAACTTAGGATACGTGCGGGAAGGACAGACAAAGACAAATAACGGATAGTGAACGGACCGGGTCAAAACCAAGAGGACAACGCAGTACAGAGGGATAAGCAAAGAATGGTCAGGAGAAGCCAAGGTCATAAATACCAGGAGAGTCGAGAAGTACCAAAGGAGTCCGCAAAGAATAGTCAGGTGGAAGCCGAGGTCAAAATACCAGGAGGGATGCGCAGTACAGGAGGAGCAGGCAAAGGATCGTCAGGGAACAGGATCAGGTAAGTATACAGGTATCCAACAAACGCCAGGAGCCTAAATTAACAGGCAACCTGTGGCCAGCAGGCTGCCTGTATTTATAGTGGGGAGTGAGGGTCATGTGACGTGGCCAGCGTCACATGACTGACAGACCGACCAGTCGAGCACCGAGTGATCAGCTCGGCGCTCAAGGCAGACCTAGGAGCAGGGAGCCTCCCAGCTAGCAAAGCTGCCCTGGGAACGAGGTCAAACACAGATCCTCCTCGTTCCTGAAGCTAAGCAGCAGGTCTGCGGCTGATGGGAGACCGAGTGCGCCTTCGGCACCCCGTTACAAATTATAACTGGTGTGATATATGTGTACCTCTGATTTTAAAACAGAGCTACACAGTAATCCCTTTCATGGATTACACAAGAAATGGATTCCCCCCCCCCCCCCCCCAAAAAAAAAATGTGGCATTCAACATGGCTTCAACATATGCTGTATTATAGATGTATTCTCTCCTAGAATTTATTCCCATGGAAATTGATGGTATATTAGGATAAAGATGTCTCTTGCTTTTTGATCTGGAAAGCAGCTGTGGTTGTAGTCAGGAAACCTGATGTTAGATAATTTCAGAATATGGTCAAACTGGAACTGTTTTTCTTGCAAAAAAGTACAGTACAGTCAGGTCCATAAATATTGGGACATCGACACAATTCTAACATTTTTGGCTCTATACACCACCACAATGGATTTGAAATGAAACAAACAAGATGTGCTTTAACTGCAGACTGTCAGCTTTAATTTTAGGGTATTTACATCCAAATCAGGTGAACGGTGTAGGAATTACAACAGTTTGCATATGTGCCTCCCACTTGTTAGGGGACCAAAAGTAATGGGACATAATAATAATCATAAATTAAACTTACACTTTTTAATACTTGGTTGCAAATCCTTTGCAGTCAATTACAGCCTTAAGTCTGGAACACATAGACATCACCAGACGCTGGGTTTCATCCCTGGTGATGCTCTGCCAGGCGTCTACTGCAACTGTCTTCAGTTCCTGCTTGTTCTTAGGGCATTTTCCCTTTAGTTTTGTCTTCAGCAAGTGAAATGCATGCTCAATCGGATTCAGGTCAGGTGATTGACTTGGCCATTGCATAACATTCCACTTCTTTCCCTTAAAAAACTCTTTGGTTGCTTTTGCAGTATGCTTTAGGTCATTGTCCATCTGCACTGTGAAGCGCCGTCCAATGAGTTCTGAAGCATTTGGCTGAATATGAGCAGATAATATTGCCCAAAACACTTCAGAATTCATCCTGCTGCTTTTGTCAGCAGTCACATCATCAATAAATACAAGAGAACCAGTTCCATTGGCAGCCATACATCACTCTGTAAAGTGGATCTTGGTCTCATCTGTCCATAGGATGTTGTTCCAGAACTGTGAAGCTTTTTTAGATGTCGTTTGGCAAACTCTAATCTGGCCTTCCTGTTTTTGAGGCTCACCAATGGTTTACATCTTGTGGTGAACCCTCTGTATTCACTCTGGTGAAGTCTTCTCTTGATTGTTGACTTTGACACACATACACCTACCTCCTGGAGAGTGTTTTTGATCTGGACAACTGTTGTGAAGGGTGTTTTCTTCACCAGGGAAATAATTCTTTGGTCATTCACCACAGTTGTTTTTTGTGGTCTTCCGGGTATTTTGGTGTTGCTGAGCTCACCGGTGCATTCCTTCTTTTTTTAAGAATGTTCCAAACAGTTGTTTTGGCCACGCCTAATGTTTTTGCTATCTCTCTGATGGGTTTGTTTTGTTTTTTCAGCCTAATGATGGCTTGCTTCACTGATAGTGACAGCTCTTTGGATCTCATCTTGAGAGTTGACAGCAACAGATTCCAAATGCAAATAGCACACTTGAAATGACCTCTGAACCTTTTATTTGCTCATTGTAATTGGGGTTAATGAGGGAATAACACACACCTGGCCATGGAACAGCTGAGAAGCCAATTGTCCCATTACTTTTGGTCCCTTAAAAAGTGGGAGGCACATATGAAAACTGTTATAATTCCTACACCGTTCACCTGATTTGGATGTACCCTCAAATTAAAGCTGACAGTCTGCAATTAAAGCACATCTTGTTCGTTTCATTTTAAATCCATTGTGGTGGTGTATAGAGCCAAAAATGTTAGAATTGTGTCGATGTCCCAATATTTATGGACCTGACTGTATATCTTATGAATAAAGGACCCACTGTCGGAAAGGGGAAGGGGAGATCATAGAAAGGGGAAAATGGGAGAGAATGAAAGGTAAGGGGGAGGCAACATGTGAGAAATGGAGAGGGAGTGGGAAAGAAAAAGCAGGACAGTTAAAAAATACCTGTCACCTGTGGATTAAAGTTACTATGTAGGAGTAAAACCTTGCTAAGTATGTGACATTTCAGAGATTTTCTAAAATCATGGAGAAGGGTTTTGAATGGTCTATAATAACAGGGTTGAACTATTAGTACACAGTTTAAAAAAGACAGATGCTATCCTTTTCAGGGGGTTGGCCAAAAACCTAATGTCTACTACAACCTAATGTGGACTTTCCCACTATCTGATATGAATTGTCAGTTTAAGCCAGCTCTGAAGATAAATGAAGGAAAATGTAGGATCGAATTGTAACCTGTGTCTCAGTGGTTGGTGCTGGTGTCTTGCAGCACTAGAGTCCTGGGTTTGAAGACCAAGGACAACATCTGCATGAAGATTTTATGTTCTCCTTGAGTTTCTTTGGGTACTATAGTTTCCTTCCACACTCCCAAAAAATACTGAGAGGGGATTTAGATTGTGAGCTCCATTGGGGACAATGAGTGATGATAATGTCTGTAAAGCACTGCGGAATATGTCAATATAAATGAGTAAAATTGTAGTGTCCTGGAGCAGGGGTACTGTAAAGTCTGGACATTTGCCCCTGTTTCCCCTATGCAAAGTATTTTTTTTTTTATAAATATTTTATTTTCTTCAATAATAATTACACAGCGCTGAAAAAGCGGAAATAAGCCAAAAACACAAAAAAGTTAACAAAACTTATAGACATATGCCATAAATAATACTATAATTTCCACATTATCATAGACGATAGCGTTAATCCAAGCATAGACACAAGCGTAGTACCTTTAAACCCTGCTATTCCCCCTCTTACCCTTAGCTGCTGTCGCTGATAGCCCGGACCCCGTACCCGTCCATCTACTCCACCCCTCAAGCTAAGCTAGTCGATACACCTCACTTCTGCAGAGCAGCATAATAACGCGTACCTCACCTGCTTCGCCTCTCAACCTCCTCATACAGCTTTATTTATGTTCTCGCAATTAAAATGTGCAGTTTCTAAATGCATAAAAATATTATCAAGTGACCTACCTGATACCCTATTTAAATACTGCCCTAGTGCATTCTCGCCAGCATTACAGCATCTTTGTATCTGCGCAGAAAAAAAATAACCTTGAAAGAAAGGGAGTGATAATCCCCCATCTGACTCAGCCAACCACAAATACCTCTGCTTTATACGAACCCTCTTCCTCCCCCAAATTAGGTCGTTTATTAAAACTTCCAATCTATAAAAAAAAGCATCTTCTATCCAGATGGGGGAAGCACAGATCGGATACAGAACCAACGGTAATATGATCATTTTTATTAATGCCAGACGATCAGTTTGCGATATTACTAATTTTTGCCAGGCTCTAATTTTCCCCTTTACTTTATCTATTACCGGGGAAAGATTTAACTCATAAAATATACCTATGGGAACACCTATCCTTATCCCCAGATAATACAGGGAATCATCCATAGACAATATCCGAACCTGGGAGCCTCCGTCGGGGGCATTTCGATTTAGCGGGAGGAGTGAGGACTTAGCCCAGTTAATTAAATAACCGGACAGTTGACTAAACTCCTCTATCACCTGCATAACGTAGGGGACAGCCTTCCAGCCATGATCCAAAAAGAGAATGACATCGTCTGCATAGAGCCTGATTTTATCACTCTCTCCTGCTACCCCGAACCCCCGGATCTGACCATTCAGACGAATCCTGCAAGCCAGCGGCTCCATAAATAGCGCAAATAATAAGGGAGAGAGGGGGCATCCCTGTCTCGTGCCACGTTGAAGCTCAATAATGTCAGAATTGACCCCATCAATATTGACTCTGGCGATTGGTTGGGTGTATAACAATTGAGTCATTGCAATGAAGGTAAACCCCAATCGAAAGTGTGCCATAGTCCGCCACAGGAAGGACCACTCTACCCTGTCAAACGCTTTACCACTAAAACCAGACACACTGAACTTTTGAATGTCTGCTTTAGCTCTGTTGTTATGTCTGAAAACCTGTTTGTGTCTGTAAAAACTGCTGTGTCATTGCCAGAGAGCATCATTGAATCTCTAATGTAAGTCTATGACAGACGGGAGTTGTAACAATGTATCTGTTTTGTGCTGAGTTTCTCCACTCCACCCCTCCCACTAGAAGATTCTAGTTCAGCTAGAAGCTGTGTGTAAGGAGAGCAGTCAGATCCTCTAGTGTTCTGCAGTAAGGGAACAGTACTCAGAAGAGGAGACTCTGCCAGACTATTGAGAGACCAGAAGACGACGCTGAGACAGGGATACTCTGCTACAGACCCTTGGCCTTCAGCCTTTGGCCAGGGTACCAGCCTTCTGAGAGACATAGGGACATCTAGGCCAGGCCTTTCCTCAGCATCAAACCCTTCTTCTGCCGGGGGGAGATTGGAGAAGCCAGCCCTATGCCTCGCTCGTATTGTTTTATACCTGAATTCCTCCAGTATAGAAGCACACTGGTTTACTGCAGACCCTGACTCTCTGGAATTATTTCCCATTGGGGTGCACCATGCCTTACAATCCCTTCCGGAGAGCAGGAACACATGGTGACACCATGACTGTGTCCAGGGGACCCAGCGTAGCGTTGGGCCCACCCCAAACCCAGCCACTTCAAAATAAATAAAGGGGTTGTCCTGCTTAAAAAGATAACTGCCCATTAAATTGCTTTCTGCTCTGGTGGTCCCAACCAATCCTGCAGTAATGATGTCATGTAGATTATTTATGCAACTGCTGGCCTCATGGGTAATGTTTAAGTGTATAGTCAGTGACTGGAAGCAGCAGTCATGTGAAAGGTGTATGCAATATCGTCAATGCAGAACTGGCAGGGACAACCAGAGCGACACAGGATTTAACGGGTGAGTAATGTTTTTTTTTATTGTTTTATACCAATTCCTTCGCTTAGACATTTTTTTTTTAATTCCAGCCAACCCCTGAATCAACTGGAGAGTAAAGAATAGTTAGAGGGTTTGTCCAACGTATAAAAAAAAATCACCCAAATCAGTTATTGTGATAAAATTATAAAGAATGTACACTACTCACCTATTTCCCCCTCTGCCACTTCCAATGCCACCACTCAGATCCTCCCACATCATCTATTTGACTGCAGGGATATGCTCATAAACACAGGATGATACATGACTGCTGAGACCAGTGGTTGGCTGCAGTGGTGATGTGGAGTATATGAGCTTATCCTTGCTGCAACCAAACAAACAAAGCCCCTTGGGGGGATTTAATCGGTAGCACTGAAATACATTCTTTTATTATTTTATCATAATTGTTGACTAGATTCATAAGATTTATTAATGTATTTCTTTTCTTCATAAACTGCACTGTGCAAGTTACATCCAGCATGGAATCCATTGAGAAGAATAAGGAATTCTTAATAGATCTTCTTCTATAGAATCCCTTTGAGCTTTTGAAATCTATGATCAAAGGTGGACTGGGAACTTAAAGTGGCACTGGAAAAAAAAAAAAAAATCTGTCCTATGTTGTAGGTAGGTCTAAATTGACAGAAGGCGGGACAACAAAACTAGGCGGAGCCAGCAATACCTTTGTGCAGAACCAAATACTGCCCTAGCAGAACCAAATACTGCAGTGCAGCACAAAATACTGCTGCCCACACCATGAAACAGGATATATCATCATCCTGAGGATGGCAATACAGTTGAATTCAGGAGGGTACCTGGGGTCACTGGTGCATAAGTGTCTGATGCTTCTAGTATTAATGCTGAAAGCATCAGATCTTTATGTACCTGGCTGGCAGTCAAGAGGAGGGCTTGGGCTGCCCTATGAGCATCAGCCCACTGAGAAATTTGCCTGTAGGGTCTATGGCCCATCCACCCATGTCTATAATCATACCTTTCCCATGTTGCCCATGTCCCAGGTTGTGTGCTTTGCATGAGTTTATATCACATTAGTGAACTACTGTTCATATGCTTTGCTTTCGGCAATAATGGCACTACATATGTGTTCTTACTGCCAGCCTCATGGTAATATGAATAGTAACCTTGTAATTGCCCACAAATTGCAAAACACATGGTGGTCCACACAGTGAAAGGATATTGTAGTTTCCATAAAGGCAACCATGATCCCATGTTGGTGCCTCCTTAAAAGGGTTTTCTGGGCTACAATTAAGTATAGGTCATCCATTTTAAAGGGCATCTGTCAGCAGTTTGGTATCTGTGGAATTGGCTGACCTGTTTCAAGTGCCCTTGGCACCTGAAGGCAGCTCTGTTGGTTCCATGATAATATGTGCCCGCATTGCTGAGAAAAATTATGTTTTAATATATAAAAAATTAGCCTCTAGGAGCAATGGGGGTGTTGCCGTTACACCTAAAGGCTCCGCATTCTCTGACACTGTAATGTCCTCTGCACTTTGATTGACATGGCCAGGCGGTAATAAACAGCATAATGCCTGGCCCTGTCAATCAAAGTGCAGAGGGCATGGCCTCTAGGTGTAATGGCAATGTTAGCTCAGAATGCTAATAGGACAATATTAACAAGATTTACTATGAAGTGTAAGGCCCCTTTACACTGCCTGATGGAGCAGACGATTGCCGGGAAGGAAGTGTTTCTTTCCGACAATCACCTTCTTGTCACTGAAGGAGACCTCTGCATTTACATGCAGCAATCACTAAAGCCACTAAAAGAGTTCAAGAGAGGCCTGGATGTATTTCTGGAGTGTAATAATATTACAGGTTATAGTTAGTAGATTTCTGGAGAAGGGTCATTGATCCAGTTATTCTTAAGTTATTAGAAGTAGTGTTGAGCGAACAGTTCGAGCATAGTTCGGGTCCGTACCGAATTTTGGGGTGTTCGTGACACGGACCCGAACCCGAACTTTTTCGTAAAAGTTCGGGTTCGGGTTCGTCGTTCGGCATGTATTTTGGCGCATTTTGAAAGGCTGCAAAGCAGCCAATCAACATGCATCATACTACTTGCCCTAAGATGCCATCGCAGCCATGCCTACTATTGGCAAGGCTGTGATTGGCCAAGTGCAGCATGTGACTCAGCCTCTTATAAGCTTGTGCGCACGTCGGGACGTGCTCACTCCCGATGTGAATAGAACAGGGATAGACGCAGCTGATGCTAGGGCGAGAATAGGCAGGGATAATTGAATAACTGGAAGCAAATTTCTCTCCTCCACCTGTGATTCATCTGAACAACTGCAGCTGAGCTGCTTTTTTGATAGGGATTGGCTATTTTTAGAGTGGCCAGAGTGATTTTTCCATCCACATGTACCCGGGCTGACCGCCGGCCGCCATTTTGCGACTTGTAGTGCTGCAGCAGAAGCTGCCACAGTGTGCATTCCAAAGCTCCAAACAAGTCAGACATCTACACCTGGGATTCAGACCAATAGCGATTTAGCAGCACAGTCCAAGGCTATTTTTTTTAAAGGTTGTGCAGACCATTTTGTGGCACATGTTACTGGGCTGATAGGCGGCGGCCATCTTGGGACTAGTGCTGCAGCACAATCTCTCCCAACGTCCATTAATCACTTGTAATAGTGGTCTGTGCCATAGAAATCCTACATCAGGGACTTGGGTGTGCTTGTGTCACCCCTACTAATACCAGTCCACCTGTAATCCATACAGTGAAAAGCCATAAAGTATTCCAGTGAGGGAATTTTTTTTTTATTTAAAAAAGGCCAAGTTAGTTTATCTGGCGTTCAATATACTAGATACAGTTAGGCCTGCGTTTCATACATCTGGAATTAGCAAACTAATGTGCTGGGGTTGGGAAAACATATATGTACCCATACTAGAATCTGTCAAAGAAAGCGGTACTCACATATAACAGTCATTCCATCTGTAATCCATACAGTCAAAAGACTGAAAGTATTCCAGTGAGGGAATTTTTATTTATTTAAAAAAGGCCAAGTTAGTTTATCTGGCGTTCAATATACTAGATACAGTTAGGCCTGCGTTTCATACATCTGGAATTAGCAAACTAATGTGCTGGGGTTGGGAAAACATATATGTACCCATACTAGAATCTGTCAAAGAAAGCGGTACTCACATATAACAGTCATTCCATCTGTAATCCATACAGTCAAAAGACTGAAAGTATTCCAGTGAGGGAATTTTTTTTATTTAAAAAAGGCCAAGTTAGGGCTCTTTCACACTTGCGTTGGCCGGATCCGTCGTGTAGTCCATTTACCGGAATTACATACCGGATCCGGAAAAACGCGTGAGAACGCATCATTATTTCATTCCGGATGCGTCTTTCCGCTTTTTTTTCCGAACAAACGGATCCGGACATCCTGAATGCAACCGTTACAGTTTTTTTACGGATCCGGTATGCAGCCGGATCCGTCCTGCGGATCAGTATAAACAGCGGATCCGTCGTCTATTTTTGAGCGGATCCGTTGTGCAAAATAATCCTATCAATAAAATTATCAGAAACTAATCTAATCACAACTAATCTTATCACTTTATAGTTGTACAACAATAAAATATGCAAATATTAAGGTCTCACTGTTGAACAACAATAAAATATGCAAATAATTTGGTCTATAAAAAGTAAACCTTTAGGGACTAGCTCAGATTCTGCTTTGGATTGTCGCCAGGATGATGCCTGAACAAGAGTTTGCTTTCAAAGCCCTGATTTTTGTTTCAAGATGGAGGAAACAACAGCGAGATAGACGTCGGCGTTGTCTTCGTCGGTATTGGGTTCATCCAATTTCGTCTGCACGGATTACCGAAGGAGCATTTGAAGTCCTGTACCCGGAATTGCGTCATTATCCAGAAAAATTTAATAATTTTTTTCGCATGAATATGGCTAGCTTTGATGAGCTCCTAGACCGAGTATCACTGAGACTGGCCAGGATGGATACGTATTTCCGCAGCAGTGTGTCACCTACAGAACGACTCATGTTGACCATCCGGTAAGATTATGAGATATAGATATATTAATTTTACTTATTTATATGTGTTGTTTACTATTTATACATCATTAACAACTTTTTTAGAAGATTTTTAGAGCAGCTATACTAATAATCTGTATGTATTTTAATATTACAGTTGTTAAATATGTATTGATTCTTTCAAGTATAGAGACATTTTACTCCTAACGATATTTTAGATAATTATATTGATTTAGGCCATATCAAATTTGACAAATCTATATTCTTAATTTTTTAAGTATTTCAAATTACTAATCTAATATTTTATTTATATTTTTTCAGGTTTCTGGCTACAGGTGACAGTTTCACCTCGCTACACTACCATTTCCGGCTTGGGATTTCAACGATTTCGACAATTGTAAAAGAAACCTGTAAAGTTTTATGGGAGGAACTGCATGAGGAGTTCATACCTACTCCGAATCACCAGAGATGGCTTCAAATTGAAAAAAAAATTTCTGAGGTGTGTCAATTTCCGCATTGTGTTGGCGCAGTGGATGGAAAACATATCCGTATTATAAAGCCACCAGGTACCGGATCAGAATTTTTTAATTATAAAAAGTATTTTTCAATTGTTTTAATGGCCATCGCTGATGCTGAGTACCGGTTTGTGGCAGTTGACATTGGTGCATATGGCCGCACCAATGATTCAATGATTTTTAAAAGCTCTTTCATGGGACGGAGCGTTTACAATAGGCAATTTGACTTTCCTCCTCCTGAACCTATGCCTGGAACCGACAGTCCACCACTGCCATACGTCTTGGTGGGTGACGAAGCGTTCCAAATGTCTGGAAATCTGATTAAACCCTACTCCAGCCGTCGATTGGATGCCACAAAACGGATTTTCAATTATCGGTTAACAAGGGCACGACGAATGGTCGAGTGCACATTTGGGATCCTTGCCTCTAAATGGAGAGTTTTTGCTAAACCGATTCAGTTGAAGATTGAAACTGTAGATGAAGTGGTAAAGTGTGGTGTAGTTCTTCACAATTTCATACGGACTAAAGAACCCGCCATTGAAAGAATAATCGAGGACAGCGAAATGACTAGTATTGAAACTTTTGGACCACGTGGTACTGTGGCGGTGTCCGCCATGCGTGACTCATTTGCTGCCTACTTCAGCTCAGATGCTGGACGTCTACAGTGGCAGGACCAGAATGTTTAAAATTGTAATTGTAATAAAATTGTGATTTTTTACTGCTGCTTTTTTTTTCTCCCAAAAATTTATTATTAATAAAGTTTAATAGCTTTTTCAAATATAGTAGTATGGTGTTTTTTTTAAAATAATTTTTATTATTTTTGTAAATAATTGGCTGGCTGCATTGGCTGGCTCCACAAGCGGTGTGAGAGCATGTCATGCCTTTATCCACCACACCCTCTCCCACCGCCAGTAGAGCGACAGTTGCATTGTCGCTCCCCAAGCGGTGTGACAGCATGTCAGGCCTTTATCCACCACACCCTCTCCCACCGCCAGTAGAGCGACAGTTGCATTGTCGCTCCCCAAGCGGTGTGACAGCATGTCAGGCCTTTATCCACCACAACACTCTCCCACCGCCAGTAGAGCGACAGTTGCATTGTCGCTCCCCAAGCGGTGTGACAGCATGTCAGGCCTTTATCCACCACACCCTCTCCCACCGCCAGTAGAGCGACAGTTGCATTGTCGCTCCCCAAGCGGTGTGACAGCATGTCAGGCCTTTATCCACCACACCCTCTCCCACCGCCAGTAGAGCGACAGTTGCATTGTCGCTCCCCAAGCGGTGTGACAGCATGTCAGGCCTTTATCCACCACAACACTCTCCCACCGCCAGTAGAGCGACAGTTGCATTGTCGCTCCCCAAGCGGTGTGACAGCATGTCAGGCCTTTATCCACCACACCCTCTCCCACCGCCAGTAGAGCGACAGTTGCATTGTCGCTCCCCAAGCGGTGTGACAGCATGTCAGGCCTTTAATTTATAGATCAGTAAAAAAAAAAAAAAAAGGACACATAAAAACTTTTAAAATAACTTTTACTGAATATTATAAAATATATATAAATATAACAATATTAATATAAAATTTGAAAGCAAAAATTTTTACAAATCCTGGTATTGTGGATTTGAAGGAGGAGGTTGGGGGGTGGAAGGCAGTGCACGGCTTGATCCCTCTCCACCTTCGTAAGTTCTAGTGGAGACTGAAATGTGCGATGTGGGAGGAGAGACAGCGGGAGTATGTAAACGGGATGGGGGATTGGGTGAAGGAGTTGTCCGAGCCAGCGAAGAAGGAGTGGTGAAAGTTGGTTGTTGGAAATAGTTAGGAGGAGAGAGAGAACAGTGTTGAAAAGACTCGGGGGTTGTAGAATGGGGAGGTGGTTGAGGTGGACGGGTTGGAGTTTGCGGAGGTTGGAAGGGGTGAGGAGGTTGGAAGGGCTGAGGAGGTTGGAAGGGCTGAGGAGGTTGGAAGGGCTGAGGAGGTTGTGGTGGGGGATAGGAATGGGAGGGGGGATAGGAATGGGAGGGGGGATAGGAATGGGAGGGGGGATAGGTTGGTGGTTGGGGGACGGAAGTCGTGCGGTGTCTCAAATCCCACACCGCATCCTCCACCCTACGTCTCAACTCCAACACCTGGTCGGGTGCAAAGTCCGCCACCAGCTGATTAACTGACAGCCAATAGGGTTGTAGCGGGCCCGGCAGAGAAAACTGCGCCATAAACTCCCGCTGACTTCTCTGCTCGGCCTCCAAGGCTACAATCCTATTGCTGTAACCACACAAGGTCTCATACAAGAGCCTTGTGAGGTCTTCATAATCAGCTTGGCGGCTTCTACCGGCCCTCTGGCGACGCATCAACGCCTCAAAAAGTGGCGCCATAACGGCCATTGTTGCGTCACCAGAGGGCACCAGTAGAGGACGATTTGGGTCCTGACCAGGTGCTGGAACAGGTGGAGAGGGATCCGCGGATGGCAGCTCAGCAGGGACCGCCTCTTGATGACCTTCACAAGGAGGTTCTGGCGCCCGAGTACTGCTAGTTGTTCTGTAAAAAAAAAAAAAAAAAAAAAATTTGCATGTTTTTAGAATTAAACATTTTTCCTTTTTTTTTAGGGATATTTTTTACTTACCTTCGCAGCTCTAGGGTTCTACGTAGGAACCCTAGGGCAGCCGCATAGCGGTACGGCTGCCGGCGGGTTCCGCCAGACCCACTCGGGCGATTGACCTCCTCATTGTAATCCTTTTTGTAGCGGTCCCTTATTGAGCGCCATCGCACCATGACTGCCGTCTCTGAAAAATATAACAATAAACATTACTCTCAAATTACAGGCATTTACCAAACTGCAGCCCTAATGCTGTTTCAAAACTACTACTCCCAACATGCCTGGATAGGGCATGATGGGAGTAGTAGTTTTGTAACAGCTGGAGGGCCACAGTTTGGATATGACAGAACGAATCAATTTAAAAAATTTAAGGATACTTACTGCAATCTTCCTGTTTGCCTTCACTGAGGTCGTCCCAATCGGTCAGCATTTTGCCACAAATCTCCATCCACAGACTCCGGGTCAGGTGATGGTCTGCATGGCGGCGGTCGGTATGGTCCCAGAGTGGGACGCGTTCCTCCACCAGATGGATGAGGAGGTCATTGTCTATATAGAAACCGGATAATTCCTCCTCATCCGTTCTGGCAGAGGCCCTTGAACCCTACAAAAAAATTAGAAAATTTTTTAATTTTAAAAAATAATTTAATAATTTACACATATGATATAACAACATTCAATACTGAGATATACTCACACGTCCCCGACCGCCGCGTGCTCCCCGGCGCCTTGTGGGTGGTTGCTGACGACCTCTTGAGGCAACAGTAGGATTAGACTAAAATAAAAGAATATAAATTTAATAACCATAAATTATAAGAATTATTAAAAAAAAAAATACATCTTTTTTTTTTTATAATTACCGACTCATGGTGTCCACCCCCGACTTCCTCCTCTTCCGCTGTCGGAGCTGGGCCAGAATACCTCTCCTCCGTTGACGATTGCTGTAAAAGAAAAAAATAATAATATTTTGGACATGGATGGGATAATAAAATAAAACTTTAAAACATGACATACCGTTTCCAAGCGAACTCGTCGCCTTGGAGGAGAGTTCCCGGACTCACTTGAATAGCCTATTGAAATAATTAAAAATAATTAAACAATTTATTTTGAATCATTAGAAAAAATACATAAAAAAAGATACTTACTGGACATTTTTTTTTTAATTTATTATTTCTGGTCTTTCTCCCAATACAAATAACCTAAAAGAAAAATGAGAACAAAAAGATAAAAATTTTAACACATTTATATTAAACAACAGTACCACCTTACTACCACTCACAACATCCACCACGCAGTCACCCCAGCCAGCTGCAGTCCCAAAGAAAAAGCACTTGGGACTGAAGCTGGGGTGACTGCATGCTGGTAGCTGGGGTGACTGCATGCTGGGGTGACTACTACCCCCAACATCCACCACGCAGTCACCCCAGCCAGCTGCAGTCCCAAAGAAAAAGCACTTGGGACTGAAGCTGGGGTGACTGCATGCTGGTAGCTGGGGTGACTGCATGCTGGGGTGACTACCACCCCCAACATCCACCACGCAGTCACCCCCGCCACCTGCAGTCCCAAAGAAAAAGCACTTGGGACTGAAGCTGGGGTGACTGCATGCTGGTAGCTGGGGTGACTGCATGCTGGGGTGACTACTACCCCCAACATGCACCACGCAGTCACCCCAGCCAGCTGCAGTCCCAAAGAAAAAGCACTTGGGACTGAAGCTGGGGTGACTGCATGCTGGTAGCTGGGGTGACTGCATGCTGGGGTGACTACCACCCCCAACATCCACCACGCAGTCACCCCAGCCAGCTGCAGTCCCAAAGAAAAAGCACTTGGGACTGAAGCTGGGGTGACTGCATGCTGGTAGCTGGGGTGACTGCATGCTGGGGTGACTACCACCCCCAACATCCACCACGCAGTCACCCCAGCCAGCTGCAGTCCCAAAGAAAAATCACTTGGGACTGAAGCTGGGGTGACTGCATGCTGGTAGCTGGGGTGACTGCATGCTGGGGTGACTACCACCCCCAACATCCACCACGCAGTCACCCCCGCCACCTGCAGTCCCAAAGAAAAAGCACTTGGGACTGAAGCTGGGGTGACTGCATGCTGGTAGCTGGGGTGACTGCATGCTGGGGTGACTACTACCCCCAACATCCACCATGCAGTCACCCCAGCCAGCTGCAGTCCCAAAGAAAAAGCACTTGGGACTGAAGCTGGGGTGACTGCATGCTGGTAGCTGGGGTGACTGCATGCTGGGGTGACTACTACCCCCAACATCCACCATGCAGTCACCCCAGCCAGCTGCAGTCCCAAAGAAAAAACACTTGGGACTGAAGCTGGGGTGACTGCATGCTGGTAGCTGGGGGCAGCATTCCTATGGAGACTACTACCCCCGAAATTAATTTACTGCCTCCTACATGCATCTACTATGTCTAGGACATAGTAGATGCATGTAGTCCATGTATTTAAAAAACAAAACACACATTGAATACTCACCTCCTGGAGCTGATGACACGACCTGTCCTCTCCCGCACGGGTTGTCTGTGCAAGTTCGCGGCAGCCAAGGCCTTCCTACTTCCTGGCGCAGGCGCAGACGCAACTTCCGGATCCGTTGTTGCGTCGTAACAACGGAAGATTTTAGGACGGATCCGGATCAATGCCTTTCAATGGGGTATTGATCCGGATCCGTCAATGCGGCAAGTGTTCCGGATTTTTGGCCGGAGCAAAAAGCGCAGCATGCTGCGGTATTTTCTCCGGTCAACAAACGTTCCGTACCGGAACTGAAGACATCCTGATGCATCCTGAACGGATTTCTCTCCATTCAGAATGCATTAGGATAATCCTGATCAGGATTCTTCCGGCATAGAGCCCCGACGACGGAACTCTATGCCGGAAGACAATAACGCAAGTGTGAAAGAGCCCTTAGTTTATCTGGCGTTCAATATACTAGATACAGTTAGGCCTGCGTTTCATACATCTGGAATTAGCAAACTAATGTGCTGGGGTTGGGAAAACATATATGTACCCATACTAGAATCTGTCAAAGAAAGCGGTACTCACATATAACAGTCATTCCATCTGTAATCCATACAGTCAAAAGACTGAAAGTATTCCAGTGAGGGAATTTTTTTTTTATTTAAAAAAGGCCAAGTTAGTTTATCTGGCGTTCAATATACTAGATACAGTTAGGCCTGCGTTTCATACATCTGGAATTAGCAAACTAATGTGCTGGGGTTGGGAAAACATATATGTACCCATACTAGAATCTGTCAAAGAAAGCGGTACTCACATATAACAGTCATTCCATCTGTAATCCATACAGTCAAAAGACTGAAAGTATTCCAGTGAGGGGATTTTTTTTATTTAAAAAAGGCCAAGTTAGTTTATCTGGCGTTCAATATACTAGATACAGTTAGGCCTGCGTTTCATACATCTGGAATTAGCAAACTAATGTGCTGGGGTTGGGAAAACATATATGTACCCATACTAGAATCTGTCAAAGAAAGCGGTACTCACATATAACAGTCATTCCATCTGTAATCCATACAGTCAAAAGACTGAAAGTATTCCAGTGAGGGAATTTTTTTTATTTAAAAAAGGCCAAGTTAGTTTATCTGGCGTTCAATATACTAGATACAGTTAGGCCTGCGTTTCATACATCTGGAATTAGCAAACTAATGTGCTGGGGTTGGGAAAACATATATGTACCCATACTAGAATCTGTCAAAGAAAGCGGTACTCACATATAACAGTCATTCCATCTGTAATCCATACAGTCAAAAGACTGAAAGTATTCCAGTGAGGGGATTTTTTTTATTTAAAAAAGGCCAAGTTAGTTTATCTGCGTTCAATATACTAGATACAGTTAGGCCTGCGTTTCATACATCTGGAATTAGCAAACTAATTTGCTGGGGTTGGGAAAACATATATGTACCCATACTAGAATCTGTCAAAGAAAGCGGTACTCACATATAACAGTCATTCCATCTGTAATCCATACAGTCAAAAGACTGAAAGTATTCCAGTGAGGGAATTTTTTTTATTTAAAAAAGGCCAAGTTAGTTTATCTGGCGTTCAATATACTAGATACAGTTAGGCCTGCGTTTCATACATCTGGAATTAGCAAACTAATGTGCTGGGGTTGGGAAAACATATATGTACCCATACTAGAATCTGTCAAAGAAAGCGGTACTCACATATAACAGTCATTCCATCTGTAATCCATACAGTCAAAAGACTGAAAGTATTCCAGTGAGGGAATTTTTTTTATTTAAAAAAGGCCAAGTTAGTTTATCTGGCGTTCAATATACTAGATACAGTTAGGCCTGCGTTTCATACATCTGGAATTAGCAAACTAATTTGCTGGGGTTGGGAAAACATATATGTACCCATACTAGAATCTGTCAAAGAAAGCGGTACTCACATATAACAGTCATTCCATCTGTAATCCATACAGTCAAAAGACTGAAAGTATTCCAGTGAGGGAATTTTTTTTATTTAAAAAAGGCCAAGTTAGTTTATCTGGCGTTCAATATACTAGATACAGTTAGGCCTGCGTTTCATACATCTGGAATTAGCAAACTAATTTGCTGGGGTTGGGAAAACATATATGTACCCATACTAGAATCTGTCAAAGAAAGCGGTACTCACATATAACAGTCATTCCATCTGTAATCCATACAGTCAAAAGACTGAAAGTATTCCAGTGAGGGAATTTTTTTTTTATTTAAAAAAGGCCAAGTTAGTTTATCTGGCGTTCAATATACTAGATACAGTTAGGCCTGCGTTTCATACATCTGGAATTAGCAAACTAATGTGCTGGGGTTGGGAAAACATATATGTACCCATACTAGAATCTGTCAAAGAAAGCGGTACTCACATATAACAGTCATTCCATCTGTAATCCATACAGTCAAAAGACTGAAAGTATTCCAGTGAGGGAATTTTTTTTATTTAAAAAAGGCCAAGTTAGTTTATCTGGCGTTCAATATACTAGATACAGTTAGGCCTGCGTTTCATACATCTGGAATTAGCAAACTAATTTGCTGGGGTTGGGAAAACATATATGTACCCATACTAGAATCTGTCAAAGAAAGCGGTACTCACATATAACAGTCATTCCATCTGTAATCCATACAGTCAAAAGACTGAAAGTATTCCAGTGAGGGGATTTTGCTTATAAAAAATAATATATTTCATTGTGGTGCGAGTTGAATCGCAACAATGAAGAAAAATACTATTAAGGGACGAGGACGCGGTCGTGGTGGTGTCCGTGGAGCCTCTGTTGCTGGTAGAGGACGTGGCCGTTCGGCCCCAGGCGCACACAGTAGGGAACGAACTCCCTCAACTAGCCGGCAGAATGTACCGCAATATCTCGTGGGGCACAATGCCGCTCTTAGGATGGTAAGGCCTGAGCAGGTACAGGCATTAATCGATTGGGTGGCCGACAGTGCTTCCAGCACGTTCACCACATGGTCTTCCACCCAGTCTTCTGCGGAAAGCGCACAGGTGGCACCTGAAAACCAAGCCCATCAGTCTGTCACATCACCCCCAAGCATATCAGGGAAACGGTCTGAGCCACAAGTTATGCAGCAGTCTCTTCTTCTGTTTGAAGACTCTGCTTCCAGGGTTTCCCAGGGGCGTCCACCTAGCCCTTCCCCAGTGGAGGAAGACATACCATGCACTGACGCACAACCACTTATGTCTCCAGATGAAGAGGACATGGGAATACCACCACAGCAGAGTCACCGACTCTCTGATGATGACGAAACACAGGTGCCCACTGCCGCGTCTTTTTGCAGTGTGCAGACTGAACAGGAGGAGGTCAGGGAGGGAGACTGGGTGGAAGACGATGCAGAGGACGATGAGGTCTTAGACCCCACATGGACTGAAGGTCGTGGCGATGACTTTCACAGTTCAGAGGAAGAGGTAGTGGTGAGACCGAGACAACAGCGAAGCCATAGAGGGAGCAGGGGGCCAAAGCAGACGAGCCGCCGCCCCCAGAGTTCGCCTGCTACTGGACATCGCCAACAGGGACCCAGCCCCACAAAGGCAGCTTCAAAGAGTTCCCTGGCATGGCACTTCTTTAAACAATGTCCTACCGACAAGACCCGAGTGACTTGCACGCTCTGCCATCAGAGCCTGAGGCGAGGCATTAACGTTCTGAACCTCAGCACAACCTGCATGACCAGGCATCTACATGCAAAGCATGAACTGCAGTGGGGTACACACCTTAAAAACCAGGCACTCGCTGAGGCTCCCCCTGCTCCCTCTAACGCTGCTGCCTCGGCTTCCGCCTCGAGAGGAATGTTGCCACCTGCCGAGCAGCAAACAGAGGATGTGCCACCGACACCACCACCACCGCCACCGTCAACTAGCGTCTCCACTATATCACACAGCAGCGTTCAGCTCTCAATATCTCAAACCTTAGAGAGGAAGCGCAAATTCCCCCCGAGTCACCCTCGAGCCCTTGGCCTGAACGCCAGCATTTCTAAACTGCTGGCCTTTGAAATGCTGTCATTCCGGCTGGTGGACACAGACAGCTTCAAAAAGCTGATGGCCATGGCTGTCCCGCAGTATGTGGTTCCCAGCCGCCACTACTTCTCCAAGACAGCCGTGCCTTCCTTGCACATGCAAGTGTCCGATAAAATCAAGTGTGCACTGCGCAACGCCATTTGTGGCAAGGTCCACCTAACCACAGATACGTGGACCAGTAAGCACGGCCAGGGACGCTATATCTCACTAACTGCACACTGGATGAATGTAGTGGCGGCTGGGCCCCCGGCGGACAGTTCCTTGGCGCACGTCCTTCCGCCCCCTAGGATCGCAGGGCATCATTCTCTGCCTCCTGTAGCCTCCTCCTCCTACTCGGCTTCCTCCTCCACTGCTTCCACCAGCTCATCCGGTCAGCCACACACCTTCACCACCAACTTCAGCACAGCCCGGGGTAAACGTCAGCAGGCCATTCTGAAACTCATATGTTTGGGGGACAGGCCCCACACCGCACAGGAGTTGTGGCGGGGTATTGAACAACAGACCGACGAGTGGTTTCTGCCGGTGGGCCTCAAGCCAGGCCTGGTGGTATGCGATAATGGGCGAAATCTCGTGGCAGCTCTGGGACTAGCCGGTTTGACGCACATCCCTTGCCTGGCGCATGTGCTGAACTTGGTGGTGCAGAGGTTCATTCACCACTACCCCAACATGTCAGAGCTGCTGCATAAAGTGCGGGCCGTCTGTGCGCGCTTCCGCCGTTCACATCCTGCCGCTGCTCGCCTGTCTGCGCTACAGCGGAACTTCGGCCTTCCCGCTCACCGCCTCATATGCGAAGTGCCCACCCGGTGGAACTCCACCTTGCACATGCTGGAGAGACTGTGCGAGCAGCAGCAGGCCATAGTGGAGTTTCAGCTGCAGCACGCTTGCGTCAGTCGTACTGCCGAACAGCACCACTTCACCACCAATGATTGGGCCTCCATGCGAGACCTGTGTGCCCTGCTGCGCTGTTTCGAGTACTCCACCAACATGGCCAGTGGCGATGACACTGTTATCAGCGTTACAATACCACTTCTATGTCTCCTTGAGAAAACACTTAGGGCAATGATGTTAGAGGAGGTGGCCCAGGTGGAGGAGGATGAGGGCTCGTTTCTAACACTTTCGGGCCAGTCTGTTCGAAGTGGCTCAGAGGGAGGTTTGTTTAAGCAGCAGAGGACAGGTTCACAAGTCGCCAGCCAAGGCACTGTACTAACCACAGGAGGAGGTGGAGGGGGACGAGGATGACGCAAGTTCACAGCGGGGTGGCAGCCCAGGCCCATCACTGGTGCGTGGCTGGGGGGATACGGTGGACGATGACGATACGCCTCCCACAGAGGACAGCTTGTCCTTACCCATGGGTAGCCTGGCCCACATGAGCGAATATATGCTCCAATGCCTGCGCAACGACAGCAGAGTTGCCCACGTTTTAACGTGTGCAGACTACTGGGTGGCCACCCTGCTGGATCCCCGGTATAAAGACAATGTGCCCACTTTAATTCCTGAACTGGAGCGCGACCGTAAGATGCGCGAGTACAAGCGCGCGCTGATAGAGGCGCTCTTGAGAGCATTCCCACATGTCACAGGGGAACAGGTGGAAGGTGAAGGCAGAGGAGTGGCAAGAGGTCGCCAACGCAGCTGTGTCACGGCCAGCTCATCTGAGGGCAGGGTTAGCATGGCAGAAATGTGGAAAAGTTTTGTCTCCACGCCACAGCTATCTGCACCGACACCTGATACGGAACGTGTTAGCAGGAGGCAGCATTTCACTAACATGGTTGAACAGTATGTCTGCACACCCCTCCACATCCTGACGGATGGTTCGGCCCCATTCAACTACTGGGTTTCGAAATTGTCCACGTGGCCAGAGTTAGCATGTTATGCCTTGGAGGTGCTTTCCTGCCCGGCGGCCAGCGTTTTATCTGAACGCGTATTCAGCACGGCAGGGGGCGTCATTACTGACAAGCGCAGCCGCCTGTCCACAGCCAACGTGGACAAGCTGACCTTCATAAAGATGAACCAGGCATGGATCCCACAGGACCTGTCCCTCCCTTGTGCAGAGTAGTCCTTATTAACTGCCTAAAACATGTCTTGTTGTGCTACGGGCCACTTCTTTATTTGATACAAATTTTATGAAACCCACAGTTGAATGAAACTCTTCTCTGTCTGGGCGCCGGGGCCTAACCAGATGAAAGTGGCCGGTTAAACTAACGGGTGACATGAAGCCATAACCTCTGCCATGCTACCTCTGTCTTCTGTCTGGGTGCTGAGGCCTAAGTCAAATAAAGCGGTCTTCTGCTGTGCTGGGGGATATGAAGCTAATCTCTGACCTCTCTCCTCTGTCTGGGTCCAAAGGCCTAAATCACTGAAAGAGGCCTTCTCCTGTGGTGTGTGATATGATGCCAGAATATGTGCTGTGGGGCCTCTCTCCTCTTCCTGGGTGCAGGGGTCAAATAAACTAAATTGTGGCCTACTCCTGTGGTGGCTGATATGATGCCAGAATATGTGCTGTGGTGCCTCTCTCCTCTTCCTGGGTGCAGTGGTCAAAGTAACTAAATGGTGGCTTCTCCTGTGGTGGCTGATATGATGCCAGAATATGTGCTGTGGGGCCTCTCTCCTCTTCCTGGGTGCAGGGGTCTAAGTAACTAAATGGTGGCTTCTCCTGTGGTGGCTGATATGATGCCAGAATATGTGCTGTGGTGCCTCTCTCCTCTTCCTGGGTGCGGGGGTCAAAGTAACTCAATGGTGGCTTCTCCTGTGGTGGCTGATATGATGCCAGAATATGTGCTGTGGTGCCTCTCTCCTCTTCCTGGGTGCAGGGGTCAAAGTAACTAAATGGTGGCTTCTCCTGTGGTGGTTGATATGATGCCTGATTCTCTGCTGTGAAACCTCTCTCCTCCATCTGGGTGTAGGGGTCAAAGTCTTTCAAAGTCGCCTTCTCCTGTGCTGATTGATATAAAGCTGATGGTTGTGCCATCTGACATGGTTGCCAGGGTCTGATTCAATGGGGGCCTACTCCTGTGGTGGGTGATCTAAATGCCTGATTCTCTGCTGTGAAACCTCTCTCCTCCGTCTGGGTGTAGGGGTCAAAGTCTTTCAAAGTCGCCTTCTCCTGTGCTGATTGATATGAAGCTGATGGTTGTGCCATCTGACATGGTTGCCGGGGTCCCATTAAATTGTGGCCTACTCCTGTGGTGGTTGATATGATGCCTGATTCTCTGATGTGGAACCTCTCTCCTCTGTTTGGGTGAAGGGGTCAAAGTAACTAAATGGTGGCTTCTCCTGTGGTGGCTGATATGATGCCAGAATATGTGCTGTGGGGCCTCTCTCCTCTTCCTGGGTGCAGGGGTCAAAGTAACTCAATGGTGGCTTCTCCTGTGGTGGCTGATATGATGCCAGAATATGTGCTGTGGTGCCTCTCTCCTCTTCCTGGGTGCGGGGGTCAAAGTAACTCAATGGTGGCTTCTCCTGTGGTGGCTGATATGATGCCAGAATATGTGCTGTGGTGCCTCTCTCCTCTTCCTGGGTGCGGGGGTCAAAGTAACTCAATGGTGGCTTCTCCTGTGGTGGCTGATATGATGCCAGAATATGTGCTGTGGTGCCTCTCTCCTCTTCCTGGGTGCAGGGGTCAAAGTAACTAAATGGTGGCTTCTCCTGTGGTGGTTGATATGATGCCTGATTCTCTGCTGTGAAACCTCTCTCCTCCATCTGGGTGTAGGGGTCAAAGTAACTAAATGGTGGCCTACTCCTGTGGTGGGTGATATGATGCCTGGTTCTCTGCTGTGGGACCTCTCTCCTTTGTCTGGGTGCTGTGGTCAAAATAATAGTAAGTGACCTTCTCCATTGGTGGGTGACTTGAAGCCTGATTCTGTGCTATGGGACCTCACTCCAATTAATATTGTTTAATTTTTATTTATTTTGTTAACTCATCATTTCCCTATCTACATTTGTTTGCAGGGGATTTAACTACATTTTGCTGCCTTTTCAAAGTCGCCTTCTCCTGTGCTGATTGATATAAAGCTGATGGTTGTGCCATCTGACATGGTTGCCAGGGTCTGATTCAATGGGGGCCTACTCCTGTGGTGGGTGATCTAAATGCCTGATTCTCTGCTGTGAAACCTCTCTCCTCCGTCTGGGTGTAGGGGTCAAAGTCTTTCAAAGTCGCCTTCTCTTGTGCTGATTGATATGAAGCTGATGGTTGTGCCATCTGACATGGTTGCCGGGGTCCCATTAAATTGGGGCCTACTCCTGTGGTGGGTGATCTAAATGCCTGATTCTCTGCTTTGAAACCTCTCTCCTCCGTCCGGGTGTAGGGGTCAAAGTCTGTCAAAGTCGCCTTCTCCTGTGCTGATTGATATAAAGCTTATGCTTGTGCCATCTGACATGGTTGCCGGGGTCTGATTCAATGGTGGCCTACTCCTGTGGTGGGTGATCTAAATGCCTGATTCTCTGCTGTGTAACCTCTCTCCTCCGTCTGGGTGTAGGGGTCAAAGTAACTAAATGGTGGCCTACTCCTGTGGTGGGTGATATGATGCCTGGTTCTCTGCTGTGGGACCTCTCTCCTTTGTCTGGGTGCTGTGGTCAAAATAATAGTAAGTGACCTTCTCCATTGGTGGGTGACTTGAAGCCTGATTCTGTGCTATGGGACCTCACTCCAATTAATATTGTTTAATTTTTATTTATTTTATGTTAACTCATCATTTCCCTATCTACATTTGTTTGCAGGGGATTTAACTACATTTTGCAGCCCTCTAGCCCTTTCCGGGTGTGTTTTACAGCCTTTTTAGTGCCCAAAAGTTCGGGTCCCCATTGACTTCTATGGGGTTCGGGTTCGGGATGAAGTTCGGGTCGAGTTCGGATCCCGAACCCGAACATTTTTCGAAAGTTCGGCCGAACTCGTCGAACCCGAACATCCAGGTGTTCGCTCAACTCTAATTAGAAGTTATTCTGATCAACTGATTGGAGTCGGGAAGGAATATTTTCCCCTAAAATGAGGAAAATTGGCTTCTACCTCATAGGGTTAGTTGCCTTCCTCTGGATCAACTTTCAGTATAACTGGCTGAACTTGATAGACTTATGTCTTTTTTTCAGCCTTAAAAACTGTGTTACTATGTGGTGGGTGTCTTAGCTGTAGTCCCTCACTTCACAGCGCTGTATTCAAATGCTGGATGTAGCTGTTCACTTTGCTGTCTGTCTTTCCAAGGAATTGGAGAATCCTCTTTAGGAGCAGCAGCTCAGACATGTACTTCCTTCCTTTCCTGTAACTCAACAGGAACTCCTCCTCCTCCTGGCAAGGAGTGGGACCAGCCCCCTTCTATCAAGAGGAGAGGAACAGGGTGGTTAGCCCTGTCCCTGGTTAACCCTTGCCATTCACAAACTTACTGGTACATACAGCCATAGCATATAAAATTATATAACAATATATAATACAATACATAAAACAAAACTATATAAAATGGTAGTACCCCCAGGTCTGGTGTACTACACATGGAACCACCTGGTCCAGCCAACCAACATCTCCAGTGCTTCCTTCTTTCCTGCCAGTCAGGCAGATTGGGCTCCTCCCCACCGACGTCTCCTGCTCTCTATGGAAGTTCAGTCAGTCTGTTCTCTAGCATTTGCCGTCAGCTTACCGCCGATGGTCCTTGTAGGAGCTCCCTCACTTTCTGTTCCCAATTGACCTTGTGTCCCTTCAAGGACAGCTTTGGGTCATATGGTAAACTGACCTATACAGTCCTAGGCCACCTCACACTTTTGTCACCGCTAGCTATGCCATTCTCGCCAACACCACTTCCTCCTCCCAGGTTGTCATGTTACTCAGCTTAGGAATTCTGCTATCACCAAAAATTAGGTACAAGGACCAGTTGTTGCAGCTTAACACAGTCACTTACCTGGTAGAGGAATTAGATGGAGGAAGGATACATATAAGCTTTCTTGCTTTATGTTGATTTTTAAATGGGTTTTCTAGGACCTCAAAATGCTATAAAAAAAATAAAAATAAAACTTAACTCACCTGCTTAATACCACATAGTCTCTGTGTCGCTGCTCTGCCGCAGTCTTTAGTTCCAGTCATATAGTGATGAAGTCAATGATTAGTCCACATGATTAGTGATGAGCGGCATAGGCAATATTCGTTTTCGCTTTATTTAGCAAATTTTTTTCGTATAATATTCGCAATAAATTCACGAATTCTCGAATTCGTGATCTCCAGTCATTATTTTTGCGATTGCGCAAAACGGCACTAATGATGCGCATATTTTTTGTGCAATACATGCAACTTCACATTTTATCAGGTCTGAGTAGATATTACTGATTGGTGCACTAAGTATTGTTGTGACATCACAGCACTATGTCTGTAGCATGTATGTATGGACAGCAGAGAAACAGTAACTCCTATCACACTGCCTAATACCCTGCACTGGAACCTATCAGCTACACTATATCACTATCTAACCTACACTGACTATCTCCCACTAACTATCTGTATTATATATATATGAGCTAAATAACTATCTAATGTAATGACACAGAAAAGCAGAGAGCACAGAGCACAGCAATGACACTGCTGTCTCTCTCAGAACTGCAAACAAACTGCAGAAAGTGGCTGCTGGGGAGGTTCTTATATAGTAAGGGGTAGGCAACTTTCCTATTGGTTGCTAGGGATGTTGCTAAGCTCAGACAAAGATATTGCAGCTTTCTCATTGGCCCACAAGCAAGAAGGGAGGTTACTGATGGAAAAAAAATATTGAATATTCGCGATTACGAATATATAGCACTATATTCTGCATCCTCGCGAATTCTCGAAGTGCCGATATCCGTGATAAAAATTTGCGACTAGAATATTCGCGATCAACACTACACATGATCCCTGCAGTCAGTCATTGACCTCAGCAATCACGTGAGTTAGTCCATTACGTCATCTGTGTAGCAAGACTAGCGCTGAAACGATGACCCAATTACCCCAGGTGACCTCTGAAAGCCCCTGAGGTTTGAAACTTTGCAACACATATTTATGTAAATCTATTTTCTATAAATGGTGCTGCAACTTTTTCCATGTAAATCGGAAATACTAAAGATGTAATCTTATGAGGGCTGCCAGATGCACTCACACGTCTGCTCTCATGTCTGTTTAAATTGTGGTTTTTCTCTGTCTGCTGGTCTAAATTGAAAAGTTTTGATCTGTCTCTGCATTCCACCTCTGTAGACAGACAATATCTGTGTGCATGGTAGCAGGATTGGCTGTATCTAGTAGTATCCCTACATATTGACCCTTAGGTCAAAGCTGTCTGACAAGCCATAGTTATAGCAGTCTCCAAGTTTTAATGTACTGAACTAAAGCCCCCTATTAGACCACATGATAGTCAGGCAAATTATTGGGAGAAAACCTTCATAGGAACACACATTTCCGATAACTGGCTGATATAATCGAGCAGTCGATCAGGAAATGCCGGAGCAAATCAGGATGAAAGATGCCTGATCACCATCAGCACAAGAATGCATTCGGTTTGCATTGGCCTGTGTAATCAGGCCCGTGTAAACGAGCGCCGATGGATGTGTTATTATCGGGCACCCTTAGTAGGGGGCTCAACCATTCCTTTATTTTAACCTTTACTCCATGTGTCGATTACAAAACATTATTTAGAACAGGGATGCTCAACTTGGGGCCCTCCAGCTGTTGCAAAGCTACAACTACCAGCATGCCCTAGTAGCTGTAGGCTGCCCAAGCATGCTGGGAGTTGTGGTTTTGCAATAGCTGGAGGGCCCCAAGTTGAGCATCCCTGATTTAGAAGATAACAGCTTTTCAGACACTTGAATGGCAAACTTGTCAAACTACACTTCTCTATCATTACATAACTAGGCAAACCTGCCCTTCAAGTATCTAAGTGGGCTAAGGGAACTGGGCTGTAATGGCAAACATACTGGGAATCCCCCAGACTTCCTAGAAACAAATGATAACAATACAAATTAGGCTTAAAGGGTTGTTTAAGTTAAGAACAGTCTAAAGTCACTAAATGTAAAATGAAGCTACAGTATACTCACCAGCTAATCCCCCCGCTGTTTCCTTCACCAGCGATCTTTGTTTACAAGCCTGTAGCATTGATATGCCTGTATACTTCATGTGACCACTGCAGCCAATCACTGGCCTCAGCGGTATATGGCCAAAACTGCTGAAGAAAGTGATTAAGCTTATGTTTGAAAATGGCCACATATGTATTTTGAATGCACTGCTGGAAATATTCATCATCTATATGTTAAGATTTTTCAAACCATTATTTATTTTTGGTTGTTTGAAAAATTGCATATAGTGGATGTTCACCCATGAACATTAATTTGTTAAAGGGTTTTTCTGACATTGGAATAAAATAGACTAAACGGTGGCAATGGTCATCTGCCCATGTGATCACTGAAGCCAATCACTGGTATTAGAGGTCTTGAGGCCGGTGATTGGCAGCGGTCATGTAGGTAGAAGGGCACATCATTTTTGCAGAAACATAAACAAATACCAGTGGCACCCAGCAGGGCAACAAGCTTGTTGACGCTTCTAACGGAGCCCCAAGCCTGCATGACTTTATTGTGGATGACATGAACTGATTACTTGTCCCGACTGCAATCAGCTGGAACAAGCAATAAACTGTATTGAAGTGACTTTGTTGTGTCCCTGCCTGTCTTTAAAACTGGTCATAGGAGCCCATGGCATTACACAAGACAATGGAGATCTAAGCACTATAGATATATCAAGAAATGAATCAGTACAACATTTTTGACGTAAAATGACATGGACATTCATTGTAAAGGAGTTCTCTGGGCTTTTCATAACATTCTGGCACCTTCTGCCCTGTGTAGGAAAAATAATTTAGTCAATACTTTGCTGTCCGTCATGCTACCGATGCCACCAAGGCCGGCGTCAGCACACGGCATACCCGGACAAGTACCGGGGCCCACAGCACAGCTGCCAGAAGCAATGAGGGCTTCCATCAATACAGATGGAAGAGCTCATTATCGGAGCGCAGGAAGCTGGGTCCTGTTACTCACCGCTCAGCTCTCCACGCTCCTCCCCTTCTTCAGGCCAGCCGTGCTCTGAATGGTGAAGCTGGAAGACTTATCCCTGCTCTACCATTCATCCTGCAGGTGCAGATCGCATTGCCAGCCTGTGTGGGTGGAGCCTGCAACCCGGTTATCTGCGTAAGCTCTGCCCACACAGTGCTGCAGAGAGATCTGTGCCTGCAGGGAAGAGAGGTATGTGAGCTTCAGGAACGGGACAAGGTGAGTAGTTAGGGTCCATTCACACGTCCGCAGTGTTTTGCGGATCCGCAAAACACCGGGCCAGCACCCCAATAGAAATGCCTATTCTTGTCCGCAGCTGAATAGGACATGTTAAATTTTTTTGCGGAGCCGCAGATCGGTAGTTCGGGGCCGCAGACCGGAAATGCAGATGCATACAGCACACTGTGTGCTGTCCACATCTTTTCAGTCCCCATTGAAAATGAATTAGTCCGCACTCGTTCCGCATAATTGCGAATGGATCCGGACCCAAAGTGCGGACGTGTGAATGGACCCTTACTGTGTTTTTTTGTTTTTAATACAGAGGGGTCACAGAGGACTTTATTACTATGGAGGGGGCACAGAGGACTTTATTACTATGGAGGGGGCACAGAGGTCTTTGTTACTATGGAGGGGTCACAGAGGACTTTATTACTATGGATGGGGCACAAAGGACTTTATTACTATGGAGGGGGCACAGAGGACTTTATTACTATGGAGGGGGCACAGAGGTCTTTAAAAATATGGAGGGGGCACAGAGGTCTTTAAAAATATGGAGGGGGCACAGAGGTCTTTGTTACTATGGAGGGGGCACAGAGGTCTTTAAAAATATGGAGGGGGCACAGAGGACTTTATTACTATGGAGGGGGCACAGAGGACTTTATTACTATGGAGGGGGCACAGAGGACTTTTTTACTATGGATGGGGCACAGAGGACTTTATTACTATGGATGGGGCACAAAGGACTTTATTACTATGGAGGGGGCACAGAGGACTTTATTACTATGGAGGGGGCACAGAGGTCTTTAAAAATATGGAGGGGGCACAGAGGTCTTTAAAAATATGGAGGGGGCACAGAGGTCTTTGTTACTATGGAGGGGGCACAGAGGTCTTTAAAAATATGGAGGGGGCACAGAGGACTTTATTACTATGGAGGGGGCACAGAGGACTTTATTACTATGGAGGGGGCACAGAGGTCTTTATTACTATGGAGGGGGCACAGAGGACTTTATTACTATGGATGGGGCACAAAGGACTTTATTACTATGGAGGGGGCACAGAGGTCTTTGTTACTATGGAGGGGGCACAGAGGTCTTTAATAATATGGAGGGGGCACAGAGGACTTTATTACTATGGAGGGGGCACAGAGGTCTTTAATAATATGGAGGGGGCACAGAGGACTTTATTACTATGGAGGGGGCACTGAAGACTTTATTACTATGGAGGGGGCACAGAGGACTTTAATAATATGGAGGGGGCACAGAGGTCTTTAATAATATGGAGGGGGCACAGAGGACTTTATTACTATGGAGGGGGCACAGAGGTCTTTGTTACTATGGAGGGGTCACAGAGGACTTTATTACTATGGATGGGGCACAAAGGACTTTATTACTATGGAGGGGGCACAGAGGACTTTATTACTATGGAGGGGGCACAGAGGTCTTTAAAAATATGGAGGGGGCACAGAGGTCTTTAAAAATATGGAGGGGGCACAGAGGTCTTTGTTACTATGGAGGGGGCACAGAGGTCTTTAAAAATATGGAGGGGGCACAGAGGACTTTATTACTATGGAGGGGGCACAGAGGACTTTATTACTATGGAGGGGGCACAGAGGACTTTATTACTATGGATGGGGCACAGAGGACTTTATTACTATGGATGGGGCACAAAGGACTTTATTACTATGGAGGGGGCACAGAGGACTTTATTACTATGGAGGGGGCACAGAGGTCTTTAAAAATATGGAGGGGGCACAGAGGTCTTTAAAAATATGGAGGGGGCACAGAGGTCTTTGTTACTATGGAGGGGGCACAGAGGTCTTTAAAAATATGGAGGGGGCATAGAGGACTTTATTACTATGGAGGGGGCACAGAGGACTTTATTACTATGGAGGGGGCACAGAGGTCTTTATTACTATGGAGGGGGCACAGAGGACTTTATTACTATGGATGGGGCACAAAGGACTTTATTACTATGGAGGGGGCACAGAGGTCTTTGTTACTATGGAGGGGGCACAGAGGTCTTTAATAATATGGAGGGGGCACAGAGGACTTTATTACTATGGAGGGGGCACAGAGGTCTTTAATAATATGGAGGGGGCACAGAGGACTTTATTACTATGGAGGGGGCACTGAAGACTTTATTACTATGGAGGGGGCACAGAGGACTTTAATAATATGGAGGGGGCACAGAGGTCTTTAACCCCTTAAGGACACAGCCTTTTTACACCTTAGGACCAGGCCATTTTTTGCAAATCTGACCAGAGTCCCTTTAAGTGCTGATAACTTTAAAACACTTTGACTTATCCAGGCCGTTCTGAGATTGTTTTTTCGTCACATATTGTACTTCATGACAGTGGTAAAATGAAGTCAAAAAATTATTTTTTTTTGCACCAAAAAATACCTAATTTAACAAAAATTTGGAAAAATTTAGCAAATTTCAAAGTTTCAGTTTCTCTACTTCTGTAATACATAGTAATACCCCCAAAAATTCTGATGACTTTACATTCCCCATATGTCTACTTCATGTTAGAATTGTTTTGGGAATGATATTTTATTTTTTGGGGATGTTATAAGGCTTAGAAGTTTAGAAGCAAATCTTGAAATTTTTCAGAAATTTACAAAAACTAAATTTTTAGGGACCAGTTCAGGTCTGAAGTCACTTTGCGAGGCTTACATAATAGAAACCACCCAAAAATCACCCCATCTAAGAAACTACACCCCTCAAGGTATTCAAAACTGATTTTACATACGTCGTTAACCCTTTAGGTGTTGCACAAGAGTTATTGGCAAATGGGGATGAAATTTGAGAATTTCATTTTTTTGTCTAATTTTCCATTTTAACCCATTTTTTCCACTAACAAAGCAAGGGTTAACAGCCAAACAAGACTGTATCTTTATTGCCCTGACTCTGCCGTTTACAGAAACACCAAATATGTGGCCGTAAACTACTGTACGGCCACACAGCGGGGCGTAGAGGGAAAGGTGCGCCGTTTGGTTTTTGGAGGGCTGATTTTTATGGACTGGTTTATTTACACCATGTCCCATTTGAAGCCCCCTGATGCACCCCTAGAGTAGAAACTCCCTAAAAGTGACCCCATCTAAGAAACTACACCCCTCAAGGTATTCAAAACTGATTTTACATACGTCGTTAACCCTTTAGGTGTTGCACAAGAGTTATTGGCAAATGGGGATGAAATTTGAGAATTTCATTTTTTTGTCTAATTTTCCATTTTAACCCATTTTTTCCACTAACAAAGCAAGGGTTAACAGCCAAACAAGACTGTATCTTTATTGCCCTGACTCTGCCGTTTACAGAAACACCCAATATGTGGCCGTAAACTACTGTACGGCCACACAGCGGGGCGTAGAGGGAAAGGTGCGCCGTTTGGTTTTTGGAGGGCTGATTTTTATGGACTGGTTTATTTACACCATGTCCCATTTGAAGCCCCCTGATGCACCCCTAGAGTAGAAACTCCCTAAAAGTGACCCCATCTAAGAAACTACACCCCTCAAGGTATTCAAAACTGATTTTACATACGTCGTTAACCCTTTAGGTGTTGCACAAGAGTTATTGGCAAATGGGGATGAAATTTGAGAATTTCATTTTTTTGTCTAATTTTCCATTTTAACCCATTTTTTCCACTAACAAAGCAAGGGTTAACAGCCAAACAAGACTGTATCTTTATTGCCCTGACTCTGCCGTTTACAGAAACACCAAATATGTGGCCGTAAACTACTGTACGGCCACACAGCGGGGCGTAGAGTGAAAGGTGCGCCGTTTGGTTTTTGGAGGGCTGATTTTTATGGACTGGTTTATTTACACCATGTCCCATTTGAAGCCCCCCTGATGCACCCCTAGAGTAGAAACTCCCTAAAAGTGACCCCATCTAAGAAACTACACCCCTCAAGGTATTCAAAACTGATTTTACATACGTCGTTAACCCTTTAGGTGTTGCACAAGAGTTATTGGCAAATGGGGATGAAATTTGAAAATTTCATTTTTTTGCCTTATTTTCCATTTTAACCCATTTTTTCCACTAACAAAGCAAGGGTTAACAGCCAAACAAGACTGTATCTTTATTGCCCTGACTCTGCCGTTTACAGAAACACCCAATATGTGGCCGTAAACTAATGTACGGCCACACAGCGGGGCGTAGAGTGAAAGGTGCGCCGTTTGGTTTTTGGAGGGCTGATTTTTATGGACCGGTTTATTTACACTGTGTCCTGTTTCAACCCCTCTGATGCACCCCTGGAGTAGAAACTCCCTAAAAGTGACCCCATTTTGGAAACTACGGGATAAGGTGGCATTTTTTTGGGGACTATTTTTAGGGTAAATATGATTTTTGGTTGCTCTATATTACATTTTTGTGAGGCAAGGTTACCAAAAATTTTAATTCTGAAATTTCATCTCCATTTGCCATTAACTGTTGAGGAACACCTAAAGGGTTAATAAAGTTTGTATAATCAGTTTTGAATACCTTGAGGGGTGTAGTTTCTTAGATGGGGTCAGTTTTGGGGAGTTTTTACTCTAGAGTGCATCAGGGGGGCTTCAAAAGGGACATGGTGTCAATAAAAAAGGCTATCAAAATCGGCCTTCCAGAAACCATGTCGGTCCTTTCCTTTTGCGGCCTCCCTTTTACTGATACAGCAGTTTACGACCACAAATGTGGTGTTTCTGTAAACTGCAGTATCAGGGTAATAAATATTAAGTTTTGTTTGGTTGTTAACCCTTGTTTTGTTACCGGAAAAAACGGATTGAAATGGAAAAGTGCCAAAAATAGCGGTTTTGGCACCGTTTTTTTTTTTTTTTTAACCGTGTTAATCTGGGGGGTTAGGTCATGGGATATTTTTATAGAGGAGATTCTTACGGACGCGGCAATACCTAATAAGTCTACTTTTTTTACAATTATTTAGGTTTTTGACTATATTATCTTTTTTGATACAAATCTTTTTTTTGGGTATCTCTAAAGTCTAAGGGTCATTTTATTTTTATTTTTTTTATCCAATTATCTCATGTGGGGGCTCATTTTTTGCGGGAGGAGCGGACGGTTTTATTGGCACTATTTTGGGGGCTATATGACTTTTTGATCGCTTGCTATTAAACTTTTTATTATGTAAGGTGACAAAAAAAAACTTTTTTTGCACCTTTTTTTTTTTTTTTTTTCTTGACCGTGTTAATCTGGGGGGGTTGGTCATGGGGTAGTTTTATAGAGGAGATTATTACCGACGCGGCGATACCTAATATGTCTACTTTTAATAAATTATTTTAGTTTTTTTGGGTGTCTCAGGTCTGAGAACCATTTTTTTTTATCCGATGTCAGTGCTAAATTGGGATATAAATTTAGTACTCCATGGAAGTGTGATACTCCCTGAAGCAACCGTCAATGCAGAGGCCCGGATGATCGGGGCACGTGTCGCACTGAGTAGTCGTGTCCTTCCGTATCCCCCTCCTGCGACACACTCTGCACTTTTTTTGGGTTCGTCCCTTCTTTCCAGTATGGGGGACCACACCTGGAAAGTGTTGGCCAGGGACGATCCGGGCACCTACAGTTCCCGAGGTACTCCGGCCTGCTCTTTCCCGGTCCGAAAAGATCAGGGCCTTGAGGACTGCCTCATAGAACTGGAGGAAAGTCCCTGTGCTGCCAGCGCTTCGGGATAGTACAAAAGAGTTGTACATGGCAACCTGCACCAAGTAGACCGCAACTTTTTTGTACCATGCCCGGGTTTTGCGCATGGCATTATATGGCTTGAGGACTTGATCCGAGAGATCAACTCCTCCCATATACCGATTGTAGGCGACGATACAATCGGGCTTGAGGACCGTTGCCGCGGTACCTCGCACAGGGACAGGGGTGATGCCGTTACCATGAATTGTGGACAGCATAAGGACATCCCTCTTGTCCTTATACCTGACCAGCAACAGGTTTCCAGTGGTAAGGGCACGGGTCTCACCCCTGGGGATAGGTACCTGGAGGGGGTGGGCAGGGAGGCCGCGTTGATTTTTCCGCACGGTCCCACAAGCGGACGTGGATCTGGCGGCAAGGGACTGGAACAAGGGGATACTGGTATAAAAGTTATCCACGTAAAGGTGGTAACCCTTATCCAGCAGTGGGTACATAAGGTCCCACACAAGTTTCCCGGTAACACCCAGAGTGGGGGGACATTCTGGGGGTTGAATCCGGGAATCTCGCCCCTCGTACACACGAAATTTGTAAGTGTACCCTGAGGTACTCTCACAAATTTTGTATAGCTTCACGCCATACCTCGCCCGCTTGGAGGGCACATACTGGCGGAAAATGAGTCTCCCCTTGAACGCAATGAGAGACTCATCAACCGCGACCTCCCTTCCAGGTACATAGGCCTCCATGAATTTGGCCCCAAAGTGATCGATGACCGGCCGTATCTTATACAGACGGTCATGGGCAGGATCACCTCGGGGGGGACATGCTGCATTATCGGAATAATGCAGACATTTCCGGATGGCCTCAAACCGGGAGCGTGTCATGGCTGTACTGTAAAGTGGGGCCTGGTATAGGACGTCCCCACTCCAGTACAGCCTGACACTGGGTTTTTTGACCAGGCCCATATGCAGCACGAGGCCCCAAAATATCCTCATTTCGGCTGCACTGACCGGCGTCCAGCCACCGGGCCTGGCCAAAAAGGAGCCCGGGTGTTGAGCGACGAACTGTTGGGCGTACAGATTCGTCTGCTCCACCATCAGATTTACCAGTGGGTCACTGAAAAAATGACAAAAAAAGTCATATTCAGTGTAGCCCACTGTGGAAATCTGGATTCCTGATTGGCCTACAAAATCAGGAATCACGGGCTCGTATCGCTCTGGGCTACACCAGACAAGTTCACCGGAAGGGGGCTCCGGTGGATTTAACTGGTGGGCCGGGAAACCAGTACGAGCCCCAGAGCTGCTCGTACTAGTGTGGGCCACAGGGTCCCTAACATGGCGGTCCCCTTGCTCCGCCTGGCGGCGTCTCCGCCGCCTTGGGGGCTCATCATCATCGCTAGATGATGAGGAGGATGCGGATGACAACAGGAATGTGGGGTCATCCTCATCCTCACTGGGACTCTCGGAGTCGGAGGCAAGCTGGGCGTATGCCTCCTCGGCCGAGAACGTCCGGCGGGCCATAGGGGAGTGTGTGTCTGCGTGTATATGTGCGTGTGTGTAACTCTTTATTTTGTGTGCGTGTGTGTGGGGGCACGGGTGTTCACGAACTCACCCTAAAACTAACAGAAAAAAAATAAAATAAACTAACTAAAAAAAGGGCAAAAAATGTGGGGGAAAAAAATCAAAACCGCTGATCAACTGTCCGAAGTTGATCAGCGGTGGGGTGTGCGATGCGCTAACAGTGGCCGGACACTAAGTGCCGGCCACAATCAGCGTACAAAAAAAAAAAAAAAAAAATGCACCCCAAAAAAGGTGGGGGGGGGGGGAGGCGGTGGGGGGGGGGACAAGTGGCAGCACCCCTGGGGGGGTCTAGGGTCACACAGCTGTGCTGTGGACCCCAGACACCCTAACTTAGGGTGATGCAATCAAAGTAAGAAAAGTTCAGAAACTAACTTTCCCTTTTTTTTTCCCTGCCTAAAACAAACTTTCCCTATGCTGTCCCTATGTACCTGATGGGGGGTGCTGGGGCACAGATCGGGTCCTGGGGGCACAGATCGGGTCCTGGGGGTGCTGGCAACGATGGTGGGCACACGTGCAGGCAGCTCCTCTCTCCTCCGGCTCCGGAACACAAAAGGAGGAGGAGAGGAGCGCCTGCCTCTTTTGAATTTGGCGCCGGACCGCCCACAGACCAATCGGAAAGCGATCCTAAGTGGTGATGTCACCATCACCACTCAGGATCGCTGGATGGTGATTGGTGGGGTGAAATCACACCACCATCACCATCCTGTTCCGGGTTATCGGGTCTTCAGAGACCCGAACAACCCGGAAACGCAGAAAACCGCAGGTCTGAATTGACCTGCGGTTTTCTGTGATCGCATACATGGGGGGGTCACCGGACCCCCCGGCGCATTTGCCCCAAGTGCCTGCTCAATGATTTGAGCAGGCACGGGGTTCCGATCACCGCCCGCCGCCCGGCGGTGATCGAAAATACACAGGGCGTACATGTACGCCCTGTGTCCTTAAGTACCAGGGCACAAGGGCGTACCTGTACGCCCTATGTCCTTAAGAGGTTAATAATATGGAGGGGGCACAGAGGACTTTATTACTATGGAGGGGGCACAGAGGTCTTTGTTACTATGGAGGGGTCACAGAGGACTTTATTACTATGGATGGGGCACAAAGGACTTTATTACTATGGAGGGGGCACAGAGGACTTTATTACTATGGAGGGGGCACAGAGGTCTTTAAAAATATGGAGGGGGCACAGAGGTCTTTAAAAATATGGAGGGGGCACAGAGGTCTTTGTTACTATGGAGGGGGCACAGAGGTCTTTAAAAATATGGAGGGGGCACAGAGGACTTTATTACTATGGAGGGGGCACAGAGGACTTTATTACTATGGAGGGGGCACAGAGGACTTTATTACTATGGATGGGGCACAGAGGACTTTATTACTATGGATGGGGCACAAAGGACTTTATTACTATGGAGGGGGCACAGAGGACTTTATTACTATGGAGGGGGCACAGAGGTCTTTAAAAATATGGAGGGGGCACAGAGGTCTTTAAAAATATGGAGGGGGCACAGAGGTCTTTGTTACTATGGAGGGGGCACAGAGGACTTTATTACTATGGAGGGGGCACAGAGGACTTTATTACTATGGAGGGGGCACAGAGGACTTTATTACTATGGAGGGGGCACAGAGGTCTTTATTACTATGGAGGGGGCACAGAGGACTTTATTACTATGGATGGGGCACAAAGGACTTTATTACTATGGAGGGGGCACAGAGGTCTTTGTTACTATGGAGGGGGCACAGAGGTCTTTAATAATATGGAGGGGGCACAGAGGACTTTATTACTATGGAGGGGGCACAGAGGTCTTTAATAATATGGAGGGGGCACAGAGGACTTTATTACTATGGAGGGGGCACTGAAGACTTTATTACTATGGAGGGGGCACAGAGGACTTTAATAATATGGAGGGGGCACAGAGGTCTTTAATAATATGGAGGGGGCACAGAGGACTTTATTACTATGGAGGGGGCACAGAGGACTTTATTACTAGTGATGAGCGGCATAGGCAATATTCGTTTTCGCGATATTTCGTGAATTTTTTGCATAATATTCGCAATAAATTTGCGAATTCTAGAATTTGTGATCTCCAGTCATTATTGCAAATCGGCACTAATGAAGCGCATATTTTTTGCGCAATACATGCAACTTCACATTTTATCAGGTCGGAGTAGATATTACTGATTGGTGCACTAAGTATTGTTGTGACATCACAGCACTATGTCTGTAGCATGTATGTAAGGACAGAAGAACCTATCAGCTACACTATATCACTATCTAACTTACACTGACTATCTCCCACTAACTATCTGTATTATATATATGACCTAACTAACTAACTAATGTAATGACACGGGAAAGCACAGAGCACAGAGCACAGCAATAACACTGCTGTCTCTCTCAGAACTCCATAAAACTACAGAAAATGGCTGCTGGGGAGGTTCTTATATAGTAAGGGGTAGGCAACTTTCCTATTGGTTGCTAGGGATGTTGCTAAGCTCTGACAAAGATATTGCAGCCTTCTCATTGGCCCACAGGCAAAAAGGGAGGTTACTGATGAAAACAAATCTAGAATATTCGTGATTACGAATATATAGCACTATGTACTATATCTTGGCGAATTCTCGAAGTGCTGATTTTCGCGATAAAAACTTGTGGTTAGAATATTCGCGATCAACACTATTTATTACTATGGAGGGGCAAAGAGGTCTTTATTACTATGGAGGGGGCACAGTGGGCATTATTACTGTGAAGGGGGGCACAATGGGGATTTCTACTATGAAGGGGGCACAATGGGGATTATTACTGTGAAGGGGGCACAATGGGGATTATTACTGTGAAGGGGACACAATGGGGATTATTACTGTGAAAGGGGCACAGATAGGGCATTACAACAGTGAAAGGGGCACATAAAGGGCATAACTACTGTGAGAGGGCACAATGTGGGCATAACTACTGTGAGGGGGCACAATTCTGTACAAAACTACTGTGAAGGTTGTACAATGAGGGCAATACTACTGTGAGCTGGTACAATTTTTTTAAAGTATTGGGGGGGTGCACATCTGGGCATAACCACTGTGAAGGGCGCACTGGGCACATATCTTGGTATATGCACTGTAAGAGGGCACATATCTTGGCATATCTGTGAAGAGGGGATACATCTTGGCATATCAACTGTGAGGGGGCACATATTTTGTGATATCTACTGTGAAGGGGGCACATATCTTGGCATATCTACTGTAAGGGAGCACATATTTTGGGATATCTACTGTGAAGGGGGCACATATCTTGGCATATCTACTGTGAGGGGGACATATCTTGGCATATCTACTGTGAAGGGGACATATCTTGGCATATCTAATGTGAGGGGGCACATATATTGGCATTTCTACTGTGAGGGAGAACATATCTTGGCATATCAACTGTGAGGGGGCACATATCTGTGAGTAGACCTGAGGGACTGAAATACTGGGTAGAAAATAAAAGTAGGCACATAAGGACTGATTCACATATATCTGCTCTGTAGCATGCTCTGTGTAAGGTATTTAATCTATAATACCGTATTTTCCGGCGTATAAGACGACCCCTAACTTTTCCATATAAAATATAGGGTTTGGGCTATACTCACCATATAAGACTACCCCTGAATGCCCAGCCCTCCCTGTCTTCAAGACGATCTTCTCCAGTCCAGGGAACTGACTGGGATCTGTGGATGGCACTGTTATGAGGAGGGGGGATCTGTGAATGACACTGTTATGGGGAGGGGGATCTGTAGATGGCACTGTTATGGGGAGGGGGATTAGTGGACGACACTGCTATGGGGAGGTGAATCAGTGGATGACACTGCTATGTGGGGATCTATGGATGACACCATATAGCATCTTATGCTATGTGTCATCCACAGATCCACCCCATAACAGTGTCATCCACAGATCCCCCTCCCTATAACAGTGTCATCCACAGATCCCCCTCCCATAAGAGTGACATCCACATATCCCCCCCTAAACAGTGCCATCCACAGATCCCCCTCCCATAACAGTGCCATCCACAGATCCCCCTCCCCATAACAGTGCCATCCACAGATCCCCCTCCCTGTAACAGTGCCATCCACAGATCCCCCTCCCATAACAGTGCCATCCACAGATCCCCCCCTAAACAGTGCCATCCACAGATCCCCTCTAAACAGTGCCATCCACAGATCCCCCCTAAACAGTGCCATCCACAGATCCCCTCTAAACAGTGCCATCCACAGATCCCCCCTAAACAGTGCCATCCACAGATCCCCCCAAAACAGTGCCATCCACAGATCCCCCTCCCCGACGCTCACAGGAGTATACATTTATAAACTGTAATCCGTAACTTTAACTCACTGACGTCACGCGCCTGCGCCGCCTAGTGGGAGAAGCAGGCGCGTGACGTCAGTGAGTGAGCGCCGCCCGCACTGCCTGTTACCGGAGCTGAGAGTAAGATACCCTTGTAAAGAGATGAGCGCTGATTTAAAGTTAAAGTTATGGATTACAGTTTATAAATGTATATCCTGTGAGAGGCGGGGCCCTGTATATTCTAACCCCCAGGCAAGAGTCCCCGTCACCATGGGAACGCCTGGGGGTTAGAATATACCAATCGGATCTTAGTATACCCGGCGTATAAGACGACCCCCGACTTTTGAAAAAAATTTCTAGTGTTAGAAAGTCGTCTTATACGCTGGAAAATACGGTACATGCAGTTTCATTATTGTAAGCGTTGTGCAAAATGCCACAGGGGGCCGAGACTTTATCGCCCCACATGAACCTGGAGCCGGCCTTGGATGCTGCTGTCTCTGCTGTGCTCAGAATGGCTGTGGGCTCTTCCACTCAGGTCCTGACCAGATGTGTTGCGAGTCTTCCAGTATATGCAGCTGAACAGGAAGACTCGGGAACACATCCAGTGAGGATCTGACTGAAAGAGCCGACAGTGGAATCGACACTACTGATCGAACTATCTTTCCCATGGATGCCAGGATTTTATGAAAAGCCTGAAGAACCCTTTTTTTCAACATAAAATGATGAGAACTTAACTGGACAGGTGAAGGACCTATATTTAAGAAACCTACTTAGATTTTCCGTGAAATTGTTCTTTAATTAAAAGAGAATTTGTGAATAAAATGAACAAAACCATTAATAAGGGTAACTTACCAATGATTCTCATCTTATGAATTTGAAAATGCTCTTCTCCCATTGAGTTGCTATTGTAATGAGCATTCAGTCTCAAGTGTTTGCACAAACAATTAGGTCAACAACCCCACAGGATCGCATTGACCAGGGGTCCTTCCTTATCATACAAGACAAGCCTTTTCAAAGCACTGTACAAGCATGCAGAGCTACTGTTGTTGATAGGAGGACCACACATTCAAATGGACCCGCCATTGTTCTAAAATGGGCCTGCTAGCCTAGTCTGAACCCTTTGTAATCCTAGAATGTCACCACCCAGCTCTGCAATAGATAGCAAGCTCTTCTGGGTAACTAGCACACTGCTGTAATGGAAGAAGCCTCCTGAAAGTGACACCAGCAATATCATTAGCACACAGTGCCAGATCAAAGAGGTGAATTGTAGCCGGTGAGATAGAAAACCCAGACTTCTTGGGAGAGATTGAAGAGATAATCAGCGAATCCTCTGTAGATTACACTTTGATTAATTTACAAAGTGAAAACTAATTGACAGTCAGACTAAATAATTGTTGCAGGGCTCTGCTGTACCAAACTGCGTGCCTGGAAAAGTCCAACTGTCAGCGGAGATAAGGAGATGTAGGTTCTTACCTTACCTTTTGCCCTTTGTGGGTCCTGTAAGGTCAGGGATGACCGCCTCTGTTATTCTGACGTACACCGATCAATCAATGTAGACTGCTATGGGCTCACAGGAAAACCACAAGCGAGGATTCAGCATTTCCCTCATGCTATGGCTGGAGTTACTTACCCACAATGACTACCAATATTACGATCTTCTAGTATGTGTATGGCATAGTCCCCAGTGCCCTGGACAGGCCGCATTCACACCTCATTGTCCCCTCACACACTATGGATCATTTTATAGCAAGGAACCTGTGCAAATATTAGAAGAGCATACAAGGTATGTGCAGATGCTACCCATCACACTCCGGCACCAGGAGATGCCACTGACCCACTGGCTAGATGAGAATGCCACCCATGTGTAAATGCTGGGGAAGGGGCCGTGACATGATAGTGCTCTACGTGCATTAGCTGTTTCTATCTGTCTATCTATTTACCCACCCGTCTATTATGTTTCTTTCTATCTATCTATCTATCTATCTATCTATCTATCTATCTATCTATCTATCCATCTAATAAAGTCCAAGGGCCAGATTTATCATTAGCTCAGGTCAGAATAATGGAGTGAAAAAGTCCCAAAAAAAGTCCCAAACGCTAAAACTGCGCACAAATTTGCGACTTTTTCCTGCTCTGCACTATGCTCGCCAGTTTTCTGAAAGTGGGCGTGTTTTCTTATGTAAATTAATCTCTAGACAGATTTACTATTGGGACTATTTAAAAAGTCGCAAAAAAAGTCGCAATTTCACTCCAGTGAGGACCATGCTTATCTTATGAGACTTTTTAATAGAACATGCGACTTCTTCATAAAAACGTGCGACTTTTTCGTAAAGACGTGCGTCTTTTGTAAAGCCCCTTACTGACGGATAAACTGCTACCGTCAAACCACATTTATTACAGTCTTAAAGGGCCGATCATAAGTCTGACTTGGCTAAAACTGACTTTAGCCATATGTGAAAGTGGAGTGAGCTGTCAGAGTCATGATAAATCTGGCCCCAAGTGTTGTGAGCAGAACTGCAGAATAAGGCCTCATGCACACGACCGTTGTTCTGGTCCACATCCAAGCCGCAGTTTTTGCGGCTCGGGTGCGGACCCATTTATTTCAATGGGGCCGCAAAAGATGCGGACGGCACTCCGTGTGCTGTCCGCATCCGTTGCTCCATTCCGTGGTCCCGCAAAAAAAATAGAACATGTCCTATTCTTGTCCATTTTGAGGACAAGAATAGGCATTTCTACAATGGGCCGCCTGTTCCGTTCCGCAAATTGTGGAAGGCACACGGGCGGCTCCCGTGTTTTGTGGACAAGAATAGGCATTTCTACAATGGGCCGCCTGTTCCGTTCCGCAAATTGCGGAAAGCACGCGGGCGGCTTCCGTGTTTTGCGGATCTGCAATTTGCGGACCGCAAAAAACGGAACGGTTTGTGTGCATGAGGCCTAAATTTGATGGGATGCCTGTGGCTCTGGAAGCAATCCAATATCCAAAGTATAAAACAAAAAAATTCCACGGCACTCCCGAAAAGTAAGTCAAAAAGTGTTCTTTAATCACCACACAGCGACGTTCCAGTCCTTTTAGGCTGAGTTCACACGGGTGAGTATTCCGTGCGGGTGCAAAGCGGGAGGTGAACGCATTGCACCCGCACTGAATCTGGACCCATTCATTTCTATGGGGCTGTGCACATGAGCGGTGATTTTCACGCATCACTTATGCGTTGCGTGAAAATCGCAGCAAGCTCTATATTGTACGTTTATCACGTACAATATAGAGTGAATGGGGCTGAGTGAAAATCGCAAGCATCCGCAATCAAGTGCGGATGCGGTGCGATTTTCACGCATGGTTGCTAGGTGACAGTTTATTCATTGTATTATTTTCCCTTATAACATGGTTATAAGGGAAAATAATAGCATTCTTTAATACAGAATGCTTAGTAGGTGGTCAATTGAGGGTTAAAAATAATAATAATAATTAACTCACCTTCTCCGGTCTCTTCTTACTTCTTTAATCATGAGCTGCCGGCTAAAGGACCTGTGGTGACGTCAGATCACATGGTCCAATCACATGATCCATCACCGTGGTGATGGACCATGTGATATGACGTCACCACAGGTCCTTTAGCCAGCAGCTCATGATTAAAGAAGTAAGAAGAGACCGGCAGCTACGCGATCAAGAGGAGGTGGTGAGTTTAATTATTTTTTAACCCTCAATTGACCTCCTACTAAGCATTCTGTATTAAGAATGCTATTATTTTCCCTTATAACCATGTTATAAGGGAAAATAATAACATCTACACAACACCGAACCCAAACCTGAACTTCAGTGAAGAAGTTCGGGTCTGGATACCACAGTCAGTTTTTTATCACGCGCAAGCAAAACGCATTGCACCCGCGCAATAAAAACTGAACAACAGAACGCAATCGCAGTCAAAACTGACTGCAATTGGGTACCTACTCGCGCGGGTTTGCCGCAACGCATCCGGACCTTATCTGGACTCGTATGAACTCAGCCTTACTGGGACTTTTCTCAAACGGGGGCCACTAAAACGTTGCTGTCTGGTGATTAAAGAACACTCTTTTTTACTTACGGTAATTTTTTGGGAGTGCCGTGTAATTTTTTTGTTTTATCTATCTATTTTTCTATATTCTATAATCTTCTACGTATCTAGCTATCAATTTATCTGCTATTTATAAATCTATCATCTTTTATTTATCTAGCTATCGATTTATTTCCTATCTATTTATCCATCGACCTACCTATTATCAATTTTTCTATTATTAGTGTTGAGCGCGAATATTCGAATCGCAAAATTTGAATCGCGAATATCGTCACTTCGAGAATATTTAGAATATAGTGCTATATATTCGTATTCACGAATATGCCAATGGCCAATTGATTGCGAATTGAATATCGGCACTTAGCGACATCCCTAGCAACCAATAGGAAAGTCGACTACCCCTTAGTGTTGATCGCGAATATTCTAATCGCGAATATATTACATTGCCGATTTTCGCAATCAAGTAAATAATGAATGATGATCACGAATTCTCGAATTTATGGCGAATATTCAGACACAAATTCACGAAATATTGCGAATTCGAATATTGCCTATGCTGCTCATCACTATCTATTGTCTATCTATCCATTTTTCTTTCTATCCATTATCTATCTATCTATCCATCTATTATCTCACTCTCTATGAATCATCTGCCTTGGTACTAGAATTCTTCGGGCGTGTAATGAAGCGGAGCGGGCCCTGGCAGCGAGTTCACAGAACTGTAACCTAATAAGTATTTCTCTTTCTAATCTTGACCATGCCGTGTTATTATGCAGACACCTGGAAACGTTTTACTTTGTAGATATATGCACTGCTGATCTCCCCAGGGGGGTAATAAATGAGAAATGAGGAAATGTGTTATTTAGTAATAAGCTGGAACCCATGACTGAAAATTCCTCTAAAATAAACATGATGCAAATCTTTAACCCATTTGATAAGCTGCCTGGCCTGGGAATGCAAAGGCTCTTTGTACTCCTTTGTTTGCATGATCTCTTAGTTCAGCCGAGAACCTTGGTAATGTCACACGTTATTGTGACGATAGGGCGACAAGACTATCAGTATATACAGGCGGCTCACGTTGCATGCCGCTAACAGGGGCAGCGCAGAGGCCTTGTGCTTCATTTCCAATGCCATCTAGTGATCCCACGTTCACATTATTAATGGCCATACTGTAGGGCGCTGAAGGACTGAAGACTAACAGAAGGCCCTTAAGCCTGCAGGAGCATTAATCACCATATTATCCTTAGTTCTGGAGGATTATTACAATTATAAGCTAAATATGGTTTAATTACTCTTTATGTTTTTAGTGTTATGTTTTTGCTCAAGTTGGATTTCCCAAGCAATTAATGCCCTCGTTTCAAGCAAAGAGCTCTGCATTCATTTTGATTGTAATTGATGGTAACAACCTCATTGCATTTCTATATGTGGAGCGAAAATAAAAACAAGGGCTAATCATGTTCGGCTTATTACGAGTAAGTCTGATTTTCCAGTAATGTAAAAGCACATAAACTAGATGCCACGTATAATAGGGGCTGCTTGCCGTATACTGGTAAGATATATGTTTCCTACAGAGAAGAACTACATCACCATTTGGCAAGGCCTGCGGACAGAGTGCATGCAATTACTTGAAAGGCCCCAAAAGATGTTGAAGTCCTTTATCCACTCAATCTCCAGGCAGAATGGTGGCTAATGGATATATAGTGGTTCCCCTTAGCACTCCTCTACGGCAGCACCAGGGTTATGGGCTTGAATTGAACCAGGGACACGTGTTCTCCACAGGCTTGGGTTGGTTTCTTCTGGTCTAGTCCTATTTCAGACCACTGGAGTATTTCCACATCTCAGCTTCCACAACACCCAGATTCCACGCGGTTCTACAGAACCAATCTTAGATCACTGCACGGGGCAGGTGATTACAATTGAAATATGGACCCTAAAACGCAGGCAATGTGGGATTTCAACATGCCCGATCCTTTCGCATTCGGCCCACGGCTGTGTAATGTGTATACCCATCGGAAAAAAACGTTTGTACAAATTCTTGTTCCTGATAATTGGTGAAGGTGTCACCAACACCCGATGAGTGAGCAAACGCTCATTCATTGAGTGAAAGCCTCGTCGATGGTGTACCCAAAATCATCATTTCTGAGCAGCAGACTGTGCTGTGTAAACAGGGATCAGTTCACAAAAAATGGATCTGTACGGGGAGGAGCGATCACAGTAGCGATCACTTACCCCTGAGTTCACATGTTTCGGCCACTTGGTTAAGAGAAACTGACCATTCCAGCATTTGTCACCCAGATGTCTATGGGCAGTTTGCAGTCTCTCGATGTTAATGTTGCAAGGCCTGGAAAAAGAAAAAATGGCAAATATTCTACTAAAACAGATTACAGGAGAGTAACTACCCAATATGCCGAAAGAGAATACATGGCGCAAGAATTCACATTAACTGGGGAACAGACAGAACAAATAAGGAATAGTGAATCGATTAGGTCCTTCCTATATCCAAGGATAGTTTACCCATACAGGCGATAAAGACCACCGGCTCCTTTCACGCCTGCCGAGGTGTATGAATCCAATGCACATAAAAGTGACCCTCCAGTCCAAGACAAGAAATTCACATCAACTGGGAAATGAACAGAACAATCACCCGGTGACCTTCTTTTCACTTTGTAGATGCAGATTCATCAGTTTTCAGGCTCCTCTTTTGCCGTCCAAGATGGCTGCTCCACTTCCCAGACTACCTGGTGCTTACTGTGCATTTGGTAGCCCAAGACACTTCCTACTGCCCTTGGATTGGACAGAATTGCTCATGTGAACAATGCTGGCCAATCCAAAAGCAGGGCTGGACAAGTAGGAAGTGTCTTGGGCTACCAAATGCACAAAGTACATCAGACAGTCTGAGAAGGTGGGCGGCCATATTGGATAGCAGAAGAGGAGCCTGGGAATCAGTGGATGGGCAACTAAAAGATGAAAAGGAGGTCACCAGATACGTTTTCTGTTCATTCCTCAGTTAACGTGAATTTTCTTCTTGAACCGGAGGCTCCCTTTAATATGCACTGGCTACTTACACCTCAGTAGGTTTGAAAACGAGCCAATGGCCTTTGTTGCCTGTATGCACCCACTGTATGCACCCATTGGTTAAAGGGATTGTGCAACTGTGGGTTAAAGGGGTCTCAGCTCCTTCGCTGTCCAATTAGCGCTACTCTTCACACCCCACCATTTTATATGTATCGGGATATCTATATTATGCATGGCGCCAATATACGCCGATGAATTGTACAACATATACTGTTAGCTGACCCTTTAGCGAAGCTTCATGTCAGTAGGTGGCACCTATGGGTGGCAGCGCCATGGGAAGTCAATGGAGATCTCAGAAGTGTTTTCCTATGGGTGGTCCGTGCGCAGACCCCCACTTGTGCTTGGCCTCCATGTATGTCATCTTCCTGTTTGACCCCGCTGCAGCGGTGACCTGCTCCCACTGCATCACAGGGCCATTTATCAAGACAGGAAGGGAGCGAGTCACGGCTGTGGCCAGCAATTGGCTGCAGCAGTGTCAAACAGGAAGATTGCGTGGAGCTTCACCACAAGGTTGTACAAGTCATCGGAGTATGTAGGCGCCATACATGACATAGATATCCCATTGGCCGTCCCTCTTTCCTCCATTAGCCGCAGGAAGCATCCAGTCCCCAGAAATAGTCTGAGAAATGCACTCCCATAGATTCTAGCATTATAAACACACACACGCCGCCTGACGCTCTCGGCCCCACGTTACTTTGATTGACAGCCCGGCAGCTACTTCTCCATCTCACCACCCTTCCCATTCCGACTGCCAGTTAGTCCCTCCCCTGCACTCACGCTATTGGCTGCTCGTTGCACCTTGCCGTCCGGGTGGAAGGCTTCCCCAGGAACGACAAGGGGAGAGCGCCGATTGGCTGTAGCGTGTAGAGGACGTCATGACCCCACGTTGGTCCAGCAGTGCGGCGATTGGCCGAGGCCCGCCGAAGCTAGCATGGTTTGGGCGGGGCTGGGTTCTGGTTAGCTGGAGGAGTGTGAAACCGCGTGTTAATGTAACCAGTTGTGGAGAGGAGAGGACGGCCGGAGTCGTCGTCAGTGTCCCGAGTCCGGTGCTGCTAGTGGGAGCCTCCGCCGAGGCCTGGATCCCGTGTCCGGCAGCTGGGTGTTGGAAGAAGTTTCCGCGGGCGTGTGGGTCCCCGCACTTTGTTCCCTGGCCCTGGAAGGAGGGCGAAGAGCGGGCGGAGCTGCTAATTAGCCGTCGGAACTACGGGCTGTTGTTGGGAGTCTTTGTGTTCCCGCCGCCTCCCTCCAGCTGGATGGTTACGGATTGCTGCTGGGGCTGCGTCCTCTCCCACCCAACCCCCCGCCGTGTGCACTGCTGATCCCCCTCCTCGGCTGGGGGCCTTGTGGATCTATCGGAGAGGAGCGGAAACTTAGCCGGGAAAGTTTGCTTGTCGCCCGGGCTGCGGGCCGGCTGGCTCCTTGTTCTCCGCAGACAAAGGGCGCCGGGGAGGATGCTGGGGGCACGCCGCGTGTAGCCGCCCGTGCCCGCCGCTCACCAGCACTGCCAGCGGAGTCGGCACAAGCACCCGAGAATTGAGCTGCAAAGGAGCAAAGCGGCGGCTGGGAGAGCCATGTTTCCCCAGGGCAGACACCCGGTGAGTCGGGCGGGTGTCACCCCATGCCATCTGTTCGGTGTGGGGGGAGGGCACTGTTCATGTAGTCGCTGCCACCCACTCTAACGGGTGCCATCCAGCCTTTACTTCCTGCTTCCTTTATGCCTTTCTCAGTAGATGGGGAGGCAGAAATAGCCTCTGTCCCCACGTGGGGAGAGCACAGCCCCTTGTCTCTTTACTGCCCCCTGGCTGCTGTCTTCACAACTTCAGGCACGGTATCATTGACACTTGCATGGATGTGGAGGCAATGGCCTCATGTCATGGTCTTTCTGGTGGGAGGTCAGGTAGCTGGCTGCTTCCAGGGAACAATAGACTGCATTGAACCTTTGGGGATCCTTCTGATGTGTAAATTGTACGTCCATTCTGAATCGGCGGTGAGATGATCTGGAAATGCGCCACCATGTTCCCAGCTCTCTGTCAGGGATGCCAAAGCTGCATGGTCCTTTAGGGAGGCCTTGGGCCTAGGCTTATTGGTCACACGGACAGATTTGTCTCGTGACGTTGAGGTGACCAACCTTAGAGAAGAAGGCACCTCAGAACGTGTCATTAGCAATGGGAGCTTTCATGAAATCGGTGGACACGTGTACCAGTAATGAATATAAATGGTGATGTTTAGATCCTGCAAGACATTGGAAATCCTTGACTGTTAGAGCTCCAGAGCTGAAGGGTATGGAACACTACACCTTGAGTCCCAGATGTTAGATGTGTCACCCCACATGGTTATGGGCGATAGTCCAGGCCTGGTGGGGGTTCAGCTGCAGGTGAGGGTTATATCCTGCAGGTGAGGGGTTGGAACAGTGTGTCACACCTATTCCTGCTCCATCCGTCCAGAGAACAGTATTGGCTGTGTTTGGTGGTAATGCATTCATTCTGCTGTCGAATGAGTTAATCGGCATTCCTGCTTTGCTTGGCAGGTCTCATGGAAACATTTCTTGGTGGCTTCTAGGAGACCCTTATGGGAATAAGACTGCAGGGTATTATATCTGCTTTGCCTCGAGTATCATTGAAGTGGAAGCTGTATTGAAGGTTTTGTGTTAATATTTAATTTCACTCCTGTCTTTTGGTTCCTCAGACGCCGCACCAGGCCGCAGGCCAGCCATTTAAATTCACCATCCCAGAGTCCTTGGACCGGATCAAGGAAGAATTTCAGTTTCTCCAAGCGCAGTATCACAGGTGAGGGTTACACCGTGTGAAATCAACGTGACCACTTTTCCACCATGACATGGACTTTCAAGGATCACACTGGACTAATGTTATATTTGTGAAGTGAGCATCCTTTTAGTGCTTCATAGAAACCTCCTGAAAGGCCCTTGTGAGAACTGTGTGTATTTATGGTGGCAAAGGTCTCATTGGATCCAATCAGGAAGCAGGGAAGGTTTTATGGGACTGTTGGGGGGGAAGTGGCAATAAAACTGACCCCAGAGACCTTGTTGGGGATAAGTGGCTTTCCATGATATGGTGTTGAAGTCTCGGTGATATTACGTCACTGTAGGGTCGCATGATCCATAAATCTGGCTCTGGGTGACAGGGTTGTAGGGAATGGGAATAATTTGATAAATGTATGTATTTTTTTGTTTTCAGGGGGTTTTGCAAGGGATATCGGTATCTGATCGGTGGGGACCCCTGCCAATCAGCTGTTTGAAAAGGCAGCGGTGGTCGCAGTAGGCCTTCACGCAGCTTAGCCTAGGCCATGTGACGTCACGTTCATGGGTCACATGGCCTAGGCACAACTCGGCCCCATAGAAGTGAATGGGGCTGAGCTTGATACCAAGCACAACTGCTATACAATGTACAGTGCTGTGCTTGGTGAGTATGGAGAAGGCCACGGCACTACTGCAAGTGCAGTGCCTTCTCGAGCCACTAGGGGGAGTATGGTATCTTTGGCACTGACTGAGATAGCAGTAGCAGAGTGCTGTGGTCAGAGGGTATCCCAGCAGTCAAGTGACATTGCTTCTGACTGTAGTACCCCTTTTAAGAGCATCTTCTAGGTCACGGCCACACATAGGATGGCTGGTTCTTGCCATATATCCGCAGCGGATTTTCCACATCAAAATGCATCCTGTGTGGATGGACCCATACTTTCTGGAAGGATGAGGCCTATTATTTTTTAGCTGTTCTGCAGTTATGACTCATCTACACTGGTGTAGATGTTGCAGAGGTCAGTAACACCCAGGTGCTGGTTCTGTAGAGGGGGTGCAAAGGTCTCTGTATAGTATGAGGATAACAGTGCTGGCACTTGGCAGGTAAAGACACCTAGTAATGCTAATTCTACCATACTAGTGCCTACATCCCTTTTATAATATGGAGTGAAGGTTTAGGGTGGCCCTGGTAAAGATTTTGCAGTAGGCCTGAGAAACCTAAAGCTGGCCATACACATTATACTTTTGTCGGCAGAACCTGCGGAGTACTATGGGTTCGGCTGACACTGTAATGTGTGTGTGTGGGGGGCGTTCCTGGCTCTCCCTTAACAGATAATGTCAAGGGAGACAAGAATTGGGTGAAATGAATATTTTTGCCCGATCCTTTTGTTCTCCAGGGAGTTAAGCCACCACCAGAAGTCTTCCAGCGTCTTTCTCCCCCTCTCCAGGTAAAACGCAGACAAGTTTGCCCTGCCGAATGTTTATGTATATTGGGTATCGGGAGAGATGGCTGTCGTTCAGCTGACAGCTATTGGATGTGCCTGGGCAGCTTAAAGGGCCGCATACCCCTTTAACAGCTGTCGGCAGAGTCATGGTTTGGCCAGCCGCTATGTCTCCTGCTTCCTCCATACACACAACCCATTCGGTTCAGCCACACATGTATTTGTATTCAGAGGGAAGAGAGGAAAGCTTCTTCTGCCAGAGTGAGGTTGGGTAAAAGTATCCATTTCGCCTGATCTTTCTCTCCCCATACAAATCAGACCAGGTCCGAATATGTATGGGGTCCTTAATTAAAGCTACTGTACACCTATGGGGTAATTTATAAAACTGGTGTTAATTAGAACTAGCTTTGTTGCCCATAGCAACCAATCAGATTCCTCCTTTCATTTTGATAGCTCCTTTGGAAAATGAAAGGTGGACTCTGGTTGCTATGGGCAACTAAGTCAGTTCTACTTTACACCAGTCTGATAAATGACCCCACTAATGTTTTAACCTGCTTTTGTGGCACTGCAGAAAGCGTTCTATGGCCAGGCCTTTATCTTATCTTGGCAATGTGAAACACCAGTATAATCGTAGTTTAAAATGATGGGAGACAGATTTCAACCAGTTTGTAACTTGCCACTCGAGTTACAATTTTCCCACTCGTTCCTGGTGTTTACACAGAGGCTGTGTTTTTCTGCATCACCAGTAGGTGGCGATGGCCAGCAGAAGTTTGTGCGCCCCACACCATTGTTTTCCCATTGATTTGTCCTGTACAAATAGTCTTCTCTCGTCGCCCCTTGTGATGTGTTTTCTACCTGCCTGAGAACGGTCAATATTTGCTCTTCATTTTGTAACAAAATCTTGACTTGAAAACAGCAGATGAGTCGGAGCTGTTTACCTACAGGAGCCTGCCTAGCCGTAATGAGGCTTTGTTTAAATAGCAAATTAGGTACTGTTCACAGACCCGGCGAGTGGTGAAAGCTGATGGCAGGAGCTGCTTAGATGTCAGTCCTCCCCTCTCTCCTCCCTTTCTGTGTAATACACAAGTGGCACATGGGGCGGGCTGAAATCCGGGCACGTGCTGCAGAAGCATGGCACAAGCTCTCAGGTGACATATTTGCAGCAGTTTTGCTACATCACTACTGCAAGGTGAACAATGCCAATAATATCTACAAAGGAGGACCCTAATGGAACCTTAGCCACAGGTGTGAACCTAGCCTAAAATACAAGTTAAAACTAGTAAATAACAGCAGTTCGCCAGACTCCCCCATGCCATACGATTATCCACACAGACTAATGCTGGTGGCGAGGTATTTGTGGTGTGCAGGAGCCTGAACAGATCAGCCTAAGGGTCCATTCACACGTCCGTAAAATGAGTCCGCAATTTCACGGAACAGGTGCGGACCCATTCATTTTCAATGGGGCCAAAATTTGCTTTTTGTGCCGTTTGTCCTATTCTTTTTCGCAGTTGCAGGCAAGAAAAGGCATTTTCTAGAAGAGTGTCAGTGATGTGCACTCCGTCAAAATGCGGAACGCACATTGCAGGTATATGTGTTTTGTGGATCTGCAAAATGCATACGGATGTGTGAATGGACCCTAACCTTGGGGTTGACATACAATAGCCTCTGGAGAGCCCTCGTAAGGGCGGACTAGATGGGCCAAATGGTTCTTATCTGCTGACACATTCTAAAGGGGAGAACTTGATGAACCCTGCCATAATCCTAAAAATTCATACCGGGTGCTTTTCCTCCAAAAGATCGTCGTTGTTATCATCACTTGGGAGGCAAGAAGGGTACAAAAACAGAGAAATCGCCAGATCTAACCAGGGTTAGGTAGCCACAGACTGGCTATGATTGAACCAGGGGCTGGTAGACAACACATACTAAAGCTACTTTCAGGACTCATACACTTGAACATATTTTCTTGACGTGTCCGTTCCTTTTTTTAATTTTTTTCGGATCTTATGAAGGTCCGCAAAACAAACGGAAGTTACTGTGTGCATTCAGTTTCCGTATGTCCATCCCACAAGGGAATAGAACATTACTATCCTTGTCCGTAATGTAGACAATAGGACACGTTCTATTAGTAACCAGCTGTTCCGTTCCGCAAAATACAGAATGCACACAGACATAATTGTGTTTTGCGGACCTCAAAATACATAGTCGTGTGCATGAGGCCTTATTGCGGCTTTTGGTTATAAATGTGGAGGAGTGATGGCTAGTTCCATTGCTCGTCTCCATACAGACTACTAGTTTGCTTGCGGCAGATGTTTGCACAGCACTATCAGCTGCGGGCAAATGATAATTTTTGTGACTGGACAACTGATCTATTACCCAATGAACGAGGGTCATTATCTTGTTTGAAGATGTACATTCAGCTTTCTCTCAACCCTAAGCAGTCTCCCTGTCTCAGCCCCTGATAAAAAACAACCCTACATTATGGTGCTGCCACCATCAAGCTTCACTGTAGGGATAGTTTTGGGCAGGTGATCAGTAGTGCCTGGTTTCCTCCAAACATAACAGTTAGAATTGAGACCAAAAAGTTCAGTCTTCAGACAGGAGAATCTTGTTCCTCACATACTGCGAGTCCCTTTTAAAAGGGTTGTCACTTCAGCAAATGGCATTTATCATGTAGAGAAAGTTAATACAAGGCACTTACTAATGTGTTGTGATTGTCCATATTGCTTCCTTTGCTGGCTGGATTATTTTTCTATCGCATTATACACTGATCATTTCCATGGTTACAACCACCCTGTAATCCAGCAGTGGTGGTCGTGCTTGCACACTATAGGAAAAAGCGTCAGCCTCTCTGGTGGCCGGGACCATGGGAGCTCACATAGGTTAGTGCTTTCCTATATTGTGCAAGCACGACCACCACTGATGGATTGCAGGGTGGTCTGTAACCATATAAACACCGCTAACCCAAAAAGGAAGTGAGGAAGAGAAAAAGTAACTTTTAATAGTAAGAAATAGTAATAGTAAGAAAGGTACTAGTGCGCTAGACCAAAATTGCCATAATAAGTACGGAGCAACTTACTCAGCCAATCCCTGAATTAAGCCAATAATGCGGTAGTTGATCAATCGTAGGGCACAAACAGTTGAAAAAGAAATTGGAATGTTCTTACCGATCAAGACGTGCCCCATACGAAAATGGTTCAGATATAAGTACTTCTGCTGCAAATACGATTCAATTGCATGTAGTCCAGCTTCAAATTCAGGTGGCAAAAAGACATCCTGTATAGGTAGGCAATGGGAGCATCTAGCCCTAGTTAGCCCTGAAATCTGGGAGGTAACTATAGATGCCCTACCTCTCTATATAGAGCACCCGCCCCAAAAGGGGCGACACCGTCCGGATACCTGACCCTAGACCAGGCAATTACCCTGTTCAGCCCTAAAAGGACTTCCCATTCAACCCTATAAGCACTTCTCGCCGGTGGTCGCGTAACTTTCCGGTGGGTATAGTTACCTCTCAGATTTCAGGGCTAACTAGGGCTAGATGCTCCCATTGCCTACCTATACAGGATGTCTCTGCCACCTGAATTTGAAGCTGGACTACATGCAATTGAATCGTATTTGCAGCAGAAGTACTTATATCTGAACCATTTTCGTATGGGGCATGTCTTGATCGGTAAGAACATTCCAATTTCTTTTTCAACGGTTTGTGCCCTACGATTGATCAACTACCGCATTATTGGCTTAATTCAGGGATTGGCTGAGTAAGTTGCTCCGTACTTATTATGGCGATTTTGGTCTAGTGCACTAGTACCTTTCTTACTTTTGTTTTATCTTCCTCGCTTCCCCTTTTTGGGTGACAGTGTTGCTCACTGGCTCATTTTTGGTGTTTATATTATGGTCTGTAACTATGGAAACGAGCAGTGTATAATGTGATGGAAAAATGAATCCAGCCAGCAAAGGATGCAATATGGACAATAACAATACATTAGTAAGTGACTTGTAATAACTTCCTCTACATGATAAATGCCACTTACTGAAGTGAGACAACCCCTTTAAGTGCTTTTTTGTAAACTCTGGGTGAGCTTTTTAATGTGTTTTTTTTTTTTTTTTTTTTTTTTAGGCATCTTGCACACGACCATATGTATTTTGCCGTCCGCACAAAATATGGATGACGTCCGTGTGCATTCCGTTCTGCAAAATACGGAACAGCTGGCCTCTAATAGAACAGTACTATCCTTGTCTGTAATGTGGACAATAATAGGACATGTTCTATTTTTATTTTTTTGCAGAACTGACATACGGAAACGGAATGCACCCGGAGTAACTTAATAAATTTTTTTTTTTTTTGCGGACCAATTGAAATGAATGGTTCCATATACGGTCTGGAACGGACACTGAAAGAAAATATGTTGCAAAAGGCCTTACTGACAAAAGGCTTCTTTCTGGCCACTCTGCCATAAAGCCCAGATTGGTGGAGTGCTGCGGTGATGGCCTACTGGCAGTTTCTCCCATCTGCACACAGGATCTTTGGAACTCAGCCAGAGTGATCATTGGGTTCTTGGTCACCTCTCCTGCCAATGCCCTCCTCCCCCCGATTACTTAGTTTGGTGAGGCAGCCAGCTCTAGAAGAGTCCTGGTTGTTCCAAACATCTTCCATTTAAGAATTATGGAGGCCACTGTTCTCTTGGAATCTCGGTGTAGCAGAAATTTTTAGTACCCATCTCCAGATCTGTGCCTCCACACAATCTTGTCTCTGAGCTCTACAGGCAGTTCTTTCCTCCTCATGGCTTGGTTTTTGCTCTGATATGCATTGTCAGGCGTGAGACTTATATAGACAGGGGTGTGCTTTTCCAAATCATGTCCAATCAACTAAATTTACCACAGATGGACTCCAATGAAGATATAGAAACATCTCAAAGATCATCAGGAGAAATACTTTAGACATTTTTGCTAATTTTAATAGTTTTACTTTTTCATTGAGGTATGAAACAGATTGATGGGAACTTGAATGCGACATTGCAAAATGTGAAAAAAGTGAAAAGCCCTGGAGACTTTCCGAATACACTATATAATGAGCTATGCTACACGGGACTGCAATGTGCCCCTGTAGTATCAGTCTGGGTATCGGTTTTATTTGGGCCTAACACTTTCTTGCGTTTGAATCTGTGTGTCGATGCAGTCATAAGTTCGTAAACATTCATATCATCATGCTTCATGTTCTTGGCAGCTCCATTTAAACTACTACTTCAGTAGTCACTCCTCGAGAGCTCTGACTATGTCTACACCACATTAGGGTTTGGCGATATACCGGTCTTGGTGGTATTAGGAGACAGCGATATGGCGATACAGCGGTTATTAGTAAACAGCAATATTTTATGACGTCATAGAAGCGGTCATGTGTGCTGACCGCGTCAAAATATGTGTCCGCGGCTGCCCACCTCTGCATGATTGTATACCAGGAGTACAATTCCTGCCCACAGCGGCCGCCCCCGGCTCACATAATGAAGTCCCTGTCCACCAACGTCTGACATTGGAATTGGACGACTAGCGAGGCCGCCGAGCAGCGCAGAGCCTGCGAGTGGAGAGAGACCCTAATATATATTATAGCCGGCCCCAACCCGAGTGAATAAAGGTGTAATGTCGGTCTATGACGTGACCATGTATATCTTCTAATGTGGTCCTGTCTGACTCTGGCCTACTCCTTCCTGCAAGCTGTACTGCACTATTGCACATTGAAATAGCAGGCATTAGGGAATGAGTCATCATGAGTCCCTCCTCACTCCCCCATACATGACTAACAAAGACATTATTGTATGGTGGGCACAAGACATTGTTCTTTTTGGGGCCACCATATGTCAGTATAATGTCACCTTGTGGCTGCCCCAGACAGTGCCCCATAAAGTAAAACGTCTCCTTGTGGCTGCTCATACAGTATAATGTCTCCTCCTTGTGGCCCTAAGTGTTTTTTTTTTTTTTTCTTCTGCTTTTTATAAATGTGTATTTAATGTGATATATACAATTATCGTGATACATTTCTTAATATAGTTATCGTGGTAATATTTTTGATTTCGCCCAACCCTACACCACATGTCGGCAGTGAGATCATGTACTTACAAAGTCTTTCAAGTTGAGCATCTTGCGTAGCTCATCAGTGATAGTAGGGATGAGGCCTCCTTCAAGAGCATGTTGGCTTCTATAAAATACTGTATAACTTTCAGGATGTCTTATGTATGTACAGTGAGGAACAGAATTATTTAAACACCCTGAGATTTTGCAAGTTCTCCCACTTAGAAATCATGGAGGGGTCTGAAATTCATTGTAGGTGCATTCCCACTCTGAGAGACAGCATAAAAATAAAAAATTAGGAAATCGCATTGACTTTTAAAGAATTTTTGTCTAGCACTGCTGAACATAAGTATTTGAACACCTGAGAAACAGCAAGAATTCTGGCTCTCAAAGACCTGTTACTGTGCCTTAAAAGTCCACCTCTACTCCACTCATTAATCTAACTTAGTAGCACCTGTCTGAGCTCTTTAAAGACACCTGTCCACCCACAGTCAGTCAGATGCCAACTACTACCAGAGGCAAAATTGTGGACGTCCACAAGGCTGGAAAGGGCTACGGGGCAATTGCCAAGCAGCTTTGTGAAAATAGATCAACTGTTGGAGCAATTGTTAGAAAATGGAAGAGGCTGTCTGTCTCCCTCGTACTGGGGCTCCATGCAAGATCTCACCTCATGGGGTATCACTAATAAGAAAGATGAGGAATCGGCCCAGAACTACAAGGGAGGAGCTTGTCAATGACATGAGGAGATCTGGGACCACAGTTTCAAAGGTCACTATTGGTAGAACACTATGCCATCATGGTTTCAAATCATGCATTGCACCGAAGGTTCTCCTGCTCGAGTCCTCACATGTCCAGGGCTGTCTGAAGTTTGCCATTGACCATCTGGATGATCCAGAGGAGGCATGGGAGAAAGTAATGTGGTCAGATGAGACCAAAGTAGAACTTTTTGGTCTAAACTTCACTTGTCGTGTTTGGAGGAAAAAGGATGAGTTGCATCCAAAGAACACCATCCCTACTGTGAAGCATGGGGGTGGTAACATCATGCTTTGGGGGTGCTTTTCTGCGAAGGGGACAGTCAGACTGCACTGTATTAAGGAGAGGATGAATGGGGCCATTTATTGTCAGATTTTGAGCAACAACCTCCTACCCTCAGTCAGAGCATTGAAGATGGGTCGTGGCTGGGTCTTCAGCACACAGCCAGGATAACCAAGGAGTAGCTCCATAAGAAGCATATCAATGTTCTGGAGTGGCCTAGACCAGTGATGGGCAAACTGCGTCTCTCCAGCTGTTGTAAAACTACAAATCCCATCATGCCCTGCTGTAGGCTGATAGCTGTTTGGCATACTGGGAGTTGTAGTTTATCAACGGCTGGAGAGCTGCAGTTTGCCCATCCCTGGCCTAGCCAGTCTCCAGACCTAAATCCAATAGAACATCTTTGGAGGGACCTGAAACTCTGTGTTGCTCAGCGACAGCCCCGAAACCTGACAGATCTAGAGGAGATCTGTGTGGAGGAGTGGACCAAAATCCCTGTTGCAGTGTGTGCAAACCTGGTCAAGAACTACAGGAAACGTTTTGACCTCTGTAATTGCAAACAAAGGCTTCTGTACCAAATATTAACACTGATTTTTCTCAGGTGTTCAAATGCTTATGTTCAGCAGTGTAAGACAAATTCTTAAAAAATCATACAATGTGATTTCCAGAATCTTAAATTTTTTATTTTAATTCTGGTGGGAATGCACCTACAATGTAAATTTCAGACCCCTCCATGATTTCTAAGTGGGAGAACTTGCAAAATCGCAGGGTGTTCAAATACTTCTGTTACTCACTGTACATGAAAACATATCATTCTTGTTGAAACTTGCTTTTATTTATATGTATATATTTTTATTTATTTATTTTTTTGTTCTACAGCCTTAAATTAGAATGTGAAAAATTGGCAAGTGAAAAGACAGAGATGCAGAGGCATTATGTGATGGTACGTGGCCTACAACTGTAGTGTTTTACTTTTCGGGTTGCAGCTATGTTTGGTGTAGTCACATTTCTTCCCTTATTTTTCTCCACAGTATTATGAGATGTCCTACGGACTGAACATCGAAATGCACAAACAGGTAGGTTGATTTAATTAGTGTGGCATAGCCTTATCTTAAAGGGGTTGTCCCAATATGACACCACCTATCCACAAGACCATGTAGAACGAGGTCCTGTGTCCATTCAAAGTCTGACACTGCCAAACATACCAGTGCTTGGCTATCTCGCGCAGTCCCTAGTTGAGTGGAGTAGCAGTGCGCTTACTTGACAATCTCTACATTTAAACCTACCTGGGACATGTGCCATAGTAAAACTTGAGATTATTAGTGCTCGGCTCTATGCACATGCGGCCCACAAAATACAGATTCCAGCCGTGTGCATGCAGCAACTTCTTTGTAGAAATGCTTATTCTTTTGTCCACAAAAGGGCCAGGAATAGGACATGTTCTACATGGTGGCCCTCGAAAAAGTAGCCTGCCTCCAGCGATAGTATGACAAGATCAATAAGCAAGAGGATTTATTTTATTTTTTTTATTGCTCAAGTCACAAAAGATGCTGAAAGTTGTCCCTGTCCACGTCTATGCATCTTTGGGCACGTTGGATTATGTTGGCTGATACTTCTTGTAGCTCTTCCAACAGTGATGCTGCAGAAGAAAAAATGTCCTGCTTTTTCCAACATCACAGAGCTCGCTGGCACGGGTTCATGAACTGTTTACGGAGGAGAGAACTGTGAACGGGGTTATGGCCACCACGTTCCCCAGACTTGTCCACATGACATTTTTATCTGTGAGGAAATTTAAAACTGGAAGTGTCTGCTAACAATCCACATCCCCTGGATGAACTCAAGGAAAACATCACCAACACTATCCGCAGCATCACTGCTGAAGAGCTGCAAGCGGTATGAGCCAACATAATCAGACGTGCCCAAAGATGTTGTGTTGGTTGTTGATCAGTCTAATGGGGGTAGCATGTTGTGTGAATGTGCTGACCACTGAAGGTTGCCAGCATCTCCCCTGGTTACTACTTGGCTGCTGCTTCATTACTGTATCAAGTTCAGCACGTTAACTTGGAAAATCTGAGCGCTTGAGAAGTACAGATAGGTCTTTGGAATTGGAAACTTGAGGTATGGGCTTTTGGTTTGCGTGCTCCCATAAAGTTCTAACTTATGACCACGATAATGGTGAATAAAAAGAGTATTGAACTGGAACAAGGCACTAAGGGCCTCATAAGAGGAGAGCAGCTAAATGATTGCTCAACCCAGAGGACCCTCAATTGAGCTTGTATTGTCTGCCAAAGAAAGCATTAATGGCAGGGTGTAAGTATTCAGCAGATATGCTGACGCTCACATTTTCATCGAGATGATGGTACAATAAGTCTTTAAGAAATCGATTGGCTCTTAAAAAAGATTATCATTAGATGAAGTTGCACAGTTGGACACATTTCAAAATGCAACAATACGCTGCGTACTTGATGTATATGTGCTACTCCGTCTAAAATTCTTGTTTCATTAAATTAAAGAGCATGGCTGACCGACCAGGGCGAAGCAGAGAAATTGATTAGTTTAGGCTTCAGGACTTGAGTATATTCAAAGACCTTTAGCAAGCAATTGTAAGGAGCTGAGCCTCTGTGGAAGGTTTTCTTAGTCTTGTATGTGGCTGTAGGGTAGACATAAGCATTCACATGTCTGCTGTAAATGGCTCCAAGAAAGGTGCTTTGTTCATTGCTGAAGGTCACGTGGGTTCTCGTGGAAAAGGATTGTGTGCTCAGTCATGCATGCATCTTTAATAAGAGAGTGATATGAGAGCTATACATCTTGACTGGTGCTGGTTTCATGTTAGTTGTATGTAGGGATCGACCGATTATCGGTTTTGCCGATATTCAGTATTTTGATCGGTATCTGCATCTATTTTGCCGATATTCCGATAACGTATGGGGAACACAGATCAGGCTGATGTCAGCGCTCTCCGTTTTCCCTCAGCAGCACAGGAGAGAAGGAAGCAGTGTCTCCCTCCCCCTGTGATGCCGCTGCCGCCAATGAGAGGAAGGAGGACAAGAGAAGGGGAGGGGCTATGGCCGCTGCGCCACCAATGAAGAGAAATCTCTCATTAATTCATATACAGGAGGCGGGAGCTGGCTGCAGAATCGCATAGCCGGCTCCCGACCTCTATGAGCGGTAGCTGCGATCTGCGGTAGTTAACACCTCAGGTGCTGCGGATCGCAGCTACCGCTCATAGAGGTCGGGAGCCGGCTATGTGATTCTGCAGCCAGCTCCCGCCTCCTGTATATGAATTAATGAGAGATTACTCTTCATTGGTGGCGCAGTGCGCCCGCCCCCCCCCCCAAGCCCCCCAGTATTAATCATTGGTGGAGCAGTGTGCCCCCCACCCCAGCATTAAAAACATTGGTGGCGCAGTGTGCCCCCTCTCCCCTGCTCCTCCGATCGGAGCCCCAGCAGTGTAAGCCTGTGGCTCCGATCGGTTACCATGGCAGCCAGGATGCTATTGAAGCCCTGGCTGCCATGGTAAGCTCTATGCTGCTGTGTGCACAGAGCAGCAGGGACAGTGTGAGCTCCTATTCACCTAGAGATCTATCAGGGTGAATAGGACAAGGGTTCTAGTCCCTAAGGGGGCTAAAAGTTAGTAAAAAAACAAAAAAAAAAAACCCCCTAAATATGAAGTATAAATGACAAAGATTTAAAAAAAATTAATACAGGTTAGCAAACATTATTTTCAGCAGATTTGTGTCGGAATTTATTTTTTTTAATGAAAATTACCAGAATATTGGTATAAATTATCGTCTCTCGTCCTGAAAGTTCACAAAGTATCGGTATCGGCCCTAAAAAATCTATATCGGTCGATCCCTAGTTGTATGCTTCTTGACGTATTACGAAAAAAAAATGTAAAGAGCACCATGCTGTTCCTGGTTTAGTAATGTCACAAGGTCTATTTCAGAGCCTGGTGCAATAACGAATATTCCCAAAGTGCGGTCTACTCTTTCCACATTACCTCTTTATTTGCAATTTATACAGGGCTGCATGTTCTTCAGGTAGGACTGACTTGGTGCTCATCAGTAGTGGCAGCTTTTACCTCTTTTTAGCATTTAAAATATAAAAATAAAGTTTTTAGAGGTTTTTCTTCAGCTGCAACCATTAATAATTGTAAGGAGACATTTGGTAGCTAGTAATCATAATTCTTATTAAAACGGGTGATGTGTAGACCCCAGGGTGCAGGCAGGCTCAAATTGATGCTTTTTGCTGACTGATCACCCGCGTGGCCTAAGTGCTCATTATGTTGTAGAGAGGGCCTTTGGAGCACTCATTACATTTGACAGGAACTCTCTCTGGGGGAAAACTGGGCATTAGCTAGACTCCTGACAGGCTGAAATTAGTCCTGCTTTATGGCTTATAACCAAATGGTAGTAAGGAATCATCTGGGGACGCAAAAAAATGTCACTTCTGACAACATCTTTGTTACTGGGAGATGGGAAGAGGGGCAGAGGAAATCCATAGAGACAGCGTTAACATTCTTACGCCCCGGCTGCTGTGTAGATGATTCACGTAACTTTTGTGAAAGCCGCCTGCCTACTGTCATCTCTTAGCACCATGATGCGTGAATGGTATATGTACTAGGTTAATGTTTTTTTTCTTTTTTTTTTCTTCGCCCTTTCACAACTGGATTCCTTGGGTGTTTGACTGCTTTACGGTGGCTATGCAGGTTGCAGAAAGCTTTTCCTCTACCCACATGCAGCTAGCATTTCTCTCTGTTGTATATGGTGATTGTGCCTGCGGTATTGTACCTTTTGTCATTTTCATTATGTGTAATATGCTGAAAGAGGCTCTAGTGTAAGATGAGATCCCCCTCCCCTATGGTCCAGTAACCCCCAGGAGATTGATCACAGAGCCTATTGAGGAACCATAAAATGGTCCTTGGAAACGGTATTCTCTCTTGCTGAAGTGATAGGCCGAGTCTTTGTGTCCCTATGTGAATAGGGGTAATGTTTGGACCTGCCCTGTAATGAGTGTTTTATGTGTCCCGGTAATTTTAACCCTCTAGCCACCTGCTTTTTAGAGTTTTTTTGTTTTCTGGTGTGGGCACACCAGTGCAAGGTCATCATTTTGCCTACTACACTTGGTTAATTGCTCAGAAATAGGCCTCTTGCATCCGTTCCGTGCATTGGGGACCACAATTTGCGGTCCCCAATGCACGGGCAAGTCCGTGCGGCAGCTGGGACGGATCGAGACCCATTCAACTTGAATGGGTCCGTGTTCCGTCTACACCGCAAAAAAATAGAACAAGTTCTATATATTTATTTTTTTGGGCGGAGAGGAGGCTCAGATAGAAACGCCACGGAAGCACTACGGTTCCGATCCGTGCTACCTTTCTGCATCTCCGTGATGCGGACCCGTTCAAGTGAATGGGTCCGCATCTGTGATGCAGAGTGCACACGGGCCGGTGGCCGCGTATTGCGGACCCGCCCTATGCGGGCCGCAATTCAGCCATGGGGTACACAACGTTCGTGTGTGAGAGGCCTTAGGCCAGGAACAGCATCTCTCCTGTGCATGGTCTGCAATTGGTACAGCAGCTTAGGCCAATTGTCTGTAGCAGACTGTATTCCTCTGCAGACATGTATTGGCAGGGCGGGGACAGTTTTAATCTACTGTTAGGCCTTATTCTCCCGTCAGCTATTTGATCAGTTATTTCCATCAGTTATTGTGAGCCAAAACCAGGTGCGAGTGAAAGAGAACAGGTTGAGATCTTTTCATTATACCTGATCTTTGAGAAGGCTTCACTACTGGTTTTGGCTCACAATAACTGATGGAAAACTAATCAAATAACTGAAGAGTGAACTGGGCTTAAGTAGAATATTATGGACAATTTTGTATGAGGAATGGAGACTTTTGTTTGTCATCAACCTACATGCTTGGAAGTGATCAAATTTGAGTTAAAAGGCAGATTATTCCCATTTTATGGATTTATGGCATTCACAAGATTTGAAGGGGTTGTTCAGCCTTTGGAGCAAACATCCCCTGGGGCTCTAATCATAAAAAACTCATGTCCATGGTCGAGTTCCAGTCCTTGCAGGACCAGGAAGTGACTTGGTCCTATGACCACAGCGGGCATGTCTGATACTTGTGGATCCTAGTGGTAGATATGCCATAGATGTCTAAAATAGGAAAACGCGTTTATGGGTAATGGCTGCTGAGGTACAGCCAGAATCCCTTCCAAAATATGGTTTTGCTATAGATCGGGGTGGTGTACAAATTAGCATTCTCTGGAAGGTTCTTACTGGTAAATGTTATCCTAAATGTGTTTTCTTATTGACCACAGTTGGTGGTTTTATGGTGCTTTGTTCCTTATTAAAGGGTCATTCCACATGATAGGGGTAACTTTTATCAACCAGGATACTCCTAAGTTCACTGCAAGAGGTGAAAAATGGTGAGCTTTTGGAAGACTAGAAAATGGATGCATTAAGAAGGGAGGGTTTCCAGTAAATAGATTGAAGAACAAGTTTCCAATACCGCTTGTCTAGCAGGTTGCAAGGACAGAGTTGGTATGGATTTTTTGCAGTTATAATAAGGGGGCATGACACCTCTCTAGTTTGTACTTGCATCTCTAACTCTACATATTTATGGACTGTTAAGTCTTAATATAAACCCCCTTGGAGGAAGATCCAACAACTTTATTAAGAGGTGAATTTGTAGCGTCTTCTGCTATCTGTGCTCCAGAACCTGGAATCTACTCCAAGCGGGAGCTGGAGTTGAGTTCAGTTATAATTTACGCCAGTTTTCTTGCGTAAATGTGTTACACTCCACTTAAGAAAGGGCTTGTCGGAAAACAAAGTTGTTACAGATTGGTGTAAAGACTTCACCAATATCTGCAAAAAGTCAGAAGAAAAACTGCCATCAAAAGGCATCAGCAGCTGCTACCATACCCGGGCAGTTTTTAAACTAGGGATACTTGGGGGGATGTCTTTAGAGGATCCAGTTTTGGACATTATGAATGTTCATTCATATTCTTCTACCATTTTTGAAAAAGTTTGTTTGCTTTTTATGGCACATTTTTATGTTGTTCGGGTACCTTTTTTAGTCTCCTTTTATCTGCATAAGGCCTCATGCACACTACCTTGTCCATTTTGTGGTCCACAAAAAAAATGGATGCTGCTTTTTGTTGCAGACCCATGGACCCATTAAATGGGTCCACGGTCCGCACTTTGCGGGCAAGTATAGGACATGTTCTATACTTTGTGGAACGGACACATGGATGCGAAAGGCATACAGAAGCATCCATTCAGCAGAGGATAGCACATGTCCTATACTTGTTCTCAAAGTGCGGACCCATTGAAGTCAGCGGGTCTGCAGCAAAATGCGGCATGCGCACAGACCAGATCTGCAGGTTGCAAAACGGACGTGGTGGTTTGCAGAGGTCACACAACATTTTTCCAGAAGAGTAAAAATACTCCTCCGACCATTTCTGAGGAGTATTTTTACCCGAGGAGTACGAAATCTGCAGTAATTCAAATATATCTGCCTACACTTGCTCACGTATGCGTTGGCGGCTGCGTTTGGAGCCTCTGTTGCAGATTCTGTCTAAAGACCAGACAATAAAGCCTTACATGCAGCACTTTTTTGTTCTGGTAGGCAGACTGGTGAATGGAAACTGAACGGACTCCTACATGTTTTTTGCTGGACTTTGCAGGATGGAAAAACATGGTACACTACACTTTCCCATCCTGCAGATTTTTTTTTTTTACTATGGTGATGGATGTCAGTGTGGCATCTGTTGTGTATGTTGATCGTATGACAAACCCAGCCTTATCTGCCCGATCCAGCACTTCCGTTATTTTTATTGTTCTGCTCCATTTGATGAGCAGAACAGAAATAAATAGGGCCTCAGAGGTGGGGATTTATGCAGGGGACCTTTACTGGTCTAAATAACATCAAGCTATTATAGCAAAGTTATAAAGTCCAGTCCAATATGGCGGATCTTCCCTATACTTTACCACTTGGCTATAATAGTCTGTCTGCATTCACTACATACTGCACCACATACATGCGTGTGATGATCACACACTGCACTACATGCATCACACAATCGTTGCGTTACACACTGCTGTCACCTTGTTCTGCGTCCATCTTCATGTCCGGGCCCAGTCTTTAGCTCCACCGCTGCCAGGGTCCTTGTGCTGCGTGCCTGGCACTCCATATTCAAACATCCCCTGGGAAGCTAGCCCCTCCTCCTTCCAGCGCTTGCTGGCTTCCCCTTATTCAGGGCCTGTATCGCGCCTGCCCAAACTCAAATGGCAAATCTCCTTGCTGTCTGTAGCTTTGCTACTTGGTTACATGGGCACTGGCTGTGCCGTTCACAGCGTGCCATACGCTGATGACAGGCAGGGGAAAGTCTAAGGCGTATTGGTACGCCTTAGACTTTTTTCAGGGAGTAAAATGGTCTGAACAGGCGTCTATGACCCTTGTACTGGCGTTATTGCGATCTCTGGTGGTGTGTGTGAAGCCTAAGGGCTCTTTCACACGAGCGGATGCCGTGCGGGTAATCTTCTGCGTGTAAGAGAGCCAAGCCCCGTTCCGGACAGCAGAGACACGGAGCAGTAACATGATAAAGAAAACTCTTTGCATCTCTGACCTTTTTTCTACAAAATCACGGTGACCACTTTATCTCGCTGTGATTTTGTAGTAAAAAGATCACTGGGAGGCACAGAGCATTATCAATCATGTTAATGCTCCGTGTCTCTGCTGTCCGGAACAGATCTTGGCTCTCAGATTACCCGCATGGCATCCGCTCGTGTGAAAGAGCCCTAAGGGTGTTTTAATATGGTGCCATTCTTTGTAAGTCCTAGGCGGTACTCGTTTGCTTTTATTGGTTTGTTGGGACTGTCCAACAGTGAAGTATTTGATGGCCAGCCACGTACTAATGGTCGTGCTCTGGTATTTGCTTGCTCTGGCTTTTCACTTAAGTAGGCATGCTATGTCATCTGTTGCTAATTGCAGCCTGTAGTATTTTTATGTCATGACTGATGTCTGAGAGCCAAAGGTTCACTTTGTGACAACGTGACACCTGCTTTATTGCTGACACATTCATATGCTCAGTTAGTGAAAGTATCTTGAGTAATGCCAAATTGGCTTTTTTTTTTTTCCCCTCCCTCGCCCCTCACAAAGTTTGTTCTCTGTATCGTGAACGTGGTGTGATCTCTCAGACTTGTCAGCCACTCAAGGGTTATCATGTTTCAAACTAAGGTTTAAAAGTTCTGACATGCTAAAGATGTACAAGAGCAAAACTCTTGAGATCTTGACAAGGGTCTTCTGCTGCCAATTGGCTTTATGTCAGCAGCAGTTACAGCTGCTAGTGAGCTGGACATTATTTGCTTTGCTGGAAGGTACGTTGTGGAGAACACTGGGACAAGTGGTCTGTGACGGTCCCTGACTACATAGTTTTGCTCCCATATTGTTTCATTTATAGAACTTTTTTTTTTCTGCTGCCTTTCCATACATCAGTATTGTCCCAGTATGTGTTACTGTCAATGTTGGCTTACAGTCAATACTGCCTGCAAGCTTGTATGGCAATACCAAGCATAGCCCATAGTAGAGTGGTGTGGTTTCTAAGGAAAAAAAATCATTTTATGTGGGCTACGTAAACTATCTATCCATCAGAAGGAAGAAAATGGTTTTCCTAGTACTACGTGATGGAGGGAGCTAGTCTGTAACTTAAAGGGGTTGTTGCCCTTTAGGACTTTTTAAACTGATGGCAGCAGCAGGTTTTACATTTTGGGGGGAAAATAAATTGTGGATGGATGTCTTTCTCAGCCTTATAAACTGTTACTATGTTGCTATAATCATCTGCTCCCCAACACTGTTATGGCTCCCTGGCTCTCTTTGGGCAGTCCTCGTCCTGTAAACGTCCAGCTGGATGGTGTCATATGCACCGCTGCAGCTAATGACTGGTCTTGGAGATGACATGTCCTCAAGAGGCACATGACCCAGCATTGAAGCGCCACTTTGAGACAAGTCTCCTCTGAGGCCAGCATTGGCTGCAGCAGTGCATGTCATCATCCAGAAGTTTACTAGATAGGGAGCTGGTAAGTTTGATTTTTCAATTTGCCACCACCACCAAAGTCCTGAAGTTCAACTAACCCTTTAACAAGCCTGAGTGAAAATATTAGTCAAGCCAGAACCCCAGCTTAAAAGGGTTTTTCAGAACTTTAATACTGATGAACTATCTTCTAGATAGGTCTTCAGTATCTGATCGGTTGGAGTCGGACACCCAGGACCCCCGCTGATCAGCTGTTTGAGAAGGCACCGTTCCCTTTGAGCGCTGCGGTCTTCTCTGGGCTTTCCAAACACAATGCTGTACATTGTATAGCGGCTGTGCTAGGTATTGCAGCTCAGCCCTATTCACTTCTATGGGGCTGAGCTGCTCCTAGGCCACATGACTGATGAACCCGTTGCTTAGAGAAGGCTGTGGCGCTACTGTGAGTGCCAGTGCCTTCTCAAACAGCTGATCTGTGGGGGTTCTGGGTGTCAGACCCCACTGATCAGATGCTGCACAGGTCATTAGTATTAAAGTCTCGGGAAAACCCCTTTAACCCTTGACAGAACAGAGCAGGGTATTGGCTGGATGAGATGCTTTTGAATAAGAGTTTTGGGAGACTGGAGGAGACCCTTTCAAGGGGTCATGTATTGATGTAAAGAAATCAGATAGTACATGACAGTCTCTTTCTAACATAGCTAGAACCAGCCCTGTACCTCACATGGATCCAGAGATCTCCTCATTATTGCTCTGCTAGATGTATATCAAGCTGACAGCTTAGGGGGATGTATCCTTTCAGCAGCGGCTTGTGGCTAGTGACAGTTGAAGATTTGACCTGAGCACGTGCAACCACCTCAGTGAAGTGGAGAAGAAATGAGGAAAAGAACAAACAGCAGGTGGCTCTATACAGATACGTTTTCTTGAATAGCTCAGTGGCTATACTACATTTTTAATTACATGCAAATACAAAAGAATTCAGATATAGGTGCTGGGTTGGAAAATGTAGAACATTTTTAATAGCCCACGGAGACCCAGCTTTTTGTAGAGTCTTATTGGCAATGTTCCATGGCAGAAAATAAGTGGTTTAGCTGTCTTCCAAAACGGCAAAAAAAGTCTTGGGAATTGGACGACTTCAAAAGGAGCCATAATGTGGCTTTATTGGTGGTCTCGAGATGGCCGAGTTCTCATGTCTACGGTTTGATTTTGGGGGAGATGCACGCCTACGTTGGTGATAAAACCATGCTACTGTTGGAGGACCTGCAAATACGGAGAAGTTTGTATGTAAGTCCAGGCGCTCAGCATTGTCTAGCTGTGAGAGCTGCGCTATTCTGGTACATAAATGAACGAAACTGAGGTATGTAGGAAGGGCGTGCGTTGATAACCGTTCTTAATCCCAAATGCTCTTTGAGAAGCAACCTCTGCAGTTTGTCATATCCCAGTTAATATGGCAGTAAGGAGGAGATGAATGTGTCTACTTCCCTAAGCCCTTTCCTCGGGAGACCTGTAAATTTGATTGGCTGCTACAATTCCAGCAGAATCATTCGATTTGAGAGCAATAGAGAGATAAGATATCCAATTACCCAAATGATTTGCGGGGTTAGCCACCGTTGTCATGGAGACTCGAGTTGGAACAAATTAAATTTTAAGCAATAAAATAATTTTAAAGCTCATTTGGGATCAGAGAAATTTGGCAGTGGCGTATACCTGAATTGATTCTTAGCTTGACATGCTTTTTGACATTGATATACTGTAGGGACCACGGCTTCCAGATCCATATGACTTCACTTTTAATGGATCATTCCTTACTAATTCACATATTTGTCGTCGACTTTTCAGCAAGCCTTTTCTAATGCTGGTGGAAGTTTGTTTAAAATCTTGACCAAAAATATAAAAAAATGCTTCAATTTTGATATTAATGCTCTGACTTTTAAGAACCGGGGGAGGAGTGGCAGTGCTGTGTTTGTGTGGTTTCTTCTTAACCAATCAATTAATGGATTCCTGGTTTACATAATGAGCGCCAAGCATTTAAGAAGAGTGGCGTGGATTTAAAAAAGAATGCTCAGCACAGAGAGCATCCCCCCCCCCCCCCCCTTTCCATATGTCTGCTGTTAGACAGATGGAGATGAAAATTGCTCTGAGGTCAATAAGCCATTTGCAGCGTTCTCACTGGCTTCGATTTTTCTCTCATCCGCCACACAGATTATCTCAAATGATTCAGTAATGACAAAAAGTGCAACATTGACCTTTATTCCTTTGTGGTTTACAATGTTGCATAGTATAAATGGCAGGAAGTCCATTTTTATTTCTAGGAGGACTTTTGAGCTATTGACCCAGGCCTTTTAACCCCATGTCAGTAACCAAACTACTAAATGTAGGCAGTGCCAATGGTGATTGTTATATATTCTTGTTTTGCCTGATCCTTCTCTTTTTAAGTATAAAGGTACCATAATGCATGGTTTGTTAAAAGGGTTATCCTGCTAAAATGATTGCCTGTCCAAAGGTTTAAACAGTGGGACTCTCAGCAATCCATGTGGCCAGGTAATATACTTTTCGTTGGATAACCCTTTTAGTTTATTCTTTTCACAGCAGCTTTAGGCAGGGTGGATTTGATTTAAATCAAACTGATTTAAATCACTAGTTGGTAAGGCTTGATTTAAATCATAGTCTTCTACATAAAGACTAATTCTTGCTGGTATAACTTATAATATGCAAGTAGATGAAGATTTAAACAACTTTTCATATTAGTTTGATTAGGTTGATTCTGTATTCATAGGTTTGTAGAAGTTAAGATTAAGGTCTCTTTCACAACTCTGTTCATGTTATAACATTTTTGCTGTGAAGAAGAGGCATGTGATCTCTGCTGAGTCAAATTCAGTTTTGAGAACTGCAAAAGTCAACCAAGCATCTGGGATAATATCTTGTAGGCAGAGAAACTGCCCAATAATCTTACAAAAACCTTGTTAAATAACGATTCGTTAAAAAACGAATCTTTATTTCATGATGGAATAACCTTTGGATGGTAATAGATTTTCCTCCAAAAAGCATGTTATATAAAAAAAAAAAATCTGATTTAAATTTTTTTTTTTTTTTTTTTTTTTTTTTTTTTTTAAATAATTGATTTTTATCCACCCTGGCTTTAGGTGATGTCTTCAAGACATTGGCTGCTATCCAGGAGACATGCCAATGATTAACTCGGGGTGGGCTGTAGATGGCTTTAGCCTGTGGCATTGTAAGACATAGCCACAAACATTGTAATGTCTGAAGATTATCTCCTGGGGCACAAAGGTTCAGGCATGTTGGAGGAGAGCTGGTTGGCCCCTCTGACATATTGGGGCAAAATGATTTAAGATTTTTATGCCATAAAAGCTGAAGCTTGACGGGCTCTATTTTTGAGGTATAATTTTTGACTTTTTACACTTCTTGACGCTTTTGGACTCGCACTTTGGTTACTGCAGTCATTCTTCCCTAAAATTATCAAATACTGTCAAACACTCTGGGGGAAGAGGTGGGGGATTTATCATGAGAGGAGGTTTTGAAGCCCATTTTACAAGTCTGCATTGCATAACTTACACCAAATTTACCACTACCAATTTGGAGAGGCCAAACCTTGGAACTTTTTTAAAATGTTGGCACATACATACATACATACATACATACATACATACATACATACATACATATTTTAGATATAATGACTAAATAAATGCTTTCCGTGGCCGTATGATGATTGTACTGTTTTTTTGTGTTAAATATATCTCCTTGTAAGTGTCAAACTGAAAACCTTCTCACTAGCTACGCAACGGGCCAGTCTCTAAGGCTTTGTTTGCGAAGAGCCGCCGGCAGAGACTCGCCTCAGTCTCCAGACTGCTGTAGTTTCTTCCTACTACTTTCAGCGATCCTTTTTAGCTCTTGAATGGAGGGCACTGCTACAAGCATGTCATTTGCAAAACCCTGGTCATCGTTCAGGTAGCGGGGACCAATGGGTGAAGTTGAGCCAGCTATTAAAAATGAACACTCAAGAGTCGGCATTAGGAACATAAACAATTAAGGGCTCTTGAGATGTTCTGAGAGCTGCCATACAGATACAAGAGCCTTTTCCTGACATTGTAGGCTGTGGTTCTTGGTGCCAGAGAACTTGGACAATTATTACTAATCTGTGTGCCAGAGCTGCTTCAAGCATGAAGGATTTGGTTTATTCCTGTTTATCTTGATTTACAGTGCAGGGCTGAACATACACGTTACAGATTTGTACTCTGGCCGCAAAACCACTCAGAATGCAGCAGAGATACATAATTGCCGATATCCTGGAAACATTGCACTTGAGGATATTTGTTGCTTTTCCGTACCAGACTGCATTTAGTCTCCTATGCACATGCTGGCTCGTTTTAATATGCTTTCTACCCCCTCCACATGTTCTACTATTAGCAAGACAATTTGATTCAAGTTCCCCTAACTGTTAGAAGATGGGTCGAGTGTTGCCAGCAAAGGGAATTTGTCAGCAGGAAATGACCTATTGTTCAAATAACGTTTTTATATTGCGCTTATTTTGTTAGCATTTTTATTTTAATTTTTTAAAATTTATTTTTAGTTTTCCATGTCACGATGTTCAAAAAACAAAAATCTAAATGCATTGTGTTTTCGCACCAATCACTAGGTCTAAAATATATCGAGACTTCATGTTTACATGTTGCAAGGATCGTTTTTTGAGTAGCGATCTCATTATCCCAGGCAGGATTACAATGACAGATTACACCTATATAGAGATAAGACAGGATCTACCATTCACAATAGGTGATGTCGCAGCTTATCTTCTCCCTCCTGACCTCTGCACAGGTCATCGACCATGCTTAGAAGTCAATTAGTCCCCTGCAGTCTATTGTGCTTATGATCCACGTAGCTGTTCTCAACGAACAGGAAGTCTTGACCTATTAAGTTTTTAGTGTGAAAACTGCATGGGGTATGTATGTGTGTATATATATATATATATATATACATAACGTGGAAAATTAAAATTTTTAAGCAAAAGGGCGTTTTCTGTGGCACATTCCCTTTAACACACTGTACCATGGATGAGGGGCCACCAAAGTTGCAGTCTGCAGAATTTGAGGTCATACAGCATCCAATCACTTGGAGGTGGAAAAGTTACAAGTGATCTGGCTTGGTGTGCATTCACACAACCGTAGATCCACCAAAACACTGACACCAGCCTTGCGCATGCTGCAACGCGATGTAGACCCATTGATTTAATGGGTCCTTGGTCTGAAGTTGAGGTTAACTACAGGACGTGTCCTATCTTTTGTGGTGCTTCGCACGGAGGCGGAAGCACCAGGAGGCCCATGCCACAGAAAGTTGGGACATGTTCTATACTTCACCGCAACATGCAGACCATGGGCTCAATAAAGTCAATTGGTCTGCACCGTGACGCGGTGTGCACATAGCTGGTATCGGTGTTTTGATGATCTGCTTTTTACCCGCCGGAAAACACGGTCGTGTGAATGCACTCTTGGTCTCAAACTGAAAGGTGGTTAATCCTTAGCAAACCATTATAGAAGTTAACCATTCTTGAACATACTTGACTTGCTGTTGCTTGATATGTAGCCATATGTGTTTTTTGTTCTTTTATTTTTTTCGGTTTACTAGCGTGCTTATATTTCTCCCCCTCGTTTTTTTTTTTCTCCATTGCAGACAGAAATTGCCAAGAGACTGAATACGATTTGTGCACAAGTCATCCCATTTCTTTCTCAGGAAGTAAGTAAAATGCTGGCTGCTAAAGTGCAATTATGCTACTTCTGTTTGCAAATTAGTTAGCTTTACAATGTTAATTTTATTGCATTGCATAAGTGCGAAGAACATCTGTTCCAGTTATGGTGTGTGGAGCCCCCTGCTTCTTTACATAACAGATTGCAGGGCAGACTATGGGAATGGAGAATACAGGGGCTTCATATATCATAGGCTACCCAATTCTAATTACTGTGCAAAAGCAAACCGAAATAGGACAAACCAGGAAGCCAGCTGTGATTCTGAATGGCGTGGATGTTTCTAAACACTATGGGGCAGGCTTATTAAGACCAGCCTTGTGTGCACTAGTCCTAATTCGTCCTGTGCCGACGTGAGGTGCACGCCTTGATTGTTCCATCACCCATGCATCAGAAACTGAAATCTTCTCCAGCCAGGAGGTGTAATGTGGTGGTATTCTGGTGTATACATTGTTAAATGCGTTAGGTCACAGAGGTCCTGCCCACGTCCCGAGCACTCCCACTTGAGCCTCGTCCACCTCTTGCAGCAGACCCCAAAAATAACAGTGCGATGAACTGGAAACTGAGCACTCCGTCCTCCGGTTTAGCGCTTGTACCAGGATACTGCAACTCTGCTTCCATTTACCTGAAGTGAATAAAAGGGGTATTCTAAGGGGCTTTTTTCTTTAATTCACAACTGGTTGTTATTAAATTGCCTAGTGGCACGGAGCTCCTCAAATGATATGCTCTTGGCGCTTCCTGGATCATGTGCCTTACATTACGCATGTGATCCTCGCCTTGTTACAACCCACGTGATCGTGTCGCTGACACATTTCGTGCCTGCCCTCTGCACTCCATAACCATAGCGCATGAGTGAGAATTGATCTCTTGCTCTGCTGACGTCTCCCACAGATTGGCACTGTATGACCACAACCTGTGAGAGAAACCTTAGGTAGGTTACCACTCTGAAGTTAATGCTTTGGTTAATTTAATATTAATTTATTAATTAATATTTTCCTGTGCAGCATCAACAACAGGTGGCTCAAGCTGTAGAGCGTGCCAAACAAGTGACCATGGCAGAGCTGAATGCCATCATCGGGGTACGTGGCCTTCCTGGTCTACCTCCTACAGTGTGTATAACCAGCTTTCTTTACTTGTTTAATGTATGATATTATGTTTGCATGATTGCTGCCAGAATTACTGGGAAAGACTAGTGCTGTGCCATGTCAAGATATTAGTATCTTAAAAAAAATAATATCCCAAGAAGAACATTTTTCCATATAGACATGCACTGTTCAGGCTATTCCAGACTGGTGGTACCTGTATGTTCTGGTTTCCTGCCATGAACTTCAACACAAGCTCACATTGGGTGCCAACTGTAATTGGAGATGTACTCGCCTACCTCTTAAAGGGATCTGTCATCACCGACCTGCTATCAAACTGTTTGCATAGACGCACAGCTGTGGGTCACTGGATTACAACGCACTTTTTCTTTTGTTGATCTGGGGCTCTGTTCCAGAGTTATGTCACTTTCTCTTAATATGCAGATTAAGGCTTCAGTGCTCTTGTTGCACCCAAGCTCCACTCCCTCCCTCACTGGTTTGCCACCGTTTGGCCCTGCCATTCAAAGCAGCCAAGCAGGGGCTGGCCACCGAAAGGAGTGGAGCTTTGCTGTAACAAGGGGGTCACCATTGCTCTTGTTGCCCCCAAGGCCGAATTTTCATATTGAGAAAAAAAGTACCGTAACTTAGGAATGGAGCCTAGGATTTCAGGGTCAACGTCATAGACGTTTGAGTTTTCTGTTCTTTGTTATATTCAATCATGTGAGCTTTTACCTGAAATGTGCACTACTAATGGGGTCATTTATTAAACTGGTGTGAAGTAGAACTGGCTTAGTTGCCCATAGCAACCAATCAGATTCCACCTTTCAGTTTCCAAAGGCGGAATTTGATTGGTTGCTATGGGCTACTAAGCCAGTTCTACTTTACACCAGTTAAAACATTTATGGGGTAATTTATATCATTCGATCTAATATTCAAATGTATGCTTGAAATGGATTTACTTATAGCTGAATAACCTTGGATTAAATAGCAAGACCTGACTATTGTGGGCTTGAATTAGAACTGGTCTTCACTGGGGACTAGATGATCGCTGTCACCCAAGAATTGAGGAAATAAAACACTGAGCTATCCAGTGATGTCTTTATCCTCTCCTTTGGGCGACCCCTTATGTATAGGTGACACCGTGCGGGGTGTTAACCCTCCCCCTTTCAGTGGCATGGTGCAAATTGTTCTGCGATCCCCGAGGGGCTGCTTCATCAATGTCCATTTCTGAAATCTGGCTCTGGATTGAGCAGCTTGTCTGTGCCTATATATTTAATTGCTTGACATGATGGTGCCTTGCAGATCCTAGTATGTGTGTGTTTTTTTTTTCCCTCCAGTCTCTCTCCCTTGGTTTTTAATCTGTTTATTGCCTAATGCCGCCTCCGTGTGACTGTCAATCACCAGTTATTTGTTCCGCATTAATGAATTCACTGAACCATGCATTCCTCCCTCTGTGTGAATTCAATTATTCCCGCCACATAGGCTAGAGCGTTTCTGGCCTCCCAACGCAGGCGAATCAAGGAGCTGTCCTTTCTGATTTTATTCATGTGAGCGGCTTGAGCCGATTCAGCTTACTCATTTATCAATTTATGTTAATTGCTTGTGAGAAGATGCCCTGCTGGTCTTTATGGTTCCCTCAGACACTTTGTAATGATAATTAGACATGCTGCTGTATGGATTAACAGTGCCATAGTCCAGTGACGTCTGCAGACAATGGGACCAGTTAATCCATCTGTGCTTAAAATTACATCCCAACTGGAGACTGAGGGGAAAAAAAACCCCCTCCTAAAAAACGCGGGAGGATTAGTGCTGATAAAAGAATGAGTCTCAGCTTGAAAACTCTCCTTTCATCAGTTTCTCAATTGCAGATCTGCAGTTGCTTTGCCTGTGGTAAGCCATTGGCAGTCAATTAGGTGAAATAAACTGGGAGGGTGACCTTCATTTCCTTTTAATAGCTTTTTCCTCCCTGAAATGGGGAGCTTCAGTGGATTTTCAGCTTACGTTTTATTCAAGCCGCTTTATTACACTTGACAGCTTAGCCTTGCATAAACATTCCCTCCCCTAACCTTCTTCCCTGCGCCCCCTCCCCCCCCCCCCCCCCCCCCCCCCCCCCCCCTAAACGGCGCTCTTCATTAACATCGCCCACTCCCCCAAATGGTGAGCTTATTTTACATTTGAGCGGCTATTGAACAAATGAAAATCAATATCCGTAATCCAATCTCTGCGCAGGGCGATCGGTTTCATTTCTTTTTCATGAGCATTAGTATATTAGGGCCTTGATCTGCCGCCATTACAGCGGGCATCTCTTTAATCTTTGCCCTCAAGTATGATTTGTCCATTTGCATATGTTAAGAGAGAGAGTCTCTCGGGCGATCGATGACTATAGGGCCGTGCAAGAAGTCTCGCTCTCCCGCATATGCTTCACTTGCCTAAATGGAGCCTTTGTGCATCCTGCAGAATCGCAGGAGCATAAAATTGGGTTGACAATTCGCTGGACCTTTGCCCCCTTTCATTGAAAATGCAGTGTGTCGACCTGTATCCCTGGAGGGGAGTGGATGCTAGGAGCCCCTGTCTGTTGCTAGAAGCGGCAGCTGCATTGGAAGTATGCACTGGCCGGTCTGATAGCAGCTGTCGGTATTGTTGAGCAGGCAGACTTGGTAGACAGAACAATGGAGGGGGGGCATGCTCCCGAGGAGCTGCCGCTTTCACACCAGAAAAAAAGAAATAGTAATTTAACGGTTTAGACACCTATTAGGAGTGTGAAAGATCATGGGTTTTCTCATGCAAATAAGCCAGACGTAATTCTCCTATCACGTTTAGCGCAGCCTCCCGGCAGCAGCTAATTTTGTGATGGTGGTGGGCTAAATATGTATTAAAAATAAGCAGTTTTAACTAACTTTTTTTTTTTTTTTTTTTTATAAATATGTTATGTACATAGATAAATGGTGACATGCTAGGGCTTTCACGGTTGAGCCAATGGCTTCCCTTCTGCTTCGTTATAGGAGCAGAAAAACTGAGATGGTGAAAGTGCTGCATCAGGCACATAGCTGAAACTAGAACAGCCCCTAACGGACCCCACTGACTATCAGGTCTGTCGGGTTTCGGTTTGGGAGCATATGCAGGACTTTTTTCCCAATGACGGACACCGACCAGAAACTCTAAAGCAGCTTAAGGCCTCTTGCACACTAACGTGTTTTTTTTTTTTTCTCCTCTCCAAGTTTACGTTCTGTTTTTTGCATTCCGTATACGGACCATATATGGAACCATTAATTTCAATGGATCTGCAAAAAAAAGGAAGGTATTCCGTATGCCTTCTGTTTTCGTATTTCTGTTCTGTTTCAAGATGGAACATGTCCGTTATTCAGACAATAATAAGACGTCAGCCGTATTTTTTTGCGGATCTGTTTTTTGTGGACCCTAATATACTGAAAGCCATACGGTCGTGTGCCAGAGGCCTAAGGCCTCTTTCACACGAGCGTGGTGTATTGGCTCCGGGTGCGTTCAGTGAAACTTGCACCATTTTGCAAGCAAGTTCAGTCAGTTTGGTCTGCAATTGCGTTCAGTTCAGTTGTTTCCATGCGAGTGCAATGCGTTTTTGATGTGTTTTTTCACGCACGTGATAAAAAAAAAAGGAAGGTTTACAAACAACATTTCCTAGCAACCGTCAGTAAAAAACGCATCGTATCCGCACTTCCGGATGCAATGTGTTTTTCACTGAAGCCCCATTCACTTTTATATAGAACATGCTGCGTTTTCACACAACGCAGAACTGATGCGTGAAAAAAACGCTCATGTACACCGACCCATTGAAATGAGTGGGTCTGGATTCAGTGCGTTCACGAAACTCACTTGTGTGAAAGGGGCCGAAGGGCTCATGCACACAAACGTATTTTTATTTTTCCTCCTGTTCCTTTTTTTTTTTTTTTTTAAGGCCTGTATGCAGAACCATCCACTTCAGTGGGTCTGCAAAAAAAAAAAATGGAAATGGCTTCATTTGCATTCCATTTCTGTATGTCGGTATGGCTGTTTCGCAAAATAGATAGAACATGTCCTATTACTGTCCGTTTTGTGGTCAAGGATAGGCATTGTTACAATTGATCTACAAAAAAAGATGCAATACGGATGTCACACGGACGTCATCCTTATTTTTTTGCGGACCGCAAAATATATATAGGTGCATGAGCCCTAAGGCTACGTTCACATCTCTGTTCGGGCACAGAACAGCCTGCCAGAGCTCAAAGATTCCTCTACTTCACCGATGGACCCCCGTTGATTGCAGTGAGGTCCAGACAAAAACCCTTGCTTGCATCCAGCAGTTGCGCTGGATCTCCTAAACTGAGATATAAACGTTGCCTATCCTGGCCTTTCTGTACTTGAAGTATGCAGAATGTTTTCTGTTTCACAAGTTCCTTTATGCATTTTTCTTTCATTGATCTTGTTTACTGCAGCTCTTTAATGGCCTGGCCTCTTGGCTGGCAGTATGCATAGCAATAGGGTGGAATAGGGTTGCTGGCACAGGCGGTGATGGTTTCTTACATAATGTTTTATGATGGAGCATTCTGTCCAGTCTGCCCTGAGCCAGCGTCGGCGGATTGAGTTGTCTGTCTCCTCACGGGCTCGCTTTGCATGAGGTGATTGGCTCAAGGATTAGCAAGATGCTGGTTTATTTTGCTCCTTGGCTGTGGTTGCCAGCTACATCTAGGATTGTAGTGTGTGAAGCTTAAGAGGATGAGGTTAACCTCTTGAGGGCTTATTTGTGTGAATATCTTGTTAATCCTTGGAAAGCCTATAAATAACTAGGTTGCATATATTGTCCTATATGAGGCAAGGAATAATATATGGCAGGTGTAGGGACACTCCCCCCAAAGTGTTAGTCTGCTCTTTTCCCTTAGATTGACTTTTTTTTTTTTTTTGAAGGCCTTTTGTTAATATTGATGGATTGAAAATGTTGTCATCTGTGAAATTAATCCTGGCCGGCTTTTATCTTTTTGTAATCTGTTGGCTTTAGTTTCCAATCCCTAGATTTAGTATCAACTATCCACTGCAGACGGTGCGTGGTGATCTGTTCCCTGCACCTACTATCTGATGTTTAGGTGTTCCAGACATTTGGTGTCCATACTCTTGGAGCTGTATGGCTCCTTCTGCTTGCCACTAGAGTTGACAATTACACTTCTTTTTTGATTTGTTTGGCTTTTTGGACTTTGTAGATTATGTTGCGTTTAGTGCTGAATAATATAGGTGTACTAGTCATGCCCCATGTTATCCTGCTACTAAGCTACTTTAGCAAGCTTTTTTTTTTCTATACACATTGGTGGTTTCTTGAGTTTTAGTTTTTTTTTTTTTTTACACTCTTTAGGAGTTTCCACTCATCGTGTTTTGGTTGAGTGCATAATAATCCATACAGTTATTTTCAATGTTTATTCTTTTAAGGGGGTTTTAAGAGTTTACTAAAAACATTGGCTGCTTTCTTCTAGAATCGGTGCCCCTCTTGTCTGTAGTGTAGGCTGTCTGGTATGTGCTCAGGCCCATTCACTTAGGAGGACCTTTCATCAGTTTGACATGGGCTAATTATGGTATTACCTTGTAGGGCGGCCCCCACTGATGCCATGGGTGTTATTTTTATTTTTTTTCCTTCTCCCTGGCTGTGAGCGTGGTCCAATCAGAGCGCACCGCCCAGCCAGCGAGAAGGACCTGCCACCACAAAATGCAATGCAATCTTATTGTAGAGCAGTTGAAGCTGAGCAGATTGATATAGTTTTGTGGGAAAAGATTCAGTAAAACTTGTAATTTACACATGTATAGTTTTTCCACTTCCTGTGAACAGCTATCGGTACAGGAGGAGGTGCTATCGGTTATTGATGACATTGTGTGTACACAGATAGCTGTCAGTCACTGATAACTCCTCCCTCCTGTACCGATAGCTGTTCACAGGAAGTGGAAAAAGCAATAAATGTGTGAATTTAAAGTTTGACTGAATCTTTTCCCACAAAACTATATATCAATCCACTCAGCTTTTCCTGCTCATAACATAGTGACTTCAGATTGCATTTTGTGGTGACAGATCCTCTTCAAATGGGATTTTGTTGCAAATCCTGATGCATCCCAAAGACAAGAGTTGAGCTGTTTCTGGAAATAAGCAGCCATGTTTCTTCTATCTAATCTCAATGCTCATCTCGGCTGTGGGACAGATAACCTGTACAGTGTGTACAGAATATTGAATAAGTTCTGCCTTGCTTCTTAAAGGGAACCTGTCATGTTATACAAGGTGTTTGAGCTGCAGCCAGAATGTTAGAGCAGGAGGGGCTGAGCAGATATTTTGTGGGATAAGATTCAGAAAAACTTATTTTTATTAATTTCTGGGCTTTGAAGTCAGAGAGCTGGCCCTATCAGTGATTGACAGGCTGTCCTCTGACTGTGTATACAGAGATAGCGGTCAGTCACTGATAGGACCGCCGCCTGGACTTCAAAGTCCAGAATGAGCAGGAAAATAAATGAATGAATTAAAAGTTTATTCTGAATATTTCCCCATAAAACTATATATGGTACCGATCTGCTCCACTCCTCCTGCTCTATAAAATGCTGCATTTTTATGGTGACATGTTTATTTTAAGGCTTGTATATTATAGACAACAGAAACTGAATAGATTTTTGTCCTTTCCACCTAACGTGTATGTCTTTCTTTTTCCCTTCTGCTTGGGAAACCCTGTCTGTACATGAAATCTCCAAAACAGCAGCAACAGTTACAAGCTCAACATTTGTCACATAGTCATGGACCACCAGTGCCTCTAACTCCACATCCGTCAGGACTCCAGCCTCCCGGTATGCCACCTCTAGGAAGCAGTGCAGGCCTCCTTGCCCTCTCTAATGCACTTGGTGGGCAATCTCACCTTGCCATAAAGGATGACAAGAAGCATCACGAATCAGACCACCATAGAGGTGAGAGGCATGGCAAGCAGATGTAGGGGATAAGTGTATTTAAGACTTTACTCCTTTTATTTTTATTTTTTCCTTTACAACGATTTGTATTCTATTTTTTTTTTTTTTTCTTCTCATTTATGTTTTGTAAGATAATTATCAAAATGAAAATTATACTGAGCACTCTGGTCATACTTTGTCGTAATTGTCTATAGCTATACCAACCTAGCTTAATATGCCATAGCACTCAAGGGTAAAGAGCCATGTAGCTTGGACTGGAAGGTGCATGTACAGACTGTCTAATCACATAGATCTTCGAACAGTTTGTATAATCAATCTGATAATAGAACTTTTAAAATCTGCAAATGTGTGTTTCAAATTATTTTTTGCTTTAGGTTTTTTGTCTAGCACAAGTAATATCAAACTAAACTGCAGCAGAAGCTACACCATGTAGCCTGCAGTGTAACAGGCACGTTTGCACTTTTAATTCTTGTTTGATTCTGTAAAATGTAAATGTGTTTCTTATGGATGGAAAATAAAATGTGCTTTGAAAACTTTTATGACTTCTAATTTGTCTTTATTTTTTATTTTTTTATTTTCTTTTGCGCTTTTGCTTCTTTACCCTAATGGACATATCCGCATTTCTGTGTTTCCTCCTGAGCAGAGAGAGAGCCAGGAACAGTAAGTAATGTGCTTCATGCTTGGGCAGTCCTCAAAGGGGTTTGCATATCACTGGGTGGCTGTTTTTTAAACCGGGTATCGGCATTAAAATGGTTTTATTGGTCATATACAAACCGATACAATCCATGCATGTTATTGGAGGGCCTGATTACCTGGGAAAGTAGAGAACTAAGGCTAGGTTCAAAAACCATAATGGGACTAGATGTAATCATCCTTACAGAGGACTCCTCCTTGAATCTGTTGAAATGAGATCACTGTATGGTGATCTGTGTTCAATAGATTTGCAAAAACATTTACTAAAGGTCTTTTTTTCTTGTTGCTCCATTTTCAGCCCATAATTTCACTAACATAAAAGTTTGTGCACTTGCAAAATGATTCCAGAAAAAAAAAAAAAAAATTTCTTTAGATATAGATAAAAAAATGTTATGCTATACAAGTTTTGTTTTCACACAGAAAACAGTTCTGGTAAATTTCCCTTTTTTGTCTTTCACGTGCTACATTCCAAGGTTAAATCTGTTACCATAAAAGAATTATCAATTTGAGATTGAGTTTGGGTTAAAGATGGGTGAGAAAGCAAAAACAATGAGTTCAAGAAATGCACACTTAATTTATTAGGCTTTGCAAGCGGTCTTTTAGCAGCTGACACTTTCATTACTCTTTCATGTCCCACCGTCAGAAGTTGGTCTCCTTTTCACTTGGCGAATCTTTTGTCTTCCATGATTCAGTCTGCTGAAGTCTGAAAACTAGATGGATAAGCTCGTTTACCTGTTTTTATGATGGTTGCCATCCAACCTAAAAGGGCTGTAGACCTTTCCTCTTTGTAAATGACCTGGCCTCCCTTGGATAATTATTGCCTGGATTCTTCTGTTAGGCCACTTTATGCCCCTTTACGTCTGCTTGTCAGCGAAGACCACTGTGTTTACATGCAGAGATCGCTAATGCCTTTGCTCGGCCCCATACTGAATCATTGTTTGCAGGCAGCAATGTGCCTTTTAGACGGCACGATCTGCTGCCTCCAAATGATTTTGGCGACCACATGACATATAGTTCCAAGGGAGATGGCTCACATCCATCCGTTAGGTGTATGCAGTGAAAATGTACCTCTAAGATCAATGTGTAGAGAGACCTCCAAAACATTTATACCACAATTTGATGTCCCAGGCGTGAAGGATTTGTAAGGGCGTACCTTCAGAGATACAATTCTTCAATTAGGGTAGTGATCTAGTGACCATTGTCATATGCATGTATCTGTTTTTTTTTTTTTTTTCTAGATTATTTAGGTTTAGTTTTAAGCAGTAGCTTTTAAGTATGACAGCTACAAACTGGTCGTAAAATGAGATTGCCCTTGTATTTAATAGCCTTCTTGAGCTGTTTAATCAACTATTCCATAGATGCCGATGGCTAATTGGGAACTGAGTACTGTCCTTGTTTGACCCACTTTAAAAAGCTTTGTCACTGTCCATCATTGGTCTGCTATAAAATCACTGGTAGCCATTTTAGAAGAGTTCTCTGCCCTTGGACCGATTTTGACTTAAAGGGAACCTGTCACCTGGATTTTGTGTATAGAGCTGAGGACATGGGTTGCTAGATCACCGCTAGCACATCCAAAATACCCAGTCCCCATAGCTCTGTGTGCTTTTATTGTGTAAAAAAGATACATATGCAAATTAACCTGAGATGAGTCAGGGACAGGACTCATCTAACTCCTCACGTACAGGACTCATCTCAGGTTAATTTGCATATGTATCATATCGTGTGTTGTGCTTTTATTGTGTTAAAAAAAGAATAATAATAATAAATAACACACGATATGATACATATGCAAATTAACCTGAGATGAGTCCTGTCCCTGACTCATCTCAGGTTAATTTGCATATGTATCTTTTTTTTTTTTCACACAATAAAAGCACACAGAGCTATGGGGACTGGGTATTGCTAGCGGCCATCTAGCAATGCAGGTCCTCGGCTCTATACACAAAATCCCGGTGACAGGTTCCCTTTAATGTTGACTATTTTGCTGCTTGGATGAAACACCCAGCCAGTCTCATTGTAGGTTTTTTAATTTTGGGTTCGTAGGTGAATGTTGGAGACTTTGGGAACATGATTGCAATACCTGCACAGTAATTCCACTAGTTAATTTGCCCTGTATCGTGAATGAGGCATGCAGTCACTGCAGTTAAATTCGCAACTTGTCTGGAAAAGCACAGCTTACCATTGCCTTAAGTTTAGGAAGCAGTAATGTTTCCTTGAAACCATCTACTATGACTATATGGAGATTCGTGGGTGTTTTTTTTTTTTTTTTTTTTTTTACGGCATTTTCTATCACAATCTAACCACTGACAAGTCACTTTGAAAACCTTTTTTTTTATTTTTATTTTTTTCAGAGTAATTCTTTGTTGGTTTCTGACAGCCTGCGAGGAACAGATAAAAGGAGAAATGGACCAGATTATTCAAATGACCTAAAAAAGAGGAAAGTGGATGATAAAGATTCAAGCCACTATGTAAGTTAATGACCCTTTCCTACTAGTTATATTTCTGGAAGAGAGTTGAAAGTCAAGTATTAGATAGCCGAACATTTGTTCAGTAGTCAGCTAGTCCTTGCCAACTCTCCCATACGTGTCTAGCTAAGTTTCCATAGGGTGGATGGAGTCAGCTGGTGACGGCTTACCTTCTAAGAACAGGAACAGGATTTGGATATATGGAAATTGCCATCTGGGAATAGTCAGGAGATATAAGTTAGATGGTCAGCTAGTCCTGATATAGGTGGTTTCACCTGGCATAATCTAATGTGTTTCATCACCTTTTAGATGGGATCTGAGCTCATTTCCATTGTGACATGGGAATTTATTCTGTTCATTAAAGGGCTTCTCTGGGATTTACCTTTTTGATGACCTATCCTCATCAGTGTGAGATTGATGGGGTCCCAACTCCCGGAACCTTCGCCGATCAGCTGTACGAAGAGGCTACAGGGCTCCGTGAGCGCTTTGGCCTCTTTCTAGGCCATTTTCTGTCACGTTCATTAGTCACATAAGCTAGGCCATCCAAGTGAATGGGGCTGAGCTACAATAACAAGGACAACCACTATACAATGTACCGAGCTGCTGGGTAAGCTGCAAGGAGACCATAGCGCTTATGGGAGCGCTGCAGCCTCAAACAGCTGGTTGTTGGAAGTGCTGGGAGTCGGAGCTCGCCAATTTCATCTTGATGAGCTTTCCTGTGGAGAACTTATATATATATATATATATATATATATATATATATATATATATATTGTAGTTGAATTAGTCCATTAACCCCTTACTCATTTCCACAGGTGGTAAGAAGATAGGAAAAATAAATAAGAACCCTTTTAATTCATAATTTAGTATTTGTGTTTTCAGTTGAAAGAAGTATTGAATGTCAAGTGTCCAAAACAGTGGTTCACCACCTAAGGCCTCTTTCACACTTGCGTTGTCCGGATCCGGCGTGTACTCCACTTGCCGGAATTACACGCCGGATCCGGAAAAACGCAAGTGTACTGAAAGCATTTGAAGACGGAACCGTCTTCCAAATGCTTTCAGTGTTACTATGGCACCCAGGACGCTATTAAAGTCCTGGTTGCCATAGTAGGAGCGGGGAGCGGGGGAGCGGTATACTTACAGTCCGTGCGGCTCACCGGGCGCTCCAGAATGACGTCAGAGCGCCCCATGCGCATGGATGACGTGATCCATGCGCTTGGGGCGCCCTGACGTCACTCTGGAGCGCCCGGGGAGCCGCACGGACGGTAAGTACACTGCTCCCCCGCTCCCCACTACACTTTACCATGGCTGCCAGGACTTTAGCGTCCCGGCAGCCATGGTAACCACTCTGAAAAAGCTAAATGTCGGCTCCGGCAATGCGCCGAAACGACGTTTAGCTTAAGGCCGGATCCGGATCAATGCCTTTCAATGGGCATTAATTCCGGATCCGGCCTTGTGGCAAGTGTTCCGGATTTTTGGCCGGAGCAAAAAGCGCAGCATGCTGCGGTATTTTCTCCGGCCAAAAAACGTTCCGTTCCGGAACTGAAGACATCCTGATGCATCCTGAACGGATTTCTCTCCATTCAGAATGCATTAGGATAATCCTGATCAGGATTCTTCCGGCATAGAGCCCCGACGACGGAACTCTATGCCATGCCGGAAGACAAGAACGCAAGTGTGAAAGAGCCCTAAGTTTATTTTATTTTACTCACTTATATAGCGCTGACAGTCTGCTGCACTGTACAGACATTTATCATAGATCGGGAGCCCCATTGGGGACAGCAAGCAAAGTTCCACATCAGTATGTCTTTGCTGGGTGTGGAAGGAAACCCACATAGACACAGGGAGAACATACAGCTTCATGCAGATGTGGTCCTTGGTTGGATTTAAACCTAGGACCTCAGCCTGCAAGGCATCGGTGTTGACCACTGAGCCAGTCAAATAGTTAATAGAACAAAAAGTGGCAGAGAAAGCTATTGTATAAATCAGTGTTGTACTAATGTACAATATACAATTATTTAACTTAAAATTATGTATAAATCCTACTTGAGATATAGTGGACGACCAACACCTCCTCTTGCCTTAAGCTACCACTTTATACAATGTCATACTTTATTTTAACAACATAATAGGAAATACTTTTCTACCTCCAAAAGTGATCCGAACCTGACTGGCTAAAATGGTGACCTGCATGATGGCCCATGAAAGTGAAGCTTGCTCATGCTAATTACTTCTGCTTTATCATTTTTCTCTTGGAAGAGCTGTGAAAGCCATTGGTTACTCTTCATTTCAGAGGTTTGCTAAAGCTACAAAAGGAAATCGAAATACTTGGCAGCAGACTTGGGAGATGTTCTCTAGCCCTCTGATAACCCAGTCTCTCAAAGCAGAGTTATTTCCTGTTTGTCTTTCAAAAAGCCAGACACCGTTAACAGTCTTGGTTTTCCGGTTTGAAAGGCAAGCATTTCCAGTAGGCTCAGAGTTTAGCACAGATGACAAAACGTGCAGGAACAAGGGTCACATTTTTGGGACTTTTTTGAAGTGATCTCGATATTCACTATTGTGTAATGCATAATCATATATATATTTTTTTTAAATCTGCGACTGAGGTCCCGAACTGAGCCTCTAAAACAAATGTGAATAAGGTCCTAAAGCAGAAGTTTAGTGTATATGAAGTGTGATGCGAGATTCGATCACATATAGAGAAATCCTACAAATTATTTTATTTTACAGGATAGTGATGGGGACAAGAGTGATGACAATTTAGTTGTCGATGTTTCCAATGAGGTGAGTCTTGATTTAATAAAGAAAAGGCATTTGTTGCAAATGCTTGACTTATTATGTTTTAATGCTACACTCGTACTGTACCACAACATGTAAAGCTGTTTTTCACGTCTCTAGGACCCATCGTCTCCGAGAGCAAGCCCAGCTCATTCCCCCAGAGAAAATGGTATTGATAAAAGCAGATTAATGAAGAAAGATGCCTCAAGCAGTCCAGCGTCTACTGCATCATCAGGAAGTTCGACGTCCTTAAAATCTAAAGAAATGAGCATGGTGGGTAAATCTAGGAAAAATATTAAACTGATGCTGGCGCTCATTACCATCCATCTTCACCTGCAATAGAGGTGTTACCAACTGTTCTGTAACACAGAAGGTGACAAGCTGGTCTCCATAATACCTAGGAGGTCCAACGTGAGGCTGGCCTGTGACCTTACAATAGTTATTGACACTAAACGTCATCACACCTGGTCCTGTCAATCAAAGTGGAGAGGGCTTGGAAGTTGCAGAGACCAGAGCCTCTAGGTGTAAAAGAAACACCCCCAGTGCTCCTAGAGGCTCATGTGCCTATATTAAAACATCACTTTTCTCGACAACACAGATGCCTTCAGTTGCCAAGAGCACATGTAACCAGTCACCCATTTTCATACCTACAAAACTGCTGACAGATGCCCTTTAAGGAGTCTGAAGAACTCCATAAAGGAGTTGCTCCATCTCACATTGATGGCATATCTCTAGAATATGGCATCAGTATCTTATGTGAGTATCTTGTCTCTGGGACCTCATCTTCTCTCGGAAAAAGTGAAGATCTCCCCATGCATGCGTGGCATACTTTTCATTCACTGCTATTGGAGTTTACAACATAAACAAAGAGCATGCCGTTTTGCGGAAGTCCCATAGCGATGAATGGAGAGCGCATCGCGCAAGTGCAGCCGCAGCTATGACTGCCAGAGACAGCAGAGCCAGTGCGTTGCTGTTTTTCACAACTTGCACAGTGGTGAGTAGAGGGTGGCGTGCTTTTGTAATGTGTTCTTTCACTTCTGAGATTGGAATACCCCTTTAATAAATAAGCACAGTAACGCCTTGATGTGTGCTTTGCCAGTGGTAAAAAAATTTTTTTTAAAGGGAGTCTGTCACCAGATTTTGACCTAATAGACCGCTTACATAGCGCTCTTGCATAGCAGTCTATGATTCTAATGGTACCTTTGATGTTTGTTTGAAGTTCCCCCAAGGCAAAAACGGACTTTTATTCATATGTAAATTAGGGCTCGCAAGTGCCCAGGGCGGCGTTCACCTCGTTTGAGCCCAGGCTGTTCTGCCTCTTTTCGTCATATCCCCGCCCCAGCCTCTTCCTCTGCCCACCCCGCTCTTCCTTTGCGTCCTCCTTCTCTGCAGCGAGATCCCGCGCCTGCGCTATCCATTGCTTGGCCAGGGCATGCGCACTGCGATGCCCATTGTGGGTGTCTCTGGTCCGCCTCCTCGCCGCTGTTTCTCGCTGTTGGCCGGCGCATGCGTAGTAGCTACTGCGATGCCGTGCCCACAATGGGCATCGCAGTGCGCATGCCTCGGCCAAGCAATGGATAGTGCAGGCGCAGGATCTCGCTGCAGAGGAAGATGCTGGGGCAGGGATATGACGAAAAGAGGCAGAACAGCCTGGGCTCCAACGAGGTGAACGCCGCCCTGGGCACTTGTGAGCCCTAATTTACATATGAATAAAAGTCAGTTTTTGCCTTGGGGAACTTCACAAGCAAACATCAAAGGTACCATTAGAATCATAGAGCGCTATGTAAGCGGTCTATAGGGTCACAATCTGGTGACAGACTCCCTTTAAAGAGATTTTTGCCGAAGCTGAGAACACTCCCTGTAGATCCATTGAAAATGTGGTTGTTTTTTTAGGGTGTTGTGGTGTATTGTTTTCGTGGGGCATGATGGTGGTCAAATTCTGTATGAATGTTTGTTTATTAATGCATTTTATACGTCTTGTGAGCTGACTGCATAGCAGTGGAAAAATACACAACACAGGACATGGCGTTTGGCTGTGATTCCTGCTTTAAGTGATGGCAAATTCAGGAGGCCTTCATTTTCCACAATTTTAGAAGGCCAATTGTAAGTGTATTGGGTGTACAGCGATTTTGTGCCAAATAGTCCTTAATTTGTCAAGCTTTATGAAAAGACCACGTTGAGGAAATTATATGCAGGCTTAGAAATTAGTTTTAAACAATCTCCTCTGTGTGGCTAGAGAGAAAAAAGTGTAACGCTGTCTACAGATCTGAGTTTTCGTTTTGGCAGTAGAACTAAAGGTCATCGTTTCTTTCTCACAAGTTAATGCTGTCAACATTGTGTGGATTTATGAAAATTGGCTGAAGGAGCTGGTAGTAGATGCCCAGTATCCCAGCTGCTGTTGTGATAAATTGTGTAATATGGCCTGGATTAAAAATAATACTCATTTAATTTGTTTAATGATACTAGCATGAAAAAGCCAGCACGCCTGTCCTGAAGTCAAGCACGCCAACTCCTCGTAGTGATGTACCGACTCCCGGCACAAGTGCTACGTCAGGTCTTCGCCCGGGACTTGGCAAGCCCCCCTCCATGGACCCTCTGATTAACCAAGCTGGTAAGAATTCCCTTTTTCTTCTCTGCTGTTTACTTTGCATATGTTTCGTACATAATACCTTATGAATCTTTAAATGTGTTTTTCTCCCCCGGTCCTCCCATCAAAGAGGGCTGATGGATAGCAGATGTTTGCACTCCATTTTCAGCAGCTGCACCACTTTCAGGCAGACTGTTTACACTTGGCTTTATTTTAATTCCAAATACTCCAATTTTCGGAAAGGCAGGCAGGAGATATCCATCTACTTATTCTCAATGTAATGCCGGTCTCAAACCCATAATTCCCAGTTCCAGTTGGTTAATATTTGCTATATGCATACAGCGAGCGATCGCAGCAATGTTTACTTTCACAGGCAAGTCCTTTCATGTAAATCCTTGAAGAAATCTATTTTCCTTTGTGAAGCGACTATTAAAATTCAGGAGCTTGGCCTAGAATAAGATTAATTCCAGATCTCTCAGCCTTTATCTTTCAGTCTTGGCAGAGGCAACTATATTGTAAATAAAGCTCCGGCTCTGTACAAGAGGGGGCGAAATTCCATTATCGTAAAGCCAAAAAGTGCTGCCTCGATGAGAGTCCTTTCCTTTACCCTCCTCACTCCATATTGGAAGTGTATGTACACTTGTCCTCGTGTTTGCTACAGTTTCCAGTGCGTATTATGACCTGTAGTAAGCACTTCTTTCCTTCCAGCTGCTGCAGGTTTGAGGACACCACTAGCAGTCCCAGGACCCTATGCTACTCCGTTTGGGATGGTACCTCATGCTGGGATGAACGGCGAACTTACCAGTCCAGGAGCTGCGTATGCAAGTTTACACAATATGTCTCCACAGATGAGCGCTGCTGCGGCCGCAGCTGCTGTTGTGGCCTATGGCAGATCACCAATGGTGAGTGCAGCATTTTATTGCATCTTCTTAAATAGAATTGATCCATTGATTGACAGCACGTAAAGAGGAGGCCTTAGCTGACACTCTTCTGCTGTGCGTCTTGCCTGTTCTAGGTAGAATGTTCTGTACCAAAGAGCTGGCCTGATACTGGCAGAGCAGTAGGAGAGCTTGTTGCTCTACATAAGGCAGTGTTCACACAGCCGCATAGAATTTGCTGCAGAATTAACCTAAAAGTGCTTTGCATAATGCAAATTTTGACATGGTTTTTAATTTGGTTATTGCATCGTAGTCTGAGACATTGGTGTTCTAATCTGCTAGAAAATTATGGCATATGTGGTGCATGATGCAGAATGGTAAGGGTAGGTTCACAGTTTTTTTTTTGGAGGACTTTTAGAGGCAGGTTTTTCAGCCAAAGCAGAAGTGGATCCACCAGGACGGAGAAGTATAAATCCTTCCTTCTAGATTTCTAGTTCCTTTTCGGACCCGCTTCTGGCTGAAATGCTTGCAGGAAAATCTGCTTTAAAACCTCTGCCAAAATACTCTGCATGAACCTATCCTGTATACAACTTGCATGCAGATGGGGTTCTGTGAAACCTCATCCCTTGCATTGCACTGTGCTTCATTGTAGACTTTCTTTTCTTTTTTTTTTTTAATATTTTTTTTATTTATTAAAGCTCCATTCATTCCAATTAGTTGTCCATTTACAGTGAAGAATACCCAGACATGAGTGGCCCATAGCTCTGTAGGCACTGTAATGTCTGCCACTAATGGATGTCACATGGAAAGTTGACGTTTTAACTGTAGTTTCCTCTTAAAATTTGTACAGGTTGGCTTTGAAACTCCTCCCCATATGAGAGTGCCAGGAATGCCTCCAAACCTAGCTGGAATCCCTGGAGGAAAGCCGTATGTATACATTTGGTCACCTTTTATACCTTGCTGAGTAGTTCTGTCAAGTTCTTCTAAGGCTTAAAAGGAAGTGAAGAAATACAATCTGATCTGCCAGCAGCAGGTTGTGGCTGGGGAAAAGGTTTATTGTAGCTTGCATTCATTTAAAGAGCTTCTGTCAGTATGATCAACCCTATTAAACCAATCGTATTGCCTGGTACGACTTGATCATCCTGATTTAAAACTGTACTTTTGCTTATAATCTTGCACCACTGCGGGGATATGGGGACTTCTACATTTATGGAAATTTGGCCGTTCGACCTGGCACAGCTACTCCCCTCGGTGCTCGGTACACCTCACCTCCCCTTTTTAATAGACAGGTCTAGACAGCCTAGCCTAATGGTGCTTGCGCTGTGGCTCATTTAGTCATTGGTGGCCAAATGTTTATGGTGTAAAAACAGTCTTTGGTGTCTGTGTGTTTTTGGCAAAGACTTATGATTTGCATTATTTTGCCAGTGTGATTTGGCCAATATGTATGCAATTATTGGTGGCAGCGGAGCCTCTGCAGACCGGAGCGAGCACTGTGCGTGTAGAAGGGAATACTTACCTTTCCATCCTCCCAGCAGCTGCGTTGCTCTCCTCTGTGAAGCCACAGGCACCTACACTTCCACGAGCACTGATGTCGCTAACGCACACACTGCCACCAATGACTGTTATTACACCATAAATAACGCTGCACCACCAATCACTAAGGCCTCTTTCACACGGGCGTCATGAATTTGGGCCAGATAAGATGCGGGTGCTTTGCGGAAAACATTTTAATGCGTTTTGCACGCGCGTGAGAAAAATCTGCATGTTTGGTACCCAAACCCGAACTTCACAGAAGTTTCGGTTAGGTGTTGTGTAGATATTATTTTCCCTTATAACATGGTTATAAGGGAAAATAGCATTCTTAATACAGAATGCATAGTACAATAGGGCTGGAGGGGTTAAAAAAAATACTAATCATAATTTAACTCTCCTCATCCACTTGTTCGCGCATCCCGGCTTCTCCTCTTTCTTCTTCTTTGAGGAAAAGGACCTGTGGTGACGTCACTGCGCTAATCACATGGTCCATCACCATGGTGATGGATCATGTGGTGATGAGCGCAGTGACGTCACCACAGGTCCTTTTCCTCCTGGACAGCAAATTAGAAGACAGAAGAGAAGCCGGCTGCGCAAACAAGTGGATGAGGTGAGTTTAATTTTTTAATTTTTTTTTTAACCCCTCCAGCCCCATTTTACTTGGCATTCTGTATTAAGAATGCTATTATTTTCCCTTATAACCATGTTATAAGGGAAAATAATAAAGATCAGGTCTCCATCCCGATCATCTTCTAGCAACTGTGCGTGAAAATTGCACCGCTTCCGCACTTGCTTGCGGATGCTTGTGATTTTCACACAGCCCCATTCACTTCTATGGGGCCTGCGTTACATGAAAAACGCACAAAATAGAGCATGCTGCGATTTTCACGCTCTGCACAAGTGATGCGTGAAAATCACCACTCATGTGCACAGCCCCATAGAAATCAATGGGTCCGGATTCAGTGCGGGTGCAATGCGTACACCTCACGCTGTCTAGCCATGTGAATCAAAGGGGAGGGGTGAGTGTACTGAGCACCGAGTAGCAATAGCGGTGCTCCAAGGGCTACAGCGGGCCCCTTGGTGCTGAAACTGCTTACTTTCCCTAAATATAAAATTTCACACTCTGCAGTGGTGCAAGCTAAAAAGAAAGGTATCTGTTAAATCGGCACAATCAACCCTACCAGGCAATATATCTGACTTAATAGGGTTGATCATGCGGACAGAGGCTCTTTAAATTCCTGCCCATATTCCATGTACACTAAGGGTAGAGAGTGCAGCTAAAAATGACCACTTTGTCTGATGCTGCTGCCTAGTTTTGGGTAGTATTTCCTCTGCTGTCATCACGGCTGTTACACGGCTAACGCTCTGTGTCCTTTCCCCGTTTATCATCTTCCTCTTGATTTTACTTGGTTGTAATGGTTGTGCCAGACCTTGTTCTATACTGCACAGTCCATGAACATCCTGGAAACCTTGCCTGACCCTGATGTCTGGTTCATATGGACGGTGCATACTTTCCGCAGTATACAATGTGGAGAGATTTGTCTTTTGTTTTGCATCTATCAAGTGATGGCACTATATGAAAGTGCTTTGTGGGACATGGTGTTGAGGGGACCGTATCAAGAAGGTTTTGCATTGCAATAATGCTAAAAACTATGACCCAAATAACCTCTTTTGGGAACTGTAATATGAAAGAATGGAGTCGTAAAGGTTACTCTTCCTACCGTGTATATGCATTTCATTGTTGAGGTTGTCCTCAAAAACCAGACATTGGTGGGGATTTTGGCTGGTTTCATGAATTCCACCACCCCATTCTGAGTAAAGTAAAACATTTGGGAATGTACAGGAAATGGTCTGTGACTTGTGGTCTTAGTTTTTACTTTATATGAAGTCATGTTAATATAAATCGTGTCCTATAGCACACTGGACGGAGCGTTGCTGCTTTAGTACATTGGAGTATAATGGGAGTCATCCCATAAGAGAGGGGATATCCTGCTATAAGGAAAGGTCTTGTAGTGTCACAGATTAAAGTGGAAGTCCAGATGTTCTTCCTTAGGTTGTTTAGTCATCACAGATGGGGAGAGAACACGCCTTTCTTTATGGGTTTCAGTGCCTAATTATTTTCCATGCTTCAGGCCGAATCGGAAACTATATTTAATCTATGTCAAGTGTTTTCTTGTTTGTGTTTGTCTTCAGAAGCGTCTGAGCCATCGTGGCATGATATTGTAGAGCTGCTTGTTCTGCAATCTAGGTGATCCTTACATCATTGTTTAATGTGTTTTTCCCCAGGGCCTATTCCTTTCACGTTACTGCTGACGGCCAGATGCAGCCAGTCCCATTCCCCCCTGATGCTCTCATTGGCCCAGGAATCCCTCGGCACGCGCGGCAGATAAACACACTAAATCACGGAGAAGTAGTTTGTGCAGTTACCATCAGCAACCCCACAAGACACGTGTACACTGGTGGAAAGGGATGCGTCAAGGTCTGGGACATTAGCCAACCTGGCAACAAAAGCCCCGTCTCTCAGCTGGACTGTTTGGTAAGTGAGCAGGAACTTGTGTTCTAGGTAATTTCTCCTTGGAGACTGAAGGAGGAAATGATTTTCTGGTCTTGTGATGTCTTGAATACTGCCAGAACAAGTTTTCTAGGTTGTCTAATGGGTACGTTTATTTTGCCTCTGGGTTTATTTAAATTTTTTCCTACAGTTCTGTGTATTTTGAGTTGTAACCTTGCATAATATTCCGCTTCCTGCGTAGTATTTCATGTGTGTTCTTGGGTCTAAGTATAGTATGCTTAGCTGCACGTCGCGCAGCGGCCTGAATATTGTGTTCAAGCTGCTTACGATCACTTTCTCATGTTCAGCTCCTTCTAAGTGCCACTTCATTGTGTGATGGTTGAAAGAATTGATTCTCGTGCGCTGTAGCCAGAGTCGATCGTCTCCGCTCTGTGTGTGTGTATGTTTACCCTGCTTGTTTGCCAAGTAGGTGGTTGGAAATTGTTAGATGACGGTTATGAAAAATAATCTCAGGACTTGGCGTTGCTATGCGGAGTGTTTACCTAGGCTTCTCCAGCCGTACACGTACAGACTGCCTTTGTCATTCGGTTGAAGGAATGTACCTGTGTAAATAATGCACTATTTATAACATCACAATAAGTGTTTTAACTTTTTTATAGCCACCAAAATAGTCCGCACTGTAGTCACGGGCCATTTTATTTTTCCGCAAGTGGGCTTTGTCTCTGGTTTGTGTCTGGAGAACCAGTGATTTAGTCAGACACCCTTTTTTTATAGTGTTTACAGAAAAACTACAAAAATGCAATAATAAAGATTAATTTTTTTGCTCCACTTCTATAGAACCGGGATAACTATATTAGGTCATGTAAATTACTCCCTGATGGATGCACCCTCATTGTTGGAGGGGAGGCCAGCACGTTATCCATATGGGACCTGGCAGCACCTACCCCGCGTATAAAAGCAGAACTGACCTCATCGGCTCCTGCCTGCTATGCTCTGGCCATCAGTCCTGATTCCAAGGTCTGCTTCTCCTGCTGTAGTGATGGCAACATTGCCGTGTGGGACTTACACAACCAGACTCTTGTGAGGTAAGTCATTGTGCCTCCTGCTGATAAGTTACTTCTGTTAATGGGGCTAAAAATCTAGTCCTTATATTGGTTCCTCCCTGATGTTAAAGCTGCGGACATCGTTGGGGCTTATCCACGGGTCAGTGTGCTGTGCAAGTTCTCTATGGACAGCACGCGGATCCATAGAATTTTATAATGTGTATTCAGACAGGTGTAAAGACTGGCTGGCTTATTTGCTAGCAACCAATCGGATTCCATCTTACACTGTCCAAAAGAGCTCTGAGAAATGAAAGGTGGAATCTGATTGTTTGCTACGGGCAACTAAACCAGTTTTACTTTACACCACTTTAGATTTATTTATCTTTTTTTCTTTTACGGATCGTTTGTTCCCAGGAAACGCACAGCAGCATGAGCTACTTTGGTCTGTTTTGTGAACAAAGTGCATATTCTGTTCAGTTGAACCAGAACACATTGCATAGAAATTTGCAAAAAAAGTTCAATCACTATGAAAAGACACTGACCCACGTCCAGAACTTTACGGCACATGTGCACGTTCAGGATTCATGTGCGGAGAATCCGCACTGAAATTCGCAGGCAGATCCGTGTAGTCAGTCCGCATCAATTGGTGCGGATTTTACTCTCCCAATTGAAGTGAATGGAGAAAATCCGCGAGGAAAAAAGCTGCATTGTGAATTTCAAATTCTCATAGAATACAATGTACATGACCACCGGTGCGGATTTTCCGCACGCAATCTTGAAAGTGTGCATTTAGCCTTACAGTTGAAAAATTTAGATGCTTTCTGCCAGTTGGTTTGATGCTCGATGGCCTGCTACACATTTAACTAGTGTGCCCCCTTCACAGAATTGGTAAGAGTAAGCCCACGACACACGTTGCCTACACATAATGTAATGTTACAGTAGCATTAAGTGGATGAGATTTTCCAAAAGTTTTCAAAGTTCAACGGTCATGCCTTGGGTTTAAAAAACCTGCACTTGGTCAATTTCCTCTGCGGAAGGAGCTCTGATTTATTGCAGATCTTCTCCATTGACTTCAGTGGCTAAAACAAAGTCCACAGATCTTCAGGTGATGGATTGTAGCAGATGACTCTGCTGATTTCCATCCTTTGCAGTCTTCCACCCTAAGGCCTCATGCACGCGACCGTATTTTGTATCCATGTCCAATCATCATTTCTCGCCCAGTTTCCTTGGGGGACACAGAAGACCTTGGTATAGCTCGTCTCCATAGGAGGCGTGACACTAAGTGAAAACTGTTAAGCCCCTCCTCCACAGCTATACCCTCAGCCTGGAGAGAGAGACTGCCAGTTTTTGCTTAGTGTCCAAGGAGGCAAGACACTCCCTGCTCTGCAGGGCTGTTTTCTCCTTGTTTAAATTTTAGATTTTTACTTTTTTCTTTTTGTTCCAGATCATCAGAGACAACAGAGACGCACTAGACCTCTCTGTTTCTCCCGGGGTTGAGCTGCGCCAGTGCCGGTCACCCGCACTGCTGCCTCCCCCACAGAAGGCAAGGTGGATCAGGGCAGCCTAGCTCCCCTACATCCCGCCAGCGCAAGGGTCGCCCGCACACCAAGTCCCTCTTCCAGCGTCCTGCCACTACGGTGCCAGTAGCTGAAGGGGCGACCCTGCTGGAATGGACCGAGGGTGAAGACGGCTGTGGTAAGAGAGAGGCTTCTCCAGCCCTACGTCCCCCACCCTGGTCTCCTGCGTGCCTGACCCCCATACTGGGCCTCTGGACCCTTCCCCTGCTGGACCTAGGCTGGCCCCTGGGGTGCAATCTGCTCCCCGCCCCTTTTTCCTGGCCCTCATAGTACATGCAGCTAGTGGCTGTCTCCCCACAGCTAGCTGCAGAAGCTGCGACATAGTTTTTGCCGTCGCCTGCCTTCTCCTCACGGGCACCCCCTCTCTGGTCCCCCCCATCTCGCCTGATCACATTGGGCCTTACCGGAGTGTGCAGGACGCTGCAGTGGAGTAAGGCCTCACCTCCGGCCAGCACTAATATTCCGGTGCGGCCGGGCGCCACAAAAATTTTAGGCTCCTTGGGGTGGGCTCGAGGTGGGCTCCCGCGGCCGGCGAGCCGCCATTCCGGGCCCCTTACTCTTCCGGCCGGCGGGGTGGGCTCCCGCGGCCAGCAAGCCGCCATTCCGGGTCCCTGTCTCTTCCGGCCGGCGGGGTGGGCTACCGCGGCCGGCATTGGGCTTGACTATGCAAATTTGGTCCCAGGCTTCGCGACCTGCTGGGCCGCAGTTCCGACCGGCCCGCGGGGTGGGCTCCCGCGGCCGGTTTGAAGCGCCATTCCGCCTCAGGCCCCGGCGGTATAACGGGCCGGGCGCCGCAAATTTAGCCCCCGGCTTCGCGGCCTACTAGGCCGCAATATTCCGGTCTCTGGTGGAGGGGGCGGGAACTTCTCCAGGCACGAATTCTTCCCGCCTGGAGGTTCCTCCGCCCTCTGGGGATCGCAGCGCCACCCTCCAGGCCGGATCCCTGTTAACCCTTTGGGTACAGGCCGGCTCCCAAATGGGCCTGTATAGTTGGCCCCCCTTTTTTCCTGTCTCTCAGGTGCCCCTATATGGTGGCTCCCCTTTAGCCTCAGAGAGGCTGTGTTTAAAAAAAAAAAATAATAATAAAATAAATAAATAACAGATCACTAATTTCTATTGGACTGCGCAGGACGCTGCAGCCTCATCAGTAGTGCTGCATGTCTGCATGACCTCTTTCCACAGGCGGCATGGTGTTGCGCTCCCAGCCTGCGTCGCTGCTAGGGCATTTCCCCTTTTAGGCGGTTTTCTTGCCTCTTCCAGGATACGGCGCTGGCCAAGTGCATGCGGCCCTTCCGTAGGCAGCATTCATCATCTCTCCAGTTATGGTGCCTGCCATGTGCATATCCCCCCCCCTCCTAGGCGGGATACCGCACTCTCCCTGGCTGCCGGCTGGCCATGTGCATGACCCCCTTCTTAGGCGGAATACTGCACCTTCACCGGATACGGTGCTGGCCATGTGCACGACCCCCCTTCCATAAGCGGAACGCTGCACTCTCTCTGGATTTGCTGCCGGCCATGTGCGTGACCCCCTTCCATGGGCGGAACGCAGCACTCACTGGATTCGCTGCCGGCCATGTGTGTGCCCCCTTCTCTAGGCGGAACGCTGCACTCTCACTGGATTCGCTGCCGGCCATGTGCGTGACCCCCTTCCTGGGCGGAACGCAGCACTCTCATTGGATCTGTTGCCGATCATGTGCATGACCCCCTTTTTTTAGGCGGAATACTGCACTCTCACCGGATACGGTACTGGCTATGTGCACGACCCCCTTCCATAGGCGGAATGCTGCACTTTCACTGATGTGCTATGATGTACTCTCACTGGTTTTGCTGCCGGCCATTTCATAGGTGGTATGCTGCACTCTCATTGAATTCCCTGCCGGCCTTTGGTATGCCTCCTTCCCTCAGGCAGCATACATACATCCCTCTGTCTGTGGTTGTTTCCTCGCAGGTACGTTGCTGGCCATGTGCATGTACCCCATACATGGCGGGGTGCTTGCACTCTCGCTGGATCCGCTGTCGGCCATATGCATGACCCCTCTTCCGTGGGCGGTGTACGCACTCTTGCTGGATTCGCTGCCAGCCAGGGGCATGCCTTCCTTCCTCAGGCGACATACACACATTCTTACTGACTGTGTGTGTCTCTCGCCAGTACGTTGCTGGCCATGTGTATGACTCCCATACATGGCGGTGTGCTCGCACTCTCCCTGGATGAGATGCTGGCCATGTGCTTTACCCCCCTTTTTCTGGGCGGCATGCTACACTCTCACCGGATACATTACTGGCCATGAGAATAGCCCTCTAACATGGGTGGAACGCTTGCACTTCCATTGGATACGGTGCTGGCCTTGTGCGTGACCACCCCTCATTTCAAGGGCAGAATTTGGCACGCTCATGAGATTCACGGCTGTCCTTGTATGGCTGTGCTGGACTTGTACATGTCCCCCTTCATTGGCAGAGTAGTGGCACTCTCACAGAGTTCAGTGTTGGGTGTATTATTGCACACTCACTTAATGCTAGGATACCCCTGTGCATGTTCCCCTTTCACTAGGTGGACCTCCTGCGTTCCTGCTGGATTATAGGGTATGTCCTGCTTCTCTGAAGTAGGTACGGCCTTAGGCATCACTCCCTTTTGGGACGGGCCTTTGCACTCTTGCCGACTACAGTTGGCCAGGTACAATTTCCCCCCTTTCGGGGCGGACTGATTGCGTTCCATCGCATGCTATACTAGGTTTGTGCATAACTCCCTTTCAGGTTGCACTTTGCAATTCCGTACATGCTGTGGCACTCTGGGGCGAGCCCCCCTTTTTCTAGGTGGGTTGGCCTTCTCGCTGCTTACGGGGCTGCTCGTACGTATGCCTCACCTGCTTCCTGCGGCATACTTTTGTTTTCTTGGGATACGATGCTTGCCGCAAGCCTTGCACTCGTCTCTAAGGAGTTCATTCTGTCCACCTGACCGGACAGGCTCTGCTGCACCGAGCTGGGTGG